>NW_027526422.1:124294450-124964450 GCF_048455015.1 Haemaphysalis longicornis
CTTGAGTGTTGACGTGAACGGTGAAGCGCCAAAGTGGGAGGAGGGGGGGGAGGGGGTGAAGTGATGAGCCATTCATAATGATTCGAAACATCGGAGTTTGCTGAAGAGACTCCAGTGATCGCCTCCTGTATCTTTTCAATGCCAAACGCGTCATCCCCTTGGGCCAACCAAGCCCTTTTCTTCTACTCCTGCTACTCTCCCAACTGCTAGCCTTCACAGCGCTTTAGTCACGTGACCGGTCAATCTCGGCGCGACGCGTGGTAGAAAGCGGCAACGTAGGCAAACCGTGCTTAGTAGCGGCGCTGCGTTTTCTGTCGTTATGAAGAGCGTCGCTTCTTCGGAGGTGTCGAACATGTGTTTCCTTGGGGCCCCACCTCACGACATGTGTCCGAAAGAGGGCGACTCCGTCATTCCCAATGTAAAGCGGGCGATGCGTTTGACATTGAAGAAATACAAGAGGCGATGCTTCAGTGGATGGGGCGGGTAGCGGAGAGTGAAAGCTTGCTCTCGGCGGTCGTGCGCAGGACACGCCGTAATGAGTCGGATACCCTGGGTTGCGGAGCATACGGACCCAGGGAAGGGCAGTTCGCGAGATACCCCAATTCTAATCACCGCGCATGGTGTTCCTAAAAAATGCTTCTATAGACTGGATAGCTGATTAATCAGTAATTTGTTTCTTCGTGTCCGCTCATTCGGTCCTGACAGAAAAAAAATTCGCGACAGTCACACGCTTCAGCAGTAAACTGGGTAGCCCAGGATGAATAGTCCCGTGATAAAAGCGTGTTTGGTACCCTGTGTTACGAATCAGCCCTCCACAGGGCTTATTGCAATACTCCTCGGCGGTGCGGCGAAGCCTCCACTACGTGCGCCTTTCAAGCAGGCCTCCCTGTCTGTGACACACGCTAGCAGCCGACGATTCAAACGCGTCGCTACACGTCTGGATCTCTGGCGCCTCGCTATCGGCGTGATTCCAATCGGCGTTGGCAGACGAGGCAGGCTTCAAGTTGCCCGAAGGACGCGGAAGCCACTCCGGAGACCTCCTTTCTCCCCTCTCTCGGGAGAGGGGAGAAAGGAGGTCGGTAGTAGCAGCGTGCGCCGCTACTACCGACCGCTCACGAACTCTGGAAAGTGTGTTGTGTGTGTCTGTGCCGTACACGTCGTGTGCACAATCCAGAGGGAACGCTTGTTTTGACCGTTGGCGCTTTGGGTATAAATAAGCCCTCCCCCCCCCCCCCCCCCCAAGCGCTGTAGTTCATCCCTGTTTGAGCAGTGAATCAATGCTGTCACTCTGTTCGAGTCCCGTGCTGTAACCTCACCCGTCAGGTCGTTGTTCTTGTCTGGCTTCGGCCCATCTCTCGCCATGAAGTAAACAAGTTACGTTTGCCTTCGGCTTCTGGTATTCTTCGAGGCAGCAACATTGGCTGGCCGCTCGCTTCCCCACGCTACCACACGCATGTCGGAGGCTTTTATCTCAGTCGGCTTATGGTATGAATGGACAGATTTTCTTGTCACATTGTACGCTATAAATCCTTCCTGACCTCGAACATTCATTGTGTTTACATTGTTAAACATCTGCGTCTGCCATCGACTAATCCATGTGACGCAGCGGCATTGAGTTTACCAATACCCTTGCAGATATAAGTGCAGTACGGAGGCTAAACGCCAGTCACTAGGCCAAGGTTATCAGCCAGAGGGGCCTCGTTTGTACCCTCGTTTGTCAGGGGAACCGAATGTAGTTGTATCTGAAGTACATAATTTGTGTCAAGAATAAGATTTCGAACCCCAACGAATTCAATGCCACGCCCATGGGATAGCTGTTTCTTTAAGGAAAAAGGGCGGACCAGACTTGCAAATGACGCGTTACAAGTAAAAACTTACTAGTGTAAACCATACTTTAGAGTAACTTGTAATTCAGCTGCTTTTTTCTCTAATTGAATATAAACCTACCCGTTTCAAGACTTCCCGGCCGTTTGTGTGCGATAGGGGTTAGATGTGCCACAGTTCTTAAGCCAGAAGCGAAAACAGCCAATGCTTTTTTTTTCGAAACCCGTACAAATAATACGGAAACACGACAATTAGTATGTCACTAAAACACCCATGAACGAAAGTTTTAAGTACGTAGGTGCAGGTGCCAATTTCTCTCCCTCGGATTTTTGGCGACCTGGCTATTTATACAACGCTATATATGTGCTACCGTAAGAAGAAGTTGCAGAAATAGTAACGTTAGTAGTAATCTCTAAAGCAATTCTCGATTACTTTTTCGACGGTGTAATTGCACTTGTCTTTGGTTTTTTTCAGTAGCGTACACAAGTGTGGCGTGAACCAACAGCACCACGCACTCACCCACGAAGCTTTTGAGAAAAAGAGCGATGGGAATTGTAACCAGCAGGAACGTGGCCACCGGCACGGCGCCAACCACGAACCACCAGTACGAGGCCGACTTGTTCTGGTTCTCATTCTCGCGTCTGCGAACAACACAACAGTCCAACGCGGAAAGGAACTTTGCAAGACTTGTTGACGCGACTTGAAATCACAGAAGACCGAAAACCAGCCTGTCGTCTTTGCCCGCAAAACACCGTTTTACACCCAGAGAACACGATAAATCAAGAGTACTGTGATTTGGGCGAGTTGGTAAACATTCCTGATTGAAAATCAGCGTGGAAAAAAACAAAGCACATAAAATTGCAGCATCTCCATTCCGTTGATGATGGCGAGGGTGCGGAGTACGGGGACTCGAAATGACATCCAATTTGCGCCCCGAGTGACATCCGATTAGCGCCCCGACCGTCATTCGATTTGAGCCATGAGTTGCACCTCGATCATTCCCTCAATGAAACTGCAACTCCCGGTTCAATTGGAATTTCGCTTGATTTTCGCTTGATGGTGGTGTGCGCGCGGATGGACGCGGACGGACATTGGGAGGTATAAGGTACTCCGCACCGTTACAGGCGAGGGAGTAGGCCGTTTCACTCCCGGGTACTAACGCGTGGTTGTAGCCGAATTGGTAAGATGACTGACACTAACTCTGTCTGGTCTACCAGACACGGGCTCGAATACTGCTGCTGCCTGTGTGATTTTTTGAGATTGTAAATGCTATGCGCACGGACACGGACGGACACTGTGCGGTCCTGAGGTACTCCGCACCTAAAAAGAAATGAGAAGTAAACAGGACAGTGCTGTCCTGTCTACTTCTCGTGCGCACTGTCCTGTCTACTTCTCGTGCCTATTTTGTGCTTTGTTTTTTTCCGCACTTATTTTCAATCATGAGCTCGATAAAGATTGTCGGCTGAGCTCACGCGTTCATTTTTGCATATGCTGGCGTCGGCGATTGGCGCGTTCGGCTGGCAGCGCTCAACAAGGCCAGCTTACGGATTGTAAAAATACCGACAATTCCCACGCATAGTTGATCATCGACGTGAAGGGAAGTTTCATGTGCATGCGGTTGCAAAGCCGTCCCTCAGAAAGTCTTTTTCGGAGTATTGCCCGGCACCCACAAACGAGACGCGCTGCTCTCGCAAGACTAGGAGATGCTTCCACCGGCGACGACAATTGGTTCGGCAGTCGACAACACAACAGAGTTTCATACTAATATATAGTCGAGGGAAATCTGTCGCTGCAGTCTCGTTCCGTCGTGGACGCCGCCATAGCACCGAGCGTCGTTCCTAGCCTAATTGCCTTGGCTAGTCGCATGGCAACGATTGTCGCATTTTTTAATGCGCAGTATTCTTCGCCGAGTACCCCCCCCCCCCCCCCCCCAGCCACGAGCGTGTAACGCCCTGCATTTCCACAGAAATGCAGATTTCGCGAAAGTTGCAAACAAACGTAATCGTTAGAATTATGTAAATAGAGATAATAGGTCGAGCAAAATTTTGAAACACTAGAAAATAAGACAAATACAAAAAGATTACGGAAAATTTCAAAACGTATACCACATGCCATTTCCACAATAATGTAGATTTCGGGAAAGTTTCACCTGTAATCGTTATAATAGCGGAAATGGAGATAATTGTTTGAAAGAATTTTTTCAAAACTAAGAAAATAAGAAAAACAAAATAATTACGGAAAATGGCGAACCGTGTAACTCCCTGCATTTCCACAATAATGCAGATTTTGAGAAAGTTCCAGTTGTAATCCTTATAGTAGGTAAATTGAGATAATTATTCGGGCAAAATTAAAAAAAAAACTTAAAAAATAGGAAAAATAAATCAAAATTACGAAAAATGGCAAAACGTCTAACGCATGGCATTTCCACAAAAGTGACGATTGTTTAGTAATTGGAGGTAATTCTTCCGACAGGATTTAGAAAAAAACACAAAAATTTGGCTATAAAAAACTTACACTCAAGGCAGGCGGCATAAGAATGGTACGCATTAGTAGATAATTTTCTGAATTTCTGCAGAATATTTTGTTCGGCCAGCATATTCTAAATAATGTTTGACAAACACATCTTTTAAAGCGAAACTTTAGTGTTCTCACTGATGGTGTCTGTAACGCGAATCCGCCCTGTAGGAAAGTCAACTTTCCATGACCATGATGATGATTGTGGGTGAAGTGTAGGAAGACAGAAATTTTATTGCTTCCCTGCGAAGCTGGGCGACAGCGCCGTTACACCCCTTCCGCTAAAGGTTGATTTGCAGCAGACGGAGGAGGTGACGCGATTGATTGATTGTAGGGTTTAACGCGCCGACGCAACGCAGGCGATTAGGCGCGCCGTAGTGGAGGGCTAAGGATTTTGACCGCCTGGGGATCTTTAACGTGCGCCGAAACCTCGTACACACGGGTGTTTTTGCTTTTCGCCTCCACCAGAAAAGCGGCTGCCGCAGCCGGGAACCGAATGAACTTGTGCCAGCACCGTTGAATATAATCAGTACCTTTTTCAGCAGACCGGTTAACGACGATTGGACGACAAAAAGAGTTACGTTGAGCCTACCGTCGTATGTTTAGGCTTAACGCTAGGTTACCTAAAATGTTGAGCCTTAACGACATGCCAAGAAAAAAACATTGGATTGGATTCGATTGGATTGGTTTGGATTAGATTGGATTGGATTGGATTAAAGTGGAGTGTGTTGGATTGTGTTGCGTCATAGCCGCGGCACGTTGCGTCACAGCCGCGGCAGACGCGCTGGGGCCGGCGCATGTGCAGTACTCTCTCTTCCGCAGTTTCCTCTCCTTCGGGCGCGCTGCGCATATAACCGGTGTGCCGTTCTCCGGCGAAGCAACATCCACGCTTGGCTCAAACACCTAGAGTCCACGCCGCTTTACAAGTACGCCAACGTCGTCATCGACTGGGACCGGCTTACGCAGTCCCCTCAACGTTCTGCGCGCTATTGGCCTCGAGGACATACCGTGGCGCCACCTACGAGTCACGTCACTTGTAGGACGCCGAATTTGGTTGTCGTCTGCTACAACACATTTCCCGTGCGTATGCGGAAGCGTGCTTTCTTGTTGTGACCACTGTCTCGCCCCCTCCTTGTGGATTTGATGCAAATTACCAAAAAAGTTGTCTGTAAACCAAATAATCCAGGCCAGCAATCAGCGACTCGCTTGTTCCCGGCGATACCGCCGCGTTTAGGTAGTTGCTACCATCGCGACCCACAGCTCTTACATATGCAGCCAGCTAACGCCAAGGACGATGCAGCTGATGCCTAGAAAACCGTGTGTACGAGATTTCCGCGCACGTTAAAGATCCCCAGGTGGTCAAAATTAATCCGGAGCCCTCCACTACGGCGCGCCTCATCGCCTGCGTTGCGTCGGCGCGTTAAACCCTATAATCAATCATTCAATGATGCCTAGAAAAGTACGCTGTAGATTCATTATGAAATACTTGTGACGGGACATGTGTGTGCAAGGAAACAGTTTGTAACAGCGACGGAAACGCGTCGCTCACTTAATTTTAATCTCACCGCGCGAACTGCTCGTATTGCCTGGTAAATGAATGACTACGTGAGAACGGTGATCAGATTGCTTCGCCGCACATGCTTAAAAGTGTTGTTATGGTCTGCAATTTGGCTTAATCAGTGCCTCTTTCCCCCACGATGTTTTTACAATCATGCCCGGATTTGATTCACGATCACTGTCGTAGCTTGTACTCTGCACGGATGATGTTTACTTTTGGCGACTTGTCCGCAATGTACGAACGGTATGAACGCGAGTTTTTAGCGCCTTCGAGCGGGTTTGTACAAGGCTATATTTAGTTTTCATTATGTTCTCGGCGGGGTCATTTATAATTGCACCGTGTTTTGAATGTTTACAGTGAGCCGGCCTTTCTCAAGCATCAATTTCGAAACGCACGACTTCTCACAGAAGGCGAGGCTGCGTTCGAGGCGAAACACATCGTTAATGATTTCGGGTAATGGGGAGATTTAGAATAGGAGAACCCAGCGTTGGGGGCCCCCAAGGAGCTAGAGGAACCCAAATGCAACACGCCGTCGCGTGCTCGACGGGAGGGCCTTCCTGGGGAGCATTGTAGCTTACTAACTGCAGTCGCGACAAGTGCGTATTGCTGCATCGGGGCGAGTATCGCTCTAGCTGACATTGATACAGAGCCATTTACCATGTTATCCCTTTTTGTGTAATCTTACTGCTGTCGTAACCAAGTGACCGTTGCTGCATATAGCGAGTATCGCTCTATACGACATTGATACAGAACCATTTAGCAGCCTGTATCTCTTTGTGTAATCATACCGCTGGAAATTCTTTTTCGGCCGCACAATACTGTAACCAGAGCTGCCACCGGTGACCGCCTTTTTGGACGTTTAAGAAACGTTGGACGTCTTGGTAACAAAGAAACTGCATTTTCAGGCTGTCTGGATGTCGGCGTTTTACCCGAACTGGGTGTGGCGCGCACGCAAACGCAAACCACAAATTTCTTATAAGACACTCAGCACTGCTTCAACCACTGACAACGTCTTTGTATGCGCCAGAGATCCTTGTTCACCCTTTTCCGTGTTCCTTCCTACGCGACATGGCAAAGGTCAAATCAAGGAGCTCGGTCACTCACAGCACTGAGGTGGTGTTGAGGGTGGTGTTCTTGTTGGCGGTGGTGGAGTACTTGGACGACGAGTTCTGCTTGGAGTAAGTCGTGGACCCTGTTGTGTCTCGCAGCTCCGTCGTGTCGCGGGACGTAGTGTCCTGCGACAAAGGTGCACTATGCAACTAGCGCGGTAGCCACATTCTGCTATGGTACTCTTGCAAGCCTGACGGGTACGTGTTGGTTGGTACCAAAAAAATTACTTAGATTCCCAGGTTAACCTTTAATATTCCGATAAACAGTAAGAATAAATTACCGTAGAAACCAATATGCAAATATTATTTCTTCACGTACGACGTCGTTTACCCTATCGGCGGTTATAGGCACCACCGCATATATTCTTTGCTTAGTCTAATCTCCCGGCAGCCGTGATAATTACCTCCGGGAAATTCTCACGACAGTTTCTTCAAATGTGGCTGGCCTAAAATTTACTCAATAATATTAGCTCCCAACGTAGCCTGACATAACCTAACCTCGCCGAAAATATCGTAACCTAACCGAACGGATCATGGCTACCCAAATCCAGCCGAACTGCAACTGACCTAAACCGCCGCGGTGGCTCAGTGGCTTAGGCATTGCGCTGCGGAGCGTGACGTCGTGGGTTCGATTCCCGGCCGCGGCAGCCAGTTTTTTGATGGAGGCGGAAAGCAAAAACGCCCGTGTGTACGAGATTTCGGCGCACGTTACAGATTCCCAGGTGGTCAAAATCAATCCGGAGTCCTACACTATGGCGCGCATCATCGCCTGCGTTGCGTCGGCGCGTTAAACCCTACAATCAAAATCAAATCAAATCAACAAACGTAACCTAACCCAGCCCAACGGCATAGAACGCAACCTATATTAAGCCTAATCAAACCCATTCTAGAAGCCGTGTGCGTCGATCTCTTGATATAGAAATAACCAGAATAAAAAAGCAAAATCACGATGAGCGATAACTTCAAAATTCCGAAAGCTTAAAAAAAAAGAGAGAACTTCAGCAATGCCGGACTCGAACCTGGGAATTCATGTTAAAAAGCAACTACTATGCCACAGCGCCACAGCAGCAACTGTAGGGGCGAGAAGTTATGGAATATTTCTTCCAGAGAATCTTCGGGTGGCTTGTCTAGCCAATGAGAGGCGACTGCCCTGAGAAATTTCTGAAGGTTATTCTCAAGGTTGCCGTGATTATTAATAGACTACCGATATTCTTCAGCATCGCATTTGTAAAAGGGTTGTACGGTTGCCTTTGCGGTATCAAGGTACCAAATATGACATCTGTGGCTAAATAATTGGAATAAATCTCATGTCATCCGGGCTTCCTTTCTTTTTTCACACAGGACGGCTTTTAAAAGTAATCACTGAATTTTTTTTAACCTGTACGCATTAGATTTCTTCACTGGAGTTCAACATAACATTTTAGGTCGCTATTGACACAGGGGACATAAAGCACTGCTCTGAACTTCAAGGGCCAGTGTTTTAAGGTAATCCCTGAATTAATTTCGGCTGCGTTTAATCTCACGACAACCGTGAGAATTACCTCCGGGAAATTCTCACGGCAGTTTCCATAAAAACTGGCTGGCCTAAAATTCACTGAATATTATTACCTCCCAATGTAACCTAACAAAACTTAACCTAACAAAACTCAACTTAATGTATCATAACCTACCCAAATCCAGCTCAACTGCAACAATCATAACGTAACCCAGCCCAACGACACAGAATACAATCTATATTTAACTGAGTCCAACCTATTCGAGAAGTCCTGTGCATCGATCTTCTGATATATTATTAATCACGATAAAAAAGCAATAATAATCACCATGAGCGATAACTTCAAAAATTTCGAAAGTTAAAAAAACAAAATTCCACCATGCCGGACTCGAAACCTGTGCTTTCTAGTTTAAAAGCAAGTGCTATAACCCAGCGCCCCAGGAGCATCCGCAGGAACGAGTTTTTAGGAACTATTTGTCCCATACAATCTCCTGGGGGCATGCTTAGCCAATCATAGGCGACTGCCGTGAGAAATTCCTGACCGTAATTCTCACGGCTGCCGGGATAATAGACACAACAATTTATTTCACTCATACAGAATAATCTGACGAGTCGTGGTGACGTAGTACAGTCTGCGGTCGCACTCATTCAACGTGCATATAAACAGAGTTAATATTTCGGAAACTAAATAAGTTGTGCGTATAACCCATTAGGGAAGATTTCACGCGTCCTTCATACAGCTGCGGCCGAACGAAAAAATCGCAGCAACAAACGTTGAATTAACTGAGCTTGCAAGCAGTACGTCGTTCTGCCTTAGAATAGACGAGTATTTTGAAGCTATTGTTCTGGCGCAACATAACGACATGGTGGTGTCTATTATCACGGCAACCGTGAGAATTACCGTCAGAAATTTCGTGCGTCAGTCTCCTCTCATCGGCTGAGAACGCTATCCGGAGATTCTATGGGATATATATTCCCTAAAAATCGGTGTTTGCAGCTGCCCCTGTGTCGCTGTGGTATAGTACTTGGTTTTAAACGTGAAGTCTCAGGTTCGAGAACGACATTGCGGAGTTCTTTTTTTTTTTAGCTTTCGGAATTTCTTGGTCATCGTGATTTTGTTAATGCCTTTTTTTACTCCTGTTTATACTATATCAAGAGATCGTCTCCTAGGACTTCTGGAATGGGTTGAATAACGTTTTATATAGGTTGTGTTCTCTGTCGTTGGGCTGGGTTGGATTAGGTGTGATGCAGTTGGGCTGGATTTGGGTAGGCTACGCTAGACTAGGTGAGGTTACGCAAGGTTACGTTGGGACGTAATATTATTCAGAAACTTTTAGGCCAGCAAGTTTTTATGGAAACTGCCGTGAGAATTTCCCGAAAGTAATCTCACGGTTGCCGTGACATTAGACGCAGCCTATATCTTTCTACGGTTACAGCATGAACACGGTGCAATACATGTGCAGGTTTCACTCAATAAAGCGGCGGGCGTCGCTGCACGAGTGGCTACAAACAGACCGTAAGCGAACACATGTCCTTCGTCCAGCTCTACCAAAGAAACACCAAATTCTGCACGCCATCAGGACATGTCTTGGGCAAAACAACCTTACATACAATATCTATGCGCACGAAGTGGGCGTCAACAACACACTGAGGTAGCATATGAGGAGCTTTGAGAGTGATTAAAGTGACGTAGTGAAATACCGTACATTGGGCGTCGGGCACTCACCCCGGTGAAGGGAATCATGGCTGTTTATAGCATTTTTTGTCCCCGGCCGCGACTCTGGAGGTAGCTGGTTCTAGATGTCACGCTCGCGCCACGCCAGCCCCCGACCGCGCGATTTCCTCTTCGTCGTTGCCCACTTTGTCCCACGCCGCTCTTGTACGTCGAAGAAGAAGGCGCCGAATGCAACCGTGCCGGTAGTCAACCAAGACACCAGCCCTCCGCACTCGGGAAGCTTGTTAACAGCCGCAAAAGTGGCACGTTACCCGTGACCAGTAGGCGAGGGCCGGTTCAGTTTCTAGCGATGATGACGGTGATGTCTACGACCATGTCGATGCCCTCATCGAGCCTTTGCCGTCGGGACAAGGCATGAAAATGGTAGCTTTAACCGGTGCTGCCAAATTGTAAGAAGCTATTCTCATTGAGGGGAAAATATAGTTCCTTACGCCGTACAGCAAACATTCGCCAAAAAATAAAGTACCACTGATCACCAAGCAAGGGTGGCTTGAGATGTTTACAAATGATGGTGATGTCTACGGTGGTGGCGGTTCCTACGGAGAGATCCTAAAGCGATTCAGGGGCGAGAGGAGGGAGTACCCGGCCCCGCACCACGAACTATCCCGTGCGGAGTCGGTGATGCTTCGTCAGATGCAAGTGGAATGCGTGCTAACCCCGGCGTTGGCGCGCCACATCTGCCCCGAGGTGTTCGCAGACCCAGTGTGTAGCGTCTGTGAAAGGGAACTAGCGACACTCGGCCACATCATGAAGTGCGGCGGTGAAGTGCGCGATGGGGACGGGCAGTCCCTGGATGCCACGTACCCCGAGCAAGTGGAACGCTGGTTGCGCTCCAAAGACTCATCATCACAGAGATGGGCGATCCAGCGGCTCGAGGAGGCCCTGGCTAGGCAGAAGAGAAAGGGGACCAAGGACCCGGTTACCGGGTGCCGTGGGACCCCAGTACCGGACGCCCTGCCAGGAGCACACCCCGAGATCTAGGCCCAGTGCCCTAGGACTTTTAATAGACTAGGGCATTAGAAGGGAAGCCCCGAGCCCTGCGCGGCCGGTTGTCAACCCCACGCAGGATCTGTAAATAAAGTCTGTTCTCTCTCTCTCTCAGCGCGCAAACACTCATCGAGCTTTTCCCGATAGGAGAGTGCCAGAGAGTGTGATGACGATGGTAGCTATGATTGGTGTCGTCAAATCGTAAAACATTGTCCCCACAGCTGGAGAAATCGACATCGGAGGGAAAAAGTAAGGTTTATGATAGGTATGTCAACAACAAAAGTCTTTTTAGCATTTTGTAGAACGCTGCATTGGTCATTTTTTGCCTCGTCCTTAAAGAAGTTGTTTATTATCTGTCAATGCAACAAAAGTTTTTGGAACCTCTAAAAAGCTTTCTAGTTTTTTCTATTGCTGTATTTCGCACAAGTATTTGACATTTCCTTATTATATGATCACGGTTGAGTCATGTGAGTTTTTTTAATCAGAGGGAAGTATTACACTACAAAAGGGTAACGTAGACTATGAAATGAAGCGCCTACTGCTTACTCAGAAACATATATAAATCGCTGACTAAAAATCATTGAGGTTCATTTCTTGCTGGGAGTAACATAAAAAACACATTGGGATGTCTCATATTCCCTTCACACGTCACATGTCTGCAATATATGCCAACAGCCTGCCATTAGCACCGCAACGCGCAATTTGGTATAGCGCAGTAAGTACACAAGTTACTCGAATTTACGCTCTCTCGGGTGCGTGTGGCTTGAATAGTGTTTAGCAGTGTTTAATCAATAGTGTTTAACACTCTTGCCACGCCTTCCTTATACTTGCAGGTACTGCATGAACCACCTACCGCCTTTCACTGTGGAGTATATTTTTTTAATGCGATAGATTGCCGTACGGCACAACAGGGAGGTTTATAGGTACAACAATGCACTAGTTCACCGCAGAATTTATCTGAAAAAACAAACTTCTGGACGTTTTCTAAGCGTGTTCCAAAATACTTGGTGGTGCAAACCAAAAAGGGAAACGGTTAGTTGAAACGTGCGAACGTGATTGCGAAAGTCTGGCAGCACTGGTAACAAATATAACGATAGTGATAATCAGCTTGCTATATTTCACCAGAATCAACAAGCTGCAACGACGTTATCCTAACGCGAGACATTCATACTTGGCCTCTTCAAATTACGGGGTCTGGGCTCTTAGCAGTTTCTGCTCTGGCAGGAAGTCGTGTCATGGTGACATTCCTTGCCCTTTAGTAAACACGGGAAACCCAGAAATCCAGGACAGTGCAAGCCACGCGAGACTGTCGTTTCTTAACTGTCGCCTCTACGGTTACATTCCTTAATGTCGGACAATCTATGTGGCGCTACGGTATTCGTGTCGACGCGCTCGGTCCGGACCGGTCTCTTCTGGGGGAAAACAGCGTGGCAGTGCAACCGATATTTTTGTCAGGTGCATCTTTTCGGCCACAGAAGAAAGTGAAGAACGGAACCGGGTACCCTTCTATGTGGAGAGCGTTGGGCCGATGTATCTGGCCAGAATTAAAGTTTTCCAGCACACTTTCTCACTTGTGGCTGGACACAGTGGCACCAGTGCTTACATATTCACCCCTAAAGTATTACGACAACGCTCAAAATGACTGCCGAGAAGACGACGCCGGTTGCTTCGTCCTACATCGACACACACAGTGCTCTGTTCATGATGGCGGGAAAATTTGAACGGTACAATCTATCGTGCAACTGAATTTTATTATTTTGATCAGCCGACGGCAAACCCGCTCATCCGACTGAGACGAACCGGTGAACAACAAGCGGTCGTTCTATGCTCTTCGCCAAGTAACAGTAAGACTGACAGACGTAACTGCGGGGATTGGCGGCTGCCATTTACGCATTTCTAAACCCTCGGAGTCAGAAGAAAATCGTTATAATTTCAAGTTTCATTCGATTGAACTCCGCGAGTCGGCGATGCAGACATGCTGCCCATCGAGGTGTCCGCCGGGTTTCCTAGGAGCGCCAACGAGTCAGAGTGCGTCGGGGTAGCTTTTTAACACCGCAGCTGTTTAAGCTTGAGCTTGTCCGGTGGCTTCAGCAAAAAAATACAAACAGAACAAACTCCTCCGGCGCGAGGCGCCAGGAAAGACCTCGGTGCAGCTGTGTAGGCGGAGCCCAGCCTCGCCGAGCTATGACGTCACTGCGCCGACGTGATCGCGCGCCGGCACTGCTATACCTTCAAGAACAGTCTGCCCAGCGTTCTTGGCGTGATCTCTCGCGTGCTCTTCTTCTCACCAGTTCACGTGCGTTCGCGCCTGAAGCGGGAAGCACAGAATATATCGCGCTACAAACGCCAATTTCGGCAAGCCGGTTGCTATAGCATGTGCTAACACGGTCCCCTTTGGGGGAGATATGAAAGCCTGAGGTCAAAACGATTTGGGCCTGCCAGCCATGGAGAACTATCAGCGGCAAGTTCTGACATTCATGTGAGGTCCAACAGCCAGGTCTCCGACGAAAGCAGAGATGGGACGACAGAAGGCGAGCGTAATTCCCGAAGGAAAGCGTGGCGCGTAAGCCGTCGCGCCGCCACAGGAGAACGGAGGCGGCGACGTCGGTCCGATCCGTAATATCGCGCCGGCGAAGCGGGGGCAAAGCTTCAGCGACTTTCACAAGATCCGGCGTCACGAGCTCGCGTACACTGTACATACTTTAATCACTGAGTGTCCATTGCTCTTTGGAGCGCTGACGACGACTCCACGCAGAAATATTGACTTGGTCTCGAAGCATGACCACGTAGAAAACGTCGTCAAGTCTCCAAGCATAACCAGGGGTAATGTTAGCTGAAATAGAAATGTGCTAATAGGAATTGTAATAGGAATACGAAATAAAAATATGCAAGCTTCGCGGATTTCGAAGTTTTCGCGCTACTAGAAGAAAGCTGCGCAAATTTTTTCGACAGCACTGCCACAACCGAATCCTACCGGCACCTCCTCGAAGATGATTTTTTGCCCGAGCTAGTTAAAACCCACATCGAGAAAGAGGTTAGCATTTTGCTACAGGATGGAGCACCAGCCTACTTCGCCGCTGAAGTGTGCCGTGGACTTTACGGCACCTTGCCGAACCGGTGGATGGGGCGAGGCTGTGCCTCGGCGCCCTGGCCTCCGCGCCCTCCCTATCTCACACCCTGCGACTTTTTTGTGTGGGGATATGTGAAGTCCCAGGTGTACCGCAGCGGCCCAGCAGCAAATACCGAGACCTTCTCAAGAGTCATCCAGGCAGCCTACATTGCCATCGACAAGATGAGGGAAGCCGTGTTTGACGCTTATATTAATCATAGAGTTTCATACTAATATATATTAGTATGAAACTCTATGATATTAATAGGCTACAGAAGTACATCGGCGCTGACGGCGGCCACATTTAAAAATAAGAACCTGAGCATTTTGTTTTCTAACAGAGAACCTGTTCAGCAAATCGTAATCTTTCGTGTCCGCAGTTAAAAATACCATCAGCGCGAGCCTCGCGGCGAACGCCCGGCAGTTAACAAGAGGAATGCGCGGCATTTTCTAGGTTAAGAAAATGCGGCGCATTCGTGTGTGCGTGCCTCGCGACAACCGTCCAGCATCACCGGCAAGCATACCCAATTAGGGAGATTGCCCAACATTGCGGAGACGGTCCAGCAGTTAAAAAAAAACAAGAAAATGCTGAGCGCTCATGTGTGCGTGCCCCGGCGCACGTTTCTGAAGCAAAGTATACCCACTTGGGGATATTGGCCAAGACTGGCGAAAAAACCCAGCGTTCGCCCTAATCGTGGCAACACTTGCTCGGAACGAGAAAGACACGCCATAGTGTATCCCCTTCAAGGTGATGTTCAATGATTATCACTTAAAGGAGCCATGAAGAGAAAACAAAAGTTTGTTTTATTCGAAAGATTAGGTGTTTCATAGTACCCCAAGCGCTTTCCCGGAAGCAAATGATGCTTTATTCACTGAGAAATAAGGCAATTTAAGCCAAAATTTTAAATCTCCCGCTAAAATTGAACATTCCGTGACGTGTACAATGGCGTCATAGAGCCGGTCCATGAAACAGATACTTAGTATGTCGACTCCATATAGCACCCACACGCGGGAGTCGATCGAGACGGCGGCCATTTTAAAAATACTAGTAAAACCTAGTGCACCCGCAGCCCTAGTCATGGAATCGCCTGATCCGGAGAACAAAACTCTCGGCGAGGAGCTCAGGCTTGCATTTAACAACCTCACACCACAAAAACGCTCAATGCTTCTAAGTGCACGAGCGGCAAGAGTTGTGGGATACGCGGATGGACCGGAAAGCGACCATTCCGCGATAGGCACAACAGGCGAACGGCCAGCCGTCGGCACCGCTGCCTCGTCAGCCCCGTCGCGACGGACGAATATAGACTGGTACGTATGTGCCGTATTTTGATTACGGTTAATAATAGTTCAATTTCAGTAGCAGTATCACTTATGCCAGTTGGCCGGTGTCGTGTATGGAAAGCCGTTCGCGCGAGCTCTCTGCTTCGACCAGAAAGATACGAGCGTCAATGCGCGGTGTTTACGGCATTTTTTCCCCAAGGTCAGAGCGATTTGATGAAGCCCCCGACGAGCGCCAGCATGTCCCAGGAGTGAGCTAACGTAAGGGTCCCTGCCGTAATCACTTCCTCGGAAATGAAGCGAGCACACTGGTACTTCCTTTAGCTCTCTTTCTCCTCCGTTTGCAAAGTTCACAAAACGTAGCCACTTGCTTCGCCTAGGTTCGTCGTTGGGCAGCACATGAAAGGAGATCTCCTCACCGGCGGGGATGTCGCACTCCCTCGACGATTTGCCCGTACTACAAGGGCATTTCAAAACGCAGCAACGAAATTTCATTGTAAAGTACTCGAACAAACTGCAGTTTTCAGTGGTTGTAAACTGGAAACGAGCTCGTAACGACAGCAGCAAGCCAACACCATTCGAAACTTACGCGACGACTAGCTCTATCTCGTCGCTTCCTGCTGTTCCTTACTCCCCTCGTTTCTATTTTTACCTTTGCTGGTTGGCGATATGACGGCCAACCTCCTGTGAAGGGATTACGATACGAAGCAAGGTCGCGGCTGTGCGTGCTGGAACGGTTCGTTGGCCCTGAAGAGCCTCGAACCCGAAAATTCGTCTGCGCGACGGCGAGATGTCGAGCTCGGCCGGAGCTAGTTTTGTGCGCATTGGCGCACACGCTTGCGAGTTCGCTCGGACCTTCAACCGTTTACTCCACCGTTCTTTGTCATAAAAAGAATGTGCAGTATGTTTCACGGGGATTTAGCTCGCTATATAAACTGTAAGCCCTGCCTAACCTGCGTTTGCTTTTACCGGCCTCCGCCAATCGCAGAGCATTCCCAAGTGACATCACAGGTTCTGTTGCGGAAAATGAGCTGGTGGGTCGCATGGTCATTTCCTTTTTTCCTAATTATGTAGCTTATTTGAGCGAAGTTTGCGTTATAAGTGGTGTCGTTATGGTTCTAACGAGGCAATCTTTCGAATGAACCAAACTTGTGTTTTCTCTTCATGGCTCCTTTAAAACAAATGAAAGAAGCTCACACTTATAGCAACAAAGAAGGAGTAAAGGACGTTGCGGCAGCGAAGAAGCGAATCGGCTACAATCGATGACTTAAACGTTCGTAATGGTCGCGAAGGTAGCGCACAGCCTCGCAACCTGCAAGTCTTACGCGTCAGCGTGAGCTTCCTTCATATTTTTGTAGCGCAAACTCCACTACGCTACCTCGACCAGTGTTCGCGCGGTGAGGAGTTTTGCCCTTGAGCTCTAGAGGTCAAGCCACACCCCCTTCCGCAAGTGCCCGCCAGTGAACAGCGGTCCGATGGCGGAAAGAGATAGGCGATCAGGGAAAGGAGGCCTGCGTGGGACGTAACGCAGGAAGGCGAGGAGGCCGCCGCCGCAGCGATAAGCGGGTGCCACGAAGGAAGGCCACAAGGCCCTGTGCGGCGCAGAACCGTGTGCGATAGAGGTATGCGAACATCCAGCTGTAGTCCCTCGTGCAGCAGCGAGGCTTAAGCAACGCCGTGAGGCTCAAAAGAGGAAAAACGGTACTGTTGCGTACAGCTTCGCTACCTTGAAGTCTTATGCATTAGTGTGAGCTTCCTTCATTTTTTTGTTTTCTTTGACTACACAGTGAACTGTTCAAATGACTAGAACATTCCGTTGTTTCACCCGGAAGACGATGTGAATTGCCAGAAAAAAGGTACTTCCTAGGCCAACAAATCCAGCGTAGCGATAGCATCTTGCAGACATTTTTCATACCTTGTGAAAGCAGATGAGGAAACAAATCCATTGTATATTGGCAAATGATGAACCGTGGGAATATTTCGTTATGAGCGCTATAAGCTGTTGTGTTACTCTCTGTGATCATCGTAACTTGGGGCAGAAAAAAGGTATCGGATCTTCCGCAAAACTTTTCCACAATCGCGCGTTTCGTTATGCATGCCCCAGACGGCGCCGTCATTCCAAGATCCACTTCCACGTCCGAATTGGCCGCCATTTTCTTATAGACGACCGCGCTTTCTATTTTTTTGTTCTGGAAAAACAGTCAAGTGCCGTTGTCGTTCCCGCGTCAAGCAAAATAGACCAGGAAATGCGACCTTTGTGGGCAGTTTGAGGGCGAAAGAAGCATCGGTTCCCCCGAGAACCTTTTTAAAGACGTTAATTTATCAATTTAGCACCCTGTACCAGTGTTCACCGCCCGGATTTGCACGTGTTTAGCAACCCTGTGTTTTCATCGCAGTTTGTAATAGCAGGAATTTTGGTGTATGGTCATTAAACTCACTGACCTCGCGCCCGCAAGCTAAACAATATTTTCTAACCTTCTTCCCCTCCCCCTCCCCCCCCCCCCCCCCCAAAAAAAAAAAGAAATTAAATTGGCGCAGCTTCGCACTAGCGCCACGAAACTGGGCAAGCAGCGAAGATGGCGGCCCCACCTAGATTATTCTTTGTTCGGCTAAGTTTATGCGTAGTTATGTTTTCCGACTCAGTCAAGTTTCCTGCGTGGTGTCGTCGTTAGGCCCAAAGAGCAGTGAACACTCGGTCATTCCAATATATGCGTACAATGCACACGGGCTCGTAGCTCTGAATCTTCTGCAACTCGCGGAATTTTCGGCGCTTCAATGGCGCGATATTCCGGACTAAGCCGAAGTAGTCGCATCCATTCTCGAGTAGCGGCACGGCTGCCTTGGCGGCGCGGTTTTTTATTGGGTAGCGACGCTTTGATGTCGCCCATCTCTGCCCAGACCCGGCTGTTGCTCCTCACATGGAATGCCGAACTTGCCGCTGAAAGTGCTCTGCAGCTGGCAGGGCCGGATCTTTTTGACCGCACGCTTTCATATCTCCCCCAAATGTGACCGGTTAGCACGTGCTATAGAACCGGTGGCAACCGGCTTGGCGAACTCGTCTTGTAGCGCGATCTCTTCTGTGGTTCCCACTTCAGGTGGGAACGCATGTGAACTGGCCAGAAGAACAGCAACCGAGAGACTGAGCCCGCGAGAGAGAGAGAAAGAGAGAGCACGCGGTTGGTTGTGGTTTGAGGAAAAGGAAAAGGAAAGAAAGTTCACTGGGGTTATTTTCAGCTCTGCAGGGAGCTCAGCTGCATGCAACCCAGTGCGGGGGAACAGAAGCAGAAGGGAAGTGAAAGGACAAAGTAGAAAGAGAGACAGAGAAACACAAAAAGAGAGGATAAAAATAAGAGATAGGATTATTAGACCGGGAACATCAGCCAGTCAAAGCGGTCTGGGCTATAGCCGCTGCGTGACCCCGTCGTCTCCAGGAAATGGAGCAGATGAGCGAAGACCTTCTGTTGGGTTGCCGCAGGCCGAATCTAGAACAGAAGGTGCTCCATGCCGACGCAGGGAAGGCCGTGACGCTGGAGCACTCGGTGGAGCTCTGCTCTCGGCGCCGCGTGGTGAGGGCCGCAGCAGAGTAGATGTTCCAGGGTCTCTGGCGGTGAGCAGTCCGGACATGTAAGGGAGTCTTTGCGACCCTGTGGGTGCAGGCTCTCCGCCACATTGCAACAGTCGATCCGCATGCGGAAAATCACAGAGTGCCTCCCGGCTGATGGGCGCGGGCAGTGCCCGCGGCGACAGGGCACTGACAACCTAGAGGGGGGCGGAGGGGGGGGGTAGCATCGTCTTCACCCCGCAGGCTAGGACAGTGCAGTTCTCGTTGATTGACGCCACGCACACACACACACACACACACACACACACACACACACACACACACACACACACACACACACACACACACACACACACACACACACACACACACACACACACGCACGCACACACACGCACACACACGCACGCACGCACGCACGCACACACACACACGCACACACACACACACACACACACACACACACGCACAACATGCTTAGTTATAACTAAGCATGTTGTCCAAACAATTGGTCTCATCAAAAGGATTGCCAACCGTCAGCATGTGTTGTGGGAGCGTAAGAGATAGCGACCTAATCAGGCCTTTGTGATCAACAAAATAACATGCTCCCTCTCCTACCTTCATGCCAGTGCTGCTAAGTTACAGAAAATCAATTGCCTCATCAGAAAAGCCTATCAAGCGGCACTTCAGATACCCCTGTACGCCTCCACTGCCAGATTAGACCGTCTGTGTATCCATAATAATGCCGAGGAGCTTGTGGAGGCGCACCTGACAGGACAAATGGCATGCTTATGCACTACCTCAGCCGGTCTGCTCATCCTAGACCGACCCGGTATTTGTGTCCCTACTTTGCCGGCTCGTAAATCCCCCATTCCTCGCGCTATTCACACTCGACTTGTCGTCCATCCTGAACCGCGCAACATGCTCCCTGTGTATCATGCGCGTCGCAGAATGCAACGAGCGCAGGCTCGTCAGCGACATCTTGGGAAAAAGCGCGAAAAACGACTACATGTAGAAAACAACACAGGAAGGCGCCGTCCTGTGTTCTTTTCTACGTGTACTCGATTTTCGCGCTTTTTCCCAAGATGCATCACCAGCTCGCCCAACTTTCAATTGTGTTAAGTCGTCAGCGACGTCTTGTACGCGGACGCGGCAAAATACCGTTACCCTGATGCTTATGCCCTGGCCATAGTGAATCGGCCGGACGACCCCCCGTTATTCTCCCTTAAAGTTAGCACTCCTTGCACTGCCACGGCGGTGGAGGCGGCAATTGCGCTCGCCCTCTCACAAAGGCCGACCCCCACGATCGTAATCTGTGATTGAAAGACGGCCGTTCAAAATTTCGCCCGTGGTATCATTTTGCCACTGGCACTAAAAATTATCGCTCAAAATCCTCCAACTTACGCTGTAGAACTGCAATGAACCCCGGCCTCGGGACTCGGGGGGAACAAGGCGGCCCATGACGCGGCTCGAGGATTCACAATCCGAGCGGGAGCCAGCCTAGTTCCTTACCACGGGGCGCGATCAGCCAGACACCGCCTAATTACGTATCATGACATACTAACGCATTCCCGCCTCGCCCGCCGAAAATACGCCCCAGCGCATCCTCAGCATAGCCATAAGCAAGCGCGCACCTGGCGACTTCTGGAGGCTCATTCTTTTCCATTCTTGTGAACCAGGGTAGCGTGGTCTAAGTAGACCGTGGGTGGCGTCGTGCCGGTGGAGTCATGATGACGAAGTTGACGGAGAAGAAACCTTTATATACAAGTATTTACATCGCGGTATCAGAGAACAGGCAGTGCGCTCCTGCGCGCGAGATTAAATAGGCGCGTTGGGTTCGTTCCCCTTCACCCTTTTTCTCGGATGACGTCAGGACGCGCCAATCACAAGATTCACGGCACTGATAGTAGCGCCCCCAAGCACAAACACACACACGCACACACACACGCACACACACACACACACACGCACGCACGAGAGACACGCTCTTCTGCGCAGGTGAGGGTTAGGTTGCCCCCGCCATGGCAATCCGCCGTGGGTCGGAGCCCCCTTTTGTCCTGGCGATGTTGCACTACCGGGAAGACGTCTTGCATTCATCTGTAGTAATATTCGTCTGGTGGCTAGTTGAAGACTTCTCCAGCGTCATCAAACATGCCAGAAGAAGGGCATGACAATGCTGGGCGGGCCCGCCGCCGATGCTTGCAGTGCGGGGCGCCAAGCAATGCTATTCAGCACCGCCGCTGGCCGGTTGGCGCTTGAGGGGCCACTAGGTCGCTGAAAGGCTGTTGTCAAGTATAGTTGCATAGTTCGCCACTGTGAACACGCCGGGTCGTGGAAAGTCGACGAGGGAAGACCGGCAACAGGTTTTTGGTGGTTCACCCGACCGCAGAAGACTGGTTGCGTAACAGCATCGCAACACCCTCGAGGGTGGTGCTCCATCAAATCCACCCTTTCCTCTACCCCTCACCTCATTGCGCCGCATGTGTCGAGCGCACCCCACTTCCTCACACCACTATGTGGGCCTGTCCTTCCAATTCCTTCCCTTTAATCCCGCATGACGAGCAATGGGAGGGTGCGCTGGGTAGCTCCGACCCGGGCGTTCATATCGCCTTGGTGGAACGTGCTGCCATCGTCGCCGCCGACCTCCAACCGGCGGCCACCATGCTTCCCTAACCCCAGAGGCTCAATAAAAGGGTAGCACCGGACCGACACCGGTGCTACCCACCCAGCACTGAAGACACGCTCCCTCCCCTTGATTCCACCTTCTGTTCCATACTTTCCCACTACAGGCACACACGAACAATATACCCCCCGCCCCAGCCCTCCCTCCCAACACACCACGCCACCATTTACCGCCGCCTACAATTGAGACCTTCTATAATCACCCCATCCTACACAACATCTCACCGTCCCTTTTCCCCTACAACTGCCCACACTGGCACATACCTCTCACCACTTACCATCTTGTTTTCTCTTGTCCTCACCACCCTAACTCCATCCCATCCCCCAAACCCGAGCAGTGGGAGTCCGAGCTGACCAGCTCAGCATCAGAGCGATAGCGAGCCCTGGTGCAACGAGCTCTGGACGCAGCTTGGACGCGTGGCCTCCTGGACTTGGGAGACTGAGCACATCGTGGTGTGCACAATAAAAGTTTATTCCTCCTCTCTTTTTCTCTCAGTCAGCCCGACTGACGTTAAAATAAACACAATGGAATCACACTAAACACAACGACTGGCACCTGGCTAGAGGCGGTTACTTAAGTGACGTTCCTGAACTTACACCAACCATACGCGCTTTACGTTGACCCACCCTGTTCCTCGTCCACTCTGTAGAGCTGACACGACTTGCGTGAATGTCAACACTGCGCACCTGGAACATACACAAAATACTCTTGCGGGTTCGACAAAGACATGAAGGAGAGGGGAAAAAGATGTAAAACAGTGCAAAACTTATAACTGTTGTTGCATGGCGGTGCGGAATGTTTCGCTGTCCACTACATTCACTAAGGCTCAAGCCCCCTGCCCGCGCGTATCTCTCCGCCGAACCACATGTGCTGCTGGGTACGTTTACCTAAAGATATTCACGCGGTTTTTACAATGACGCACCGCACTCCTCGCCCTCTTTCTTGAGTGAATTCGTCATCCGTATAGAGTTTCATACTTCTGGCGCACGGTCTAGGGGAGCCGCGCTTCAGCGAGGGGTCGTGATGTACCGGGCAGGCACGTTTCACTTGTCCTTGGCATGGCTCACGAACAGGCTGGAAAGTTGCCTCTGGCTCCAAAAAAGCAACAATATTACTGCAGAAGAATAATAAAATCTGTTTTGTTATTATGAAATTAAAGCTCCAGAAAGAATTATTTGTCAGGGATTATTTGGAAGCTTCATGCGAGATGAACATGAAAACAATGTTACCCATTTTTGTTGGTTTTGGCTTCAAGACAAAAAAGAAGCCATGCGCCTAACCAAGCCAAGTAGGCAAGAAACGTCGCTAGCTGCAATGGCACCACCCACGGCGGCCCGCGAATGCAGCGCCAGATTTCCCTCTAGTATGTATTAGTATGAAACTCTATGGTCATCCGTCACAGAAATGCTTGTCTTTCTGTAGTTGATCTCTTCTGCGAGAGGGGGGCCCCTGTGCACCCCGGGTAGGGGCCTTAACCCCGGGGCAGTCATCCTCACGGACGCTTGGCCTACGCTTCAGCACGTCCACGCGGCCAACCAGCCCACCAGCAGCAGCGGCAACCCAGAGCGCTCCCTTGCGGACAAGCTGCACACAGTGTCCCCCCAAGGCTGTAGCTTCTTCGGAGGTCGTTTTCTCTGCTCGGGCTGGTTTTCCGGACGCCGACCGTTTTCAGAAAAAAAGCAGCGTTTGGCAGTAAAGTTGCTTGCTGGTCAGTTTGCTTATTGGCATTACATCTACGCGCGTTCGCGTATACGCCCAGAGCATTGCGATCGCTGCGCCGCCTGCCGCCGCTTCTCCGCGGCGTTGACGGGATTAGCGCTGCGCGGCCGATAGGGGCTCATGCAGTGTTTTGGTTCTCGTTCGCTTCTTTTTGCCCTACTACGCCCTAAAAAAACTTGTTATGGTGACGTAAATACTACGTTTAGGTCACTTCAAAAGCCGCTGCGTCTTGGTAGGGTGCTCAAACACCCACAATAGCTATCCGCGAACGCGGTTCTGCGTCCTTCTTAGCCGCTGTTGCGGGCGTCAGTGACGGCAGCAGCATACCCCTGCTGTCACCTCCGAATACGACCGGCACAAGTGAATTTTATTGTCGCCTCGTTTAAACCTGATACTGGCACAGTGAGAGGTGTGTTTTCTTTTGCACAGCGGACAACGAATGCGGCCTCATTTCGAATATATGCGTCGTAGAAAAATATATTTCGGGAATGTGATTACCCAATTCCTGATAATAACTTGTGCCTTTTATAAGAATATAAGCCACGCGAAAATGTAAAGCATATTTCAAGGCTCTGCGTCGTGAAAGATGTGCACCCATGCCGTATAGCAAGAACCAAGAAAAGTGAATTAAACCACGGAAAAATAAATGGACTGGAAGTCCGGAAGAAACAAAATGGCTTGTACGGAAATGAAGAAGTCAGTGCAGCTTCTGAAATGCTAAAGACGTTTTTTCTAAGCTTAAGCCGGGTAGGACTCACGAAACCAACTAGTGTGCGAAATGCACTGCATTTCACGGGGCATGGGGAGGGGGGGGGACGCTTAAGTATTGTTGTGTACGAATGCGGAGCGAAATCAAGGAATGAACGTTTTAGTAATCACACACACACAAGTTACACGTTCACCTCACTCTAGTTTTCAGACTTCAACGAACAGTTCATCACTCGGCGGATGCATTTTTTGAAGTACACAAGTTCACAACTGATAAAAGCTGCCCTTAGAAGAGTGGGATAGCTGATAGGGCCCTCTGATTTCCGTTTGTGCTAGATTCTGCAGGCTCCCTGCGTCATATGACTGTGCTTCAAAGAAACGTTTAGTCGCGGACGGGCATTACTCTAGAAGCCCTTTTCCGCGCTGCTCGCGGACGATATATGTAACATACAGTCAAACCCGGCTATAACGAACCCGGATAGAGCGAATTATGCTATATATCGAACAAAAATAATTCAGTTACGGAAATGGGAAACATGGGAAACATATTCCTTATAACGAAGTTCACATCCGCTATATCGAACTCTGGGCGCCTAGAATGGCCGCCGAAATGCATGATCTCGGAGCGGCGATCGAGATCTGAGATTGCCCGCGACCACGGAGCAAGAGCGGCGACTGAGACATTGCGCCTCGCATGGAGCGACGTGACGCCTAATACTTTCCGTAACTGTTTCCGATGCGCGCGACTTGGGACGGAACCCGCCCAGTCAGCGAGTCCGGACCAAGACAGCAGCATCGGTGAACGGTGGGAAGAGCTCGCCAACGTTCCCGATGATGTCGCGAGTGAAATCCGTCCGACGCTTATAATGAAGCGCTTTCAGCAGTCGATGTGCTCCGCCAATGCTTCATAGATTTTTGAGGACGTGGACTCGAACTGGTGCAAACAATGTTTCGTGTAGAGAATGCTACGCTAGTTGAAGCCGCCAAAATGAAAGTGAAAACAAAAATCACCAGCTTTTTTTTTTTTGCAACGTGGGCAGTTAAGGCGGAAAGTAGCTTCGATACTTGCAATAAATGGATTATTTTGGTATGGTAATGGCTACTGTACTGTGTTCGTTTCTGCCTAAGCGGATGGCGGAGTTGGGGAGGCGGCGGGGTGCTCCAGCGGAGTGCGAACTCGTAACAATAAGCTCGTTATAGGCGGGTTCGGCTATTCGAACTATTGGATATATCGAACTAATCGCGGTGCATATTGAAGTTCGCTATAAACGGGTTTGACTGTATATGAATGTGAGCGGACGCTCAGCTCGCGACAAGACGCCCCAGCATTATTTTTTGTCGTGCGCTGATCTAGGATATAATATTGGATTATCCATCATACTTATTTCGTAGAATGTTCGTGAAACTTATGTCCAGGATATTAATCAATATCTGAGGTATGATATTGGCAAGTATAAGTGGCATGCTGTCAGGTATGAGCGCCCCGCTAGGTTACGTGAGCGCACAAAACTGATTTACATTGTAGTGTATAGCCATAGCATGACCACCTGTGTTAACTATGGTTACGGAGACACTGTTAGTAAACTTCAGAGCAGTGGAGATCACAATCATCTTCATATGCATATCCCGCTTTCGTGACGCTGACCTGTGACGCACATCTGGCGCTTGTACAGACCGAAAGTACCAGACTAAGATTGCGTCAGACACATTTACTCTCTCGTAAATGTGCCACATTTGCAAACAGAGAGACTGCTCCGCATAAATATGTATTTTCAACGCCAACAAACGGTAAATCTCAGTTGTGAACGGGCCCAGAAAGCAACGGTGACAGTGGAGAGCGGGCCGGAGACTCCCGCGGCTGCTTTAGAAACGGGCCGCTTCGGGGATTTCAGTGGCGCCAATACAGGCCGCGCTCGAGGCGTATATGGAGTTCTGATGTTTCTCCTACTCACATTTAGCTTTCCGGCAATTTTTCAATTTTTTATGCGCCTTCTTTTATGCTTGCTTCTACTTCCATTATTTTGGACTTTGAACAATCGCTTTCGTACCGCTTATAAGTTGTGATTCCCGTGCTTGTCACGCTACGGAAAAAAGAACCCGCTTGCTGGCCAAACCACTGTAGGGTATGTTCCACCTCTTCATGGCCATCTTGTCATCATCACTCGCAACATGGACGCCGGAGAAGAGGTGACCTGCGAAGAATCAGCGGCAAGTTTCATTGCAGTTGTCTCGATTTCTCGCATAAATTGAAAAGTGTGCTGTGAAACATAAGGCCTGCTGGTTAAGTGTCTACCGGCATACATGGGTGCGCTAAGCATCTATACGGAGAAGTTGTCCGACAGGACGATGCTGATGCCAGGAGTGTGCGGGCATGTTATGGTAGGCGAGGCCACAGTTTGTGACCAGACGTGACGCGTGAGGTTTTAACAACGCGCCCTTTTAATCGCTGTAAGCGAATCTAACACAGTTCCATCCAAACATGGTAAGCGGCCAAGCGTAGCGCACTCGGCTTTCTTCCGCTGCTTATCATAAATGCAGGGACAGAATTTTTACAGAATATAAATATTCCCCGCTTGTAAAACTCCGCTGAGCATGTATGCTTGTTTTCACGTGAACGCATAGAGTAGTGGAACGTTTGACGAATCTAGCACCAACCACGGAACGCTATCGATTTGTGAGTTTGTTTATCAGCCATGACAAACGTTTTTGTTGGCCTTGTAGAAAGATTAATAAAGCCAGCGGCGTTTTGGGATCTCTATACCTCAAATAGGCTGATTTTTGTGTAATATGGTCAACTTTACCTTTGTCTCACACAAAAATACTAACAGCAAAGATATGTGTTTCTCATTCATCAAATTTACCTTGCTACTTATCATTTAACGCTCCATTGCTCTAAAGGAGCAATACTGAAACTTCGGAACAGGATCACGCTGATCCAAGCCATAAGAAAGATTATGATATTTAAAAGAAGTTGAGCTGGTATGAAAGCCGGAAAGAAATATGGAATGAAAGAGGTCCATTCCTTCAAGACCGAAGCAACGGCCAACGTTATCTATGTTTTTATGCTAGGAAACACCCGATTTGGAAGAGTTTTACCCGGCCAGGAATCTTCGAGAGGACCCACAACCGGTGGTGCACTTCGGCGTCCGGAACCGAGATCGCCGAAGGATTGTCCTCATTACGGGCATCGCTGTGACGATCGTGATTGCGGGCGTCATGTGCTTGGCCATTACAAGCAACATCGTAAGAGTTTCTTTTCTGATTCTTGCTTGAAATGTTGGAGAGCTCTGATCAGCTGGCTCTCCGCATGGCACCGTGCTCTTGGGCTCGATAGTGTACGGACAAAACGTTTCGCAAAAATTGTCTCCTCCGAATCGGCATATGCAGTCCGACTACGTTACATATAAAGCTATCTTACATTCTATAGAATGGGTGTCACCAACAAGATATACCGACGTTCCCTAAACGCACGGACCCGTACAGCTCATGCCCCACAACTGCGGTGGGCACGTGTCCGGCAGCTGGCGGTTGCGCGCCGACGGCGTGACCGTCAACTCCTAATTCGTCTGGGCTATACTAAAACAATGCAGCTGCGGGCGGCGCATTGCTCTACTCGGTTTAAACGGCAGAGCTGTTTAAGCTTTTAGTTACGTCGTGGAGCGTTACCAGAAAACGCAGTCCAGACCAGCGCGCATGAACATGCGCTTCGTAAGGAACGCCCGTCGTCGTTCAGTTTTGCTCGTGCGTATGCCAAGCGAGGAGCTCGCAAAAGTACCAAGAAAACTACCAAGCGCACGTGAACATGCGCCTCGTGAGGAGTGCGCGGCGTCGGCCAGCTCCACTTTTGAGAGCACTCTGCCCAGCGTTCGTGGCGTGATCTCTCGCGTGCTATTCCTCTTGTCAGTTCACGTGTGTTCGCTCCTGATGAAGTGGGGAGCACAGACAGCGAGTACGCGAAGCCGATTGCCTCGGGTTCTAGCGCGTGCTAACGCGGTCCACATCGGGATATACGTGAAAGGCTGCGGACAAAACGATCAGGGCCTGCCATTCATGGCGACATTTCACCCGCAAGTTCGTATATTCATGTGAAGTGCAACAGCCGGGTCTCCGACAAAGGAACAGGGGACGCCAGCTCTGGTATTTCTCCCGCCTTGCACCACTAGTGCAAGCTGTGACATTTTTAAAGGCGAAAGCCCTTTAGGTCTCACTGAAAAATTGACATCGAATGCCACGGCGTCGAAATATATGAAGCAAACACCCTTGTGAACCAAGCAAGGTCAGAAGCAAACGAAAGCCTGCCGGCCCTAAAGGAGGATTGATCAATATAAAAGTTAACTATAGAATCATTAGTGCTTTATAGTGATGATTAGTAATGTGGAGGGGGATAAGTAAGTGGAAGTGCCCTTAAGGGCGCTTCCTTTTAATTCATCCTAATGTAGTGTTCAACGTAATCCAGGAAACTTCACGGGGAAAACACTGCATTACGGATAAACGGAGAATACCCGAGCCATTGGAGGTTTGCAGACGACATAGTCTTGCTAACCGAGTCTGCAGAACACCTAAAAGCAATGCTTGAGAGACAAAATACAGAAAAGAAGGGCGTGGGACTCAAAATCAATATGAATAAATTCAAAGTAATGATAATAAACATGCCGAAAGCGCCCTGTTCAGCATATGTAACGAAATGATAGAGCAAGTACAACATTATAGCTACTTGGCCAAGGTTATCTGCGCTGATCCCAACCACGAGAAAGAAATCGGGCGCAGAATCGGTATGGGTTGGGGAGCACTCGGCAAACACTCCCAGATAATGAAAAGTGAGCTACCTCTATCACTGAAAAGGATAACATGGAACAAATGCGTCCTGCCGCTGGTGTCATACGGAGCGGAGACTTCGCGTAAAATTGGTATTCATTAGTGATTGACAATAATGATTACTAAGGTGGAATTAAGGTTGTTTGAACTGAATAGACGGAATAAATGAATCAGGAAGTATTGAGACTAAGATGACTAAGACGAACAAAGGTGTATGAGGCCAGACTAAGGTAAAGGTCGATTCAGATTAATTAAGGCGGACTCTGATGAATTAGGTCGAATTAAGGTTGATAATATATGAATTAAAGTGCAGTAAGGTGTATTGGGATGAATCCGCGTATATTAAGATAGAACACTTTGGATTACTGCGGGAATATGCAGATTAAGAGTAAACAAGATAGACTAAGGCAGATTATGGTGTATTATGGGGGGACTGGGATGAACGTGGATTGATAAGGGTGGGTTAAGATGGATTAGGAGGGATTACGATAGATAAAAGACAGTAAATTAGCGTGGCTGTTGTGTCGATATATGTACATGTATATAAAACCTATAGTCGTCGATATAGCAGACCAGGCTTTCGTCTTCAAAGCACGCATGACTTGAGTGACCCGAAAAAAAGTTTCTTTATGACGCGGCCAGCGCTTTGATTTGAAGCGGCTCAATGCGACAGATGCCATTCCAACTGGCTCCGTGTTCAACTCTACATTGCTGTTCAACGACTCCGGTTAAAGGGGATTCCCACTACAGATAAAATCACACTCACTCCTTGGGCAGCGTATTACGTGACTGACGTCACGCCTCCGTACATAACGATCAAGCGCAGCCAGCAGATTCGCGGTCCACGGAGCGGCGCCGTTGGGATCAGGAGCGGCCTCGGTGGGGGTTTATTTGCCATTGAATGCTTTAGCTTCATTGGCAAAGATCGCTATTTGGGTGATAAACTGCCGGTGATAAACGGTGGAATGACTAGCCGATTAGGAAGCACCCACCACATACTAGCCACGTAACTTCTCGATTTCACCGCATCCGTCATGGCAGCAACTAAGAGAAGAGCGAGGTACAAAACGCAAAGCAAGCAGATTTGCCAGACGGGCAAGAAGGATTGCGCCAACCACGAAGGATTCCCCGACAAGGAGGGGATCGTCTGCGCAGCCTGGACAAACCATCGCGCTGCTCCCGACGGCTAGGCACCCGCATTTGTGCCGGCTGCGCACGTATACTCACGGAGGTGTGAAGTGCGGTCACGTGGCACGCGGCGCGGAGGGAGAGAGCGGATGAATTTTATCCTTCATGTGAATCACCTTGTATGTGAATGCACGAGCCAATGTATCCTCCTAGTGAACTTCGGACCTGTAAGCGTCCGGACTGAAGCGTTCTAACAATTTAGTGAAGTACGATAAGCGTTTGATATTTAAACGTGGCGTGTATTACCTTTTGTCATTCAAATGCGTCCGCAAAGGCTGTGTTTTGAAACTATTGTCTGCACGCGTAAAACAACGATGTTAGCCGGGTGATGCTTTTCTTACAAGCTACTTTTGCCTCAGAACATCGCGACGCTTTTTTTTGCGAGGTGAAATAGACACACGTAATTTTTGTATTATCTTTCTGTTACAGAACACAACGAATACCAAGGCGCGTACCCGCACATCTTCGCCAGATTTGGCGGTTTCTAAGCCATCATCTACGGCGCCGACACAGGTCGGTTCCCATCGCTTATTTATTACTGAAGAATAACACAGAAATCTGTCACTGGCGTAAGTGGTCGACTACCAGAGACCAAATACCCACTCTGGTAATATGTTGTTATTTAGAAATTTCGTTTATCCCCCGTTCCCACCCACGCTTTTTTCCTGCTTTTAGAAACCGACACCGCTTCGATCTCGTTTTGCTGGAACCATTCCTCTTGCGTGACCCGTTAATTAAAACACCTGTTACTAAACACCAAAAGCGGCGATACGTTGACTAAACCTCACGGAGTATGGATATCTGATCTTCGGTTCTGAGTTTGTGAGTGTCAATTAGTCAATTATAACATTGTTAACTGCGTGAATCGATTAATAACTAGTGGTACCATTCTCGGAGTTTTATTTTTGACACGTGACATGTTCGGCTGCACTCGCCTCAATTTAATTGTATACGTACGTCAGATGCATGTACGGATCTACCCCATACTAGCCTTTGGGTATGGGTCCAGTACAAATGACATTATTGTACGTAATTTAGGAATTTACATTACATATATTTTAAAAAAAATCAACACCACCGCGAACCCGAGGAATGGCCGCACGAAGGAATGACGTGCAAAACTAAGTGGGTAACCGGAGCACACTGCTTTAGTTCAAGACGTTGTTTCTGAACATTATTTCTTGGTCCACTATTAAGGCTCCTTGTGCCTTCCATACCCATGTACCATTTTATAGTTTCCTCTGTAACTGAGAACGCCGAAATGACTTTTTTGATTTAATTACAATATACCGGTAAACTGGAATTTCTGCTATTTAACGCGCCGACGATGCACTTCGCTATGAGGTACGCCGTAGTAGAGGGCTCCGGATTAATATCGACCTCATCGGTATCTCTAACGTGTGCCCAAATCTCGTCACAAGGTGGTTTTCGCTTTCAACTGCCATCAGTAAAGTGGCCACGACGCCAGGTTCGGAGCCGCGTCCTTGAACTCAGCAGCACAACGCCTTAGACGCTGAGCCACCGCGGCGCGTATACCGATGCACTTCAACCATAAGTGTGAAGCGCTGTGACTAAAGGTGTGAAGGAATTATTCGGGTTCAAAGACGACCCACGATTGTTTGTTACAGGAAACGGGCTCGACCACGGCTGTCACGGTGTCTTGCGTAGGGAACTGCTCGACGCCGTCGAACGACTCGCTCCAGCGCCTTGAAAATACCGCCCCATCGGGCAGTAGCGGCGTTTTCCAAACCGCTGACCCGACAGCTGGCCGATAATGACCGTACCTCCTCGTATGGACAAGTCCCGGAAGCGTATAGGACTTGTCCGCCAGACTTCAAAGTGCTTTTTTTTTTCATTTTTTGTCGCAGTGTTTTATCCAGACTTTATTAGTACATTTATTTTCATTATCGCGCTACTTAATTGCTGGGACTTCCGCAACACTTAGTCGACGTTAGTCATTGAATATAGAAAAATCGAAGTTCCTTGTGCTCAGCTATAAAATTCCCGATTCCATTATGATCGGAAATACATTGCACACTGACGACCTGGAGCTCTTAAACGGTAATAGTGAGTCCTAGATGATCGATGCATAAATAGGAGTTAAGCCACACTCGCTCAAATGTCAGAATTTATTGGAAAAATGTTCATTTTTCAAGTTGCTGACATTTAGAAACTGGTGTGGCGTTATTGCTGCTTGATATTACTGGATGATTAGAAGAAATTATTTGTACTACTACAGCTTGATGGACTCATTACTTTTTTTCAGCAACTGACTGTTCAGCTGCCTGATCGACTTTTTAATTGGCCGTGCTATTTTATTGATTGACAAAACGTTTTACCCCGTACGGCTTGGACTGGTTAAGGAATAAACAGTCTGCAAGTTTGTCATTCGCAGGCTTAACACAGAACATTGTTTGTATTCTATTCAAATTCGAGTAACAAACTGTCACAGTGTTATATGAAGTGGGAACTAATTTGAGGCAACGATGAACTTTGTGGGGATCCGCCTGATCCCCTGTTCCTCCTCCCGTGAGCGTGGCCTTCGACCGAGCGCGCTTTCCCGCGCACGTGACGTCACCCGCGGGCCGACACGCCGACGGGCGCCAACCGCTCCGTTGCCGCTCCTCCTTTCCGAGCCTCCTCTCCCCCGCGCCTTATAAGCGCGGCGCGTGCGCAGCCCCAGGGATATCAAGCCCTGTTTCTCTTGGCTGGATACGAAAGCCACAAGTCATCGAAAGGGTGAGTCGTTGGGGTTCCGTGTCTGCCAGGCACGTGTTTTTGGTAGGAGTGTATTCTCTTTGCCTTTCGCGTTCGCCATGCCGGCGCAGGATGCGCGACTTAGGCCCTTCACGTTCTACGCTCGTCTCCCGAAAGGGGTGACGAACGTCGAGCTCAGGAAGATCCTCGTTCATTAGTTTTCGAAGCAGGAATTGGGTGAAGTCCAGGATTTTGGTGTGGAACGTTTTGAGATCTTTTTCAAAACCAAACCTGCAGTGGAGCGTTTCTTGGCTAGCCGTGTATTCACTGTTCGCGAGCAGGAGATCCGCTTTGAGTACCGCGGTCACAGGCGAAGATTGTGCGAGTGTTGCATTACCCTAATGACCAACTGGACGAGGCTTTGTGCCGCGCCCTCGGCGTCTATGGGCAGGTGCACAGCTGCTCAAAGGGGAGCGTGTCGGGATTCTGAGGCGTGTGGTCAGGCATTCGGAGGTTGCGTGTGGATATGAATCGAGCAGTCCCAAACTTGGTTCCCGTGGGGAGATTCACTGTCCAGTGCGAGTACGAGGGTGTCGTGCGTCTCTGCAGCCGCTGTGGCTTTCCTGGCCACTACGCGGCTGCATGCACGACGCCCAAGTGCAAGCGCTGCGAGCTGTTCGGCCACGAGCAGTGAGAAGATCCCTGCACCAAGTGTGGTGGCGACCATGCCGTTTCGGAGTGCACCTTTCGCTCGTTTTCGATGGTGGCTCAGGAGCCGCCACGGCCAGCGGGACAGGCCGCCGGTCCAGTAGTTTCTGAGGTGGAAAATGGCTCGCACCCAAGCAACAGCTAAGGCAAAAGTAGCCTCGACAGTGTGGGTGATGGCGACAGCGCCGAACCCACGAGAGAGGCACTCAAGGAGTCATTGGTAGCCCCTAACCCTGAGCCATCGGCCCCTGATGCCGCTGCGGCGACAGAGGAGCCGGCCGAAAAGACAGAAGCTGTGTCCGAGGAGAAGCGCCTCATCGAGGAGGCGCCCAAACCGGCCAGGACAAGGAAGAGGCCACGCCAGAAGAGGAAGGTGCGTAACCCTACGATGGAGACGAGTGCGAATGGTGCATCAGACGATGAGCTCTCCCGAACCTCATGAGAGGCCCCTGAAGAAAAACGACCTGCTGTGGAGGAGCCTGAGGTTGCGGGAAGCGAGGACAGCAGCAGCTCAGATGATGAGATGACTACTGATTCTTCCTCTTCAGACAGCGAGGAATCTAAGCAGGAAGCCTTGGAGAACCCTGTCAGTCCTGATACAAGTCCTCAGGAGAGTGTAGAGATTACTCTACCTCTTGGTAGAGTAATCTCTACCAAGAGAAGAGGCTCGGTCTAGTCTCTTGACTAGACCGAGCCCCTCCAAACCAACATGGATTTTAAGCCCCCTTTTGTCTTCCTTCCACTAGTTGCCCTGTTGACATTTCTGGCTCTCTATCAGCTTCTTTTTCCACCTCTCATGGCCTTTGCCCTAACAATAGCTACTTTCAATTGCCGCGGCCTCACGAAACCTTCCAAGCAGGCAGAGGTGCTAGAACTAGCTAAATCAAAACATGTCGACATCCCCCTGCTCCAGGAAGCTTATATTCACTCTGCAGCACAGATTCGCCATTTTGACAGCCTTTTTAGAACAAGATCTCTGTGGAATTTTGGCAGAACTGGCTCTTGTGGTGTGGCGATTGTGCTGATGCCGTATTTTGAGGGCACTGTTCTTCGCCACTCCCGAGGCTCAGAAGGCCGCACGCTGTGGATCGATCTCGACTGTGGTATCCGGGTTGTAAACATATATGCTCCCGTAAAGCGCCGATCCAAACAGGCTGAATTCTTCCAGACTTTGGACAACATCCTGTTAAGGCCTTCCCGCGTGGTCGTCGCAGCGGACTTCGATGTTGTTTTGAATGCAACTGATCGCTCCTCCAACCGTGGAAAACCAGCCTTTAAGGATTAAAATGGTGTAAAGGCACTCCGAGCTTTACTGGATGAACTAGACTTTGGTCGACGCCTGGCGTGCGCTGCCGCCTGGACAAGCGGGGATGACTTGGACTGGCCGGGGTTCGCAAAGCCGGCTAGACCGATTATATGTGTCTCCATCGTTGGCAGCCAGTATGCGCTCCACCTGGATCACGCCGTCAGCGCTCAGCGACCACCACCTTGCTATCCTGCGCTTTGCGCACCCGGAATGGACACTGCGCGAACGAGGGATTTGGCGCCTCAACGCACGGCTCCTGCATGATCCAGAAATTGCCACTGATGTGGAGATGCTCATCGACAACTTCCTGAACACGGAGCTCGAGCCCACAGTTTGGGATGAGCTTAAAGACAGCGTAAGGGACTGTCTTCAGACATGGGGCAGAAAGCGACCTCGTGAGGAGCGAGCCCAAATAACCATTGTTTCCGATCCCATTCTACTACTGTCGTCACCCCTCTCTCGCGGTTCTGGTGTCACAGCAGCCCTTCCAGAGCTCCGCAAAGAATATCGGTGCCTGCTAAGGCACCGTAGGGATGTTATGAGGGCTTTGGCAAGAGCGGAGCGATGGGAGTCAGAGGCATGGTGCGCACGTAACATTCTTCGCCGCCGCCTCGCCCGTTGTGCCCCTGCTCTTTCGCTAGTCATCAACCCCCAAACTGGACAGGTAGCTAGCACTCCAGACACGGTCTTAGCTGCAGCTCGCCTCTTCTACAGCGAATTATATGAGCAACAGGCTACAACCCCGGAGCTCTTCCCTCTAGTTGGGCCTCAGGAACCAGTCGAGGTAACTGATTCACCCCTGACGGAGGGGGAGCTCTTTGAGGCATTGAAAAAATCCAAGCTGTCGAGAAGTCCAGGCTCAGATGGGCTCACCATCGAATTTTACCTCAAATTCTGGGGGAGGCTGGGCAAGCCATTCACCTTTTTGGCTAACAAGATGCTGAGCAGTGGTTGCCTTACTGCTTCTCAATGGGAGGGGCTTATCACCCTCCTTTGCAAGGACGAGGCGAGACGCTCCGACCTGCGAGCATGGCGAGCAATTACACTGCTTAACTGTGACTACAAGATTATTGCGAAATGCATAGGCACGAGACCCAGTGACGCACTGGACGCAATCCTTGGTCCATATCAGGCTTGTTTTGTGCCGGGCCGTTCAGCACGACTGCATGGCTTCGGCATTCGATATCTGCTAGAATGGGCCGAGTCGAGGAACCTACAGGGCCTTCTTTGCTCATTCGACCAAGAAAAAGCGTTTGATGTCATCAGTCATAGCTACATATTCAGCACCCTCCAGCTGGCTGGCATAGGGACGAACGTGCAAAAGATGGTGCGTGCACTATACAGTGGGCCCACTTCTGCCGTCACCATTCGGGGTCGCTTGTCCGAGAGTTTTTCTGTCGATCCTGGAGTTCGGCAGGGCTGTCCTCTGAGCCCTGTTCTCTACGTCCTAGCTATTGAACCTCTGTTGCAGCGGCTCGCGAGCGATCCCCAAGTAGGCAGATTCCTGCTCCCACCGGATGCTCCCCCGGCCGCCATCTTTACCCATCTTTACTTTGACTGTGGTATTGCCTGATGAGCGCTCGCTCAAGAAGGCAATGACCATCATCCAGCTGTATGGGCAGGCGAGCGGGGCTAAGCTGAACACCGCAAAGAGCTCAGTTATGTACTTACGCAACCCTCCATCGTGTCCGCAACATGGCCTTCCCGTCGCTTCTGACGTCAAAGTGCTAGGTTATCGGTTTGGTCCCAACGGCCCCTCTCCTAGCAATCGGACTGCTGTGCTGACAAAGCTCGAGTCGGGGGTGCGGGACTACCGGCTCAATTGCCCTGTCACCGCCCGAGCCACGATCGTTCGGACCCTCTTACTGTCAGTACTCAGCTACGTCGCCAGCATTATGCCTATTCCAGCAGCAACCAAGCAGGAGGTGGAACGTATTGTGTTCCGATTTGTATGGGATGGTAAACCGGTCAAAGTTAAACGAGATATTGTAAAGCTCCCCAATAAGAGAGGTGGCCTTGGCCTTACTGACCTGAGCAACCTAGCTACTGCCTTGCATGTCCAATGGACGAATACAGCCCTCAACACAGACACGTCCCTCACTCGATCCCTAGCTTCCTACCTCCTAAGCACCCGGCTACGTTTGTTCTCTCAGAGTCGCCCACGCAACAATGTTCCACGAGCAGGGGAGCCATCCCCATTCTACCGGGGAGCAGCTAAGGCCCTGGCAGATATCCAGGAAATACTCCCACAGTTTGATATACTCGGTACTCCACTGAAAGATTTGGTCGCCACACTCACGCCCAATTTGCCTCCGCACTTGGCCCGCTACTCTCTCGAACGTCAACGTCCGAACTGGAGTCTCATCCATGCAGAGTACCTGGATGCCAGCAGAGCCACCTTCCAATGGCTCTTTGCCCGTGGCCACTCAGACAAAGGCAATTCACTCGGGCATGCCTCACAGCACGCTTTTTTTTCTGTGGTGAGCCTGAGACAGCAGAGCACGTCTTTCATAACTGCCTGCTTCCCAGCGCTCTCCTCAAGAGGGTCGCAGATTTGTTTGAAGTACCTGGAATTCCATATCCCACAGTGAGATACCTTCGATACCTTCCACGTCATGCTGTCAACCAGTTTGTTCTGGCGCTAGTTGAATGTTCCTAGCAAGTTTGGGTAGCCCGCTGCATTGCTACTTACTCTGAAAAGAGGCCAGGGCTTCATGGAGTACTTTCCAGGGTACGGAAGGAGCTCTGGTTTCACCTGCGAAGAGAGCAACGCAGGCTGAGGAATCAGCAGTTCGCAGGGCAATGGTGTCGGCCACCGAAAATTGTCAACGAAGACAGAGGCCAAACCAAGGTAACCTTTTAAAGCATCTCCTCCCCCCCCCCCCCACAATGACCCCAACCCCCCATCCCCCCACGCCTTCTCGGGTTGCCCAATGGCTCTCGAAGTTGTGCTATGTCGAAGCGAGTCTACGGATTGCTGGAGTCAAAGCTGATCCAAGCGAATGACGCTCGCCCACCTATGTCCAGGTTAAAAAAAAAAAGGACCGCTGCTCTAAACAAAAAAAAAAAAAAACCCCGCACCATTGGGGGGCCCTTACCTGAGCAGCGTAGTTGGATGATGATGGATGGATGAGTTTGTAAGCTCTGGGGCAAGCACCTATGTGCAACCCCCAACTCCATCTGACAACGGTAAGGGGAGTGTTGACGACAGCACTGCACGTGAAGTGGACGCGGGCGGCGCTGGATTGCGACATTCCTCTAACCAGCTGTTTCGCGTCCTATTTTCGTAGTACTCGGCTACGTCTGTTCGCGCAAAGCTCCGTCCGTAATAACGTCGCCCGCGCGGGCACGCCATCGTTGTTTTACACACGTGCGGCCAACGCCCTGTTCAGTTTACAGCAAAACACTCCAGACATAGACTTGTTCGCGACCCCACTGAAAGTGTTGGCGGAAATGCTGTCCCCCAGCCTCCCGCCGCATCTACACCAGTATTCACTCACCCGTCAGAAACCCAATTGGAATCTAATCTCGGCACTGTTTCAGAGCCTTGAAGAGCAACGTTTCAGTGGCTGTTTGCGCACGGGAACCTTCCTATCTTCCCCACAAGGAGGCAGGCCCCTGTGGGGCTGGTTCCTGCGCTCCGCGGGGCACCTTGTTGGTTCTGCGTGGAGCCCGAGCCCCCGACGCACATCTTTCGTGACTGCGCAATCCCGCAGGCACTTCTTCGAAAATTGGCACATTTATTCGACATTCCTGCTATCCCTTACGAAACTCTGAGTTCCTCAATCCGTTTCCGCGCGTAGCAGTAAACCAGTTTGTTTTGGTCGTCGTAGAATGTTCTTCTCAGGTTTGGTTGGCCAGCTGCGCTGCTGCTCACTCTGAGCGGCGGCCAGGCCTCCACGAAGTGCTTGCGAAAGTGCGGAAGGAGGTCTTGTTCCACCTGCGAAGAGAGCAGCGCAGGCTGCTCTCCACGTGTAATCCAGCGTGTAATCCAGCGGTGATCCTTGAGGAGGCTGCGGGGAGCATCAAGGTGGTTTACTAAGAGTTGTCTTTGTTTTTCAGGCTGGCTAACGTTTTCTTTTTCTACGTAGCCATGGGCATTCACACCGCCACCCTTGCGCCTAGGGGGAAGGGCCGCCACTCTAAAGCAAAAGATTCCCCCTTGCTCCGGGAGGACCTACCCTGAGTGGCGTTACCGGAGTTGAATGATGATGGTTGGTTGAGTTCTGCTGCTCTGGGGTGCGGCCCTTTGGTGCCAATCCCTCCACCATCTGACAGTGGTAGGGTAGATGGGGAATGGAGGAGATCGGAGCCGGATAACCGGGGCGCTGTTTGTCCCAAGGTTGGCTCGTCTCCTCCCCGCCGGGCCGTTCGGCCGGGGCCTGCTTTTGGCCCTGCTCGGATGCGCAGGGTAGGCCTAACCCTACCTTGCTAGCAGCCCACGTGCAGCCTCGGCCATGCCCGCCCGGTCGGGCGGGGCCTTAGGACGCGCGTCGGTACAGTGTAATTCTTAACCCTGTCTTGGCGTTCATTATGCGCTGTACCACTCGGCCAATAAACCCCCTGGTTCGTCCTCGCCCTTTGGAGCCTGTCGTCGCCTTTGTTGGTGAGTCGAACCCATCGCGGCGTCTCCCTCCTGGACGCCGCGAACCTCTCTGGGGCATTTTGGATGGGTCAATCCCGGGCATGGGGAAACACCCTGTATCCCACTTCGGCCCGCATAGGCCAATCTAGCCCACAACTTCAACGAACTTTTAAACGTGAAAAGACTCGCACAGAGGGCAAGCTCCTCGAGGACGTCACTGGGTGTTAGAACGAATATACTCTTCTAGCACTCGTCGGTCTTCTAGCACTCGTCGGGGTTCACTTTGAAAACCCTAGTTTATAGTTTATTTTAATGCGTGAGAATAACAAGTGCGTTCAACTAATGACGGTACATGCTTTTTACAGCGTTAAAGGCCAACTGCATTCAAAATTTCAACCTCTTGTAAACACTATTTCCCTATAGTCTGCCTAAAACGGAAGCAAGGTTGAAAATACAACAGCTGAAATACGCGCGTCGACGCCGCAAGCGGTCAGCAAAAATCGGCGATTTTGAAACCGAAACTGAGGAAAGCGTGGCCATTAAAATGATCTTGCAGCCGGCAGCGCAAGCAGCCGGATGGTCAGCAGCTCGGGAGCAAGCCTGTGCGCAAGCTCTACGCCCGCACGAGGCAGCAACTTGGTGAAGCATTCGCAGCAGAGCTCGACCGGCTCTCCAGGCGCGTGGCTGGCCGGAAGAAGAAGCCCCCGTCGTCTGGAGCGTCACAGGCACGTCATGGCTGTTAACGCGACCCACCGGCAGGTGCAGCGTGGCCTACGACGGAGCTTTTTAAACGCTTCTGACTGACTAATGGCGCGTTTCACGCGGCTACCACTCGTGTCCGAGATGATTAAAAATAAATTTGGTCTAGATAAAATTTGAGTGCAGTTGGCCTTTATCGTTGTACAACTACGGGATCTGTCGTTTCGCTATTCCTCGATCACACTACCGAGGACCGAGGTCACAAACCGGCACCCACTTCAACTCTGCCATACTCTCCCCACCACTTCCCTTACCTTGTACTATAAGTGTTGCAATCTCCCTTCTTCAACAGCACATCTTGTAGGGTTCTGCCCACTACACCGTTCGGGGAGGGGGCCTGCGGCCTTGTCAAGCTGCCATCACGCCAGCTTTTTCTGCAGGTCTCTTTCATCATGTATCCTTGATGCCAAATAAATTCATTATTATTATTATTATTACTACACTCGATCGCATTTCCTCCTCATCCCCTGGGCGGTGCGAAGGCGCATCGACCGGTCGGCTTGCCCCCCAAGGAACAGCGATGCCTGAATCATCTACTGGGCCCCCTGGGCACCGAAAGCGCGCGGCTTCCTCCACTGATGATGCCACCCGCTCTTTTTTGTTTGTTTGCTCAATAAAACATTTGCCTCCCCTCCTATCGAAGCCAACATTGAAGTCTACGCGCAATTTAATTGTACAAGGAGGGGGGGGGGGTAAAGTTTTAGGAACGAAGCCTCTTAGAGGCTGGGGCTGCTGGCGTCTCCTGTCGTGGTGGCCGTCGCCGCAATCGTTCGTCTTATGTAGTCACTATTAAAACACCGGAAAACTCGTAACGACTTGCGATATAACGTAACACGCACTGAAAACACACGGGTACACACGTTTCCGCATCACGCTGGAGCGCTTCGTAACCCGTACTAAAAAAACACCGGGTTTACGCCTCGAGCTATAGAGTTTTGTGCTTAAAAGACTAGAGACTTTTACAGCAAAGATGTACAACCTGTACCCACGAACGGTTTCATCTCCGTGGACAAAAACGCCAAGGCGCGAAGAATGCACCCACACACTGCATGCTTCACCCCTCCCCAGGTTCCACGTTAGTGGAGATGGCCCGGGATTTTACCTTCTACTTTTGGCAAAGAGCTCCAGCAGTGTAGGGGCAGTTGAGCAGCTTTTGCGAGAGCTGGAGTCAAAGCAGATTGCTGGGTGTCACACGTGGAAGAAGCCCGCTTCGCAGCAGGAGGTGCTGCCCCTCCCTCTGTAACATCAGTATGCGGCTCGTCTGCAGATCGCTTCGATCACGGATCGGCGGTTGCCTCCAACAGTGGCGGGAAGTCATCAGTGATGCCACCAACCGTGTAAGCAGCAGCAGATGCTTCTGGTAGCTGCGTTATTGCAGTCGATGGTTGCTGCTCCAACACGTCCGACATGGCCGGGCCGTGTCTTGGTCGAAGCAGCTCAGATGCTGCGGAGCTAAGTCTAACGAGCGAGGGGAGGGGTCCCAGCTTGCGGACGACCCGGCGCGGTCATCTTTGAGCTTCCCGCTGTGACGTATCGGTGCCAGGAAGATTGCAGCGACGTTAGGAACGAGCAGGAGTGATGCAGCCAGGGAATAGAGCCTGTTTAGACAAAAACAACGAGTAGCCGGAGCATGTCAACAAACCGCTCGTATATTGCCTTTTGGCGCAAATTACCTCGACCCATAGTTTCTCAATATCACCTAGAGTGGAAAGTGTCGCTGCGATCGCACGCCGCCATGGGAATTGTGGGAATCGAATTGGCAGCAAGTGGCTAGTACAAAGGTCTATGGATTAGGCTTCTTGGCTCTGAAGTGCTTGTTAGCTCTGTTTTGGGTATGCTTTTCCGTTTTCGGGATACCATTTTCTGGCATTCAATGGCTAACACAGATGTGCCTAAATAACAGCATCACTAGCACTTAACGCATGTGCCCGCGTTAGCGGCGAGTTTCTTAAGATGAAGGGGTGACCACATGAAGCGACGGCGACAAGCGACGCGGAAGACGTAACTCAACAGGTACAACAGCAGAGTGTATACTGGGTAACAGCCACGGGCGAAAACAATTAATACACTGCCGACAATGTCCTCTGTCGTCGTCGCTCGTCGCTACAGTTCACTGTATCGCCGCTGCCGCTCGCTTGTGGGGTGCTTCTGGCCAGCAAAAAGCGAGCGAGGGTCCCAGCGGCCTGTTCTTGCCGCCGCCGCCCACACTACAACCACTAAATAAGCTACGCTAGCCCACACTATCCGTTTTCTGCACACATTCAGTTACGATTTTCGCGTCGCTCGTCGCCGTCGCTGCGTTTACTTAACCCTTGAAACATGCACTGCCTTGGACAGGCGCAATGAGGCAACATACATAGCTACTCGACAAGCCAATATTTATTTGTCATTTAAAGCATTCATGCAATTTCATAATGCTTTGCCCGCGTGCTTGAAGACTTACTTGTGGTAATAGGCTACGCCTCTAGGTTTAGTTATATCTGCTTGGACAAAACGCATAAATACGACACGATTACATCATTCTTGCATCTCTATGTTGCATCTGTTTCGCCTGCCAACGACGTAGCACACGATAATAATACTGTATTGAGAGGATGCAAGAACACAGTTTAAGACCATCTAAACAATTTTTTTCAGCTAAATATTAAAAAAAAATCAGAGAAACCTTACCCAGTTTGGAGTATGTAATAATTTGAACATATATATGTCCGGGACGGCGCGCTGTATCTGGCGGAGTGAGCCAAAGGAAGGACTTCTGCTTTTTTTTTTGTAACACCCTAATTTCTTTTGCAACATAAGCCCTCTAACACAGTGTCTTATACAAAATAAAATTTGTTAACAGCGGCAAATTTGGCAGCAATTTTTAAACAAAAACTCAATTTGCATAGCCACAAAGTCGTTGCCAGCCATGCCACGCCGAACGTCCGGCCGAACTACGCACTATGGCGGCACTCATGGAGGCGTAGAGCGCTTTCGCCGAATCACGTTGACCTTAACGCCAGATTCCACTTTAGGTTAGCTACTCTTTGCCTCGACCGGCTTCTCGTCGTCACGGGACGACGATACGTGACGTGTCACGCTCAAGTGTGAAATTGTACGAAGTATTCTACAACTTTTACGTCTCCCGTTCGTACTTTTCTGAATTTTCCGTAGTGGGAACATTAGCCCCTCAAAGCTCCTGATTCCTGGCCGATCCCCCAAGCGGGTATGTACCGTAAGAAAGGCGCAACGACAACAACTTTTGCTCGGCTAGCTGCCTAAATTTTTATTTATAAAAGCCTGTAAAGAAATACGATCATAAATCCCTCTGATATTTCTTCAATCCCCTGTTCGGGTATGTGGCATTCTCCTAAGAACATCATAATCTTTTTCTTCATCATCATCATCATTAGATGGCAATGTTCGAAGATAGTGCAGTTCCGCGGAGCTCGGCGCATCGTCCGCATCTCTTATCACTCTGCCCTCGTGATATATGGCCGTACTCGTTGTCACCGTGGCGGGGTGCGTCTGCATCATCGGCGTGTGCATTCGCCGTATCGCCCAGTTCCGCCACGAGTGCTACCTCGCCAACCGAGCCTACATGGCCACTCAGGACACTGACTCTCAGCAGGCGCGCACCACCTCGGAGGGAGCCATGGCTTCCAGCAACGGAACGGGGCCCCACGCTTGTGCAGCGGTGCTCTGGCTAAACGCCACGGGTAGCAAGGCCAACCGCTCTTGTTCTTCGTTCCCGGTGCATCGGTCAACACAAGCGCAACGGCATCCTCAAGGTCTACCGATGTGGGGCTACCCCTGCGAAGTGCACTCCCCTCCCGAGTGCAGCTCCAGTGTGCCGACGCCGCGGACAGCTTTTCCCGCCTTGGTTATAACGAGAAAGAGCAGCACAAGTTGGCGCCTCTCCAGTACTACCTACGAGCCGATGCGAGCATGGAGACAAACGTAGACAGTGCAGTGGTAACGCATTAGGACTTAGTGTATAGACGCGGGTGGACATCCCATTGGATCACACGTGCTCTTTATTTATACTCTTTAGGGCGGCTACCATTTTCTTGACCGAAAAACACAATGGTTTCTCGCTTCTGCCCGAATAAAACTACAGTGCAAACTTTATGTTGCAAAGAGAAGCGGGAAAGCTAAAAGTGCATCCAACCTTCGCTCAAAGTGCGTCCAATCGGTCGTCAAACCTTCCAAGTTCCTAATCGCATACGAAGAACGAACCCACGCGACGATTTTCCGCGAACTAAGTAAACGCATCTAGGAACGATTTAAATGTTACCGATACGTGGTTTATGAGATAAAGGTATACAATCGCACTCCTTCTTCATGATCGATTAGTGTATTGCCTTATCTATACCCGTTCCTTTTTAGCAATTTCACCCACGCACCGTGTGTCCAAAGATGTTACCACAGCTTTTCGGTCGACCAACCGCTTTATGGGGGATTGCATCAGTTTTTTAACACAATGCCATCGGTCACACTAGGAAAACTTACAGCAGCACCTCGGCACATTATCTTTCTCTAATGGCGACAATGCGTGAGCATCCCTTCTTGCCGAGTTACGCCTCGTCTCGCATACCGAAGGCATACGTGGTTTGATTCTCAGATCCAAATTTAGCCAATTTTTTTTATCTCAATTACAATACTAAAGGAGCTTCCCCGAGAATTTTGGCGTCCCTTCGAGCATTCTTTGACATTTTGTTGTGTCCTTTGAGGTCAATTCCTGGTGGTGAAGTCGTCAGCTATTTTGCAGACCATCTCTCGGTTATGATCACACCTAATTTTTGACCTCATGTTTTGACATTCAAAAGTTCGTTAATTTTAAACGGCGTAGTTCGCAAGACGCCCCAAATAATATTTAAGAAATGTTCGGCACTGTTTAGAGAGGAGCCAGAAGTAGTGCACAAAGCCCCCATATGTTTACCTAAGCTGTCCTCAAGCTCTGCAGACAGAAGTTTTGTAGTTAGTCTGCTTGTGAACAAACTCCCAGATCTCAAGAGGAGTCGTTGGCAAGGAAAGCGTTTACTTTAAATACTATAAATCTAAAGCGAAGTTTCAGGCCCCAACCCACCTTCAAGCTGCCTGAAATGTTCGTACATCGACTCATTCAGATGCCATGTGTGATTTTGGAATTAGCCTTTGTCCTAATTCATGCGTGTCCAAAGGTGTCCTGGCACCCTCGCCTGAAAGTACATGAACTGTCCAGTTATGGTCACCATACTGTGGGTTCAAAGACAGGCCTTCCAGGGCCACACGACAGGCACTCGCTAAATTAAGACGAGCATCACCACCAAAGTGAAATCTAGTAGGCGTGGTTCCATAGCCTGTCCCATCACTGCCGTCTTTGCTGCGGACACGTGTTATCACACTTCATTTCGCACATAGACCAGCAGCTGACGAATAAAGTGGAAAGCAGGATAGAGAAGAGATGGGAAAAGAAAAGGAGATTGTCCAGAGGCGAACGAGCAGTGCGCCAGAACAGAAAATCGACAATGAGGCAGAGTAGCCACGCATAGCTGTGCAAGTTTACTGCCGAGAAGGCCCTTCAAGGCGGAAGGAAGGACTACATTTAAAGCTCTTGGCAGTGTGGGGGAGACAAAAGATCCGTGCGGTAGCGCAAAAAGGTGTGAGCCAAGGCAGATGGAAGTGGGGAAAGTGGAGAGAGGGGTCGCACCAGCACCGAGCTGCTCCTGACCGCAGTTACAAGCGCCTCCAGCCTGTCTTCCTTTTGAACCGCCTTCCCGACAGTGGTAAAATCGAAGACAGGGTTAAGGGACGTTGTGGAACACGCGCGAGGGGAGCGAGAGTCTGTGTCCGGTGACCAATACGAGGGACGATGTGGGCTGGACTCTGGAGAGCACGGGGGTCAGTCGTCCTTGTCTTTGGTGAGCCTTTTAGCTTACCTCCGCCCGCAAAGACAGGCTTGCCAGGCTTGCTTTCTTCCGCTAACTGCAAGAGAAGAGAAGCCAACCAGTGATCGTGCCTTCCTGACACGAGGCGGCACACCGAAACGACCCATGCAAAGCCCCAGCGCTCCACACAGTGCTAAGTTTAGCCGCTTGCATGGGCAGCTGATATTACTCCATTGTAGAAGTATCATGATCAGGTACGTACCATATATGCAGAGTACCATAGAAAAAACACTTGGCCTAACTATCGGCCTCCTAAATAGTACCTGATAAGTATAGTACCTTAGAGAAAACATTAGGCCAATATCGGCTGCAGCTTCAAAATTATCTTGGGAGTCTACGGAACAAGCCGTAGATTGTGCTGTAGAGTTCAAAATATGACGATGATGAAACCTACCAGGGGTCGGCAATATGAGATGGAGGAGCCACCCGCCTCCGTTGCACTCCCTTGCAGCGTCGTGGGCTTGCTGATTTCCATCTGCTCCAACCCTGTGACCAGGTGTCCACGCAGGTCGAACAATCATTCCTTGTTGTTGGAGGGTCTCTGTTAGTGCTATAACGTTATTGGCAGTTGCATTGTGAGTGTAGGCCTTGTCGAGCTCGTGTAACGGAATTTCGAGAGTCCGTAATTAGTCTGAGCTTGGTGATACTAGTTGGTGCAGAGTGTTGCAGTTGTTGAAGCGCCTCTAGGATTCCAAGGAGTTCAGCTTCTTTGGCGAGGCCGTAGGTATGCGCCATTTGGCGGCTGCCATTGAGAGCAGGGTATTTAAGGCATACCCAAGCAATGACCGCTTCTGCACTATCAGATGGGGCATCTGTAAAGATTTCTGATTCATCAGGACCTTGATCTTGCCTAAGTTTGCGTGTCTCTTTCAGTGCTCAGGAGAGAGGAGAGAGTAAACGCAGGGGTTAGGGTAGTGGTTCTTGTGACAGCTCCACATAATATTATAGAGGGTGCCCGGTGCCTCGCAGGAGCGGCATTCTGTGCACACTAAGTGGGGGCAACACAAGAAGCAGACACAAAGCTCAGCACAAAGTAACAATCAATTCGCTGTTACTGCAATGTGGTTTTTATGTCTTGTTCATATGCTGACCCAATCTAATTTTAGTGCGCGCAAAATTTTTCACTATGAATTGAAGCAAACTTGCGCGTCCTTGCGCTTTACTGCAGTGAAGATGCGCTATTATTAGGTGTGCAGAGGCTGTGTTTACAGAGAATCACAATTTCTCCAAGGCGATGCGTCCAGGCAGCGGATAAAATGTTTCTGTAGTTTGTGCTCATGCAAATCATAGCATGCGTGCACTAAGTCCAGAGTTAAATTCTGTAATGTCATAACTCTCAGCGAATTGCAGGTTTCACATGCTATAACCCTATGCATTTTGCATACATTAATATGAAATGAGACAAGTTATGAACATCCATGAATCTGCCAACATTATTGAAGTTCTTGTTCTTCCCTTCAAGTGAACTGAAGTCAAAAATAGCTCAACAAGTCGAGAAATTGGGATGGAACAATCTGTTTATTACATCTGGTGTATATTTCTTGCTGAGCTGTGTGCCATGAGCCAACACCCCATGAGCCTTAAACGTGAAGAGGTTGATTTATCCTGTTATTTCGCAGATGAAAGTGAAGTTGGCCGCACAAACCTTCAGCAGCTCTGTGAGCAAAGCCCTGGTTTTTGCATCGGAACTTCGTCTACCGGAGTTCGCCGGCTGCAGTGGCACAGCGCAGTTTATTGCCACTATTGACCGGTATAAGCACCACTACTGTTTTAAAACTGTCCCTTAAAGTACATGAACTATGTGACCTTTCAACCTTTCATGTAATGCCCTGCACTCTGATGGATCAATACAGTTAACCCTATGTTGGAAGAGGTGAAACTATGGTTAATTTGCGCTTAATACAAAGAACACCGACTGAGGCTATCAACTTCCACCCAGGCTATTAATGCGCATTGCATTGTATCTTGTGCATTTCCCTTAAACAGTAGTAAAGAAAAGGTCACCCTCAGTTTTCTCGAAAGCAGCTTTGGCTCCAGTAGGTGGGTAGTGCAAACTGAATGTAGATGGGCATTGCAGACAGATACTACCACAGGATCTTGTACGACAGTGGTTCTCAGACATGACTGCCCCGAGGACCCATTTTGGGCTTCCAAAAGTGGTGGGGGACCCCACGATGGAGCATACGTTGATCGGTGCGATAATGTCAAACAATTTCCACTTGCAGCTCACATCACACACACACACACACACACACACACACACACACACACACACACACACACACACACACACACACACACACACACACACACACACACATATCCAATGCCCGAGTTTTCTGCTTGACGTTATTGACTATGCGCGTTATAATGTTCAACAATTTGCTCGTGAATCTAAAAGTCTTCTAAACACCTCTATGCTGCGTTTTCTGGGTATGTTCTTTTTTCTTTTCATTGTTGGCATGTTGCGCAAAAAGCAGGTGGTAAAGTATGTGCTAGCTGGAGAAACTAATTGTACATGTAATGCGGCGAGGCCACCCTTTTGCATTGCAAGCAAGTGCTGGCCAAATCGAGAAAAGAATGCCGGGGGGGGGGGGGGGGGGAGTTTTCAGGTAGGCTTCGCGGACCCCATTTGAGAACTGATTGATTGATTGTAGGGTTTAACGCGCCGACGCAACGCTGGCGATGCGGCGCGCCATAGTGGAGGGCTCCGGATTAATTTTGACCACCTGGGGATCTTTAACGTGCGCCGAAATCTCGTACACACGGGCGTTTTTTGCTTTTCGCCTCCATCAGAAAAGCGGCCGCCGCGGCGGGGAATTGAACCCGCGACCTCGTGCTCAGTCGCGCAACGCATTAGCCACTGAGCCAACGCGGCGGATCATTTGAGAACTGTTCTAGCAAAAAACTGCCTTCCTGCTTTTGCGAAGGTGCCATGTATACTGATCGCAGAGAATATGACAGGCCTGAGACCAAGATACATATCTGCCTAGATAAAAAGCTGTCATTAGGTGCTCTCATGGTGCCAAGAAGTGATAAAAGCAAAATGGTCTCATCATCAACATGTGACAACCAAATCTTAATAAATGCAGATGAATAACTGATTAGTGAGCAGGGACGCAAATGCATTATTTCACCCACAAATTGTCCTAAACAGAGCGAAAAGAACCAGCATCCAGGTCGCTTACTATCCAATAAGGTCATTTACTACACTACCTTTCGCTATGCAATAAAAACTTTTTTGTGGCACCTGCATATGACCCACAAACTAATGAACACCACACCAAAGATCTTCTTAGTAGCTGAAAAGCGTTGCACTGTACTTTAGACAGAAATCATAAAATCAACTTCAGTTGAGCATTCAAAATGTAAGAATCCAAAATGACACTTTAATAAAAGAAAAAGGTACTAACTTAACCAGCAGTGTAGATACAGGCAATAAGCAGGATATATTTCTAGACTCCAAGATTTCTTTCATCACCAAGGAAAGGGATAAATAGAAAAGGACTGTTTTACACCATGCCTAGCATTTTCTACAAAAAATTGCTTTGTTTGCTGTGCTACATGTGCTAAGAAAATCGACCAAAGAGAAGTCCCAAAAAATATACTGAGACGATGCTCGCACGTGCCCACGTTTTTTAAAGTACCTTGTACTTCGCAAGTATGCGATTGTAACTTTGTTCACACATGACACTCTCTTATGTCATGCCGATGGGTGTTAAATGCGTCATAGTTGTAGCCGGCGCTCATGTGGATTACACGAAAAATGCCAACATTGATAGCTTTTGAATTGCGAAACCCTCAAACTTGCGCACTTCGTGCTTTAGACCGGTATGAATCTACAAATAACTTGGAAGTCGCAATAACCTCAGAGTTGGCTTGAATGAACATTGATGTAGGGACAAAGTTGTGTCCCTAGAATAAGAGCAGTCCAAATCATCAAGCAAAAAGGTCGCGAAATGGTTTCTACACTACTTGTCAACTTGGTTGGGACAGAAGGGCGCTGCAGTAGGGGAAGCACGCTGGCAGTCCCCTGCCATCATGCATAGGAATCTACCCCTCTGGCGTGTCAGCATGCAGAATACTTACACAAGGCATAAATACGTATGCCATGTGCAAGACAGATCCCAAGATTACATAGGCACTCACCAGTGGCGGGCAGTTACCTAGTCCCAAGAAGTGAAAGTTACCTGCTTTTCCAAGGCCTTCAACCTGTTGAATTCCCGCTGCCCTGTTGACTCTGGCTACAAAGCCCCACTGCGACCAGCCACATTACAGTGGCAGAAGGCAGCCATGGAATCATTGGGCCAGGAGCTGATGAAGCTGCAGCTGGTGACGGGAATGCCAGTGGTGCAAGATGGCTGACGAATGTCGGTCATCTCCCTGGCATTCACGCTGAAAAGCGTCTCCCAGCTGGCAGTAACGTTGTTTGGCCCCTACCTGTGCAGGTGGGAATAACGGGAAGTTTATGGAGTGCTTCCAAATGTCACATCACAAAGCCTGTACCAGAACAGGTTAATTCAAAATTTAAGCGCAAAGTTGGGGTGCAATAAGTGGTTTGTGTCAACCATGCCAATACTGTACCTGTGAACACGGGCGTAGCCAGAGGCAGGGTTTCGGGGTTCGAACCCCCTCCAAAATTTTCCCAGGCAGCACGAAAGCAAGACTTTGTGTCTTGCTTTTGTGCTGCCCCCCCACTCCCTTTCGTGGAAAAGAATTCTGGCTGTGGCCCTGCCTGTGGAAATGCACAGCCTTCTTTTGTATACAGCAGGAGAGGTATTGAAAACTATTGTTACTCTCCAAAGAAGCCATTTTACAGACACAGTTTTACAAGTGCTACACAAGTGGGGAAAACAAAAATGAGTACACAGCTGTTACAAAGGAAATCTTGCTTTTAACTGTTTTTGATCAGCTTAGATGACAGCTAGCCAAACAAAGTGAAATCATATATGAAAGAGGCTAGTTCTCAGTCATTTTTGAGCTCTTCTTAGTGGCAGGATGTTAGCAAGCCATTTCCCTTTCTTGGACAAAAAAGAACACATTATTTAAATCCCTCTCTAGGTGTCACTCATGAAAAGAACGCCATGCACGCCAATGATCTTTGCATGCACAGAAATTGTGTTCAAGGAATTCTGATGTGAGAATACTTTATGGCAGTACTGATCTGACGCAAAGCCACGTGCATAAGTCACGTGCATAAGCGAGATTCAATTCTACTGTAATGAGGTAAATTCAGTACAACTGGTCATGGTCATGTGGCAATTGAATAGTCAGGTGTGAAAATGATGCAGATAAGAGAGCTTCCATTGTAATAAACCTATTAAATTCAGCACTCGTCTCGTGGCCCCTAGAGACACCAGAACATTTCTCCATGATTCGCAATTTTTCCTTCATGTACAAGAGGTGTTCAGTGCTGTATGAATCAAACCGGTTGTTTTAAACAAGACAAGAGTGTGCAGGTTTAGGTAAAAAGTGCTTGGCTGGTTCAACACAATGGCTGCACAGCAACTGGACTGTTGTGAATTGGGGCAGATTAGACACCTCAGTACCGCAATGCACGCCAATTCCATCACTATAATGCAAGTGTAAGGCCATGTGCAAGGTTACCGTGAAGGAACGGACATATTTACGACAGATAAAATAATTCCGAATGACGCAAAGGCACCTAGAGCCCTGCATGAGTCGCATTCAGCAACACCGCAATGAACACCTGTTGTGCTAGTTCCGAGTGACTTACAGACAAGTCAAGGTACAAATAACCATGAAAAGTGGTGCAATACCTGCAATCATACATTCTGTGCATGCAGGTACATATGTACAGCCAACCTGGACCAGGACGCACTGGATATGTATTTCAGCTGCGTCCGACAACGGGGTGCCTGGAACAACAACCCCTCAGCTTCAGAGTTCCGCCACGCACACCGAAGGAGCCTGGTACATGCAGCTGTGGACGGCTCACAAAACGCCAATGTGACCCCACAGCTTGAAGGCATCATGTTGGCCAGGAACCAAGGGGCCAGCAACAGCACCTGCAACGAAGACAGTGATGAGGCTGCGGACCCAGAAGCAGCAGTGGTACCAGCTGCGCTGGACCATGACTACTTCGGTGTGCCTACATTTGCAAGCGATGTAGTTAAGTACTTCGGCGGCTTCGTAGTGCGAAGCGTGACCAAGCACCTACACTGTGCCGAATGCGCAGGACTCCTTGTGTCCACCAGCATCACAGCTGTGCTGACCTTACTCAAGGACAACGGTGGGCTTATAGAGCCTTCCCACTTTGTGCACGCAGCCCTTCACGCAGCTGAGCAGGTCCTGCACCGAAGCCCACCTACCCCTGGGGAGCAAGTGAATCGGCTCACGCTCCGGGCTTTTCGGGAGCTCCTCCAGCGGAACCCTACCATGCTCCAGCAGCTCGAGCAGTACCACGATGAGGCTCATCACGTCATCAGCCTGGGAAATGTGGTGATCCCAAAACGCATAGTGCTCCGTGTCCGGGCAATTTCACGGCAGATCACTGAGCGAAGTAGGGGCACATACATTAGGCACATTCTCACAAAGCGGGTGCGTTTGCCCAACAGTGATTGCTCCTAATGCCACAAAGAAGAATCTATTCTTGCCTGATTTCTTGATTTAAATGTCTGAAATTGACAGGCCAGATGCACTGGTTACAACACCCACCACCTATACTTTCTGTTGGCAAGTCCACCAGCTTTCTTGTGTTGTGATATAGTTATCCATGAATAACAGACAAATGCAGCCGCTATGACACGCGACTGCCTGCAAGCCCTTTGTGTTTTGCTGGAGCAGCGGCTGTGGATATTACTCATCACACGGAGGCTCAGCCATACTTACTGTGTAAACATTCCAGTGATAATTCAGGGGGACTTTCTGGACCGACACTGCGCGTTCGATGGTGTGGTGTGCGACAGACTGTGGTGGGAGAACGATTTTACGGTAACCAGTACGTCCGTGATGCGTGAAGCAAGAACGTACAGTGGATGTGTTGATGCGCGCCTTCCTGAAAGGGCTGACAAGGTCAGGTTCAAGACCACTGGATGTGCAAGGATTCCTTACTGTGCAGTGCCGTGCCACAGCTCCAGCGCCAGGAACACGGAAATTGTAGGGGGACTTTCTGGACAGACACTGCGCATTCGATGGTGTGGTGACAGAAGTTCGGTAACCGGTGCGTCCGTGGTGCGTGAAGCAAGAACGTGCAGTGGTTGTGTTGATGCGTGCCTTCCTGAAAGGGCTGACAAGGTCAGGTTCAAGAGTGCGGCGCATGGAAGATACACGTACTACCCCAGGTGCTTACAGCTCAGCTAGCTGGTCACCCACGTGAATAGGGTAAAACGGGCTTGAATTTTTCAGCCTACAAATAACCACTGAAACAATGCCAACAATTGGCTTAACAGCTATTCATTTAGGCAATTTGCCAGTACGACCTTGTTGTGGATAGCGGGAAGTGCATCGACTGCCTCAATATTAATACTTTACGGGAAAAAAATGATATAAGACGCTGCCTTCACGAAATTCTTTGGATATACCAGATGACATTGAAGACACCTAAAGTGCAGGCACTGGAGCAACAGCACGTGCAACCGCCCGTGTGCAAACCTCACTAAAGCCACCCCTGTGAGAGCTGGTACTGGGAAGTGTTAGTAGTGACGCGAGAGTTTGGTAAACATCAAGCACAGCTATGGTCATGAACACTTACGTTTTGATAGGCCTTCATAGTGGGACTCATCGATTATCAGTCTCGGACCGTCCGCGGACTGCTGGGGTCGCGGTCGCGCTCTTGGCTTTTTCGTGTAGCCCCACGGGACCTCCTGCCCGAAGGCAGTCCTTGGACTGCTTGCTCTGATAAATCGACGAGTGCAATGCAAACAAAGGAACGTTTTCATTTGTTTCTAAGCAAAATAGAGCTAACTTCTGAACAAATTAATGCGCAGTCGGGTTCGATTTGAAGGTTTTTCACTCTAGTGGAGAAAAAACAAGCACCAGCGCTATATTTCGGGCTGTAGAATAGTTGTATCATGCAACAGACTACGCCGGGAAGAAGGCAGCGTTATCTTTATTTCAAAAATTCCGAAATCGGGCGCTATGCATCGTAGAAGTCCCGTCGATCGATGCTCCCGCGATCACCTTGATCGTTACTACACCACAACGTCCAAAGTAGCCGCAAGGGACGCAAGATAGTAAGACTGGCTATGTTTATTCGTCGAGCGCAACCGACAAGTAAACACATACAACTAGCGTAGCCGCAAGGGCCGCAAGATAGTACCGCTAGATATGTTTATTCGTCGAGCGCATCCGACAAGTAAGCACATACAATTAGCCATTACAAAGAACGCTCGTACAGTCCCAACTGATCACGTAGGCCATAGATACAAATGGAGCTACATTTCACAGTTGTCGCGATCTTAGGAGAACCAAGAAAATGGCGAGCGCTAACACTGATCACTCGCTAAGAGTTGTACTACGCATAAATGCGCACCAACAGTTCCGGCAACCTACAATCCGAGACACGTTAAAGTTTCAACTCATTTTACTGAAACAGGTAGGAGAACGGCTCTTACCACCTACATTGGCATGGAATAAACAAAAGAAAAGCGTGAACGATCAAGGAAGACAGCTTACCTCGTATGGCTTTCTGGCGTCCACTGGTGACCGGCGAGGTATTATTAGGCGAGAGGCAGGAAAAGATGCAGCCACGCGTTTCTTTCACTCCACCATGATCAATGTTCGGCACGATCATAGAGTTTCTTTGCATATTGTAACAAACCCTATGATCACGCACACCCCGCTCTTCAACAAACACACCATGGCACACAGCTACAACACAACAAAAGAATTCGGCTGCCGCGCCTATGACTACTCTATGACAATGACGCACAGCCCATAGATCCCGAAAAACATAGTGAGGAAAACAAACCCACCAAGACGCTTAAGAATCCAATAGCCGTGCCAAGCCAACGAGGGTGTCTTCCATAACCCCCAACACCGACATGGATTCCCAGGCGCAGTTTCCTCTCTAGTATACTTACTAAGAAACTCTATGAACTCAGCCACCCTTTGCTGATCGACACGGCGAGCCGAAACTAACCGTATGGCGGCAAAACAAACTATCCCAATGAAAAAAAAGTTTGACCCAAAACCCACCCAAGACGACGACAACGACGGTATTGGAAATTTTCAAGAATAGTAGCCAAAACCGACATAAAAATAGAAAACAAGAAACACGAACAAAAAGTGTGTGGCTAAAGATTATCGAAAGGGAAATACACCGCCCTAAATCCCCATTATAGCGCACAAATCTCTCGAATAAATTTCACGCGTAATCCAAATATTATATTTCAATATAAGAAAATATTCAAGTACAAAACACCTAATGTGTTCTCACTCGGCTTCGCGTGCTCGCTATCCAGAGGCGAAGCCACGTCCCCATAAGACCAGGCTTGGTAAAATAGAGTATCAGAAGCACGTCGGTACATGCTAAAACGTGCCCCTGGATAGCACCATGTGTCACTTGGTGGTGCATGCTCACTAGGAAACGCCTGTACGTTGCCTCGCACGTCGTTGCGACATTCCATTTCCGGATAGGTACAAACCCGGCCCTTCCGCTGCAATATAAAGCGGTAAAATGACCTTGCAACACTTTCAATAAACGCTTTCACTCTTTCCTTCGCGTCTGGAAGCACTGCGAAAGCTATAGTAATCCCCACCACAGAGCGGCACTGCGTGATTTGCTCGTCGCGCCAGATACGCCTTCTGTTTCTGCCTTGTTTTTGTGGCTTCATTGTTAAACTTGCTATCGAAAAGCACATTGGTGCAACTGAAGGCAAACTGGCCAACAGCCGCTACATGTCCTTAGTGGCGTAATTCGGGCGGTCAAAGAACGTCAAGACAATGAAAGAGACAAAAATCTTTTGAGCGAATTTCCAAGTCATCTGATCGGCATAGAGCAGTAATTTTTGGCTGAGGTACTTTGCGACCCCCCATATCTGGGTGTGTTGGGGGACTTCGTTGATTTATTCACTGATTGTAGGATTTGACGCGCCGACGCAACGCAGGCAATGAGGCGCGCCGTAGTGCAGGGCTCCGGCTCATTCTTGACTAACTTAACGTGCGCCGAAATCTCGTACCCACGGGCATTTTTGCTTTTCGCCTCAATCAGAAAAGCTGCCGCCGGTGCCGGGAATCGAACTCGCGTCCTTGTGGTCAGCAGCACGACTCCTTAGCCACTGAGCCACCGCGGCGGGTGGGGCGACTTTGTTCTGCAAGCATGTAAGATTTCAAAAAAAAAAGTTGGAAAAATTTTTGCAGGGTCCCTTTAATTAAACGTGTTGATATGCCGCACCCCACCAACACACCAACCTACACCAAACCACGTTTATCTACGAAAAGAATGCGCAGAATTGAGCTAAGAAACCATTTTGAAATTAAAAAATCATGCGTCTGGGGAAACATATTGGCATTGAGGGCTTGAACCCGAGGTGTTCATTAGAAAACCCACGATCCTTCCTCAAGGATACTGAGGCAGAACAGCGAAGCTCGTTTCAAAGTTTCATAAGAGAACAGAAGGAGTGTTGCAATCGAAGAAGTAGATGGCGCTGGGTGCGCCCAGAAAATTCTTGTCTTTTACCTACGAACAAGGGAACGGAATCTCGCCACGTTGTTAGGCCTCATGTGGGCTGCGTAACGTTGGGCTTAACTAGGGTGAAAACACATGTTCTCATTAATGCATTAATGGATGCTTACCGCCTGATGTTTCCGCTTCGCGTGAGTCGTACTAGTACCACAGCGTCAGGTGCCCATATAGCTGCATACTCGTAGACATGCATTGCCTAACGCTTACACCCGGATTTTCTTAGTTCCGTGCTAGTCCAAGAACTCAGCGTAACATTAGAGTGGCATTAGCGGACATTCGTAATCTATTTTGTTTCGAGACAGCTTCGATAAAAGAAGAGTTTTAGCTGTTTTCTGTAACCATACTCTTTCCGTAAAAATTTCTCTTCTACGCCGAAGTTGCCGCGCACGCTTAATGAGAAAACCGAGACAAATGAACCGTTGCTGTAAAATATCCCTAATAATTAGGCAAAGAATCAGAAAATAATGATATATTGGCGTCATAAATAAAAGCACGATTACGCAAAATACGGTTTCACTTCCTGGAATTCCCCTTCATTTTTCATGGTTGAAATTCCTTCAATTGTCGTGCAAATGCAGCGGGCGAAATGAGTGTGTCCTGACTAAGCCAGGTTTTGTGCCTGTTCACGTTCTAACGTTCTGTTGACGTTTAGCCGGTTTTGGCTTAACCTGAAGAGAAAACACAGATAGACAGGCGGCGTACGATTTGGCGAAGAACGGGCAGTAGTCAATGAAATATTTCAGGCGACAGTGGGGTCTACTTTTCTTTCGCAGGACTAAACGTGCGAGGATAGGAACTCAACTATTGTTTGAAGAAACCGTAATGCAGTCACTGACCAAGTCAAAAAAAGTATACAGACGTTTCGGAACCTGTACGGACTTCTCGTTCACAATGAAACGTAAGTAAAATTTACCACGCGAGCTTCCGTCGAACACTTGACTACAACTATTGTGTGTGTTTTAGTTTTTATTTTTTGAGGCTGGACAACAGGAAGGCAAACGAGTTGGCAATAAGAATTAATAGACAAGATTTGCTATTTTCAATAAGGGAGACACAAAGACAGAGAGGCACTCAATTGCCGAGAAAAACGTAGGGAAGTTTGTCGACATGCTACTCTGCGACGGAAGGCGGAGATGTAAAAAAGGCAGATGTACTAAGAACAGTAAAGAAAACATAAAAACAGAGAATAAAGCCATAATTCTGTGCCGTTTCAGGGCGTTGCGATAAACGTTCCATGCACGCGCTGGGGGTGGGCGACGACAGCGTGGTAGCTACACCAGTGGCCTATAGGTGCTCAAACAACACTGATGGGGCTTTGCGTTGAAAGGAGGGAGAGGGAAGGTGTCGAACAGGATCTAAGTCGCTTCCACAGGAAGCAGTAGAAGAAAAAAAACAGTAAAGAAAAACGAGACTTTGTGGAAGAGGCGTGCCCATTTGCATGTTGACGCAGCCTTTCACGGTTTGTGTCACGCGACGTGTAGCTGCTGCATCCGCTAACTCCGCTGTGGCATTTTGGAATGGTGTGCCCAACGGAACGATAATCCCGTCCCACCGATGGCATCGTTTTCCGGCCGAGTTGCCGCGATCCTTGTGTCAAGTGGAGTGTGGATATCTTTGTGCTGCGTTTACGACGACTGCGCTAACGGTAAGTTGACGCCGACGTGAGTCAGTGAGAAACTGCCGGCGAGAAGCGATGGTATTTCGTCACCCCGTGACAATTTTAACAGCGGAGCTAGAGTGAACTAGAACACAAAGTGGTCCAAACGCCTATACTTTTAATACACGAAAAGTGAAGCAAAATCGGGTAAAATCCGCAAGGGGCGCTGCAATCTCAAAACTTCAAAACGTACCTCAGTGGTAGAATACTCGCTTCCCACGCAAAAGACCCGTGTTCGATTCTCGCTTGCGGTACCTGTGCACACTATTTTTTTAAATAAAACGTTGCAAGACTGCTACAAAGCGATACTATCACTTATTTCATATGCTCTGCTTTTACCATATAAAGTGCAACAGTTGTATGCAAGATTTCGTATACCGTACGGCATACTGAATGTATGCGAAGCACCGCGGCTGTAATCAAAGGAAAGCTTTGTGAGCGATCAAATGCGTGTAAATGAACCGATTTAGTGTCATTGCCAGACCTGACACTGATTATATTTCTGGATATATAAACGATTGTTTTCATTCAGCTCTGCCGAGTATCCGCAGGCGCCTGTTCCTATGCAGAAAAACGGCGCGCACCCACCCTAATGCAGACGACAAATTTTCTGCCTTACGCGTACTGGGGCAACTTCCTATTAAATTTATATTGCAATAAATGATGGGCAAACTTCGCAACGTGATTGAACACTACGCTTCGGAATATATTTCAACATGTTTTGTTTATTTTAGAAAGCAATAAACAAACAAACTCCTTTTATGTGTCGTCTGATAACTTGTAACGGTAACGGCCTGATGCGTGCGGAGTTATCCCGACGTCGTGCATCGCAGTCTGCAGGCTACTTCTGTCCCCGTCATAAAGGCAAGTGAACATTTGAATATTTAAGACGCAGAGCCCACATTACAACGTAACACAGTCTTCCAGACAGTACAAATGAATGGTTATATGCTAGCTAATATACCAATGTCAGTGCAAGCGTGCGACCGGCCAGTTTTGTCAAATGCAGTTTCTCAAGCATTCAATGAAGGTGTTGGACAAACTGCCAAAGCGGCGAGTGGGTGGTGTCCTGGATCATTTCAGAAGTTGAGCGAAGAGCCGAAGCTTGAGCAAGTAAGCTAAGAATAGAAGGATACCGGACGTGGGTGGGAAGGCGGGATGCCGAGAAAGCCCCAGTGCAATTTTTATGACGGCCCGCGTTCTTCCTTTAAAATATTTGTAAAACTGCCCAGCCCTCTATTTTCTGTGCAATCATTTCCAACAAAACTGCTTTCGAACCAGAAAGCGTGCAATCACAAACTTCGTTTTCTTTCGTTTTGTTTGTAAGACCATAATGCTTACTAGATGCACTCGCTGCCCTTTCAGTGCACATATTTACGCTGCACGAGAGTTATATGTTCAGACGGTTATTGTAAGGCTGTTTCATATTTTCCCGTATCCCTTGGCGCTTGTTGTCTGGTTAGCTCCCACCGCGCCGCAATGTAATAAAACAACTGCCCATAACGGCCCTCAATCGCAGAAAATGTCTTTGAAAACGCGCCAAAGTGATGGTTGTATAATGACGTACTAAAGTTTTGTACCAAGACATGTAGTAGTGATACTTATGTCTCGAACATCGAAAGATCTTGGAATTTATGTCCAGAAAGTTCGGAAAAATTACCAATGCAGTTCAATTTATAGAACATACGGAAAAGCTTGAGGCACCGAAGTAACAATTCTCAATGTGGCTTACGGCTGAGATATTTCTGGTTCGCTTCGCAAGAAAACTGCAAGTTGCTACATTCGCAAGACCCTCAGATAGCTTCGGCTTTCTCGAATGCTTCCACGGAATTGAAATTTTGCTATTGCTTTTTCCCTAGGCAATGAAGCGAAAGAAGCAGATTTCGTGCTGCGTTCCAGGCTGCGACAGGAGTTACAGGAACAGAGGCAGCCAGAGCAACCTTTCACTGTTTTCAATGCCAAGAGCCCACGCCTTAGAAAGCAATGGGGAAAAACTTGCCAATGGGAGAAAAATCCCTGACGGATTCCAGCGCAGCTTGCGAGTTACACTTTTCTCCCTAATCGATGAAGCGGCATTACGTGCACATTATAAATGCCCGAGAGGTGCGAATGGCCCATGCACGACCAACCTAGGCTACAGGAGCCGTGCCCTCAGATCGACGCAAGCTTACGGCGGCACCTGAACATGCAACAGGCCTAGACCAGCTTGCTTTTCAAACGGTGCACACGAACACAATCCACGAGCGAACACTAGGCGGATGTCAGCAGGTGAAAAGGAAATGTCGTGCACCTTAACAGCCAGAGCAACATTTTCTTCGAAAGTCCCAAGAACTGACCATCCAGAAAGCCTCGAAAGCAACGAACAGTTCAAGCAGATTGGTGAGGCACCCCTGCGCACGAATGATATGCCTGATGCTGATGTGCTCAGCCGAATTTGTACTCCTCCAGACTGGACAGAACTGTCCTTCCCAAACTTTGACGGCGTATGCTGTGGAACAGCAGGGCTGACCAAAGACTCGAGTAATTTACCACGACAAAATCATTTTTGTTGAATGTGCGAAGGCCGGAATTTCTTGTAGAACGCACCTCATTGGAAAAGCTCATGCAGTGAAAAGTAAGCAGTCTTTGCCGCAGGCCGAAGCGGGGAAGAAAACAGTGAACTCTCCCCACTTGTGTCGCGGAGCAATGACCAAGGAGAGCCTCCAAGGGGTAGAATTCCCGCTCACTGGGCAACTAGCAGCTTCTGTACGCACGTACAAACAGCTTTTCTACAGCAAAAGCCAAGTCGTCGAAGAAGGTATGTATGCTAAGAGATAAGAGTGCGGAATCATACCACGCGCATACCAAATTTTTTTAAGCGCCTAATCTCCAAATACAAAATAAGAAGTGCTTACTTACCAAGTGTGCGTGGTCCCTGTGCATGTCGACGGATAACCGGTAGTATAGGACTTCTCTCTCTCTCTTTTCTCTCTCTATGAGGGTCGTGGAGAACAAAAACCCATCATTCATTTCTTTATAAATGCGTGAACTTTCAGTACAACTGCACTTGACGATTCCCGCAAGAAGTTTGTAGTTAACTTCTGCACTTAATCCCTAATGCAACTCATTAGTCGCCGTTCACTATAAAGCCAACGGACCTCGGCATCACCTCCTGATTGCACCCTCGGTGGACGACTCGTACGCAGGAAGCAAAATAGTGTGCTGAAATGTACTTGGTTTGCAGTTTATAGCCACAGCCTTTTTTATTTTTGGTGGGGAGCTTGCATATGTGAACTTCTGATAGGTCACGAGATTTATATGGGGCCTTAGAAGAATTAGCTTGGAACTACCCAGTGTGATGCAGCCCAGGCTGCCAATGTGCCCACCACGGGTTCCAGCGAGCGAAACCGTAAGGCAGGCGGCCCTCGCAACGCGTGTGCAGTCACTCAGGAAAAACGAACTACATAGCCCCTCAGAACCAGTTATAGTTCATGATTTTTTACGATACAGTAACCAGCCGTAGCAGAACACTCCTAGCCTTGGGGCAGATATTGGGGTGCCTGCCGGCCGTATGGATCAAGCCACAAAGCCCGACAGTGCGTGGCACAGAATCAGCAGCAGCTGCTGCTGCGGGTGACGGATTCCTGCGGTAGCCGGAACGGATCACTCGACTAAGCAACCTATAACTCAAATCATCTGCGCTGGCAGGGAACGAAAAGCCAGAGGGTGCATGCAAATCCGACTCCCGGTACGAACGCCGATTACGCGCAATTGGGAATACCGTGGCCGCTTCAAGCCCAAGGTGCTAAGCGAGCAACATGCGTCATACCTGTCAGAGCCGGTGCTCGCCCGTCTCTGACAAGTACGGCTTTGACAGGTACGGTGCACCGGAAGGGATCGCGGGCAATGCGGGCCCTCGTAATGGGAGTAGTTTCAATAATATTTCCACAAGGTATATGGGGTATCTTTCTGCACCGGTGCGAGGAAATTGCTTACGGTCATGCATTAGCAATAAAAAATTCTAAACTTAACTTCGGTTGTCCCTTCGGCTGCTCATAGCTTCTGTTTTGTCTTTTCAGAAGGCATGTGTGCCGGGCAAGGCTCTTGCTGATGCGCGACAAATACACGGCAAAATTGACCATCGCGGCTACCCGAAGGAAGTCTTCGCAAATGAACGCTTTTTGGCAAAGACACCGGAGAATGAAAATTCAACTCGGGAGCCTCAAAGAACATGTCAAGACGATGAGGAAAAAAATCAGGAAATGAAACAAGATAAGTTCAACGAAAAGACCATGGACCTTCAACAAACCAACAACAAGCCGCCATTAATTTTTTCGCGCATCCAGGGGACAGAGCCCTCAAGGGTAGGATTTCACCCAAGATTCAGTACCGCAGTGCATACTAATGGTCATCAAGAGCCCTAAGCTGTACGGACATATGCGGAAAAACGAAACGCTCGTCCTTCCTTTATAAAAACACGCTCAGTAAGAGCCTAGCGTCATACAGAACGGACTTCGGTTTCTGTACTGAATTGATCTGTGCACTCAAAGAAGTGACCAAAAACAGGGATCCTTTCCCACTGCACGGAGGGCTCCTTGTTGACGAAATTAAACTTTATGAACATCTGTCTGTCACGCCATCAGCACGAATCGAAGGATTTGTCAAGCTCGGAAGATTTACGCCCAACAGCCAGAAACATGAACCTGCGACCACGGAATCCTAATCATGTTTAGTCCGTTTGCTGGCGAGTGGACTCAAATATTTGCGGTGTTCGCAACTCACGGAAACGTAGAAGAACGTTTAGCAGGGGTGAGACAGCCCAAACAGATTTGGGAGCAGTTTTCGGAGCAGCAAAATTTCGATTTTGGAGCAGAAGAATGTTGATTTGGAGCAGTTAGGGACATTTAATACACCGTCTTGTGAGCTTAAAAATCCTTATTTCAGCAATTTGCAGGGTAAAGTGCACATTTTAGTCAGTTTTGAATACACAGAACACTCAAACAGCCTTACCTGAAAGAGTTTTTAAGAGTATCACAAAGTACTAACTGCACTACCTTTTTCCTAACTGGTGATATTGTGTTGCGCCTGCACTCAACACTGACAATAAAACTGCCGTTAACATTAGAGAGTTTTAGCAGTCCGTCTGTTCTTTTGGTTACTTTGTTACCGGGTTCACCGGACCGGTCTGCGCCTACGCGCGCGGAAGGGCGAGGAGGCGCGGACAAGGCGAAGGCAGATCCGCGCAACTAATCTCCCTACGGCTACGAATGCCCAAGTGCTCAGACGAGTCCCGGTGAGCACGGTAACTATGTACACGACAGAACAGACGGACTGCTAAAACTCTTATCAAATTTAAGGGCTCCGCAATTGCGGTGTTTTTTTGCTGTTTTAATGCTAAAATTATTATTTTTGTAATCCCAGGCTGTGTTGTACGAACGACTGTAGTCATGGCAACAGTTGAGCAGCTTCGAGCTAACGGGCGCATAGCCCAACCAGCCTACCCGTTTCAGTCCCAAGGGCGCAGGTTCACCCCATGGTCACTTGAGTAGCGTTAATGTTTAGCCCCCTAGATTTTGGCATTAAATTTCACTTTGCATACATCAAATGTTATATTCGCGTTCTATGGCAACCGTGTAGTCCTGCAGCTATTGGGCGCTGCCTGAACAGGTCGCGGCGCCGCAGCACAGCCCGCAACTTTCGTGTCGACCGTTCCATCCCTGAGGCTCGCGATCGCGCTTCGATGCACAGCAACACCTCAGCATTTTACAACAGCACAACAAGCCAAAAAAAATTCACTTCACGAACCCGATTATAGAAGCGCGCACCGCGTTTCGCACTCAAGGACAAACCACGCCGAAGTCGTAGGCCCCACATTTCAATGAACTTTTTTTCGAGCCGCCCAACTTCCCGTAATCTGGCACCAATCTCAAACCATATCCCCGCATTAACATCACTGTTCAGAGCCAAGAATGAATAGTCTGGAACCCAGCTGATAGCGTAAAATAAACCAGGGAAAATATCGGTGATACGCACTGAGCGCGTTGGTAGCAGCCAGATCAGGCGGCGGCCATGTTTGTTGCCACAGCAATGCCTAATCGAGAAGGCCGTTTCAGCGAAACCGGACGAAAAGCGAATAGAGTTTTTGACACTATTGCTTGCTTCGTTTCAGTCTTCCTATTTGTGCCATTTCTGTGTTTGCGATTGACCGACGATAAAAGCGGTGACCGGGATGCGGGAGGCTTTCGTCTCCGCCGAAACTGATATGAGCATCAAAATCCGTGCCGTTAAGGCTCTTCTGGAGCAGTTTGGCGCAATTTTCGCCATTTTTGTGCTTTTGGAGCAGCTTGGCGCAGGAAAATAGAATTGTATCAGAAAGGCGCAATATGCGCAGCTGTCTCACCCCTGGTTTAGCCAAAAATTTAATAGAGGCGGTTATTCTCGCGGAAGATGCCAGCCTCCTCGTTGACTTCGTAACATGTGACGGCGCCTCGTGGAATAACAAAATGTGGAAAGTCTTGGGAATCAAGGCGACTTCAACCGAGCACGTCCGGTATCAGGTATCCCAAGGACCCAGGTCGGTCTTTGCATTTCGTGTCCGACTTTCCGCGCTTGAACAAGTGCCTGCGCAATTACATTGTGGAGCATGACTTCGATACCCCTGATGGCTGGATAAGAGCGCGTCCTTTAGTAATTTTGGTATATTAGCTATTGCTTGAAATACACGGCTGATGTGAACTCTCGTAATGTGAAGTCGAATATATACCCAGCGAAAAAATAGATTCGTAATGAAATAGTTGGTATGAGCATCACAGACACGTACATACCAAACCCTGAAACTAACATATATATGGTTCATTTCAAACGCACATACCAGCAAACCTACTTAAATAGTTTATTTTTAAAGTCACTTTCGTACCCCTCATCTTCTGTCATCAGAGTGCCTATTATTCGAGCGTTGCACCAAATTTCTGTCGAGCCAACTTCTGAAAACTTGTGTGATATCGCTCGATATCGTCAGAGACGCGCTGACGATGCACGGGAGCAGCGTCACCCCTCGGGTCATGTATGGTGTTCAGGAAATGCGTAACTTACGCCTACAAGCTTTTTTGAGACCAAGTTCTGCGTGGGCTTCGTTTCTTCAAGGAGGAGTTGAAACCAACATGGGGCAGCAGTAAGACTACGATACGTTTCATCGAGTAAGTGTCAAAACGTATTTTAACTGGCATTTCACTTGCTAACTAGAAGTTAATGTTATGCAAAAAACACACCATATGCATTTACTGGGTGACAGGGAGGATGCAGCGGTAACTCACCTAAGAAATTTTTGAAAAATAGTTACTGCCTTAATATGGATGTTTATGCCTTAGGCGCAGCGATGGGAAGACAAACACGTGTTCATACAAGTACTGCCATAGTTTTAAAGCTTTTTAAAAACACAATGAAGTGGTGGGCTAAATGCAAAGTTTAGTCAGCATGATGAACCTGTTCGAGGTGTCTTAGCAGATACTAAAATAAAGCGCTTAACGGTCGCACGTGAATAATTACGCAACTGATCTGACGGCGGAATCTCTTCCACCGACACGCACCTGTAGGTCTAGTGTACATCGGTTTCTGGGGATACAAAACGTACACCATGGTAGCAATTAGTGCATACATCCAGGATAAGGTGTTTACATATTTTCTTCTTTCCAGGATGATCAGCAGCATCATCTTGATCATGCCTTCCCGTAGATCATACCTCGCTATTCTGTGTGACTCACCAGCAGCGGATAGCCTCGTTCGTTTTGTCGCCTACCTAACGGAAAGGGAGACCCACGCAAGCGGTACACGGGGCTTCTTAAGTGTCTCCACAGCTACCGATCTTAGGGTAACCATTAGCAGCACTCTATCGCTACTGGATAACTTGATGAAGCACGCAGGCTTCCTGTATTTGCTAACATCCAAAATGAACCAGGACCCCGCTGAAAATGTTTTTGGGTCGTCAGGCAGTGCGGTGGTAGTAATGATCACCCGACGCCCCAAAAATTTCTTGTTAGTGCAAACTGCATCAGCTTCTGCAACCTCGCTCGGTCTCTAGACAAGGGGAACGCTTAGCTAGCAGTTCTGCGATCTGTTGTAGGCCCCGGCCTGAACACAACACCCACTACAAAACAAAAGCAAGCTAGCTTTAGTCGATGAATTAATCGGTAACCTGGAATTTGACGCTGCTGAGCAACTGCTCCAACCCTTTGTCTCAGAAGATGACCGCTTACGCGGTAGCCAAAAGTGATCGTAGGCTTATCCACTACATAGCGGATGCGGAGCGAGCAAATACCTGCTCCCCTTAAAGTGCACTGCATGCAAAATGCTACTTCTGTGCTCCAAGGACGACACAGACCACAGATTTAGCCCAGCTGAACCGAATAAACTCTGCGACTAAGGCGAGCTGCTGTACCGATATGTCTCCCTTATGGGGTATATTACGTTCCTTGAAGACAAATTCACCGAATGCTTCGGCACTACTCGTATGCACCCGATAGCATCATGGATGTCATTTAAATTTTGAAAGGGCGGGAAATTGGAATAATTGGCTGTGACGAACTCCGCCATCAGCTGACAATGCGGGTAATGGGCTTTTATTTGCTCGCACACATGCATTTTTGTGAAGGCTGTCAACCGATCACGCACTGCAAGACGGAAGGCAGCGCGTGACAGGAGTAAGAGCAGGTGCTCATAAGCTGGTGCACTCTTTCGTTGTGTGTGTGGTTTGCCCTTTCAGTATGATTTTGTTGTATTCTTGCGTGTCTCAATTTCCCGTCATTTATATAGTAGAGGCTAAGAGAGACCAGCCAGCGTACACCTATGTCGCTCGCTAATTTATTCACTTCCGGTTTCACGTTTTCAAAACAAAGGAAGAGGAGAAACAAGAGAACAGCTGTAGACACGTGCAGCCAGCAGGAATTATAGAATGCACTTTCTGACTGATGAGCGACAAGCATAAGCTTGGGCCACAAATGTTTACAATGTTCTGTTTGTGCCATTATGAGGTTTCATGTCATCGTTTACAAGGGGCGCATGTACGAAAGACGACGTAGTGTTCTAGTCCGTAGCTGCCAAATATTTCAGTGTGGCACTTGTAGTATGTGCCTGGTATAGCGTTTGCATTCATTTAACGCTGGTGGCAGGGTGAGAAAAAGAGGGGATTTTAACTCTCAGGCAATTACGAGGTCAAGTTACGATCCTTTCAACACGTTTTCTAAGTAGGATTGCCAGCCCACAAAGCCACGAAACTCTTAAAGAGCAATCTGAAATGCAACGAGGGTCCTTTCCATTTTTCGAGTGCCTATTACTTTTGTTTCTCTGCCATTTGCGTGTATCGTGTCCTTTTAAACCCTAGGATTCATGCACGAATTGGCATTCACAGCCTTGAAATGCTGTTTGCAACAATGTGCTGTACTTACGAAAACATGGACCAAAGGCGTATTCGCATGTAAACGTTGAGTACCGTTTTTTCAATGCGCTTAATTTTGACATTTTTGTTGTGGTCTCTGCTGCCGTTGCGTACTTAAGTACAAAAATAACAAGTGCCACATCATACGCAAGCACAACAGCATGACGTGCATGCTTTCAAAAGCATGTGTTTCGCAGGCGGGGGAAAAGCCGCAGGGCCTTGAGCTCGTAGCAAACACTTGTCGGCACTTTACCCCATCCCCTGTCACATCAGTTTAGTGTTCTTCATCTACCGCCAAAACGTCCAAGTCCTCAATTACCAGGAAAAAATGCACAACAAAGGAAGAAGACAAGCAACCACCACCCACTGTTGTTTTACAAGGTAGCTAACAGCCACAACCCCCCCCCCTAATCCCGCAATATTACCTTTATTTTATTTCGTAAGCACTAGGAAGGTCAACCACATGAAATCTACGCCCGTGCGCGTACTGTGAAACCTTCCACAGTGCTTACTCGCGGAAGTGTCAGTGACAACACTTTGTAAGAATAAATGTATGCTTAGTCTAATGCGGGCACATTAGAAAGAACAAGCAAGATATATTTGGAACCCAATAATGACGCAAATGAACTCAATGACGCTGGTTCGCGCACCAGGAACGAGATCTGCATCAGATCATCCCGCAATCTTTCAAGATCTCCTTGTCTCCGAAAACTCCAGGGATCCGCGCCTGACTTCTAAACGTACTTTCGCCATTGTTTTAAGCTTAGGCCCACTTTCGTGAGCTCTTTATTGATTAGTGCATAAACTCTACCTTTTTACAATCACAAATGTGTCTCAAATTTCGCGCGCTCGCTGTAGCTCCAGCCCCGCACGCCTAGGTTAAGCGGCAACTTCCGCTCGGCTCCGCGTCGTGGCGAGACGATCGCAAGACTTGGGCGGATTCTCCTTTTGTTACTCCGATTTCGCTTCATTTTAAATGCAGAGCATTTCTTTAACTCACAGTGTCACCCGTCCGTTGGCGATCGGCGTCCGCAGCCAGCCAGCACGTGCGCCCCTCCCCCGCTCCTACTCGCTCTCAACAACAGGTGCGGGCGCCCATGCGCGTGCTCCGGCGCTGAAAGAGGCGTTGCAGCAGCAGATGCTACCTCCTCTCCCTCTACTGCGCGCGCTACGAATATAAAGCGGGTATCGGCGCGGCTCACTCCATTCTACTCCTGCGCTCTGTTCTGCTTACTCTCGAGTTTGGTCGTCGTCGAAGTTCATAAGCGATGGAAGCAACACCTTCAACCAGTACCGCGACGCGAGCCAACGTCAGCGTTGCAGTACCAGTTCAAGACATCGTGCTCCTTCGACTCTTCATCGACGGCGGCAGAAGACAAGGCGGCGAGACGGCGCGCTGCCGACGCCGAACGCAAGCGTCTGAAGCGCGCTGCCGACGCCGAACTTCGTGCACGAGAAGCCGCGGCCAAACGTCAACGTCAGGCCGCGGATCCTTCGCTAGGGCAACGAGACGTGTCTGCGCAACGCGAGCGTCGAGCTGCGGATCCCGAGCGCCGTGAACGAGAGGCAGCGGCGAAGCGTCAGCGTCGAGCGGCCGATCCCGAGCGTCGAGAACGAGAGGCCGCCGCCAGTCGAGCGTCGAGCTGCGGATCCATCCAATCGAGAGCGAGACACGTTACGTACTTACGTCTCTCGTCTCTCGCTCTCTCTCTTTCTCGTCTCGCAACCCAACTACCCAACCCCTACGACAACAACAACTACAACTACCACCGCCAACTACCACAACCTACGCCACGTGACCACCCCCAATGCTCTGCATTTACTCGTGTCCCTCGCGCGGGGGCATGCGATGGAGTTTTTTTTTGTCAGCTCGTTTGAACCACTCTGTGTTCGAGTTCACTCTAGCGGAACCGTTCTAGGGCTGGCCCTGACGACAGTCTCTGCTGGTGTCGTATCACGCTCTCTGTGGAGCGTGTTTTGCCGCCGCACAAAAAACAATTCCCAGTGTTGTGACTTCCTCTTCATCCCCATTGTAGCAGGCAACGCTAGTCATCATCATTGTCGCTATGCTCCTCACGAGCTGTCGCATGCTCTCGTGGTTGCGCCGGCTCGCGCCCGCTTTCTAGCAGATTCCATTAAAAATCCATACCATCAAGACGTGTCGCTCCGCTTCCTGAGCATCGCGCCGCAGCTGGAGGACCCACAGGTTCAACACATGGTGCCGAAACCCGGGACTTCATGACGACGCCAAGCCCATCGACGCAGGGAGCCGCGAAAGCCGAGAAAAAGACGCCGCGCCTGCGATTTTGGCGAGTTCTCAACTGCGCGCGACCGAACGGAACGACAGCTTTGAAGACGCCGCAGCCTACGGGCGCAACTGGATGACCACATAAGGGGAAATAGAGAGGCGACGGCAGGAGCGGTGAGTGTACTGCTCGAGCTGATCGGCGCATTTTATGGCCAGATACAGAAGTTGGACGAGGCGATCTTTGATGAGACTCGGGATGACCTAGTGGACAGCTAGACGATAGACGCTGGGCAATACCACGACAAAGTTTTCAGCACTACCGGGAATCTTCGTCTCAAGCTGCAAGAATGCCGGTCTTCTACGCCACGCCACGCCCGACGACTGTCCACCCATCAACAACTGGCAAATTCAAGCTTCCCCAACCAGAGCTCCTCAAATTTGACGGGAACCGACGACCGTGGCAGCGATTCTGGACGCAGTTTTCGGCAGCCGTCCACAGCAACGACGAGCACAGCACGGTTGACAAGTTCAACTACTTGAGCAGCCTCGTGACTGCAGCAGCTGCATCAGCCATATCTGGAGTGCAAGCTACCGATGACTGCTACAAGGACGGCATCGGGATATTGAAGAGGCGCTTCGGAAATGACCGCACCATTGTGCAAGGCTATCTGCGAGGCCTCCTGGACTTGAAGCCAGCGTCGTCGTCATTCGACGTCCGACAACTGAGGCAACTTTATGATCGGGTCCAGGTCCATATCCGAAGACGCCTCAAGGCGCGTGGCATGAGCTGCACGACCTACTGCACCATGCTGCGTGAAATTCTGGTAAAGGTCCTACCGACAGACAAGGTCCTGCGGTTCCATCAAGGGCACAAGACGTCATTTTCCCCAGGTGGCGCTTCATCGAAACCATACGGCGACTCAACCGGTCGAACGGCCCCGCCCGAGCACGAGCTTCTACTGCGCTTGGAATTCTTCGACCATCAGGTAACTTGTCGGGAGGCAGTTGCTGAACGCACCACACAAAACCTTCATCGAACCTCAGAAGATGGACGAAAACGCAGCTTTCCACCGGACGTACCAACGACTACTACTTTGAAAGGCACAGTGAGCAGGCCGCAGCGGTGCTTGTTCTCTCACAGCACACTGCCGAAGCTTGTGATGCCGAAGAACTCAGCTTTTTCCGCAAAAAGGAGATGCTAGCCAAAGCTGGAAGATGCTTCAGTTGCCTCAAGCAGGGCCACTTGGCGGAAGACTGAAGAAGCCAGTTAAAATGCGGAAAGTGCTCGAGAAGGCACGCAGCATCACTGTGCGCCTCATACAGTAGCGAAAACGACGCGGAAACCGTGACTTCTACACCGCCCCACCTAGTATCCAAACAAGCAGGCTTCATCATGCTGCTGCAGACTCTGGAAAGCAGAGATGGAGTGGTCTCGAAACTTTTTCCTCATTTTTGGGAAGTTGAAAGCATCGGAGTAGAGAACCAAGACGGACGAGTGACGGACAGCGATTAAAGGACAGCATGCTACCCGGGAAAACGTAGCGCTCAGGACATGTGTAGACCTTGACATGAACGGAAGAGTCGACATCGGCGGACGGGACAGTCTTCAGATCCAAAAATCGACATTTTCCTTGCGGGACTACAATCAAGTGCCCTGAACCACGACTTTACCATTCGGAAGCCACCTAGCGTCATCTGTCGGTGGTGGGGAAGGGGGGGGAGTCACAACACCCAGTATAGAAAAAAATTATGCCCACCTCCCCTCGCGGGAACCCTGGTGAGATGCGACGCTGAGGGGGGTTCAAGCGCAAGCGGAGAGCAACCATCGACCGAAAGGCCACCGGAGAGCGGCCACCGGTTATATGCGCAGCGCGCCCGAAGGACAGGAGACCGCGGAGAGAGAGAGTACTGCACATGCGCAGCACCGCGCGCAGCGCCGCCCACCGGCGTAGTGAGAGCGCGCTGGGCCGCACACGCTCTCACCTGGGCACGCCCCGGCGCCAGTGCGCCTGCCACGGCTATGACGCAAAATAATCCAACACAATCCATTTTAATCCAATCCAATTAAAGCCAAGCCAATCCAATCCAATGCCCCTCGCGAGAGTGTTCGCTATCGGGAGGAGAGGGGGAGAGTGGCTGCGGACAACGGACGCACGCGGACAACAACGGACGCACGCAGGAAGGACAGGGCCGCCGATAAGAGATGCTCTGAGCGTCGCATCTGAAAAAAAAAAAAAAATGTCCGGCCACCTTCTCATTTTCATACAAGCCGGCTTGCATTGCCCATTACGAAATGACTTCCCTGCTACTTCTGAGACCTACTTCCGAGATCACAACTTGAGTCTGCTGCAGTCCGACAAAGAAAGTGGCTTTGTCGTTTTACCGAAGGGGACTTTCAGCGAGAAAGCAAGAGACGCTATGAACAAGGACTTCAAGGTACGCATTTGGGCGGGTTGGTTCATGATAACGAGTGAAAAAACAGCGCTAAAAAGACAGGACAAGAAAGAACACAGGACCATGGCGCTGACTAACAACCAAATTACTCACACTTGGCTCACAAAAAGCTCACAAAATTACTCACAAAAAGCAAATTACTCACACTTGGCATCTTTATAGACTTTTCTAAGGCATTCGATCGCATTAATCATGACACCTTAATAAAAAAGCTCGAAATTTATGGTTTCCGAGGAATATTTTTGGACTTAATCACAAGCTACTTGCAGCATCGAAAACAGTATGTTACAATTAATAATAAGGCATCCTGCACTCAACAAATAAAATGTGGTGTACCCCAAGGTAGCATTCTTGGACCCCTGCTTTTTAACCTCTACATAAATGACGTTGTCAACACTACCGATTCAGCCGAATTCATAATTTACGCGGATGATACAAGTGTATTTTTTACTGCAGCTAATACTTTTAATATCCAGAGCCAATCATGTTCTAAGTGAACTTCATAACTGGAGCCTAGCCAATTCTTGAGCCATTAACGTAACAAAAACAAAAGCTATCCTTTTCAGAGCTAGAAACAAGATAATTGAGATAAATGATAGATTAATAATTGGTAGCACTCCTATTGAAATAGTTCCTACCGTCAAAAGTCTGGGAGTAATTTTTGGTGAAACTTTGTCTTGGGATAACCATGTTCCATGTTAACTCAGTTTCGAGCAAAATTTCTCCTGTTGCTGGCATTCTTACAAAACTCCGTTCCGTCTTGCCTACTCACATTAAGTTGCTGATCTATAATTCCCTGTTTTTGTCGCATTTACAGTACTGCCACCTAGTTTGGGGACTTACCACTACATCAAACTTGAACAAACTATTCTTACTTCAGAAAAAGGCCGTACGCGCGATTACTAATTCTACATATGATTCCCACACTAGCCCACTTTTCAAGCAGCTGAACATTGCAACAGTGCAGTATATCTACAAAACCATTTTACTAAAACGCTACAGGGCAGCAGTTAGACAGCATAGAAACCCTTACGAACAATTCTCCAACTTAACGTTAAATACGAACCACTACAACACAAGACGTTCTGAAAAATGGCAAGTTCCACGCGCACGCACTAACTATGGTTTTCAGATGTTACAGCATACGCTACCAACTCTTTTAAACACAGTTGCACAATAATCACACAAATGAATAATCGTGCATGCCTTTCAAATAGTAGAAACTGGACATTGCCCATCACGCTCCGATGTTTCTTTTTTATTTTTTGTTACCCTGGTTTCTGGCATCCTTGCTTTATTTTTGCACTTGTAAATGTCATGTGAATACTTTGTTACCTTGTGACTGCCAGTGCTTTGTTCAATTATTTGGTCTTTGTCGCACGTACACTGCGCATTACATACAGTATGTTATGATTCGGAAAAAAATTCTTGCTGTACTATTTTTTTTTGCTTTTTCCTTTGATCTACACCTTGCTCTCATTTCATGTTCTTTATAATAATTTATAAGTTCTGTGCTACTCCCGCTGCTAAGTATCCTTGTTTGTTTGACTATAAACAAACATCCGACGAAGGGGCACAGACCCTCGTCAAGCCCAATCCTTTGAGGCTTTTTGTCTGTGCTCTGGACATCTGTAACAAGTCTGATGTCGAATAAAGATTCAAAGATTCAAATGTGTTTTATTTCTTCAGTCAGCATATATACTTCACCACTATCCCAAAGCAATGACAAACAAATAGATTGGAATACTCAGCCTGCGCAGAGGCTAAGAGGCGATCAATCAGACGTGAATTTGATCTCTTTTGGAAGGAGGGAAATCGAGGGGAGGCTAACACATGCCTCGCCACTGTTATGGATGTGATAGGCTTCTGAAATGAGACGCGCGCATTCATCACGGTATTTTGACAAGAAAGTGGTATCTTCAAAAATTGAGTGGCACTTGCATTTCTTACAATGAATGGATAACTGACTATCAGCAGCTTGTTTTTTAACCCGATTCGAATGTTCCCGCAAGCGGTCATTCGCGCACCGCCCCGTTTGACCGATATAATACTTCCTGCAAGAAAGAGGAATTTTGTAAACAACACCTTAACGACATTCAACAAACTTCTGCTTATGTTTCTTAGTACATCCTCTTGTTTTCCTCCTCCCCTCTCGATTCACTTTCTGGCACAAACTACCGAGCCTATTTTGGGCAGAAAACAATAGCTTAACGCCTGCCCTGCCGACCAACTTGTTGAGATTGTGCGCCACCTTGTGCACATATGGGATGACGGCTATTTTTTGCTGCGAGTTTGTCTCCGATTGTATGGCAATTGAGCGTTTTTTCTTAAGGCTTGCTCCTGCTCCTGCTTTTCTTAAAGCTGCTCCTTTCCGATAAAGAAGGAGGATTTGTCGTGATGCCTCGAAGCCTCTACAAAGAAAAAGCAGATGCGGCCATCCGTGGTAACTTCAACGAAGTAAAAAGAGTGGTTCCTGCGAAGGTAAAGGCAAGGGCTGTTCAGCTGTGCAAGAGAGCCGGACTTTCAAAACTAGCATCCTCCGTGAAAGGCCTGCAAAGAGACCAGTCTTTCGGCCTTCTTCAGTGCCAAGACCCACAAGGAACTATGCCCGTTCCGAGCCATTGTTTCTGAGCGCGGAACCTGGTAGCGAGAACTTGGTAGGTTCCTGCAAAGATGCTTGTGTCTTCTTGAAGTCGACGACCCCTACCTCATTAGGACGCCAGGTACTGTCTCTGACTATCTCCGGGAGGAGTGTCCAGTGGGTGTGAGTGCGTTTTCCGTGGACATTAAGGACTTATATTATTCGCTGCCTCAGGAAGAAGTATGTATTGACAGATATGGTGCTATATGGGGCTAGTATGTAATTGCATTGACAGATATGGGGCTATTAAGTTTCAGAACGCATGTGGAACCACTGTAGACAGGTTTTTAGAATTTTTAAAGTTCTATATGCAATCCACCTTCATCTGCCTGGATGATAAGCTTCTTATACAGCGGAAAGGTGTGTGCATAGGATCTTGCATCGTCCCTGTTCTTAGTGACATTTTATTAGCCAGCTACGACCGTAAGCTTGAGAGCAAGCTAAGTCAGACGAGCGCGGTTAAGGTGATGCGATATGTGGATGACTTTTTAATATTTTACAGCACTAACCCTTCTGACGAGCAGCCTGCTGCTAAGGCTGTCTTTGACGAGTTTGTCGCAGAATTAAGCTGTTTTGAACTGACGACTGAGCACCCTTCAGATAACAAACTACGCTTCTTAGACTTGGAGCTCGCGTTCTCAGATATCCATGTCTGTTGGCGTTATGCGCCAAGGTCTCAAAAGAGACTTCTTCCTTTTTCGTCTGCCCACTCGAAGATTGTAAAACGCGGCATTGCAACAGCTTGCATGTAGGTGGCGCTAAGTAGGTCTTGTGACCACCAAGTGGATGAAAGTTTTCTGTCGCAAGTAGCACGCCTGAAGCTTGCAGGTTTTCCAGCAACGCTTTTGGCTAACATTGCTGAAAGCCCCTTAGCAGGCCTTAAGAAAAAAACGCTCAGTTGCCATAAAATCGGAGACAAACTCGCAGCAAAAAATAGCCGTCATGCCATATGTGCACAAAGTGGCGCACAATCTCAAGAAGGTTGTCGGCAGGGCAGGCGTCAAGCTATTGTTTTCTGCCCAAAATAAGCTCGGTAGTCTGTGCCAGAAAGTGAATCGAGAGGGGAAGAGGAAAACAAGGGGATGTACTAAGAAACATAATCAGAAGTTTGTTGAATGTCGCCAAGGTGTTGTTTACAAATTTCCTCTTTCTTGCAGGAGGTATTATATCGGTCAAACGGGGCGGTGCGCGAATGACCGCTTGCGGGAACATTCGAATAAGGTTAAAAAACAAGCTGCTGATAGTCAGTTATCCATTCATTGTAAGAAATGCAAGTGCCACCCAATTTTTGAAGATACCACTTTCTTGTCGAAATACCGTGATGAATGCGCGCGTCTCATTTCAGAAGCCTTTCACATCCACAACAGTGGCGAGGCATGTGTTAGCCTCCCCTCGATTTCCCTCCTTCCAAAAGAGATCAAATTCATGTCTGATTGATCGCCTCTTAGCCTCTGCGCAGGCTGAGTATTCCAATCTATTTGTTTGTCATTGCTTTGGGATAGTGGTGAAGTGTATATGCTGACTGAAGAAATAAAACACATTTGGTTGTTAGTCAGCGCCGTGGTCCTGTGTCCTTTCTTGTCCTGTCTTTTTACCGCTGTTTTTTCACTCGTAAAGACTTCAAGCCCACTGCCGGCTGCCATGAAGCTACTAAAGGAGGTGAACCATACGGCCCTAGAAAAGTCCGGAAAGGCAAACAAAGAGGATCAGCTGCGTGTCTTTTTTTCGGCAAAAACCCATAAGGTTAATTGCCCCCGCGTTCCATCGTCACAGCAGACGGGAGCTGGCAGAAACTGTTTGGAAAATTCCTACAGCAAAAACTGCGTTATTGTGCCTGAGGACCCGTTTTCCGTCCAGAGCTCCGCGCATGTTACCGATGCTTTGATGAAAGGGCTGCCACATGTGAACGCAGGTTTTTCGGTTGACATAGAGGACCTTTACTATTCAGTACCTCAAAATGAGCTCTGTTCTACTGTTCGTGAACTCATAGAGGAGTCTGGCACCGTTGGCTTCCAGAACCAATGCGGCTTGAACAGTGATGCTTTTCTTGAATTGCTGTCATTTTATCTCTCCGCCACGTTTGTGAAATTCGATAACGAATTGTATGTCCAGAGAGAGGGGGTTTGCATCGGCTCCTCAGTCCCTCCTGTTTTGTGTCACATATTCTGAGCCAAGCTTGACCGTTTGCTGAAGGAATCTCTTAATGACGACAGGGTAGTGAAATTTTTTAGATACGTAGATGACTTTCTAGTTCTTTTAAACCTTTCACATGATGACAACCTTGATTCTGCTGCTACGTCAATTTTGGGTTTTTAATGAATGCTCGCTCGGCTGCTTTGCGTTTTACGCACGAACTTCCTTGCGAGGATAGTATTTGGTTTTTAGATTTGGAGCTGTCATTCTGTGCCGACGGCCACGCCTGCTGGATGTACTCGCCGCGTACAAAGAAAGCACTCCTTCCGTACTCTTCTTTACATTCTAAGTTCGTGAAGAGAGGGATCGCGTCACTTTGCATGTCTAATGCCTTAAAGAAAAGCTGCTTCCATACTGCCCAGCGCAGTTTTCGTCAACAAGAAAATCGTTTGAAGGAAGCAGGCTACCCAAGCGCGGTCCTGAGTGCGGTTCCCGAGAAAATATTTAAAAAGCTACGTTCGGGCAATTCAGGCGCATCTTCAAAACCAGAGATAGATAAGAAGAAATTAGAAGTGATGCCGTACCTGCACAAAGTGTCGCACAACGTGAAAAGATAGCGAAAAGGCATGGCATAAACATTGTGTTTGTTTTCAGCCCCGCGCAAGCTCTCTGGTTTGTGTTCTTGAGTAGAGCAGGGAGATCAACGGAAAGCCCAGTGCACAACCAGGCACGTCACCAAGTATGTTCCGTGCACCACGGGCGTGGTTTATCAGATTCCCTTGACGTGAGGCAAAGTATGCATCGGCCAAACAGGGCGATGTACAAACGACGGGACTAGAGAGCACGGTGGTTCTCTTAAATCTTCAGACGGTGCCCATTTGCCAACCCATTGTCGCGATAGTCGCTGCACACCCATGTTTGATAAAATTGCAATCTTAGGACGTGGCCGGACCAAGTTAGAGCGTGAGATTTTAGAGGCTTTCTATATTAGGACTGCGGGACAGCAGCGCTGCATAAGCGTTGCATCTTTGAGCCTTTCTGACAAGGAATTTTCTTTTCTTGGCGGGTAATCTGTGATACTTTCTTGTTTGCGTGTTGTTCGATTTTATGCATTGTCGCGAACTTTATCTTTAGTGATGTACGAAGCGATAAGTATCACTTGTTGAGTTCTGCCCATGCGCAGCTTGTGGTTGGGGGAGGTTCTTGTTTTCTCCATAAAATTCAGTTGTTAGTCCAGCATCGTCCTGTCTGTTTCTTTCCTTGTGTCTCCGTCTTCTTGGCTGGTTTTTAATCCCTCAATCATGAAATCATGAACCAACAGGCCCAGTTTTCCACGTTGCTTCAAGGAATAATACCATGGGTAGCAGCAAACATACTGAACAACATTAAGGGAAGATTCCTTGGCACGCGCAGATTGACCTGGGCCCCCGGTCACGAGGGATTGGCGGTGAACAAAGCGGCTAACAGCACTGCCCGAGAATTGACGCACCGGTTGGGTGACAACACGCCGCTTTTCACCCCACTTCCTAAGGGCTATGGGGAGAGACTGGAAGTACACAGGGCAGCCAGGGCACTCTAACCGCCTCCTCACAAATAGCTAAACGCAATGAAATACACCTCCTGGAGACAGATTCAAACGAATACTTATCCAAACCTACACAGGTATAGCCTCATTTACCCAGGAAATTACCGACCAGAATGTCCAACCTGCAGCAGCACTCCCACATCACCTGGGAGTGCAACAGCAATTGGCGGGAAGACACAACACCAGAGAAAAAACTTGAGCTATGGGAAGCAGCCCTGGTCAGCTCCAGCCTGGAAGACCAGCTCCATCTGGTCAACCTGGCCCGGGAGAAGGCCAGACTCAGTGGAGTCTTTGGACTAGAGACCCCACCCATCAGCGACACCAAAAGACTTGTTTTTCAATAAAACTTTGGTCCTCCTCGTATCTTCATGTCCCGTGCGTCGCGCTATTCATCGTTATTTTTCTGCCTTGTTGCTGTGTTCGCTGGTGCTGCTGTGGTGCTGAGGCTATTTTTAAATGCAGAGCATTTCAGTAACTCACGATGTCACCCGCGTTGACGTCCGTCGTAGTCCGACGTCAACGGGAGGCTACGAACGCGCCTTATAGCCTTGACTCATTCAAACTACGTCATGAAGCTGCTGATACAACGCATTCACTACCACCAACTTCCCAAACACTAAACATTAACGCAATACACTCACCCCCTATGCGACGCATTTACTCGAGTCCCCCTCGCGGGGAGATGAGACCGCCAAAAACAACGCGTTGTGGACTACGCAGTAAGGTGCCGGCACGTGCGAGAACCGCTCGCGCTGTTCGTTCCAGGCAGGGGGCGCGCGAGCACTGCGAAGGCGGGAAATTTGAACTGCTTTGGACAAACCTCCGTTCAATTCATCAAGAGAGAAGTGAGACAGGGAGGCGAAGAGCGCGATGGGTAGTAGCAGTAAGCGGATAACGGTGCCACAGGCCGTTATGGCGAATCACTGCTCTGCATTTACGACAGCTTTCAAGTTGATGATGATGATGATGGTTTAATTTTAATGGCGCAAGGCCGACATGGGCAAAGAGCGCCAAATACAAAGTTATTTGATAAGGAGGGAAATCGGATAAAGTCAGTTAAATACTATGAGCACGTCTGGTGTAAAGGGCCAGGGTGAAGAACGTGAGTGGTTAAAAGATAAATACGGTGGCTGGTGTATAGGACCAGGGGTAAAACTATGGGTGATAAGAGATGAGTTGTAAGAAATGAACTTCAGATAGGAACCTTAAAGGAGTACTGACACGAAATTTTTATGTTACGTTTTTTTCGCTGCTATGCGTGCCTACCAGCCAACTAATCATAGAATGACAGATTAGACGGTCGAGCGCAGCGTAAACGTTCATTTACGGCGTCGTTTATTCGTGCCAGTTTCGGTTTCGACAAAAAAACGCCGAGCGGCCGCCATGACAGCATGTATCACATGGCGTCACCATTCTTGCCGTATCGCTGCCTCTCTGGAAGAGCGCGCGAGCGAGCGCACGCGCGCGCCCAGACCGGCCGAGGTTTTCGCCGTCCCCACAGGCCAGGGCAGTATGACGTCAGTCCTAAAACCATGACGTGTACACACTCTCGAGCAGCGCGCGCCAACCACAGCCAGCGCGTCGGCTTCGTCACGGGAGCCCCGACGTCGGCAGTTTGGGGCACGTAGCAGATGATGTTGATTGATTGATTGTAGGGTTTAACGCGCCGACGCAACGCAGGCGATGAGGCGCGCCGTAGTGGAGGGCTCCGGATTAATTTTGACCACCTGGGGATCTTTAACGTGCGCCGAAATCTCGTACACACGGGCGTTTTTGCTTTTCGCATCCATCAGAAAAGCGGCCGCCGCGGCCGGGAATCGAACCCGCGACCTCGTGCTCAGCAGCGCAACGCCTTAGTAGCAGATGATGTCACGTCGGCCCGCTCTGGGCTTTCTGGTGCGGGCGAAGATTAAAATGGATTTTAAATATGTTTCCCTGAAGGGTTGCTGTTGAAACTTGCTGGAAGATATCTCCTGATAAAAAGGAAGCGTTTTACATAGTTATCTCAGCTTTGAAATTTCGTGTCAGTACTCCTTTAAGGTTCGCTGAACAGAGAACATGGCATCATCTCCTAAGAAATATGACGGGTGTGGTGGAATATGTCGTGTGTGTAGTTGTGGGAAGTGTTTTCGTCGTGTAATGTCAAGTGCCTTACATTGTATGAGGATGTGGATCACGGATAGGGCCTCTCCGCACCTGCTGCACAGAGGTCTTGGAGACCCCGTGAGAAGGTGCGAGTGCGTTGCATGAGTGTGCCCTATCCGTAATCTAGCCAATGCGACTTCAGTGTATCTATTACGTGTGTCGGTGGTGTATGGTCCCAAGTGTGGTTTTATTACGTGTAACTTGTTGTCTGTTTGTTCACTCCAGTGTGTTTGCCATGTTTTGCGAAGTTGTTGTCTGATGTGAGGTTTCACGTCAGTGTAGGGTAATGTGGTTATGTCTACTGTATTCGAGAGTGTAGCAGCAGCAGCCATTCGGTCCGCTGCTTCGAGCTTTGAAGTTGAGTGGAACGGCTTTATTTTTTGTTCTCCTCTGGATGGCTTGTTGCTGTGCGTGGTGGCGCTGCCAGGATTCTGCAAAGTCCACAAAATCCATGTTTTAGTGGGAATTGCACGCAAATTTAAATAAAACCCGAAGAGGAAGCGCGTGAACTTGACACGGGAGCTCTCTTTGCCACTGTCAATCCTCAACACTATTGTCGGTCAGAAATAGAAACTTCAAAAGAAGCCGCACGTTTTCGGCTCCGGTTTGAAACAAACGCGAGGTGTAATGCATGAGCGAATAGAAAATCTCATGCTTACATGAGTCGAGGAAGTTAGAGCGGCTGGAGTGAATGTCAAAGGGTTAGTCGCACGCGAAAAAGATGACACCATCGCTCTGCCCTTCAGCATTCAAGACTTCCAAGCGTCCGGCGACTGGTTTCACCGATTTAAGGCGCGACACGGATTGTCGTACAAAACAGTGTCCGGCAAACCCTAAAACACCACCAGCTTCGTTTTTTTACATTTGAGAACTTACTCCTGGACGTTGAAAAGAACAAAGCGCAGCACAAATTCACCAGCTACTCCAATGTCGCTCAATAAAAGTGAGTTGCTGAAGGGAATATGCCTATTTTCCTCTTTTTTAGCCTGTTTGGATGAATGGATTCTCGCATACTACGTTTTATTTTTAGGTTCCTGTGCTAAACGTATCGAAGAGATTGCACTGTAAGCTTTCTTTATCTTGATACAGGTCGTCTTGGGTTAATAATGCGGCCTCCTGAGAAATATTTTACAACTGTTGAAAACTGCCCGCGTGGGTTACATCTCCTTTCGAAGACCCGAAGAAAGATATTCCCGTAAAAGTGAAAGGTTTTTAGGTGCGAAGCAACTTAAGACCTCGCAATGTCCGTCAGCAGTCCGACGGTGTCTCCCCAAGTTCCCCGTCGTCCCTGCGCAGTGACTACAGCGAGCTACACGAGAGGGCGCTACACGCAAACACGAAATCAAAGTGCAGGTTTGGCGCGCCGTTCGAATGGGGCGTCGAGCAGCGCCCCATTTATACTTGTCGAAGACTTCAACGTTAACATTCTGAACATCGACTTGGACACCAACTGGCTCCTGCAGTTGAACGCTAATTTCAACAATAATTTTCGAAAAGCGGAATTGAATTGCAGTTGCAGCTATATTGACTACAGCGAACTACGCGAGAGGGCGCTGTGGTGCAACGCGTATGTCTTGTATTGCGTGTGGCGTTTGTCATTTGGAGTGCACTTACTGCACCCCAAAATCATTTCATAAGCTTTGAGTGCATCATCGTGCACGGACGATAACACTCATCCACACAATACACACAACTTTTGTCCAAGTGCTCCGCACCCTCGGCATCGTTCACGGCTTGGAGATGGTGTGTTCTTGTTTTCAAAAGATAGCACGCAAAGTCACTGCGGTGATATCATAGGTCAGCACCGTTCAACAGTAAACGAAACAATGACAAAACTAGTAAATGTTAGACAAAGAACATTTCTTTTATTTCCTTTGAAGGATTTTAACCATCACTGCCTTAATGGTGCCATTCGAGTCAGGTGCAGGTTATGGAAGTTCCCATGCTGTTGTACACCCCACTTAAGTAGCGTAGCCGTCGGGCTTTGCTGCTACCGGAAAAGGAGTGTACGCTGAATCGGTGGTTCAACAACACAGCGGCATCTTATTCACCGCTCACAATTCATGCCGGGTGGTTGCAGTCGGGCGCCAGTGACGATCTTCAAAGACCGGGTGGTCCTTCCCGAAGTATCGGCGGCGACGCGTTCATGGCCGCCGCTGGCTGCCCTCAAATGCACTCGCCGCTGCTCTTGTCAGGAACCGTGCGCGAAGGCGGCCGCCGTCCACAGCGGCTGCCTCGGCTCAACCCGTGTGGCGGTAGACCATTGCCACAGATGACTTCCTAAGAGAGAGAAAGAGACAGCAAAACTTTTATTGAGCATTTATATGCGTAAGGATGGCTTCTTATTCCAGAAGTCCAAGCGTCGTCTTTGCAAATTCTGCCCTCTCCGTCACCATGACTTGGTCGCCAAGCTGTGCGCTAGACAGTGCTGTCTCCCACTGCTGGAGATACCCTGGTGTCGTTACTGAAGGCCTAAGCGTGGTTGGATCCCGTCCGTGGCCCGTGCTCCGCGGTGGTGGTGTCCGGTGCAGTCACCAGCAGCTGGCTGTGCAAGCAAAAAAGAGCCCCCTAGAAGGCGCGCACGCCTGTCAGAAGGAATTTGTCCATGTCACCGCGCACAGTTCTGCGCACGGGTAATCGTGCAACGCATTCCTTGCGTGCGCGATCCTGGAGAGAGCCGGTGGCGCTGTTTTCACTCCCACGTAAGCAAAAGCACGTGTCCGAGCACTGATGGGCAGCCCGGAATCGTTGATTGATTGATTGTGAGGTTTAACGCGCCGAAGCAACGCAGGCGATGAGGCGCGCCGTAGTGGAGGGCTCCGGATTAATTTTGACCACCTGGGGATCTTTATCGTGCGCCGAAATCTCGTACACACGGGCGTTTTTGCTTTTCGCCTCCATCAGAAAAGCGGCCGCCGCGGCCGGGAATCGAACCCGCGACCGGGCAGCCTGGAATCACAGAATAGGTACTCTCCCAGATCGCTCTGGAACAAAATCAGCCTTGTGGCAATGAGTACGAGACCTTCGATCATTCTTATTATGCTTCCAATAATTTCCGCGCCTAAGAAATCCGCCCTATGAGTTTCCAACTCACGAACTTGAGACTACCATCGTAGTGCCAGCGTTCCTTCAATTTGGGGCTTCACGGTCGGGGTTCTGCCTCCCGTATGTACGTTCCCTTCTGAGCTTGACTGAAAATTGTAATCACTTGGTACGGAGGCAAACATCCCTTCAAGCAGTCTCAGTAATAACAAAACAAAAAGGGCAGAGGTTAATATGTCCTGCACAAGAGATGCGCGACTTCAACTTACAGTGAATTTGTCTGAAGAACAATCACAGATTCGTAGGGCAAGGCAAATATCGAAGCAGTTACTGTAAATTAGGTCGGGAATTGCACCCTTCTCACCAAGAAATAAAGAACTCAATTTTTGTATGCATTCGTGGTGGAATGAGGACTGTAGGCGGGCGCGAGAGGCCCAGAACAAGGCGTGGGGTATCCTTCGCCGGTACCCCACGTCGAGTAACCTCCTCTTGTTCAAACGGGCCAAGGCGTTAGGAAAACGTGTGCGCCGTGAGGCAAAACGAGAGAGTTGGCGTACATTCATAACATCAATTAACTCCTACACAGACACACGGAAAGTATGGACACGAATACGCAAACTCAAGGGACATCAAACACACAGCCTGCCTCTGGTCAGTACAACAGGGGACACACTCGAAGACCAGGCTGACACACTCGCACAACACTTCCAACACGTTTCTAGTTCAGCACACTACACAAACACCTTCATGAAACACAAACTCGTGGCCGAAAAGAAACCTTTACATGACAATGACAGGTCAGCCACCTCTTATAACTCCGAGTTCACGCTTCATGAGCTGAGGGGTGCTCTGAGCACGTGTAAACCCTCAGCTCCAGGCCCAGACAACATTACATATACAATGATACAGAACTTACACACAGACACTCTTGTAACACTTCTTCACCTTTTCAACAAGATATGGCTTTCGGGGCACATTCCAAAGTCTTGGAGGGATGCCATAGTTGTAGCATTCTTGAAAGAAGGGAAGGACCCTTCTTCTGCCGCTAGCTATCGACCCATTGCCCTGACCAGCTGCCTGTGTAAGCTTCTCGAGAAGATTATAAACCGGAGGCTCGTGTACTTTTTGGAGTATAACGGCCTTCTCGAGAGCTGCCAGGCAGGCTTCAGGGCGGGGCGATCCACGAATGATCAACTTGTGGCACTAGAGTCATATATTAAGGATGCCTTCATTCATAAACAGTTCTGTTTAACTGTGTTTTTCGACCTAGAAAAGGCCTATGACACTGCTTGGCGTTATGGGATCCTTACTGCCCTGAAGTCATTCGGTGTTTCTGGTAATATGTTTAACACCCTTGCTAGCTATTTGTCTGAGAGAACCTTTCGCGTCAGAGTTGGTTCTGCACTGTCAAAGGTACACGTGCAAGAAAATGGCCTGCCGCGAGGCGGAGTTCTAAGCTGCACTCTCTTCATAGTAAAAATGAACTCCCTTGGGAAGGCACTGCCGCCTACAATTTCTTACTCCATATATGTAGATGACGTACAGATATCTTTTAAATCATGTAATATGTCCATCTGCGAACGTCAAGTCCAGCTCGGCGTCAAGAAGCTTGCCGGCTGGGCAGACAAGAATGGGTTTAAATTGAATCCTGCAAAAAGCTCCTGCGTTGTGTTCTCCAGGAAACGCGGGGTCCATCCGGACCCAGACATTACTCTTAATAGCATGTCGCTTCCTGTGAACAAGGAGCACAAGTTCTTAGGTGTGGTGTTTGATCACAAACTCACATTCATTCCCCACATCAAGGAACTTAAAAATAAATGTCTCAAAACAATGAATATACTTAAGGTTCTCTCCCACCAATCCTATGGTTCCGACAAAGAACTCTTGCTTCGCTTGTATACTGATTTGGTTGGGTCTCGTTTGGACTATGGCAGTGTGGTGTATGGGTCGGCGACTAAGACAGCCTTGCGAATTCTTGACCCAGTTCTACACCTGGGCCTTCGTCTTTCGTCGGGTGCTTTTCGCACTAGCCCTGCTGAGAGGCTTTATGTTGAGTGCAATAAGTGGAGCCTTGAGAACCAACGAACATACATGGACTTGCTTTATGCTTTTAAAATTTCATCGCTGAATAATCATCCTTTTTATCCTGTCTTTAACGACACATCCACATCTCTGCTCTTTGTAAATCGCCCATCCGTTCCTCTGCCCTTTTCACTTAGAGTGAAAGAGCGAGCCTCGGATCTTAGTGCTTTGTTTTTGGATGTGTACAGGTCATCCCTTTCAAACAGTTTACCGCCTTGGCAAGTTCGTCCTGTGTCGTGCGACCTTTCTTTTATGAAACTTGACAAAAATCGGGTACCGCAGGCTGCAATACTGCAGCACTTTCTCTCTCTGCAGTTTAAATACCCACTTGCAGAATTTTACAGTGACGCGTCTAAAACCTCCACTATGGTCTCCTGCGCTGCTCATGGTTCGAATTTCTGTGCAGCCAGAACCATGAGCGTCCACACGACAATTTTTTCAGCAGAGGCGTATGGGATTTTGCTGATTGTACGGCACATACTTGAAAATCAAATTCCAAAGTCTATCTACACAGATTCCTTCAGTGTTGTTCGCGCACTGTCATCGCATACACCCCCCAAAAACCACATAGTTAATCTTGTATTTAACACTATCATGTCTGTGTATGCAAAGAAGCATCAGCTGCTCCTCTGCTGGGTTCCAGGACACGCTGGGATCGCTGGGAATGAGTTGGAAGACGAGAGGGCTGCTGCTGCTGCACTCAGGAACACTGTAGACATAACAACCGTACCCTACACAGACCTCAAGCCACACATAAGACAACACCTGCGGAGAACATGGCAAACACACTGGGACGAACAGACAGACAACAAACTACACGTAATAAAGCCACACTTGGGACCGTACACAGCTGACTCACGCAACAGACACACGGAAGTCGCCTTGGGTAGGCTGCGGATAGGGCACACCCATGCGACGCACTCGTATCTGCTGACGGGATCTTCTAGACCCCAGTGCAGCAGGTGCGGAGATGCCCTATCCGTGGTGCACATACTAATCACATGCAAGGCACTTCACACAACACGACGGAAACACTTCCCACAGCTATACAGACTACACGTCACACCACACCCAGCGTTTTTCCTCTCTGATGATCCCATGTTTTCTATCAAGTGCGTTTTTAAATATTTAGAAGAAGTTCAATTTTTAGACCTCATTTCATACCACGCGTGATCACTCCCTGGCCCTATACACCAGCCATGCTCATTGTCGTTTTGTGATTTTACTTTTGTTTTTGCTGACTGTTCGTAGTGTTTAAGGTTTCACCCCTCATATATGACTATTGTTTTGGCGCTCTTTGTCCTAGTTGGCCTTGCGCCATAAACATCCAACCATCATCATCATTTTGTATGCATTCATGTTATTTAGGCTTCCATCATGAGTTCATGCAGTGTTCTGACTCTCTTCTTTTCCATTCCAGATACCAAAACCTGCTTGGAGAACATACCATTGGACACAGACTCCGTCACTTGCGTACGTTACAAGTGTGGCAGCGTCACAGAAAGCAATCTCACTTAGCCTGCGTATTCAGTGGTCCCCATCTTAAGTCTGTTTCACTGGCAGTTGCGCTAGCAAGAGCAATTGGGTGTACTGGTGGCAGACGTAGTGCTCCTAATCATGCCCGAAAACTAGAGCGAAAAGTGTGTTTCTCCACAGTTTATGATGCATTAATATGAGCTTCTGATGCCATAAACCGGAAAAAATATTTGCCTAAATATATGAGGGAACGCAGCATAACGGGGGAACATACACGTTTGAAGACATCCCGCAAAGGTAAGGAACTCGATGGGATAATTCTTAACTACGCCTAAAGTTACAGAATACAGGAAGCTTGTGAGGACACACGGAACGAAAAGGACAGTACGAGCGCCGACGCGTTCCTGGGGTCCCTTTGTGCCTTCGCGTCCTGCTTCTATTTTGCGATCCTGACGCCAGAATTAAAAATCCTCAAGCAGAACAAACTACTCCAATTTAACAGAGATGAGGTTTAGCAACTCCTTCATTCTTGCGTTCCACAAAACTCAGTAAAACGAAACAGAAAGGAAATCACCGGCATTGGCAGGATTCGAACCTGTGCCTGGTAAATCAACGGAGTGAGATTCAGTCGTGTTAGCCACTCGGCTACGAGCGTTTCTTTTATTGCCTAAGACAAAACACTGACAAAGAAAGGGGGGGCCGGGGAACGAACCATGGTGGTTGATTGTCTTAAACACCCTTGCCATGCGCTTTTAGCTGGAAGTTATTTGTGCCCTTTCATCGCTGTAAGTTCATAGATTACTGACAGCAATTCATCATCGCAACCTTGCTTAATGAACACTTCGCAAAATTTAGGAACATTTTCCAGAAAATACGAGCACATTGAACGCGCCTCTACACCCGCATTCGTACAAGCCATGCGTCTCCTCAAGATTCCGTGCAGTTCTAGGAGAAGAAACGAGTCTTACGGTGCAGTTTCAGTCACGACTGATAAGCACCAAATGCCGTAGGATGTTAGAGAAAGGTCCTTTTTAAGAGCTCGTTGTAGGACGTCCCAAAAGAAGACGGCATCTAAACAATCCACTAAAACGTGTCCTACACTTTCTGGCCTCTTGCACAAGAAGCAATGGGCACCCCATAGCAGATAAAGATCTTTGCTTTGCATCCACGTTTATCCGGTAGCGTTTCTGTGTGCAGCTTGTAAAAAAAAAGTCTCTACCCCTCCTGGTACTGGGATTTCTTTAGCTCTTTTAAAAACATACCGACGTGGGCCAGCACGGAATCGAGTTCTACACAGAGGCTCGGCCAAGAGGAATTCAGCTAAATCTTCGGACAAGATTTTGCGGAATACTGAAGACAGAAAATCGCTAGAAAAACGAACGATCAAGAAGCGGCACGCAAGAACACTTCACTAACGAAACAACTGACATTCATACGAGATCCTTTAACCATGTACACCACAAAACCAGGTGAAGCATTGGCTAACTTAATCTGCAAGAGAGCACGTCCAAAGGGTGAGCCTGGTCTTTTAAATAGGAAAAACGCGATCATAGTTGACGAATAAATAAATGGTGCAGTGCAAGTCCTACCCCTTCTAGCCGCCTAAAAAGATTGCTCCGGCTCGTCCTCTCGAACTGTCACTGCCATACAAACACTGCAAATATACGACGACATTTTTCAACATTTAACCTAGAACAATACAATGCCTGCATGGCTTACCATACATTTTTGATACAAGAAACGCATTACATGCCGTTCCTCGGGAAAAAGCGGACATAATCATACCTCCCATATTTCCGTTTGTGTGCGCATCTCGTGTGCTCTCTCGTTCCCCTAGGTCGTATTTTCTCGCTAATGCTCGAACGGGATGCCAAGATAACGCGTAGGCATCGTTGACCGCGACACTCGCTCGCAAACGCTTGGTGCTGCTGACCAAACACCATGTCAAAGACCAATGCATTTTTTAATATTAACAGAAGTGCCAGTTTTATCACAGAAATCTTGTGTGTTGCTCAAAGCATTACGAACACTTTCGCGATAAACACAGAGAAAAAGACATCATCCGCATAAGCAAATACTTTCCCATTACAGGACTCTAAGACGTATCCACTGATTACGTCACTGTTGTTAATTTTGGCGCATAAATGCTCGACGTACAAAGCGAGAACTAAGGACGACAGTGCACATACATGTTGTGGTACCCACGAATGAACTTGAACGCTTTCTGTGAGTTCCTTATTAGCGGCTATTTTAGTGGTCGAGTTAAAATATGCCATCCTAATTCCTTCAGAAATGACTTTACCAATGCCGACGTGTTTCAGAATTTTAAACAATATGTCATGGCAAACCTTATTAAAGGCTTTTCGAAGACAATCTGTAGCATTGGTGCACGCGTGAAATCCATGTCGCACTATTCAAGTATACTGCGTACAAAATGAATACTTGTGCGTAAGCTCCTCCCCTTTATGCCACACGTTTGATTTGGACCTAAGAATGTTTTTATAACAGATTGTAGTCTTTTAGCTCGTTCTTTCATGAAAATGCTGTAGTCTGTGTTTCTTAGTGTGATTTTTCTGAATCCAGTTAGTTTGCTAACTTGTTATGGGTCACCGCTTTTGGGTATAAGTATCATGTGGCCTTAAAAGGAGGGAGGTAAACAACGCTTACTGAAAGGTTCACGGAAAACATTGCATAAGAGGACTGCCAGGTCTGACTTGAAGGCTTCATAAAAGGCTGTTTCCGGTACGCTTCCGGTTCACACAGCGATCGGACGTGGTGATGGCTGGCTCTGAGCCGGGTGCTTCTGCGGGTATTTCAGCCGTGGCGACAGGTCTTCTCATGCGCCTTCGGGCTGCAAGTGCTTACTTCCGACATTGCGTTCAGGTGATTCATTGAAGACATGTTTGATTCTGCATTGCTATCTTGGTGGAAGGCCTTAGAGGATTGGAGACTTTCGCTCGCCACTGAGTTTTGCATGCTGAAGGATATTGGAGGTACCGGTCCTTTCCAAATGGGCCGTGTCCGGCTCCTTAAGCTGCGCACCCAAGAAGCAACGCAACGTCTGATAACCGCCGGAGGAATTCAGGTCAAGGGGCGTTTCTGCACGGTCATCGACCCCGCCCACCAGGAATTGACAGAGTGCATTGGGTGCCATTTCATTTACCAGACCAGGCTGCGCACAGAACTTTCACTGATTTCGGAGACGTCAAGGACGTGCGTCAAGACGCCTGGGCATCGGTGGATTTTGAATCAGCCGAGTAGATGACGAGGTTGGTGCGTCTTACCCTAGGTGAGAACCTATCGCCTCACGAGCTCCCACACCTGTTTCAGTTTTAAGGGGGCCCCGTGCTTGTTGTCGCGCCTGGGCGTGCGCCTGTTGGCCTGCGTTGTCGTAGGAGGGGCCATATTAAGAAGGACTGCAGAGTTCCGAAGTTCACCCAGTGCCGCTCGTTCGGACAGGAAGCGCGCGACTGCGTGCGCACCTACGCTGACGTCACTGACGCTGACCCCGACGTTGTGGACGTCGAGGCATCGGAGGAGGCGGCAACGGCGGCCTCAACTTCAACAGTGACCGTCGCGCAAGGCAACAAGGAGCTGCGAAAAGCGGAGGACGCAACTATGCCCCCTCCGACACAGCCCGATAAAGTACAGTGCTCGGCGATTGAAACGCGACACTCGGTGAGCGTGGCTGCCGGCGCTTGTTCCGCCCATGGAGGAAAAAAAGTTTAGGAAGAAGCATCACGTGACAATCGTGAAGCCTAACCATAAAAAATAAAAAGAAAAACTCGTGGGAGATGCACCCCTCACGTGACAGGCAAGCGGTAGTTCTTGGCGCCTCATGCGGCCGCCCGCCCGCCCACGCTGCGTGCGTCGTTCCGTTCCGTTCGGCTTCCGGACCGTCCAGGTATTCGGGTTTCGGCGACGAGTCCCCGTCCGGTCGTTGCGCGCAGCGCTGCCTGCAACCCGAAACGCGCCGCGGGCTGATCGTGCAGTCAAAGCGGTTGGACGGGAGAGACAGAAAACGTCTTTATTTATTGAGCTTTGGGATCCGTCCAAGTTCACGCCACAGTCGAGTGTTGTGTGCCGCCGCTGTGCAGAAGTGGAGATGACAGAGTACGACATCCGTGCCTTACATTTTATTTCACAAAACACACATCACTTTCTTGGTTCTGGTCATTTTAGCCTTTCACCGCCCAGGCGTAATTTAGCATTCGTTACCCATATATCTATCGCACGGATTGAGCAGTCCTTGGTCTACCAGCCCGCGTACTGCCTGCGACGCGAGGCGGAAAATGATCCGTTCTTCCTGCGCCCGCACCCAACCTCAGTGCTTCTGCACCTTTTGTTTTCTAATGCACTGAAGGAGACAGCAACGCAACATAGACGTCACCACGACAATTGTGGCACGTACAGCGAGCCACCATTCCAGATCACCGATGAGGCGAGCGTATGCAAATGTGCACGCATGCAAAACCAAAGCTTTTCGCACCACCTCTCAGCTGACAGGACACTTGTTACAGGGCTACGATGTAAAGGGAAGGTGGCGCGATAACTCCCAGCAGAATTCCAAACGCAATCGTCAAAGCACACCTGGCAAACACCACGCACTCGTGAGCCGCTCCATGCTTGTGAATGTTTACAGCGGCGCGTTCGAGCAAAGCCGGTCGTGGTTCCAGCGGTAAGCGTCAAATTCGGCTCGCAGCTCGTGAAGGTGCTTCCTGAGCATAGGTTCTGCGTCTTGTGTCGCTTTAACAGCGACAGTACTTCCACGATACGAGGCGACAGTACTTCCACGAACTCACGGCTCAAATCGAATGGCGGTCGGGGCGCAAATCGGATGTCACTCAGGGCGCAACTTCGATGTCATTTCGAGTCCCCGTACTCCGCACCCTCGCCATCATCCATAAAGTAGCGATGGTGCCATTTTTAAAGGCGGCCTTCGTGGCGGCAAGCATTGACAATCCTATTCACAGAGGAATACACGTGGCCTGTGATTCTCGCAATCTCTTCCTGCGATACCCCTCTGTCACACATTGTGACAATTTGAATGCCCACTGCGAGCATTATTCTGGGCATGGCTGATCAGGAATGAAGATCACAAGAATAGCTTCGCCCGTTTATAACAATCTACACAGGAACAATACCTATAAAGATGAGCGTCACCTTTTTTCGTCGAAATTATTGGTAAAGCTGGCGACAATGGGGCGCACTAAAGAATTTATTTGCACAGGCTCGAAGCTTCGAGTTATCAGCAGGCAGCCGGCAGCCCGCCGTGCGTCTTCGCCAGGGGGGGCGTGTCGAAGGACTGCTGGTGGCCTCGTTCTTTCTCTTTCACTAAGCGCGCAGTATGCCTCAAGCGCTTTGGTTATGCTCCAAAGCGGTGCGCTCGAGGCTTCCACAGCTTTGCGCGGCGCGGCACGGCGTGCAGGCGCAGAGATTTGAAGCCGTGGCATTCAGCGCCGCTATGGCACCACCAAAAACCACACCAGAGTCCTTCAATACTTCTCTGGTCATGAAACTCCCGGCCAAGTTTCTTACGGGGACAAAGGCTACCGCTAGGGGCGCAACCACAGATCGGAGGGCATCGGGCGGCCGCCGCTGCTCTGTAGCCAGACCGGCAGGCACGAACGCAGTAGCAGCATGCCCGTTCGCACCAAATTTTTTCGCCACTCACAAAATGATAAGTTCATTTAAGCGGCCTACGACACGTAAAGCGAGAGCGTACTGCTGATAAGGCGACGAGCGTCCTTCTTGATCCGTGGTCCGTTCCCTGCCAAACGCGCTCTGACCACACCCTCGGCTGCCCTCCGATCAACACCAGCGCCGCGGCGCGGCAGCGTAGGAAACTCTCCCATAGCAAGACGGCGAAGTTTCATGACCATAAAGGCATTGAAGGACTCTCACCACACACTGAAGGGCTTTCAACCGAATGCAGTGAGCACGCGTTACGCACTCCCTCGCCCTCACAATTCGTCATCTCGCTTTCGCATGCGCTCACCTGTGGCTACTCCGTGCCAGTGGTCCTACAAGCGCCCGCAGCCACGCGCTCCGAGTTCGTGTTTCAATCGCCGAGCACTGTACTATGGTGATAAAATGAAATACGAACAACGGAGCGTGTGGCTTTCAGTACATGCCGCGCATCGTGGCGCCGGGCCGCGTATGCGCAGCGCGAACACGTTACGAGAGTTTGTGGCCAACGTTGATATGGAAACACCGCCATTCGGCGTTTGAGCGTTTGGTTTGTCTTCCCACCGCGTTCCGCGCCCGCTCACGCACGCGTTATCTACTTTGTTGCTGCGATGAGTGAAAACGGCGCACGCAGATATATCCGGTTCTTCTTTATTTCGTGCTGAGCGCCCCGGCGGACGATAAAAATACGATGGTCTCTGGAAATACGCGGCATGTACTGAAAGCCACGCGCTCCGTTGATCGTATTTCTATTTATCCCGATAGTAGGTGAAAAAGGGCCCATCTCCCCGCGAGGGGGACTCGAGTAGATGCGTCGCATAGGAGGTGGGTGTATTGCGTTAACGTTTAGTGTTTGGGGAGTTGGTGGTAGTGAATGCGTTGTATCAGCAGCTTCTTGACGTAGGTTGAATGAGTCAAGGATATAAGGCGCGTTCGTAGCCTTTCATTCTCTGTCGGTTTTGTGGCGCAGTGGAAAGAGCACCATGTACCTCGCGTTCAGCCCACAGGTAGTGAATGCGTTGTATCAGCAGCTTCTTGACGTAGCTTGAATGAGTCAAGGATATAAGGCGCGTTCGTGGCCTTCCTTTCTGTGTCGGCTTTGTGGCGCAGTGGGTAGAGCACCATGTCCCTTGCGTTCCGTCCACAGGGTCGTGGGATCGAAACCAGGCGCCGGTAAGTATTATTTTTATATAGTGTAGGGGGAGGGGTGCGGACCTGTTGTTGAGAGCGAGGAGGGTAGCGTGATGCGGGAGAGGAGTGGGGGAGAGGCGCACCTGGAACGGCTGTTGCGGACGCCGAGGCACGCCGACAACGCCGGGTGACATCGTGAGTTAAAGAAATGCTCTGCATTTAAAAGATACAAACGATGCAACTAGGAACAACGGCGACGAAACTTCCAAGGTAGTGGAACTACACAACAAGGAGGACGACGCGGCTAGCCAGCAGTCGTCAAAATCGACTTTGACCCTACCAAGCGGCGGCTACCAGACCGCGGAATAAACCCAGGGAAGGGGCATCCGCAAAGCGTCCGCGTGAACTGACCGAACTGGGTGACAAACAAAAGGTTTTCCGCTTGGAACCGGCGGCCGTTTGCGGGGGTTCTTCGAGTTTGCTTTTTGTCTCGGCAACGCACAGCTTCTTGAACTCGCATTTTGGAAACGCGTGAAACAAATGTTCATGCAATATGCACGAATTACGCTGCTCACTGGAGTGCAGCCGCACGCAAAAGGGCTACTGAGGGGAGACGACGCCAGAACGGTGGTGCTGACTCATACGTCACATCCGGAAATTCGCCGCAGTAGCGACCCGTTGCGGCGACACTACGTTAGGTGCTACGTCGGCTGAAGTGGCGTGTGTTTGAACGGTTTTAATACAAGTACTGCGCGCGTGTGTAGTGCTAATTTAAGTCAGAAGAGACTTTAGTTGTATATACCACACGTTGATACAGAAATTCGGGCGGGTAAGTTTTCGTTGCAGTTGGCCTTTTAGCCGGCCTAAATTACACCAGTACTCTTTTTTTTATTTGGAACAGCTTCAAGCGTCGAGTCATGGTTACTGGGCTCGGCCACAACAGGCGCCACATTAGGACAAACCAAAGCTGTAAAGGTTTCATTGCCTGCGGTGGGTAGATTCAGATCATTACGGCATCCGCACCCGAGGCATTCCTTCACAAGAGCCCGCAACCACGCGATGACTGACTTCGACGCATTCACGTAAAGACAACGAAAAAGAACGATTAGGGCGTCCTCATTTCTCGATTTGTAATCCGCTCTTCAGCTGGCTGCCCTTTATTTTATTACGGAACCTTATTTTGCAATAATATTTTACCATTACATTTAATTACTATCATATGAACCTAGTTACTACACGCAAATGCTTCCCGGTAATCAGCGTTCTCCGTGGGTAGGGTGGACGCCGTCGTCCTGGGTGTCGTCACGTGCTCTCGGCTTTTCTCTCCCCCCCCCCCCTCGACAATACAAAAAAACTACTGATGAGAGGCTACCATATTCGCCTTAATGCTGCACAACAGTAGTCGGAACCAATTAGAAAGGCACAGAGACACCACTAAGTATACCAAAACAATCGGTGAAACTCACCAACACGCGACTAAAATGCCCTTAATTCTGATAGCGATAGCCGAAACTGCTGTACACCAAGTATATGACCGATGAAAACTCATAAGAAACATGAACAAGAACAGTTGACACCCAAGGCACTAAATAAGCGATCATGACGTGAACGTGGTTATTATTGTAAGCTGAGGGCCGGTATGCAATGGTAACTTACCCACCCAGGGTAGTCGACATTCCAACCCTAAGTAGCCACGTAGGGTCAAGAACAAATTGCTACTACGCTACAATATTGTGTCTACGCAACGCCCACGTAGCGTCATCGAGATGCACGGTTATCTTGGCACTTTCATTTTAACTGACCCGGTGCGTATGCGCTACCAGTGCGATTCCTGCTGTGGGAAGGGTTTTCGTCGAAGAACAAAATTCACTTCAATCGCCTCCTCTGTCGCCTTCCCCCTCGTAATGTTAAAGAAAAAAACCACAAAACTGCAAAAATATTTGATTGCTCGCTGCTGTAATTGATCATTCAAACCAGGAAAGCAGGTTCGCACAGCTTACGTATGCCTACCAGTTCTGTTTTCTCTTTTTTTTTCTTTGGGTCACCTCAGTATGCGCAATGTTGTAGTTTAACAATAACATAATTTTTTAGTAAGCGCTCGTCCTGTGAAAGTTTCTCCTCTGTACGGAATATAGCTTCGCGTTTTTTTATCAACATGACACCATAGCAACGTTTCCAACTATCGTTGCTTCTAGGATTCCTTTAGTCTCCCTCCTTCCCCTATCCCCCCTCTTCCGCCATTCTTCTGTCACAAAAAACTCGCATCTGCACGCACGCTGAATGCCCTTTTTCTTCACATTTTTCAGTTTTTTATTCCGAACGTATAATTCTGCAAATACAAATTTCATTTCATTTCATTAGTTTCTTTTGTTGCCGTCCAGGCGTTCAACTTATCACTGGATGGACAGCTGGATTGCCCGGCACCGCCAGCAATGTGTGCGAATGTCTCTTTAAAGCGGGTAAGCTCTACATCTACATTCACATGAAACCTTACGGTGTTTTCCCGTGTATCACGGCGATTTAGAAGGCTCCACAACGGCAACTATTGTTGCCTTTTACTGGGTGTCTTAATCATTGCTTCTGGCATGCTCTTACTTTTACGAAAAAAACAAAACATTTTAACGTCAACCTATCATGAATGCCGGATAACTTGCAAAAGAAGTGCGAATTCGTACCGCAGCTCTTCGTGCACACAAATTTCCTGGTAATTATTTATCTCAAGAAAATCTTACCAGACTTGTTCAAGCACCCCTATATCCTCTTTCCGACATTCCATATGTCGCACCACAAGCTGTGCTGATCCTTGTTGTTTCAGATCCTGTATGTCCATCTTTGGTTAAAAGGGAGCAAAAAGTTCCAGGTAGGTAAGGGAAACGGTTACCTCTTTCCTGCAATATTTTAACCAGTTGTTGGCCATGAATGGTTATAAATAATGCTTAGCCCCAGTCTTTATTCTTTTGGGAACACCGGCGTTCTTCCTCCAGTAATCATCCAAGGTTGTAATTTCTTGTTTTGTTCCGACGAATATTTTATATTTACTGTTACCGACTGCTTTCATCATCGTATGAATTTGACACCTCATTGTACCACGCCATTCTTGCGAAGCTTGAGCTCGTAATAGCTGTTTGAATCTAAACAGCTAGGAAGGGCCCGAACGACAAAGAAGGGCCCGAATGTGTGTTTTGAGTTGTGGCCGCGACGGCGTGTGTCTGCGGGGTGTTGCTGAATTCGTGCGGGAATATCATAGTTTAACTTTTCGAAGTGCAACGCGGTGTATGCGGTCTGACTGATTGAATGCACTTCGTTGAAATAAAGATGAGGCAAAAAGGAGGAGTATGCGGTCAAGCGCGGAGCATGGCGCCATCCGTCGTTCGGCAGATAAACTGGCGTGGTTGACAGGGCAGCGAGACATCCGGAAATTAATTTGCGAATTACTGTAATTACAGACGCTATTTATTTGGTACAACTTCTAATTAGGACTACTTCGGGCTTAGCTACGCTGAATGCCTGGTTTACAGAACGGGTGACCAGGTGCAACGTCGATGATAGACAGTGGAAGATAATTATGGTGGAAAGAAACGCCGCCATTCTAGCACTGGTTAAGCAAAGATAACATGCACGTGGAATACCGCACGCCTGGCGAGACGGACACCAGCCAGTTGGGAAGGCGGGCATAAAACGATGGCGTCAATGCTAGGCCCATTTCCTGTACTTTGTAAGAATGACGTAACACAGTCGAACGAAATGACGTCTGTGTCTGTGCGACCACAAGAAAGCCTAAGTAAGGTCCACAGGTACAATGGAGACGTTGCTGTGCGTAATACAATCGCCTGATACTTTGCCAGAAATTTTGTGGTGCCAATGTTTCAAAAGAAACCCGCGTTTACTGATTCTCCTTCGTCTTTCAACCACATAAATTTTGTGGCCCATGTACCAGAAACAGACTCCCAACACACGGTCACAAACTTTGTATTCAGCGCGGCAATATATGCAGCGGGACCTGATTAGAGAGAGAGAGAGAGAGAGAGATGATCGAGACTAACCGTTTAATGGGGCTCCAGGAAAGGTTTCAGAAAGACGTCCTCGCTCCGTGACGCTGTGAGACTGGGCCGCGGCGACAGCTCTTCCAATCAGACGCAGCTTATCCTTCAGGCCGCAACAGTCCAAGGCTCTCCCAAAACTCCGTGAAAAGGTGGAGGCGAGGAGTGGAAGGGTAGGTTTGTTGCAGCCACCTACTTTGAGAAAATTGTGTTAGGTTGAAGAAGTGCAATCTGGTGTGGTGATAGAAGGTATCAACCTGCAGGGCACGGAATAGCCTTTCTTGGTCGTTGCTTAGCAATTTGTATGCGGAGGGATCAATTCTGCGGGGAAGCTTATAGTCGTGTAAATTCTTGACAGAAGACTACAGGTAGCAGGTGTTCGGGCTCAGCTTTATCAACGCTGGCTCGGCGGGTAAAACATGAAAAACCTTGTATCATACGCAGGGTTCCTGTGCCTTCAGACCGGTATTCTACCAGTGGATGTTGGTAAGAAACATCATGTCGTGTGATGCTGCTTATAACACAACGCAGGAACGTTGCATCATACGTTGCATCATATCGTGTGATGCTGCTTATAACACAACGTTCTTGCAGGAACGTTGCATCTTGATCCATTGACGTGAACAGTTAGTCGTTTCGTCGCATAACCTCACTTTCCAGTGATTGACGCCAAAACGTAATAACCCAAGCAAAGCCCAACCATACTCGTGCATCTGGTTTATGCACGGCCAGTTCAAGCAGAATGTGTTGCCTCATCGCAGAAAATGATCAAGAAAACACATCAGCATGACGAAACCCACGCTGCTCAAACTACATGAAAGTAAAGTTTCAAATGGTACAGCGACATCGGAGGTAGTGAGGACGAAAGCAATGCTCCACAAGAATTAGGCGCAAATTGGTAAATTTTATAAAGTAGAAATGACTCAAAATAAATTATGTATATAAACAAATTGACAAAAGGGGTCGGCATTTGTAAACAGACATCAAGGAAAGATACGTAGTAATGGCACTACCGTCAATTTCAACAAGCATTTCAATTGTTCGTTGCTTTCTTCTGGCCTATCTTATCAAACAAGCAATGTACGTGGTTCATTGGCAAGGTGTCAGAAACATTTTACGACTTAATACTGACGAGTTAATTTTGTACTTGTAAAAGGTGAAATTCTCTATATTCTCTAAGCTATTCACCCAGCGCCACCTTTAAAACCCAAGTGTTCTGAAGAATTTTTCTGAAGCAAAACGTTTCTGAAGACCGACGTTGTGCTTGGCTGTATTTAGGCCTATTTTTCTTCAGGTGCCAAAGCGTCGTTATTGACGGCGAGTATTCAAACCCCCGTGTAGTTCGTTCCGCTGTACCGCAGGGGTCCTTGCTTGGTCCTCTTTTCTTCATAATTTATGTCAATGATATCACGAACGGCATACCGGTAAAAATGAAATTGTTTGCCGATGACTGCGTGCTTTATCAGAAAATACAAAATTCTCCTGACCAAGCTCTTATAAATTCGGAACTAGACAAGCTAGCTTGGGAGTAATAATTGCCTCAGTTTTGCGATGGAACGATCTGTCACGTACATAAAAAACAAAGTATTGCGTACCTTCGGACATGTCAGAAGGACATCGAAAACGTCTGCAAAAGAACTCAAACTACTAGCCTACAAAACCTATTTCCGACCAATATTAGAATATGCCTCAGTGGTCTGGGATCCTCACACGCAGGTCAATATCGCTAAATTAGAAAGCATACAACGGAAAGTTGGCGCATATCACCCACTGTGCTTTTAAAAACCACCCAGTTAAATACTTACAGTACAGACGGTATTATGACAGGCAAAAACGTCCGTACCTAATTTTTCATGACGAAACAGCCATAGATAAAAATACGTGCATGAAACCAGTGGTTGCCCGTTGCACATGCTCACAACACTAAAAAACTAAGCCTTCTCTTGCAGAACGGATGCATTTAAAAATTCTTTCTTTCAGAGGACCATTCGTGAGTGGAATAGGCTAAGAGCAGACATTGTGGAATGTGCGTCGCTTCAATCTTTTGTATCAGCGTTAAAAACTAACTCATGATTTACAACTAGATTGTTCCTGCACTATCATGCGCTACGCGCACGGCGTCGCAACGCCTACTGCTCGTACTGCGCCGGTTGCTAAAATGCTATTTCAAAAGCGATTAATGTGGTCAGTGTGTTATGTTGTCGTTGAATGCAACGACGCATTTATTCTTGTTTATCTCTGTGTTATGCAGTCCTGTTGTAAAATTTTGCTCCTCCACGGCTTGATTTTGTATGAGGTGTTGTATGGTTCGCTAGCAGTACCCCAGTGAACAGCTTTCACATGCATGTTCCTCTATGCTGTGTCATCTGTATATTGTATCGCTCACTCCTGCCAAGGACCTTGTTTCAAAGGTCGGCAGTATTACAGAAATAAATAACAAAATAAATTTAAAGAAGGTCCGGAGCAGCACACTCACTCGGTCTATTGACACCATGTGGAATGCCCTTTAAAATAGAATAGAAACTACTTCTTAGATACTATCCTTAAGAAATTTCAATATTATAGCTGATATTTTTTTAGAGCACTAAACTAGCCTAAAAACATCGAAGACCAGATGAACCCATTCAGACGGTTTATTGGCATCATTACATTTTTTTACAATATCGAGAATTTGTTTGTTTCCATGTTAATAAGAAATAAAATATTTGTCTTTTCTGCAATACCATCTGAGTCTACACCATCCCAAATACCAGACAGCGCCGGCCACACGACTGTTTTGTTCCAGGCGTTCTTCTTTCTTGCTTTTTTACAACTGTTGCGCGTCGCGAGTTACGCTTAGGAAACATCAACGGGCAATAAAAAACCAAGGCTTATCGTCATCGTCATCATCAGCCTACTCAGGCCCACTGCAGGGCGATGACCTCTCCAATGGACTTCCACCACCTGCTGTGCTGCACCGCTCGAGTCCAGTGTTGACCACCTAATTTCCCTATTTCACCCTTCCATCGTGTTATTGGCCCTCCCGTTCTCTAGACCCATCTCTAATTGTCCACCGGTTGTCGGTTCATCGCACTACATTGACAGCACAAGTTCATTTCTTTTTCTTTACTTCAACTATGATACCATCTACTCGGGTTTGTTCTCTGATGCATGAAGCTCGTTTCCTGTTTCTAAGTGTTACTCCCATCATTATTCGTTTCATGGGCTGTTCAGCCGATTTAAGTTGGCTTTGGCTTCCCGTTGTTTAGTAAGGCGCCAAGTTTCAGCTCCGTATGTCATCAGATGCAGTATGCACTAATTGCATATTCTTCTCTTGAGTAAGAGAAAGTAGGAGGAGGAGGAAGTGGTTGTTGGGGGTGGGGGAAGGGGAGATAGAGGCCGGTAACTGTCTGGCGTTTCGCCGACACCTCAACCGGCCGATTGAGTAAGAGAAAGTAGCTTGCTTTTCATTGTTTGGGAGTGCTTGCAGAGTGCTCCCCTGCCCATGCCTATTCTGCGCCGAAGCTGCTGTTATGCAAAACTGGTGTTTTGCAAAAATTGGTAGACGTTTTCATTGTGCCTCAAACTACGTAGCCCACCGGTAAATGCGAAGGGTTTTCATATGTTGAGAAATTTGTATGGTACGTCATGCCAGTCAACCAAAGACAATCACACGCTGCCACTCAAGCATCGCTGAGATTTATTTCAGTGCGTTATAGTGGCTCTCACAAATTGCCTCGTTCTTCCTCCGTTTAGCCCTGCTGGATGAAGCTCAGACCGCCAAGGGACGATCGACCGTACCTGCTTCGAGGATAGGAGCTGATGGCAAGATTATAACCGCCAGCACGTTTATCCCGTGCTTCTGAAACTGGATGCAAAACGAGAAATTCCCATAGGAGCAACTTCTGAGAATTGCACATTAATTTGCCAAATTTTAATGGCGCCACCCTAGCAAATGGTGTAGCAAAAGAAGTTACCAATACATGGCCGATGGTGCAAAACTCTGATCATTGTGCTGTCATGTCCACGAGCAGAATAAACTTGAACCACCTTTAATAAGCTCGCTAAATAAACAATGCAATTACGAATAAGCTGGCAAGAACAATTTACGCCTATGATCCAGTTTCCCAAAGGTTTCTTTCAGCTATGTCGTTTTGCCTACGCACAATAATCTCTTGTTTTCAGATATCTCCCCTTCTATCTACGTTCTTTGCAGCTATATGGACTGTAGGTGGACAGCTGGTTCAATGGTCCAGTTAGAAATAAAAAATATTTTCACATGGGACATAAGATTCAAAGGTGACAATGATGATGATTGATCGTTGGGTTTTTATGCCGCAAGGCCGACTACGGGCAAAGAGTGGCAAGCAAAAGTTGTTTTATGAGGACGAGGTTATGGTAAGTGTAAAACATTCAACTAAAAATATACGTGAAATGACATAAAGGACAATTTAGATGACTGGTGTAGACGGCCAGGGTGTCAATATGCATTGTAAGTAATGAGATTTAAAAAGTTGACATCGCTAAGAAACTTAAAAGTTCGCTTGTGGGTGATTATGCAGTAGTCCCCTAAAAAGTACGATGGGTGTAGTGGAATGTGTTGTCTGTATAGTTGTGAGAAGTGCCTGTGTCGTGTTGTTTCTAGTGCCTTGCATGAGGATGTGGATCACGGATAGGGCCTTTCCGCATCTGCTGCACAGAGCTCTTGGAGATCCAGTGAGAAGGTGCGAGTGCGTTGCATGTGTGTGCCCTATCCGCAATCTAGCCAAGGCGACTTCTGTGTATCTATTGCGTGTGTCGCTGGTGAATGGTCCCAAGTGTGGTTTTATCACGTGTAACTTGTCTGTTTGTTCACTCCGGTGTGTTTGCCATGTTTTGCGAAGTTGTTGTCTGCTGTGTGGCTTCACGTCGGTGTAGGGTAATGTGGTTATGTCTACTGTATTCAAGAGTTTAGCAGCACCAGCCATTCGATCCGCGGCTTCGTTCCCGGCTATACCACAGTGGCCAGGGACCCAGAAAAGGACCAGTTCAAATTTGTGGACATACACAGACATAATACCTTGGGGATAAGATTGACAACCTGGTTTTTCGAAGACTTTGTTGACGACAATGCACGCACAACACTGAGGGAATCTCTACAGATAATGGATTGTGGAATGTGGCTTTGAAGTATAGGATTAACAACAAGTACACCATAAGCCTCTGCCGTAAAGATACTAGTATTACTATTCAGAGTTTTAGTGACATTATGATGATGGTTGCATTTTAGTGGCGCAAGGCCAACTAGGGCAAAGCGCGCCAAACACAGATGGTTAGTTACCACAGATTAGAGGTGAACACTATTAAATTGAATAGAAACAAAGTAAAAACAAATAAAGACAATGGATATGGCTGGTGTATAAGGCCAGGTTGTGATTATGCATTATACAATATGAGATTCAGAAATTTAACTTCAGATAAATACTTCAAAACACATTTGACAGAAAACATTGGTTCATCTCCTAAGAAGTGCGATGGGTGGAGTGGGATTTGTCGTTTGTACATTTCTGGAAAGTGTTCGCGTCGTGTGGCGTGAAGTGCCTTGCATGTGATTAGTATGTGAACTACGGATAGGCCCTCTCCACACCTGCCGCACAGGGGTCTCAAATCCCCAGTGAGCTAGTGTGAATGTGTCACTGTAAGTGTTACATAAGTGCGGCCTATCCGTAGCCTGCCTAAGGCTACTTCCGTGTGTCTGTCTTGTTTGTCTGTTATGTATCTAACTAAGCGTAGCTTTATAGTGTAGAATTTGTTCTCCGTTTGTGTGTCCCCTGTTTCCTGCCAAGATTTGATGATGATGGTTGGATGTTAATGGCGCAAGGCCAACTGGGGCAAAGAGCGCCAAACAGTGGTTAAATATGAGAGGCGAGAACGTAAACACTAAAATCAGTAAGCAAGAACAAAAGTAAAATCAATAAAAGAAAGTGAGGATGGCTGGTGTGTAAGGCCAGGTTGTGATCATGCGTGGTATGAAATTAAGTTTATGAATTTATCTTCTGCTAAATATTTAAAAACGCGCTTGACAGAAAATGTAGGAAAGGAAAGGAAAGGAAAAACGCTGGATGTAACGGGATGTGTTGTCAGTAAAATTGGGTGAAGTGTTTATGTCGTGTTGTGTCGAGTGCATTGCATTGGAGTAGTACTTGGATTACGGATAGCGCCTCTCCACACCCACTAGACAGGGGTCTTGGAGATCCTGTGAGCAGGTGGGAGAGTGTTATAAGAGTGTGGCCTATCCGTAACCTATCAAGGGCAACTTCATGATGATGATGGTTGGGTTTTTATGGCGCAAGGCCGACTAAGGGCAAAGAGCGCCAGAGGAAAGTTTATTTAATGAAGTGAAGTGGTTACCACAAAATGGTAGAAGGGCAACTTCAGTGTGTCTGTTGTGTGTGTCAGTGGTGTGCGGTCCCAAGAGTGGCTTTATTATGTGTAGTTTGTTGTCTGTCTGTTGATTCCAGAGTGCTTGCCATGTTTCACGAAGGTGTTGTCTGATGTGTGGTTTGAGGTCAGTGTAGGGAACTGTTGCTATGTCTGGTGTATTTGTATGTGCAGCAGCAGCGGCCATCTGATCCGCGGTCTCATTTCCCGCAATCCCAGAGTGGCCTGGAACCCAACACATGATCACCTCGAGATTTAATGCATACGCTGACATAATGGTTTTATACATTATATTAGGAACATGGTTTTTAGAAGACTTGTTGGATGATAATGCATGTACAACACTCAGTGAATCTGTGAAAATGATAGACTTGGGTATTTCATGTTGGACTATGTGGTTTAAAACAAGCAAAACTCCATGGACTTCCGCCGTAAAAATGCTGGTTTTCGAGTTCAGGGTCTTAGAGACTCTAAAATCGGGTCCGTGCGCCGCACACGACACAGTAAGGGCAGTTTTCGATGCGTCACTATAAAATTCTGCACATTGATGCTGATACTGCAGGGACAAGAAGTGCTGCAAAATAGCAGTTTGTGGTACCCTGGTTTTATCAATTTTCATGAAGGACAAGTCAGAAATACAGGATGAAGCTGCCGGGGTGGTAAAACGTCACTGAAAGAAGATGTGTAAATGTCTAAAAAGAACATATTGAAATCTGAAGCTTCCTGCCTCACTCTGAGAACGGCAAAGGAACGGACGGGCAATTTACAAACAGTGGCGATGTAGATGTATCAATAAAAACAGGTTTAAAAGGATGGTTATTCAAAGATGAAATTTTAAAAGCGTAGAGGAAGTCCATGTACGTTCGTTGGTCCTCAAGGCACCACTTATTACATTCAACATATAGACTCTGGGCCGGGCTAGTGCGGAACGCACCCGACGCAAAACGCAGGCCCAAGTGAAGTACTGGATCAAGACTTCAGGGTTGTTTTTGATGCCGACCCATACACGACACTGCCGTAGTCTAACCGAGACCCGACTAACGCGGTAAAGACCTGGAGAAGCAGTTCTTTGTCTGGACCATAGGATTGGTGGGAGATGACCTTGAGAATGTTTAGTGTTTTGAGGCATTTATGTTTAAGTGCTTTGATGTGTGGGATGAACGTGAGCTTTTCATCAAATATGACACCCAAAAACTTGTGCTTCCTTTTCACAGAAATAGGTGCACGGTTAAGCGTAATCTCAGGGTCCGCATTAATCCCGCGCTTGCGGGAGAACACAACACAAGTACTTGTGGCCGGGTTTAGTTTAAACCCATTAAGGTCCGCCCAGCCAGCAAGTTTCTTAACACCTAGCTGTACTTGGCGTTCGCAAATGGACAGGTTACAGGATTTAAAAGATATTTGCACATCGTCTACATAGATGGAACAGGAAATGGTTGGCGGCAATGCCTTTTGGAGGGAGTTCATCTTGACTATAAAGAACGTGAAGTTTAGAACTCCACCTTGCGGCACACCATTTTCCTGCAAATATACATTGGAAAGTGCACTGCCAACCCTCACTCGAAAGGTTCGTTCGGCCAAATAACTACAAGGAGTGTTAATCATGTTGCCGGAGACACCAAATGACTTAAGGTCCCTGAGGATGCCGTAGCGCCAGGCTGTATCATAAGCTTTTTCAATATCGAAAAATACAGTAAGGCAGAACTGTTTATGGGCAAATGCATCTTTTATGTAGGATTCCAGTGCAACAAGTTGATCATTGGCATATCGCCCCACCCTGAAGCCTACCTGGCAGCCCTCGAGAAGACCATTGTACTCCAGAAAGTAAACGAGCCTACGGCTTATCATCCTCTCCAGCACCTTACACAGGCAGCTTGTCAGGGCGATGGGACGATAACTTGCGGGAGAAGAAGGATCCTTCCCCTCCTTCAGAAAGGCTACAACTATGGCCTCCTTCCAAGACCTTGGAAGCTGCCCCAAAAGCCATATTCTGTTGTAGAGGTGCAGGAGTGTCTCAAGAGTGTCTGCGTGTAGGTGTTGCATCGTGGTGTATGTAATGCTGTCTGCCCTTGGAGCTGCAGGCTTACAAGTGGCAAGAGCAGCCTTCAGCTCGTGAATTGAAAAAGGAGAATTGTAAGAAGTGTGGGACTTGTTGTTATCACTTGGGGACTTCTTTTCTACAGACGTTTTGTGTTTAATTAAAGTGTTTCTGTAGTGTGCTAAACTGGACACGTGTTCGAAGTGTTGTGCAAGTGTGTTAGCCTGGTCTTCCAGTGTGTCCCTTGTTGTATTAACCAGAGGCAGGCTGTGTGTCTCTTGTCCTTTTAGTTTCCGTATTCGTGTCCAGACTTTGTGTGTGTCTGTGTAAGAGTTTATGGATGTCAAGAAGGTGTGCCAACTCTCTCGTTTCGCCTCACTGCGGACACGTTTTCCAAACGCCTTGGCCCGTTTGAACCAAATAAGGTTACCGACGTGGGGTAACGACGAAGGATACCCCACGCCTTGTTCTGGGCCTCTCGCGCCCGCCTACAGTCCTCATTCCACCACGGCCTCCTCTAGTGGCGCGGGGCACCAAAGCCGTTGGGAATGGACTTTTCGGCTGCGTCGAAGATGTGCGCCGTGAAAAGTTGGGTAGCTTCTTCAACGTGTAGGTGTCCTATGGATGTGTGGTGTAGTTTGATTGTCTGTAAATGTATTCCAGTTAGCTCTTGCGTCATTGAACCTGTTTTGGGAAGATGGACTGCATGGGCCTTTACCTATATATGTTAGTGAGGTGGGGAAGTGGTCGCTACCATATGGGTCCGTGCCCACACCCCATTCAAGACATGGAAAGAAAACTGCAGAGCCAATAGCCAGGTCAATACATGAGTGTGTGTTGTGTCCTATATTAACGTACGTGGGCTTATTTTTGTTGAAAAGGCATGCTCCCGAAGATGTAAGGAATTTCTCTATCAGGCGACCTCGGGCATCTGTGCGAGCAGAGCCCCAGAGTTGTGAGCATTAAGGTCGCCTGTTAAGATGTATGGTTTAGGCAGCTGGTCGACCAGCGCCTCGAAGTCAGAGCTCGAAAGTGCAAAATCAGGACGAATGTAAACGGAGCATACCGTTATCAACCTATTAAAAATTGTTGTGCGTATTGCTACAGCCTCAATGACAGTGTTGAGAGTGATAGGGTGGCATGCTAGGGATTTCTGGGCTATTATGGCTACACCGCCCGAAGAGTGTGTGCAGCCAACCCTATCCTTTCTGAACACGATATAGCTATTTAAGAAATTTGATTGATTGGAATTTAAATGTGTTTCTTGGACACACATTAAACTTGGCTGATGAGCATGCAGAATCTCATATACGTCATCAAGATTATTCAGAAGGCCTCTGCAGTTCGATTGAACACTATTTTCTCTTCCCAATATAATGTGTTAGAGCTGCTGGAGTGTGACTATTTGCGCAAGATCTTTCGGGGCTTACACTCTTGGGAGGGGTTTCTTCAGCTTTTCTGGAGGTTTAGATGGAGGGACCCTCTCTTTCTGCTGCAAAGCAGACAGGAAAGGTCCCACATCCACCTCATCATCAGATTTGCAAGGGGTACCCGGCGTACCGGATACCCCAAACTGGCACCCTTTGCGGTGCCCTTCGTTTTGGCCGCGACCGCCGACGGCATCAGGAGCGCCCCACGTGGCACAGGCGGTGCGGCGGAGGTGGGAACTGTTGCGGTTTCCTCTGTCTCCATCTCCTCTGGGCCCTCGCGTATGCTTCGGGCCGGTGGAGAGGAGGAAACAGAGGGTGCAGCAGCATCTCCAACGGACGTGGATGCCACCACAGCCGGCGGTGCAGTGGCGGGTTGGGCTGCCCGAGGCAACCCAGGGGGGTGTGGGGGCGGGTCCAGGCCCGACTCGCGGTACTGGGTTCCCGCCGAAACCAGACGCCTCTCCGCCCCCCGGCGAGCTGCGTCGGCGTACCTCCCCAGGGAGAACGAGGCGTACCTCTTTCGCGCCTCTGGGAAGGTGATGTTCTCAGTGACTTTTACCTTGATAATCTTCTCCTCCTGGTTGAACTTCTCACATTTTCGAGAGTAGGCGGCATGGGGTCTCTGGCAGTTGGCGCAGGTGAGGGCTGAAGGAGGACAATTGTCAGATGAGTGATCATGCTGGGCGCACTTTGCGAAGGTCAGACAGCCACGGCAAGAGTTGGTTCCGTGCCAGAACTGCTTGCACTAAAGGAGCGGCAGGGGTTAGGGATGTATGGCCGAACCGAACATCGAGTGTATCCTACGTGAATGAATTCTGGTAGTGTTGATCGATCAAATGTCAAGATCAGATGTTTAGTAGAAATTTCTTTGTCTTCTCTGCGTATCGTTATGCGCCTCACAGCTGTTTTTTTTTTTTATTTTAGGGTTTAACGCGCCGACGCAACGCAGGCGATGAGGCGCGCCGTAGTGGAGGGCTCCGGATTAATTTTGACCACCTGGGGATCTTTAACGTGCGCCGAAATCTCGTACACACGGGCGTTTTTGCTTTTCGCCTCCATCAGAAAAGCGGCCGCCGCGGCCGGGAATCGAACCCGCGACCTCGTGCTCAGCAGCGCAACGCCTTAGCCACTGAGCCACCGCGGCGGGTGCCTCACAGCTGTTACGCCCTGACTTTTCATGCCCTCCAGCAGATCGGTTTCGGTTCCAGTCATGAGGCCAGGATCTGAGATCATGCCCTGTTAGCTGTTAAGGCTTCGATGGGGCGTGACCGTGATGTCAAGATCTCCAATGCGTGTCTGGCTCAGATGTGTTGCCTGCTGCTGGTTACTGACTTAGACCAACAGTTCTCCCGTTCTCTGTTTCTTTGCTTTGTAGGATTTTCCTATTATACCTTCTATGAACTTTGTGATCAAGACGGACGGAGAGGCAACAGGCTTTCTTTTTAAACAGAATGAATGATCAGGAAGCGGGGATAGTTGGCTGGCTTTGGGATTGAGATTGTTGGTAAAGACGGAAATGATACTTCGGTGCGGTCCCTTGTCAGAAACCGATCACGTTTGGAGGGGGGTTTGAAAATACCATACAGCATGTATAGAAGCAGGGGACGGGGGTACTTTCTTCCACAGCCTTACCCTGATAGCTGAGGAGGTCCCAGAGCTACCTGCCTGGTAAACAGACAGAGAGCCCATCCACCGGAGCTTGACCTGGGCTCCGACGGCCATCGTTTGAGGTTTCTACCCTTCACCTTTAAACACATAACCACGGTAGGTTACAGCTTATGTGGGGGGCTCAGGGTCCGAGGTGTCGCCAACACCGTCACCAAGATTACTCAAGGTGCCCCGTGCGGGGGAACGCGGCATGGCCTATGCGTATTCAGCACTCTACCACCCGCAGGCTAACGGCCAGGTGGAAAGGTTCAATCGGGTACTCAGAGTACATTCAAGTCTGCACACGAGAACGTCGGCCTTTCAAGGAAGCTATCACCGAGTACCTGGGAGTTTACTGTTTCACGCCACATGCCACCACAGGAGTAAAGCCTCCCGTCCTTCTTCATGGCCGTCATCCCAGAACAAAACTTGATCTTGTGGGAGCGCCAGGCAAACAATTTTTTTAATATCCTCAGGCTGCGATGAAATCCTTCCGCAGCAGAGTAGCACAAAAGCAACAAGCAAGACCTACACTGATCGTCGACGAGCTGCGAAGCATTCTCCGCTAGCAGCAGGTCAACTGGTTCGCGGAAAGTTGCCAGCTCACCTGCCTAAGGGCGCTTTAAGCTACTCAAGTCCATTCACCATGGTTGACCAATGCGGCGAACACACCTACAAACTTGACAATTAACGGCCGCACCTGGAATCGGAATCGGCTGGTACCCTGCCCTCGACCAGTTACACCACCTCCATTTGCAAGAACCTGTTCGCCTGAAGCATTAACACCGCTTGGCGAGCCTCAGCAGGAAAACGATCAACAACCTCTACAGTCATCTGCTCCGACACCAGTTTAAAGGGACGTTCCAGAACTGAGGCGTTCGACAAGGCAAACAAGACCGCCATCGTGATTTAAAGACTATCAGAAACACGAAGTCCTTAATAGTTCCAGATGTTGTTTATTTGTTAGTGACTCTTTGTGAGGGGGAATATGTTGTATTGAACAGTTGTGTTTATGTAATCTAGGCGGCGCTAGGCAAGCGCGTGATGACGTCAGCTGACACAAGCATTGTATATACTCATCAGGGACTAATAAAAAATCAGTGTTGTTCGGGGCACGGCGGATGCGGTTTAATTCGAGGTGCCTCCGGCGTAGTCTGGCAGGGCATGCAAGGCGATACAACAAAGAGAAATATTTTCATGAAAAGGATGAACACATGGTGCTCATTCACAAACAGCATGACCTCCTCAAGAGAGTGTCGTCACCCGTCCCTTCTAGGCAGTGCTCAAGAATTCATTACTCTTGCACTAAGAAACAAGGAGATGGGGCAGACTGAAAGTGGTAATGTGCTCCTTAAAGAAGCAGACATGACTCTTCCAAAGGTGATGATGCGTATTGAGGAAATCGATGCAATCGTCTTGAAGCACAAGCAAGGCCATCAGAAATTCAGATGAGGAGAGGTTTTCCAAGAGTTGAGACCACACTCTGTGTACGCTTAAGTTCATTACACCCGAGTGCTTTTTGTATAAAAAAATAAACTTCACCTAGAAGGCTACTGTGTGGTTTCCAATGTTGCATTGTACCAAAATATTTTTTGTAGTTCTGGGGAGGTTTATCCTACAGGAAAACTTGCAAGATAGAGCATTTTTCTCCACGTAGTGCATTACCCGGCATGAATGCAGACACTGGGAGACGAGTTGTGTTAAAGAACAAAAAGGATGATGATGTTTGTATTTTTATGGCGCAAAGCCGACTGTGGGCAAAGAGCGCCAAAGGATGGTTAGTTCAGTTGGGTGACATGAAAGTAAAAGTGAAACATTTCAGTAAAAATAAACGAAGTAAAACACAAGCAAATGACGATGACTGGTGTAAATGATGATGGTTCGGTTTTTATGGCAGAAGGCCGACTAAGGGCAAAGAGCAAATGGTTGATGAGTCTAAATACTAAAACCTGTGATTAGAGGTGAAAGTGACGCAATAAAAACACAATGAAGATGGCTGCCCTAGCAAAAATTCTGATACAAATTCTAATACACGTATATGCTTATTGCCACTAATAGACCTATCAGTCTGTATTAGTCTATTAGGTCTATCAGTTTGTATCAGCCTATTAGTCCTATCAGTCTGTATTAGTCTATTAGGTCTATTAGTCTGTATTAGTCTATTAGGTCTATCAGTGTGTATTAGTCTGGTAGGTCTATCAGACTGTATTAGTCTGATAGGTCTACCAGAGTGTATTAGTTCTATCAGAACCAGTGCAAGTTCGAACAAAGCAATGAATCATGGCAACACATTTTATTATAGGGTACACAGGCAAATTCCTCTGGCTGAAAGAAATCTTGCTGAATAATTTAATGTTACATAAGTTCGTAACCTGATTAAGAACGAATGAATAAATATCAATGCGAATCCACAAAATAGCTGCAGCATGCAATCAGAAAAGCTCGTCAAACCTGTACGGTCCAGCCGTAGGGACATATCGAGCGCATTAATGGCCGATTGAACACCATTCCCATTTCGATGCAACTTCAAAACGGCATTCACCCTTCGCAAAACGCGATTAGAATGGAGTCTCTCCTTCGTGAGAATGAACAAAGGAGTCCGAAGCGGCGAGGTGGCGGGTCAAAGATGGGTCGGGCGGCGGCCCGGATCACATTTGTCAATGTTCGGCGGGCGCTAGACACATCGCCAACACTTCTGGATGACGTGATGCACACGCTTTCTTCGATGTCAGGCGTTCGTTAAACAGCATAGCAGACAGAGCAAAGATGTTCGGAGCCGCGAGGTGACGGGTCCATGATGGATCGCGCTGCGGCCTGGTTCATACTTGCCAAAGTTATACGGGCGTTAGACACATCTCCAACACTTCTAGATGACGCGATGCACACGCGTCTGATGTGAAATAACGCAAGAAGCCGCTTCCTTCTAACCGTCTTCTTCCCGAACGTACACACACGCACACACGCCAGCCGCCGCACTTTATACCGTCGCCATCTTGGCTACCCAACGAAGATCATTGGCATGGCTTGGCTTGACTTCGTTGCAGTTTTTTCGGCTTAGTTAGATTTTGCTGCTCTTCTTGCAGCCTCGCAGGTACGGTCAGGTTAAAGTCTCATCATCTGCTTTAAACGCCGATCAAGGGCCTTTAGGTCAGGTTAGCGTCACCAAATAAAGGCGTATCTTATTTAGTGACGCTAGGTCAGGTAAGGTGGCTTATCGCTGGCGCAGCACTCCCAGCTCCCATCAGCGCTCTTAATGTAGCGCATTTTTTAGGAGCGAAATGAAAAAATAGTTGACCTATTTTGCATAAGAATTTGGTTAGATTTGTTAGTGAACAAAACGCTTCATAATAATATACCAAATAAAAATTATTGCTCAAGGGCGATCATTTCAACCTTTTTTGGCTTGTGATTTTCCAGAAAAAATAAAAATTCAGGAAATCGCACTTTGCGGGTCCATTTGTATTAGTTTTTATTAAAACCAATACGTCTCTATTAGTTTGTATTAGACTCAGGTCTATCAGATCTATTAGTATTTGTAAACTAATACAAACTAATAGGTGTATTTATATTAGACTAATACAACTTGTATATGAAACTTATAAAACTGACACAAGTTTGTATAAGACTAATACATGTCTTATACACCTAATACAAAAATGTATAAGACTAATACAAGTTTCTATCAGAATTTTTGCTAGGGTGGTGTATAGAGCCAGGATGATCACACGTGATATGACAAGAGCTGCAGAAACTTTACCTCAGCTAAAAACTTAAGAACACGTTGCCTCGAAAACATTGGTTCGTTGGCTAAAAAGTATGATGGCTGCAGTGGAATGTGTTGTCTGTATAACTCAGGGTAATGTTTGTCATACTGTGTCAAGTGCCTTGCATGTGATTAGTATGTGGGCTACGGATAGGTACCTTCCACACCTGCCACACGTGGGTCGCGAAGATCCAGTGAGCAGGTGGGAGTGCGTTACATGTGTGTGGCCTATCCACAGCCTGGCCAGGGCGACTTCAGTGCATCTGTTGTGTGAGCCAGTTCTGTAGCGTCCCAGTTGTGGTTTTATTATGTGTAGTTTGTTGTTGACTGGTGTAAAGGGCAAGATTGTCATGATGCATGGTAAGAGATTAGATGTAAAAACTTGACATCAGTGAGAAACTTAAAAACGCTTGATGGAAAAAATGGGCTCGAGAACAAAAAGGACAAAATGAGCAGTCCTGGTTCGTGTTTAGAGCTAAATAATAAAAGGTAGCTCCAATATATGTAGATAAAAAAGGCTTTTGCAAATGCTTTAATCTTAAGTACATAAAAAGGCTTTTGCACAATTTGGCTGTTTTTACTATATGCAGCATGGAATAATTCATCATCATCAGCCCATCTACACCCACTGCAGGGCAAAGACTTCTCCAATGGATCTCCAATTATCCCACTCCTGTGCTAACTGCGACAAATTAAAACCCGCAAACTTCTTGATATCATCTGCCCATCTGACTTTCCGCCACCCCCTGCCACACTTGCCTTCTCTAGAAATCCACTGTTACCCTCAATGACCAATCTTGCCTTCGCATTACATGCCCTGCCCACGTCCATTGCTTCTTCTTAATTTCTACTAATACGTCAACACGCGCGTTTCCTGACCCACTCCGCTCTCTTCTTGTCCCTCAATGTTCCACCTATCATTCGTTCCATTGCCCGCTGAACCCTAGTAGTAAGTTTCTGCGCCGTAGACGAGTACCAGTAATGCAGCTGTCATACACTTTCTTCTTTGGAGACAATGGTAAACTGCCATCAATTCTCAGATGGAATAATTTCTTCACTACAAATGCTCTGGAATGAATTTATATCTGCTCCAAAAAGGCCTTCCTGGCTGCTCCAAGCCTGCTACAAAAGGCACTTTTGCCTGCTCCCAAACCCAGGTACCCTGTTCCACCCCTGAATAGTGGCCATTGGAGCCTTCCTCAAGCTCTGGACGATGAGCTTCATCTCTACCTACCTGGCAAGGAGCTCTAGAGCTTTCGTGGGCAGCAAGTAAACTTTGTGCTATCCGTACCCTGCTTTTACACTATGCCGTGCGAAAAAACAAAAAAACTCTGACTAATACCCCTGTCACACACGCCAACCTAATGTCATTTTAAACGATTGAGATTCGTTTCAAATGACATTCGTTTTCTGCATAGGTGCTACACGAACAAACCAAATGTCATTCACGTGTGATGTCAATGGCAGTCGGTAGTATACTTGGCGCACTCGAAATTGCATGGAATGATGTAATCCAGATACGCGTTTATACTTTGAGAAAAAGTATTTAAAATGTTTTAGCATGCGTTATGCGCACTCTTTTTAGGCCGTAATTTGTTGCCGTAAGTCATACGAAGCCAAGACAAATAACAAGCAGATCCGCCATGATCCATACCGCAATTTGTCCACAAACATGGCGGCGCGCGGAGACGACGCCGCGATGAGCGGCGTGAAAAAGGCTGTCGCCGCAGCTTTGTGCATGCGAGCTAAGCGTATCAGCGGCCAGATAGAGTTGCAACGAGATCTAGCACGACCACAAAGTTCGACTCTTCACGAAAGCGCCACAAAAAGTCACGAAGATCAACTAGCGGCGACTTCCTTTGCACTTGCTACAGCCGTTTGTGAAACGTCAAATGTCATTTTCCGGGAACGGTGGTCCTACCCGAGAAATGAAAATTGGTGTGAAGATACTCTGCCGAACTTGGGGGAAGCAAACTTCAAGCAGGCGTTCCGCGTATCACAGACAACATTCCGCTACATAGTGGAGTCTTGCCGGCCAGTGCTGCAGCGCCAAGACACGTCTATGAGGAAGGCAATTTCAGCAGAAAAGAGAGTGGCGATCGGCCTGTACAAACTGTGTTCGACCGCAGAAGACCGTACCATCGCTCATCTCTTCGGACAGGGGCGGTCAACTGTGAACACCATTTTTCGGCAGTTTGTTCGTGCTGTGATTGAAATGCTCGAGGCAGAATGGATCCACATGGTTTCCCGCAAGGACATGGCTGCACACTTGCGGGAGTTCTTTGCTGTCACCGGCTTCCCTCACACACTCGGCGCCATGGACGGCTGCCACTTCCCGATTTCGCCGCCCAAAGAACACGCGACTACCACAACTATAAGGGATGGTAGGTTGCTCTACATGTTTTCGCAGGCTATGCAGTACTAATCAGCAGGACGCAAGCAGAGAATTTCCATTTGCCTAGCTTTGTACCATGTTACCTGTGCTCACCTGCAGCAAAATATTGGTCTCCACTAACATGTACTTACTAAGCTCGTTTACATTAACTTTTTTCCACTTGATATACCTTTTCTTTACATGTAGCAGCTCTCGCCAAACAAAGCACTGAAAAAGTGTTGTGTTGCTGCTGAAGTTTTTTTTCTATAAACATTAATTACTAGTGTATATGTGTTCTCAAAGAGGACGGTTTCATTTCAAAATGTGATTCGTGTGTGACATGATAATTTACCAGCCCATTTTCTTTTCTCATGCAGGTTCAGCATGATACTGCTGGCAGTGGTCGACCACAAGTACCGTTTCCGGTACATAAATGTCGGTAGCCCCGAGAGGTGTCACGACGCCCATGTGTACGGACGTTCGAAGTTCTGTGAAACAGTCGAAAGCGATGGCTTCCAGCGTCCACTCGCCCTGATTGAGGGAACCCACGTTCCGCCCATTATACTGTGCGACCAAGCGTTCCCCTTGATGCCAAACCTGATGAAGCCGTTTGCAAGTGCCACAAGTGGAACACGGGAGGGAGTTTTCAACTACAACTTGTCGCGGAACAGACGAGTGGTGGAGAACGCCTTCGGACGGCTGAAGGCACGCTTCAGATTTGTTATGAAGAGAATGGAGTGCAAGCTCCCAAATGCAAAACGAGCAATCAAGGCTGCGTGCATTTTGCACAACATCTGCGAGGACTTGGGCGACACCGTGGAACAGCAGTGGGAGCAAGACGCACAAGCCATCGACACACTCTGCCATCCGACACACAGCACTGGCGTGTGCGGACAGCGAGGCCCAGAAGTTCGTGCTGCACTAGCAGATTACTTTTGGAAAAGAGCCCACAGGGCTTCATAAGACAGGAACGCAACATGTCCGCCCTACCCGTGTAGGTTTGTAGACATGCACTGTGTGTATGGCCCTTGGGCGAAACTTGAATCTTATTTAAAGGCTACGTCACGGATGTACAGTTTAACCCTGTTGCAGTGCACAAGACAATACATGGTGCTATAATAAAGTGTGCAAATGTGTCTTTATACCAGGCTGTCATGTGGCATATTTTGAATCCCTATTATATAGTATTAAATATTTTTCTTCAGGCTGCATACACTGGCACACAGGATGCGAAAAACGTGCAGTCACTGACCTGATCATCGGAAAGCAAGACAAGCAGTTGTAAGCAGAGTTGGACACGTTTAGCCTTCGCAAAGCGTTTATTTGCAAAACTTTTCAAGCGCAGCAATGAAGCGCTCCTCTCTCTCAGCAGCTTTTTCTTGCAGTGCGACCAGCCGTTCACGCTGCTCGATTTCTTTTTCTCGTAGCTCAATTTCTTTTTGACGCTGTAAAAATTCTATTTGCCGCGATTTTTCAATGGCAAGGCGCAGCTGCCGCTGCTCTTCCAGCAGGTGAGACAGCAAATTCCTCTGAGATTTCTTTTTGGTGCCAGAGGAACGCGGGGACCCAGATGCTGAACGCACCGAGCCTGAGGAGCTGCTGGCTGGGCTGTCTAGCTCCGCTGCACTGGGGCTTGAACCGCCAGCAGTTGTCGGGTCATCTGGCGGCGGTTCGGAGGTCTCTAGAGGAGGCTCCTCATCCTCGAACTCGTCGTCAGGGCTGCCATGCTGCATCTCAAAGATGATTTGAAACAGTTCGCACGTTCAAATGCAATACTCACTCATGTTTATGTTCATGTTCTAAAAAGAACTTGGGGGGCTATGTTACACGTCAGCCACAAGGTGTCCAGATGAAAACCTTTTTGTTTTAGTGCGTGTATCCACTTACGCTAGCATTGCGGTTATTGCCGACGCATTGTACCGGGTGTAGCAATGCTTGTCGAAGCGCTCATTTGGTATTCACAATCATACACCACTACATGGGCATGAAAATGTACTTGATAAGCCCCTTGCATTCTTCATTACAACATTGTGCACCTCAAAACAAAAAAATAACAGGAAATAAAAGCACGCACTATAAGACCTTCACCAGGTGTTCACCCATTGCCTTCTCACCTCCTCCACAGAAACCTCAGGGCAGCCAGACTCCTCTGTTAAGCTTCTGTCATTCGCAGGCAGCGAACGCACAAACTCGTGCAGAGCCCAGTAGAATTTCCACTTTATGGCTGCACTGCCTGTCCCCTTTGTCCTGTTTAGGGACCTGAAAAGAGAAGAATTATGATGCTACAAGAATGTATTCATTTCTTCAAATTATTTCTAACAGTAAAATCAACCTGTGTATTTTCATTTTTAACAGCAAATTCCAACATTGTTAACTGCGTGCTGACCTGACCAAAATAATGTGCTGGAGCAAAAGTAAAAAGAAAATGAAAACTCACGGCACATACAAGACCCTCGCAGCCACATACTAGGGACCATACACATACTATGAACGCACTGCATTTTACGCCCCATGCTAGCTAAAATGTGCCTTACTATGGCGAATAGACCCCCAGCGACATCCTCCATGCACTCCACTCCACATGCGCTAGCAACGTGATCTACAACATTCCCCATTCCCAGCGCGCGCTTAGTAGCCAGTCACGTGAGAAAGGCGTCACTATTCAAAGGGCTTGCAGTTAAGCGATGGCATGTGAAGTTCATAAATATCCAGCTTCGCCGGTTATGGGTTGAGACGTTTCCATGCATAACTACACAATACAAAAAAAAACAAGCGGTTAATCAGGGCAACATAAAAGGAGAATGGAAAATGCCGCGGCGAGTGGTAAGACTGCGCACACGTCTGCTTACCTGTACTGGTTCCCCAGGTTTTCAATTTTTGTTTTGACCTCCCGAATGGTCTTCTTGATGATGATGGTTTTTGTTTAATGGCGCAAGGCCGACGAGGGCAAAGAGCGCCAGAGAAGTTATTTAATGAAAAGAAGTGATTACCACAAAAGGTAGGTATAAAACTGTAAACTGGACATAGTAAGATCAATAAAGATAATGGTGATGGCTGGTGTATAGGGCCAGATTTCATGATGCGTGATAGGAAATGAGGTTTAAAAACTTGACGTCTGACAAATATTTAAAAACGCGTTTCACAGAAACCATGGCATGGTCACCTAGAAACAGGGATGGGTGTAGGGGAATATGTTGTCTGTACAATTGTCTGAAGTGTTTGTGTCGTGTTGTGTCAAGTGCCTTGCATTGTATGAGTATGTGGACCACGGATAGGCCCTCCCCACACCTGCTACACAGGGGTCTTGGAGATCCCGTGAGCAGGTGCGAGTGCGTCACATGTGTATGGCCTATCCGTAATCTAGCTAAGGTAACTTCAATGTGCCTGTTGTGTGAGTCAGTTGTGTATTGTCCCAAGTGTGGTTTTATTACGTGTAGTTTGTTGTCTGTCTGTTCGCTCCAGTCTGCTTGCCAAGTTTTACGGAGTTGTTGTCTAATGTGTGGCGTGAGGTCTGTGTACGGTAGTGTTGCCATGTCTACTGTGTTTCGGAGTGCAGCATTGGCGGCCATTTCATCTGCCACTTCATTACCGCCAATGCCAGAATGGCCTGGCACCCAACACACAGTCACCCCAAGGTTTGAGGAATAAGCTACCATAATTGTTTTGAAGACAAGATTAATGACATGGTTTTTTGATGACTTTCCGGATGATAATGCACGGACGACGCTCAACGAATCTGTATAAATGACGGATGTAGGAATACGATGTTCAACTATGTTACTTACAACCAGAAATATGCCATATCCTTCTGCCGTAAAAATACTTGTATTAACATTCATTGTTCTACATGCTTCGAAATTGGGCCCATGCGGAGCACAAGACACCGCAGTGGACGTTTTAGATGCATAGCTGAAAAACTCTGCAGCCTTGTATTTATCCTGTATATACATGAAATGCTGCAAAATCCCACTTTTTGGTGTCCTGTTCTTATTGTATTTTAAGAAAGACAAGTCACATGCAACAGGACGAAGATGCCATGGTGCTACAAGATCGGTGATAGATGACTTGAATGTGTCTACAAAGGAGACCTCATGAATAGTGACCTCGTCCCTTACTCTGAGCGAGAAGGGAACAGGAATGGATGGGCGATTTAAAAAGAGCTTTGATGTGGATGTATCATTAAAAACCGGTTTAAAAGGATGGTTGTCCATAGATGAAATTTTAGAGGCAAATAACAAGTCAACATAGGTTCGCTGGTGTGATAAGCACCATTTGTCACACTCTGCGTAAAGACTCTGTACAGGGCTCGTACGGAATGCGCCACAAGAGAGGCGAAGCCCCAAGTGAAGCACTGGGTCGAGCATTTTAAGTGCTGTTTTAGTGGCTGACCCATACACAACACTCCCATAGTCCAATCTAGACCCCACTAGGCTTCTGAAAATACGTAACAGGAGTTGCTTATCCGTTCCATACGACTGGTGGGACAAGATTTTAAGAATGTTGAGAGCCTTTAAACATTTATGTTTCAATTGTTTAATGTGAGGGATGAACGTAAGCCTTTCATCCAACACCACACCTAAAAACTTGTGTTCCTCCCTCACAGGAATCGATACGCCATTAAGGATAATGTCTGGGTCCGGATGGATCCCACGCCTCCTGGAGAAGACAACACAAGTGCTTTTTTCTGGGTTAAGTTTAAAACCGTTCTTGTCTGCCCAGCTGGCAAGTTTTTTGACACCGAGCTGGACTTGACGCTCACAGATGGACATATTACATGATTTAAAAGATACCTGGATGTCGTCTACATACATTGAATAAGAAATTGTAGGTGGCAGTGCCTTCCCAAGGGAGTTCATCTTAACTATGAACAGAGTGCAGCTTAGCACTCCACCTTGCGGAACGCCGTTTTCTTGCACATGAACTCTTGAGAGTGCGCTACCTACTCTCACGCGAAACGTTCTTTCGGACAAATAACTAGCAAGGGTGTTGAGCATATGGCCCGAAACACCGAAAGACTTTAGGTCACAGAGGATCCCGTAACGCCAAGCGGTGTCATAGGCCTTCTCAAGGTCAAAAAATACCGTTGTGCAAAACTGCTTGTGAATGAAGGCGTCCTTTATATAGGACTCGAGCGCGACGAGTTGGTCGTTGGTGGACCGCCCCGCCCTGAAGCCTGCCTGGCAGCTCTCGAGAAGACCATTGTACTCAAGAAAGTACATGAGTCTCCTGTTTATCATCTTCTCGAGGAGCTTGCACAGGCAGCTTGTGAGGGCGATTGGCCGATAGCTAGCGGGAGAGGAAGGGTCCTTTCCTTCCTTCAGGAAAGCCACTACTACGGCCTCTCTCCCAGAGCGAGGTATGTGCCCCGAAAGCCATATGTTGTTGTATAGATGTAGGAGTGTTTCAAGAGTGTCTGGGTGTAGGTGTTGTATCATGGTGTATGTGATTTTGTCTGCACCTGGAGCTGAAGGCTTACATGCGTTCAGAGCAACCTTCAACTCATGAATTGAAAAAGGAGAATTGTAAGAAGTGTGCGACTTGTTGTTATCACGCAGGGACTTCTTTTCTACAGATGTCTTGTGTTTCATGAAAGTTTTTGTGTAGTGTGCTGAACTGGACACGTGTTCGAAGTGTTGTGCAAGTGTGTTAGCCTGGTCTTCCAGTGTGTCCCCTGTTGTACTAACAAGGGGCAGGCTGTGTGTCTGTTGTCCTTTTAGTTTTCGTATTCGTGTCCAGACTTTGTGTGTGTCGGTGTATGAGTTGATGGAAGTGAGGAAGGTGCGCCAACTCTCCCTTTTCGCCTCACGACGCACTCGCTTCCCAAGAGCCTTTGCCCGTTTAAACGAAATGAGGTTATCTGACGTGGGGTACCGGACACCCCACGCCTTGTTCTGGGCCTCTCGCGCCCGCCTGCAGTCCTCGTTCCACCAGGGCCTCCTTGGGTTGCGGGACGCACTGGAGGCCTGGGGCATGTACTTTTCGGCGGCGTCGACTATGTGCGCCGTGACGAGTTGGGCTGCTTCCTCAACGTGTAGGTGTTTTATGGTTGTGTGGTGTAGTTTAGATGTTTCTGTGAATGTACTCCAGTTTGCTTTTGATTCATTAAACCTGTTATGGGAAGATGGACTGCATGGGCCTTTACCTATGTATGTTAGGGATGTGGGGAAGTGGTCACTACCATATGGGTCCGTGCCCACGCCCCACTCAAGACATGGAAAGAGAATTGCAGAACCAATAGCCAAGTCGAGATGTGAGTACGTATTATGTCCTAAGTTATGGTATGTAGGCTGTTTTTGGTTGAAAAGGCATGCTCCTGAAGATGTAAGAAATTTCTCTATCAGGCGACCTCGGGCATCCGTTCTGGAGGAGCCCCAAAGAGAGTTGTGTGGATTAAGGTCGCCTGTTAGGATGTACGGTTCGGGCAGCTGGTCGACCAGCGCCTCGAAGTCAGAGCTCAAAAGTGTGACATCAGGAGGAATGTATATGGAGCATACCGTTATCAACCTATTAAAAATTATTGTGCGTATTGCTACAGCCTCAAGGACGGTGTTGAGAGCGACAGGGTGGCATGCTAGGGATTTGCGGGTTATTATAGCTACACCGCCCGAAGAGTGTGTGCAGCCATCCCTGTCCTTTCTGAAGACCATGTACCTATTTAAGAAATTTGTGTGCTTGGAATTCAAATGCGTCTCCTGAAGACACATCACACTTGGCTGATTAGCATGCAGTATTTTGTATACATCGTCAAGATTTTTAAGAAGGCCTCTACAGTTCCATTGAATTATGTTTTCTCTTCCCATTATTTAGTGTGAGAGCTACTGGAGTGTGTGTGTTTGTTTATGTGTCGTCTTTCGGGGCTGTGACTCTCGCCTTTTTTGGCTTGTCGGGAGGCTTTGGCGTCGGGACGCGTTCCTTGCGCTGCGTTGCAGGCAGGAACGGCCCGACATCCATCTCGTCGTCGGATGTCCGAGGGGTGCCCGACGGACCGGGCCCCCTGGACTTGGCCCCCCCTCGGGAGCCCTTCGTTTGAGCCGCCACCGCCGAGGGCGTCCGGGGCGCCAGAGGTGGCACAGGCGGTGCGGTGGCGGTGGGAACCGGTGCGGGGCCCGTGGTGTCCATCACCTCTGTACCCTCCAACGCACTGGAGGGCGGGGAGACAGAGGCGGGAGCGGCACCGGTCCCGACGGAAGAGGTTGCCACCACAACCGCTGCTGCCTCAGCAAGCGGCGTGGTGGCGGGTTGGGCTGCCAGAGGCAACCTAGGGGGGGCGGGCGAGGGACCAGGTCAGACTCGCTGAACTAGGCCCCTGTGGAAACGAGACGCCGCTCCGCCCCCCGGCGAGCCGCGTCGGCGTACCTCCCCAGGGGGAAAGAGGCGAACCTCTTTAGCGCCTCTGGGAAGGTGATGTTTTCAGTGACTTTGATGTTGATGATTTTCTTTTCTAGTTGAAATTTTTCGCACTTGCGGGAGTATGCCGCATGCGGCCCCCCGCAGTTTACACAAGTGAGAGTTTCGGCTGAGCAGTTCTCGCTCGGATGATCGTGCGCCGCGCACTTTGCACACGTCGTTCGGCCACGGCAAGAGTTTGTACCATGCCCGAACCGCTGGCACTTAAAACAGCGCCGCGGGTTCGGGATGTACGGACGGATGGAGCAACGGATAAAACCTGCATTTATGTATTGTGGAAGAATTGCGCGGTCGAAAGTCAAGATAATGTGCTTGGTGGGAATCTCCTTGTCGTCTCTGCGGATGGTGATGCGTCTCACGGCAGTGACGCCCTGATCCTTCAAGCCGGCAAGGAGATCCGCATCCGTTTCGTTCAAGAGATCCGTCTCGGATATCACACCTTGCGAGCTGTTGAGGCTCCGATGGGGTGTGACCCTGATGTCTACATCAGCCAGTCTAGTCTGAGCTAAAAGCTTCGTGGACTGCTGCTTGTCATTTACCTCGATTAGTACTTCACCAGACCTTTGTTTTTTGCACTTATATGATTTTCCTATTATGGCTTCAAGATATTTTGCGATCAAGAAGACTGACTGGGATGCAAGAGGGTGGGTTGGATTGAGGGACTCCATGACAAGAAATCGAGAGTAATGATCTGGTTCAGGAAATGTCAAAGATGGCAATGAAGGAAAAGATACTTCGGTGCGGCCCCTTTTCAGGGACCGATCACGTTTGGGGGGGGGGGGGGGGTTCGAAAATGCCATATAGCATATTATAAAAGCAGGGAGACGGGGGTACTTTCTTCTTTGACCTTACCCTGGTAGCCAAAGAGGTCCCGGAGCTCCCTGCCTGGTGAACAGACAGGGAGCCCATCCGCCGGAGCTTGACCTGGGCTCCGACGGCCACCGTTCGTGGTTTCTAACCCTCCACCTATAAACACATCGCCACGGTTGGATCCAGCTTATGTTTGGGGGCTCGCCCAAGAGAAAATATTTCAACTGGTTTTAGCTGGTCTCTGCTGGTTTCTGCTGGTCCCAGCTGGGCCGCTGCTGGTCCCAGATAGGGTGCTGCTGGTCCCAGCAAGGCTCCAGTTGGTCCCAACTGGGCTGCTATTGGGACCAGCAAGGCTTCAGTTGGGACCAGCTGGGCTGCTGTTGGGACCAACAAGGCTGCTGATGGGACCAACAAGGCTGCAGTTGGGACCATCAGGGCTGTAGTTGGGACCATAATGGCTGATTTGGAACCAACAGTTGCTCCCAGGACTTCTTGGTACCCAGATGGTCTCTGCTATAAGGACCTAGTGGAACCAGCAAATCATAAGCCGAAGGACGTCTACAGCTCAACTTTGTGCTCTTAAAACGAATAAATATAAGCCTGGTCCCGAAACAATTGGAGAGATGCAGTGTATATGTGCCCACTTCGTTCCTTGAGTCCTGGTTTTATAGCTATTTCTAGGCATAATATACTCGCCGAACATTCTATATTCTGACCAAAGAGAAAGGAAAACGGACCCTCGCCCACCAACACAGCAAAAATCGGCCATGCCCTAACCCACACTTTTGCCCTTCATAAAGCAGCCAAGTCGGAGCGGACCTAAAAGCTGGCAATTGTACAAGGAACCTGAATTTACAGCTTCAAGGTATAAATGCATTTTTGTCGCTGATTGTTCGTTAACGTACCGGCAGCGTTTTTTTAACAAGCCGGCCGCGAAGCCAACTTGGCCAACTGAAGCCATGCCAAGCTAGTTGTTTCTTAGCCAACATGGCGACGATTGCAAAGTGCGGTGTGCGGTGGTGTGATCGTGTGTTTGCGCGGGACGAATACTGCGCCAACTGAGCATCTTGTAGCGAAATTCGACATCAAAACAGTCGGCGTCATGTCATCGAGTGTTGCCGAAGATGTTTTTTTTCCCCACCGAACTTTTGTGAGCATGAACACGGCCGCATGTCGCGGCGTCATGGTGTGGTACGTAGGCCGCTTCGCGTGTCTTTGCTAGAGTTCGTGTGTCCTGTGTACTAAATGCCCGATGACGACGAAAAGACGTTACCTGCATCGCTTGCTGTGCAAAGGTGAATGCCGTTCTTATATAAGTTCATAATGGGAATGCTGTTCAATGACCATTGTATTGGTTGTCCAGAGGAGTTCTAGACGCTGGAAATTAGGTCGCTGTAAAAACGACAAGGGAAGTGTGCATGGCAGTTGCAACATTTGCTGGTAAATAAAATGCATCTGAATGCATCATGTGTAATGTGTACATCATGCTGTTCTAGCTGGAGGTACATGCCACTGGCGATATGTATTTTACCCACCAAGTGACTAATTCTAGCTGGGAGCAGCAAGCCTGCGAGTCCCAACGGGGACCAACAGCCTGCTGGGACCAACAGCTTACTGGTCCCAACGGGGACCAACAGCCTGCTGGGACCAACAGCTTGCTGGTCCCAATGGGGACCAACAGCCTGATGGTCCCAGCTGCTTGCTGGTCCCAACTGGGACCAGCAGCCTGCTGGTCCCAACTGGGACCAGCAGCCTGCTGGTCCCAGCTGGGAATTTGGCCATAAACCACCTCAACGGGGACCAGCAGAAACCAGCAGAATATTTTCTCTTGGGCGGGGTCCGCGGTATTGCCAGTACCGTCACCAAGATTGCTCAAGGTGCCCCGTGCGGGGCGAATGGTCTTCTTGAAACCTAAGGCGCTAAGGTCCTCTGTAATCGCTTCGTACACTTTTCTGTTGTGCTTAACACGGCGGAGGTCGGACAGATGGTCCTGCCATATCCGTATCAATGCGAACGTCTCGCTCTCGGACCATTGCGTGCGTTCGCTTGGGTTTCCCGCGGCATTGCGGGCGCGCGCATTTTCCGTCCCCATGCCGACGGCAGCCATGTTGAAATGGTTGAAAGTTGGAAAAGCTGGGAACCCATGCGGTCACACTGAAAGCGGAAGTAATTCATTCAAAGTGCTCAATAAAGCAAGCGAAAGCTTTTAAAATAGGCAAGATCAAATAATAAGTGGCAAACAATAAGTTTCTTATTTTTTAAAGATATTTTTTTCTGGTCTTCTGCTGTTGAGAGTACGCAGTTGGTCCGAATTCACAGTTGAATGAGTTCTCTGGACTCATTCGGTACCGAATGTCATTCGCAGCGGTCATTAGACTGAGCCCGTGTGAGAGCAGACGAATGTCATTTGAAACGAATCTCATTCGTCTAAAATGACCTTAGGTTGGCGCGTGTGACAGGGGTATTAGTCCCTAAAAAGAGGCTGAATAATTAAAGTTTCCTTTCATTCAGTGCTTGTAACAACTTTCCATAATTTTTCTTGGTAAAAACATGTTGACAAAGACAGCCCTCTCTCTTCACAGTCGGTGAATCTAACATCAAAGTCGTCGTTAAGAGCAGTGAGAAAAGCTGGCATGCATACTGTGTGATAGCCAGTTTGCTTGTAATATGCCTTTTTTGCTTAGAAGTCAAGGATTTTATACATCCAGATTTTTTATTGAATGCAGTTAAAAAGAACTATATGTTTAGTTTAACAACTATTAAGGCTTAAAGGAAAAGACAACTAATTTTTGTGGAGTGTACACTGTATCAAAACACTGTATCAAATAAAAGGGCATCACTTATAAAACCTCAAACTGACATTGCTTCTCTGATCGTCTGCTAGAAAATTTCAAAGGATTGCTCGATCTACGAGCCTTGTGATGCTGTCCGAACAAATGCTGGCAACAATGAAAGTGATCCACGCAGCAACGTACTTGGAACTCTACGCGAGATGAAGAGGTATTTAAAAAAACAAACAGTACGAAGTGTATACACATGGTGGTGCCATGTTGAGACAATATGCATGGCACCACCTTCACACTTACAAAATTTTTGTGCACAGTTGAAATAATTACCACAAATTGATGTAGCCACGGTTGTGGTTACCCCACTGACAAGCACAGGCTGCCATATGAGCTAGAGGGCTCACACTCCAGAAAAATTGGTTGTCTGTCGCTTTAAGGTTTCATTTGTTGTGCAGGTGTAGTACACATTTAGGTTAAATGTCCATAAGCACTTTGAGCACAAGAAAACACAGCCTGTTACTGAACTCTGCAGTCAAAGTTGTTAAACGGGCTCTGCTGCCTTATCATGAGTCTGTGTATACCATTCTTCTTATTCAGTAGTTAGGTTAAAAAGAAACAAACTGCATTATTGTTTAACAAAATGTCTACTGAATTTGTCATTGTCCCTTCCTATGGGCCAATGAAGTGACTAAAAGAATGGAATTCCTGACAGGTATTGAATTTATATTGCTCTCCAAGTGTCACTTCAGCAATTTGATGCCATAATAGACCGTTTTCAGAAAGGCTGGCAACATAGTACAAACGCCAGCTATCATAATGGCAACACTGACGCCATTCGCAAGGGTCGCCATCATAAAGGAAGAATCCGCCTCTTTCACAACCCCACTGCGCATGCGCAATCCCCTAGCGGCCAAGTCCCTAAGCAGTCCGGTAGGGGCGGCAGACGACATTCCCCACAGCTCCCGCACAAGCGGGAAGGGGTCGTGGTTGTATTTACATCGTTTGATTTTTCGTGTGTGCTCGTGCGCGGAACAATGTCCACAACTTGCGCTGCGTTCCGCTGTAACTCAGAGTGCCGAAAAGGGAACGGTGTCGGCTTCTATCGCTTCCCGTCGGCCGCACGCGATCGGCTACGGCGGCTTGCGTCGCTCGCGTCGGCTCCGGTGATGGGAACTTTAGGCTTAGCATCCTGGCGGATATTTGATCGCCGCTATCTGTGCAACTGGGAATGAGAATCGGCAACACAACTTTTCACTACACTATCATCCCCTTTCTCGCATGTGGAACTCTATTTAAGCTATAACTGCCGTTTGAGCGATCGGTGACCAAGACATCTGCGTAGCCTGTTTCGATGCTTCCGCACAGGTATCGCCATCTCTCGGCCGCTCGGCGCACCGCGCGTCGCGGCGACCGGAAAGCGCAGGCTTGCATCACGGCAGATATCCGATCGCCGTTTTTAAAATAAGCCTTGACAACAATCCCTAGCACAATTTTTATTACACTAACACCTATTTTCTCGCATCTGGAACTTCATTTTAGCGATCAGATTGATTCAGAAGAGCAGTGACAAGTGCGGTTGCTACCGTGGTCTGCGCCGGTTCGAGCCGCTGAGTGTACCGAGCTGGCAGGCGCGGCCGGCGTGTGCGCGGACTGTTTCCGAAGGCAGAAAACGCTTCACGATTGCTTGCTTTATCCATTTCTTGTGAACAAACGCGCAGAATCTACAAATTCAGCTGTGATCATCGTAGTTGACCATGGAGGCAAAACAGTCGGCGGAGCGACGCCGACGCATCTCATGCGCGCATCAGGCCGTCTCAAATTCACGCGTACGACTAGTCGTGGCAACAGTCGTAACGATCAGTCGCATGCGAATCGCGTGTACCAATCTTACATGTGTTCAGCACTTAGAGGCATTTTGCGAACTGCTGGCCTTTGTTGAGCTGGCGATCGCACTTCATGCCAGACGACTCCAAGTACTGCTCGCTCTGCTACTCAGACGGCACACGGATCTGTCCGAGATTTCTCTGCCAGCCCTCATTCAGTGATAAGAAGCCGCCTGGTATTATGTGATGACCAGGGGCTGTCATCTTAAGGCGTTATAACACCAACACAGAAGAAAAACTTCTGCTGCTGCTCGCCGTAATGTGGGATTGCCGTGCATACAAGGAGAACACAGCTGGAGGAAACGCCGGCAAACCCTACCGCTTCAACTTCCGCTAGGCACGCTAGGTGGCAGCACACCGCAATGAAAGAGGCGGATTGCGGCGTTCTCGTAGTCACCCGCAGTCAACTCGGCGTTCTGTTCACTCGCATCGGTTTCTGTGCTTTTTCTCACTGTTGTTTTCATCTGCACATGTGGTTACGAGTTCGCCCGGCATCATGCAGACTCACTGCTGCGTCCCGCTCTGCAAACTGCACGGATACGTCGACACAGCCGGATGAAAGGTACGTAAGATGGTGTTTGGTGGCGTTGACACTGTTCGTCGTCATCTTGGTTTTTCAGCTCGTAATGCGCACGCCCGATTCTTCCGTTCTGGCGCATTTGTTCTTGCTTTACGAAACCCCCTCCGTCAGCCTGCTGCAGAGGTTTGCACCGTGTCGCCGCTCGTAAACGGCGTTATCTGTAGTTAAAGCGAGCTGCGCGGCGTGTTGCAAGCCTTGGAAGCAACATCGCGAATGACAGAATAGCAAAAGGACGACAAACACCGCGTCGTTTCTGGTCTTTTACCGTCCCATCCTTCGAGTTGTTGCGATCCAAGTACTGACGTACCAACTTAGCCAATTTTACGCATTTGTTTTAGGCGTCAACTCTCTCTGCATCTCAGCTTGTTTGGTTTCGCACGAAAAGCGGTCTCGCACTGCGCCACATTAGTTGCGCGTTGGCGAGTAAGCATACGAGACAGACAGAGGCATGGTAGTTGCGCGTTGGCGAGTAAGCATACGAGACAGAGGCATGGTCTCAGTGCACTGAGCTAAGTATTTTATTTAACTGATAACCACACCAGCCCCACAGCCCAACTGGTTAAGCAGCGTTGCTTTGGTCGTGTGATGAATAGTAAAAATGGTACTATGAAGTGTTTGTTTCTGTTTGCAGGTTTCTTGTCACAGATTCCCAGCTGAAAAAGAAATGAAAAGGAGATGGAGTGCTGCGATCAAGAGAGACGAAGGACCGCACTTTCAAATTTCAAAGGCAACCAAAGTTTGCTTGGAGCACTTTGTAGAGTCCGACTTCTGGACTAGTGTAGCAAGTGGGCGGCGGCTGCTCCGTGACTCAGCTGTGCCTTCAGTTTTTTTCATTTGGGAAATCAAAGCCGCCAAGGAAGCCACCTCATGAACGAACGTTCAACCCTGCCACGAAAAAGCAGCACAGCAAAGAATGTCACCTACCCAATCCAGACCCCAGTCGGCTTTCACTGCACGATGCAGAACATGGAAGTGAAAACCAACCTCCCACGCTGGATGTTCTCCCTCAGCAGCTAGCTGCACCCAGCACAGTTCATGAAAATCACGCCTCACTACAGGAAATATTTCTGGGTAGTGAATTTCAAATTCAGGGGCAGGCTTCAGCTGTTGTGTGCGGCTGCAGAGACACCATTGCTGCACTGGAAATGGAACTTGCAGCAAGCAGGGAAAATGAGCAGAAACTGCAGCAGCAGTTGGACAGACAAGAAGGTGCAAACAGGGAAAGTGTGTTGAGCCTGCAAGCACAGGTAAATGTACAAAGAAGTGAGCTACAGGATTTTACTGCTGCAAGCAAGCAAAAAAAGCTGATCTGCAAAAAGAGCTCCAGGACGTACAGCATAAACTGACTGCTCCGGGCAAGGAACTTGGCCTGCTTCGTGACGAGCTCATTCAGGCTCAGCGCAACATTGAAAGCCTGGAAGAAAAGAATGCTCCATTTGGAATAGAAAAATTTCAGGAAAGTGATGAGGACATTCAGTTCTATACTGGGTTGAGGAGCTATGGCCATTTTGTTCGTTTTCTGAAGTTTCTGGACGCTGGGTAAGACGGCGAAAACATTAGACGGCACCAGGGCAGCAGTGGCCATAGAAACAGTGGCCGACAGCGCAAGGTCAATGTCGAAAACCAACTTTTTCTGGTTTTGATTAAGCTCCGGCTTGGGTTACTGCATCGGCACATTGGCGACTTGTTCAATGCATCAACCAGCACTGTATCCAGGATATTTTCATCCTGGATTGACTTTATGTACTTGCAGATGACTGAACTGCCCATATGACAATCCCGATTTGCAGTTGACGCTGCTATGCCAGCAGCATTTATAGACAAATACAGGTCAACTCGTGTGCTTCTCGGCGCAACAGAGATTCACTGTGATGTGCCGTCATCATTCGTGATGCAATCGGATGTTTATTCACATTACAAGTCAGGCCACACGTTTAAAGGGCTTGTTGGTGTGGCACCTAGTGGGGTGCTGACCTACGTGTCAGAAGTATTCACAGAAAGCACGTCCGACAGAGAATGTGTTATTAGGAGCAGTTTCCTGAAAAAGAGGTTCGATCCCGGTGATGCAGTAATGGCCGACAAAGGTTTCCGAATAGAGGACCTTCTTGCGGAAAAGGGAGTTCAGCTAAACATACCACCTTTCTTGAAAGACGGGAAATTTACGGAGCGTGAAGCCCAGGAGACCCAAGAAATTGCAGCGCTCCGCGTCCATGTTGAACGGAGGATTCAGCGTATCAAGACATACCACATTTTCGATCGTTCCATTCCGATCTCCTTAGCCTCCTTGGCCAATCAAATATGGGCAGTTTGTGCTATCTTGAGCAACCTGCAACCTCCTCTGCTGAAAGAAGAAAACTGATGAGTGCATACTGAGCACTATACAGACACATGTAAATAACAAACCTGTACGTTTATTGTGGAAATGTTTGACTTGGTGCCCTATACGGCAGTGTGCCTCTTACTGACAGCTTTCCAGGTACGGCAGCAAAGTAGAAAAATAGAAGTCGTCCAGGTCTGCTTTTAACGCTTCCCACTCGCTCAGGTACAGTCTAATCCTCTCAACGAGCATGAAATCTTTTCCAAAAATGACGAAGTCTCCCCAGCTCAGGCCAGACACGCCCATCTGACCGATTACCTGCGAGTATTAAAAATTATTTCGCTTAAGCCTGGGGCCACTGTCACTCAGTTCAGAACAAAAGCTTTCTGCAACAAGCTCGACTGCGGTCTTGTCACGGAGTGAATATGGGCACTTGATTTCTAAAACACCATAGCCCAGTTCTGTCGGGTCAACGACAATCCTGTCGGGTGATGCTCCAAGCCATGGAAATTCCGGATTCACCAGCAGGCCGCAAGTGCTGACAGTCGCATGGTGTCTCATGGTGTGCAAAACCTCCTCATACCTTCTGGCTGCTCGAGGCTCGTTCGAAATTCCGTACCTGCACATCAAACAGAAAAAAATAGTGTTCGTACAAAGTAAAAGTACAAATCCAAACCGGCATTCCCAGCATTGTAACCAGTTGAGCCATAGAACTACTATGACTTCCCCACAAGGTGCAGCTTAACCCACTGCAGTACTAAGAGCCAGAGTGCTCGATTTGATGCTTTGCACGCAACAGCGTCGAAGTTCATTTTCAGACATGCAGTTTTTAGAGCCTTATTCCAGGATATACACTAGAAGGAATCCGACCTAGCCAAGTACCAACTATAATGATGATGATTATGGCTTGTGTTTAATGGCGCAAGGCCGACGAGGGCAAAGAGCGCCAGAGAAGTCATTTAATGAAAAGAAGTGATTACCACAAAAGGTAGGTATAAAACATGTAAACTGGACATTGTAAGATCAAAAAAAGGTAATGGTGATGGCTGGTGTATAGGGCCAGATTTGATTATGCATGATAAGAAATGAAGTTTAAAAACTTCACGTCTGACAAATACTTAAACACGCGTTTCACAGAAACCATGGCATCGTCACCCAGAAACAACGATGGGTGTAGGGGAATATGTTCTCTGTAGAGTTCTTTGAAGTGTTTGTGTCGTGTTGTGTCAAGTGCCTTGCATTGTATGAGTATGTGGACTACAGACAGGCCCTCCCCACACCTGCTACACAGGGGTCTTGGAGAACCCGTGAGCAGGTGCGAGTGCGTCACATGTGTATGGCCTATCCGTAATCTAGCTAAGGTAACTTCAATGTGCCTGTTGTATGAGTCAGTAGTGTATTGTCCCAAGTGTGGTTTTATTACGTGTAGTTTGTTGTCTGTCTGTTCGCTCCAGTCTGCTTGCCACGTTTTACGGAGTTGCTGTCTTATTATGTGTGGCTTGAGGTCTGTGTAAGGAAGTGTTATGTTTACTGTGTTTCGGAGTGCAGCATTGGCGGCCATTTCATCCGCCAGTTCATTTCCGCCGATGCCAGAGTGGCCTGGCACCCAACACACAGTCACCTCAAGGTTTGAAGAATACGCCAGCATAATTGATTTCAAGAGAAGGTTAACTACATGGTTTTTCGATGACTTTCCGGATGATAATGCACGGACGACGCTCAGCGAATCTGTATAGATGATAGATTTAGGAATATTATGTTCAACTATGTGATTTACAGCCAGAAAGATGCCATATGCTTCTGCCGAAAAAATACTTGTCTTTGCATTCATGGCTCTACCTCCTTCAAAATTGGGTCTATGAGCAGCACAAGACACCACAGTGAACGTTTTGGAAGCATCAGTGAAAAACTCTGCAGCCCTGTATTTATCCTGCAGATACATGAAATGCTGCTGAATCGCAATTCTTGGTGCCCTGTTCTTATCAAGATGCGTAAAAGACAGGTCCAGAGCACAGGGCGCTGATTCCATGGTGGTATAAAATCAGTGATGGGTGTCTTGTGAATGTCTAAAAAGGGTACCTCATGCTCAGAGGCTTCCTCTCTTACCCTAAGTGAAAAGGGCAGAGAGATGGATGGACGATTTAAGAACAGTTGTTGCGAGGATGTTATTAATTGTGGAATTAAAAGGGTGGTTAGTCAGGGCCATGATTTTCGAGGCATACAACAAATCTATGTAAATGATGATGATGATCGTTGGATGTTTATGGCGCAAGGCCAACTGGGGCAAAGAGCGCCAAAACAATAGTCGATGATAGGGGTGAAACCTTAAACACTAACTAAAATCAGCAAAAACAAAAGTAAAATCACAAAACGTCAATGAGCATGACTGGTGTATAGGGCCAGATTTCATGATGCGTGATAGGAAATGAGGTTTAAAAACTTGACTTCTGACAAATACTCAAACACACGTTTCACGGAAACAATGGCTTCGTCACCTAGAAAAAACGATGGATGTAGGGGAATATTTTGTCTGTAGAGTTCTCTGAAGTGTTTGTGTCGTGTTGTGTGAAGTGCCTTGCATGTGATTAGTATGTGCACTACGGATAGGGCCTCTCCGCACCTGCTGCACTATGGTCTAGGAGATCCCGTCAGCAGATACGAGTGCGTCGCATGGGTGTGCCCTATCCGCAGCCTACCCAAGGCGACTTCTGTGTGTCTGTTGTGTGAGTCAGGTGTGTACCGTCCCAAGTGTGGCTTTAATACATGTAGTTTGTTGTCTGTCTGTTCGTCCCAGTGTGTTTGCCATTTCCTACGAAGGTATTGTCGAATTTGTGGCTTAAGGTCACTCTGTGGTAGTATGGTTATATCTACTGTGTCCCTGAATGCAGCAACTGCGGCCTTCTGATCCGCAACCTCATTGCCAGCAATTCCAGCATGGCCTGGAACCCAGCACAACACCAGAACAAGTTTTTGGGCATATATAGACATGATAGTGTTGAAAACCATATGGACAATTTTGTTTTTGCATGGCTTGTATGATGCCAATGCGCGCACAACGCTCAAGGAATCTGTATATATGATGGACTTCGAGATTTTGTGTTCAAGAATGTGTTGTGCAATTAGTAAGATGCCATATGCTTCAGCTGAGTAAATTGTGGTGTATCTGCTCATGGTTCTGCATGCATCAAAGTTTGGTCCATGAGCAGCGCAAGACACTATGGTTGCAGTTTTTGATGCGTCACTATAAAACTCTGCACATTGATACTTGTACTGCAGGGAGAAGAAGTGCTGCAAAATTGCAGTTTGTGGTACCCTGGTTTTATCAATATTCATGAAAGACAAGTCACAACACACAGGTTGAAGCTGCCAGGGTGGTAAAACATCAGTAAAGAAAGATGTGTAAATGTCTGAAAAGGAGATGTTGAAATCCGAAGCTTCCTGTCTCACTCTAAGTGAGAATGGCAAAGGAACGGACGGGCGATTTACAAACACTAGTGATGTGGATGCATCATTAAAAACAGGTTTAAAAGGATGGTTATTCATCGATGAAATTTTGAAAGCGTAGAGCAAGTCCATGTACGTTCGTTGGTCCTCAAGGCACCATTTGTTACATTCAACGTATAGACTCTTTGCCGGGCTAGTGCGGAACGCACCCGACGCAAGGCGGAGGCCCAAGTGGAGTACTGGGTCAAGCATTTTTAGTGCGGTTTTTGATGCCGACCCATACACGACGCTGCCGTAGTCTAACCGGGACCCGACTAAGGCGGTAAAGACTCGGAGAAGTAGTTCCTTGTCTGCACCATAGGATTGGTGGGAGAGCACCTTGAGAATGTTTAGTGTTTTTAGGCATTTATGTTTAAGTGCTTTGACGTGAGGTATGAACGTGAGCTTGTTATCAAATATGACACCTAAAAACTTGTGCTCCCTTTTAACAGGAATAGATGCACGGCCAAGAGCAATCTCAGGGTCCGCACTAAGCCCGCGCTTGCGGGAGAACAGAACACAAGTACTTTTGCCCGGGTTCAGTTTAAAACCGTTAAGGTCCGCCCATCCAGCAAGCTTCTTAACACCGAGCTGTACTTGACGTTCGCAAATTGACAGGTTACAGGATTTAAAAGATATTTGAACATCGTCTACATAGACAGAACAGGAAATGGTTGGTGGCAATGCCTTTCGGAGGGAGTTCATCTTAACTATAAACAATGTGCAGCTTAGAACTCCACCTTGCGGCACACCATTTTCCTGCACATGTATCCCGGACAGGGATGACCCAACCTTAACACGAAATGTCCTCGTGGACATGTAGCTAGAAATGGTATTTGATGATGATGGTTTGATTTTATTGGCGCAAGGCCGACATGGGCAAAGAGCGCCAAACACAAAGTGATTTGATGAGGTGAGAACAAGAAATAAAATCAGTTAAAAGCTATGAGCACGGCTGGTATAAAGGGCCAGGGTGAAGAACAAGAGTGGTTAAGAAATAAATAAGGTGGCTGGTGTATAGGACCAGGGGTAAAACTATGGGTGGTATGAGATGAGTTGTAAAAAGTGAACTTCTGATAGGAACTGAAAGGTGCGTTGAACAGAAAACATGGCTTCGTCTCCTAAGAAGTATGACGGGTGTGGTGGAATATGTCGTGTGTGTAGTTGTGGGAAGTGTTTTCGTCGTGTAATGTCGAGTGCCTTACATTGTATGAGGATGTGGATCACGGATAGGGCCTCTCCGCACCTGCTGCACAGAGGTCTTGGAGACCCCGTGAGAAGGTGCGAGTGCGTTGCGTGCGTGTGCCCTATCCGTAATCTAGCCAAGGCGACTTCTATGTATCTATTACGTGTGTCGGTGGTGTATGGTCCCAAGTGTGGTTTTATTACGTGTAACTTGTTGTCTGTTTGTTCACTCCAGTGCGTTTGCCATGTTTTGCGAAGTTGTTGTCTGATGTGTGGTTTCACGTCGGTGTAGGGTAATGTGGTTATGTCTACTGTATTCGAGAGTGTAGCAGCAGCAGCCATTCGGTCCGCTGCTTCGTTCCCGGCTATACCACTGTGGCCAGGGACCCAGCAAAGAACCAGTTCAAATTTGCGTACATACACCGACATAATACCCTTGACTATTAGATTTACCACGTGATTTTTTGAAGACGTTGATGACGACAACGCCCGCACGACACTGAGGGAGTCTGTATATATAATGGATTGTGGGATGTGACTTTGAAGGATATGATTAACAACAAGTACACCATTAGCCTCTGCCGTAAAGATACTGGTATTACTGTTAAGAGTTCTAGTGACATTAAGGCCGGGCCCATGCGCCGCGCAGGACACAGAGGTGGCAGTTTTAGAGGCGTCCGTATAAAATTCAGAAAATTGATACTTCTGCTGCAAATACAAGAAGTGCTGCAGAATCGCACATGTGGGAGCTCGGTTTTTATCTACATGTGTGAAGGATGTGTCGCATGATACAGGGCGGAGATGCCATGGTGCTATAAAATCTGTTTGAGAACTTTGTATGGTGTCTAAAAAGGAGACAGAAAGCTCTGACGCTTCCTCTCTATTTAACATGTTACCTGACACACCAAAGGACTTCAGGTCGCTAAGGATGCCATATCGCCAGGCTGTGTCGTAAGCCTTTTCAAGATCAAAGAATACCGTAAGGCAGAACTGCTTATGAGCAAATGCATCTTTTATGAAGGATTCCAATGCAACAAGTTGATCGTTGGTAGATCGCCCCACCCTAAAGCCTGCCTGGCAGCTCTCGAGAAGACCGTTGTACTCAAGGACGTACACGAGCCTGCGATTTATCATCTTCTCGAGCAGCTTGCACAGGCAGCTTGTCAGAGCGATGGGTCGGTAACTGGCGGGAGAGGACGGGTCCTTACCCTCCTTCAGGAACGCCACTACAATAGCATCCCTTCAAGATTTTGGGATGTGCCCCGAAAGCCATATGTTGTTGTATAAGTGTAGGAGTGTTTCAAGAGTCTCTGGGTGTAGGTGTTGTATCATTGTGTATGTAATCTGGTCTGCGCCTGGAGCTGAAGGTTTACATGTGCTCAGGGCCGCCTTCAGCTCATAGAGAGTAAATTCAGAATTGTAACCAGATTTTGACCTGTTATTATCACGTAAGGACTTCTTTTCACAAGCGGTTTTATGTCTCAGGAAAGTGTTTGTGTAGTGTGCAGAGCTGGAAACGTGTTGAAAGTGTTGTGCAAGTGTGTTAGCCTGGTCTTCCAGTGTGTCCCCTGTTGGACTGACCAGAGGCAGGCTGTGTGTCTGTTGTCCTTTTAGTTTTCGTATTCGTGTCCAGACTTTGTGTGTGTCTGTGTATGAGTTAATAGATGTAAGGAAGGTGCGCCAACTCTCTCGTTTTGCCTCACGGCGCACACGTTTTCCTAACGCCTTGGCCCGTTTGAACAAAATAAGGTTGCCCGACGTGGGGTACCGTCGAAGGATACCCCACGCCTTGTTCTGGGCCTCTCGCGCCCGCCTACAGTCCTCATTCCACCACGGCCTCCGCTGGTTGCGCGGGGCACCAGAGGCGTGGGGAATGGACTTTTCGGCGGCGTCGAGGATGTGCGCCGTGAGGAGTTGGGTAGCTTCTTCAACGTGTAGGTGTCCTATGGATGTGTGGTGTAGTTTGGATGTCTCTGTATATGTATTCCAGTTAGCTCGTGCTTCATTGAACCTATTATGGGAAGATGAACTGCTTGGGCCTTTACCTATATATGTAAGTGAGGTGGGGAAGTGGTCACTGCCATATGGGTCAGTACCCACACCCCACTCGACAAGAGGAAAGAGAACTGCGGAGCCAATCGCCAAGTCAAGACATGAGTATGTGTTGTGTCCTATGTTATGGTATGTAGGCTGTTTATTGTTGAAAAGGCATGCTCCTGAAGATGTAAAGAATTTTTCTATAAGGCGACCTCGGGCATCCGTGCGAGAAGAGCCCCAAAGAGTGTTGTGAGCATTAAGGTCGCCTATCAGGATGTATGGTTCGGGCAGCTGGTCAACCAGCGCCTCGAAGTCAGAGCTTAAAAGTGAAACATCAGGAGGAATGTATATGGAGCATACCGTTATCAACCTATTAAATATTATTAAGCGTATTGCTACAGCCTCAAGGACGGTGTTCAAGGTGACAGGGTGGCATGCTAAGGATTTGCGGGCGATTATGGCCACACCGCCAGAAGAGTGTGTGCAGCCAACCCTGTCCTTTCTGTATACCAGGTAACTATTCAAGAAATTTGTGTGCTTAGAATTCAGATGTGTTTCCTGGACACACATTACACTTGGCTGATTAGCATGCAGTATTTCATATACATCGTCAAGATTTTTAAGGAGGCCTCTACAGTTCCATTGAATTATGTTTTCTCTTCCCATTATTTAGTGTGAGAGCTACTGGAGTGTGTATGTTTATGTGTCGTCTTTCGGGGCTGTGACTCTCGTCTTTTTGGGCTTGTCAGGAGGCTTTGGCGTCGGGACGCGTTCCTTGCGGTGCACCGCAGACAAGAACGGTCCGACATCCGTTTCGTCGTCTGATGTCCTCGGATTGCCTGACTGATCAGGCCCCGTGGACCGCGCACCCTTTTGGGCGCGCTTTGACTGACCCACAACCACCGAGGGTTTAAGGAATGCCTCGGATGGCGCAGGCGGTGCGGTGGGGGTGGGAGCTGCCGCTAGTTCCTCCGTCTCCATCTCGTCTGCGCCCTCGCTTGTGGTTTGGGACGCTGGAGCGGAAGTGGAGGATGCAGCATCGCTCCCAGCAGACGTGGTTGCCCCCACAGCCGCTGCTGGCTCAGCGAGCGGTCCGGAGGCGGGTTGGGCTGCCTGAGGCAACCCAGAGGGGGGCGGGGGCGGGACCAAGTCCGACTCGCGGTACTGGGTCCCTGCCGAAACCAGACGCCGTTCCGCCCCCCGGCGAGCTGCGTCGGCGTACCTCCCCAGAGGGAAAGAGGCGAACCTCTTCCGCGCCTCCGGGAAGGTGATGTTTTCTGTGACCTTGATGTTAATGATTTTCTTTTCTAATTGAAACTTTTCACAGCTGCGGGACCATGCTGCGTGCGGCCCCTGACAGTTTGCACAGGTGAAGGTAGTAGAGTTACAGTTTTCAGTAGGGTGGTCATGTGCGGCGCATTTCGCGCAGGTCGTTTTGCCGCGACAAGAAGTTGATGATGATGATGATGGTTTGATTTTATTGGCGCAAGGCCGACATGGGCAAAGAGCGCCAAACACAAAGTTATTTGATGAGGAGAGAATGCGAAATAAAATCAGTTAAAAGACTATGAGCACGGCTGGTGTAAAGGGCCAAGGTGAAGAACAAGAGTGGTTAAAAGATAAATAAGGTGGCTGGTGTATAGGACCAGGGGTAAAACTATGGGTGGTATGAGATGAGTTGTAAAAAGTGAACTTCTGATAGAAACTTAAAGGTGCGCTGAACAGAAAACATGGCATCATCTCCTAAGAAGTATGACGGCTGTGGTGGAATATGTCGTGTGTGTAGTTGTGGGAAGTGTTTGCGTCGTGTAATGTCGAGTGCCTTACATTGTATGAGGATGTGGATCACGGTTAGGGCCTCTCCGCACCTGCTGCACAGAGGTCTTGGAGATCCTGTGAGCAGGTGGGAGTGTGTTATATGAGTGTGGCCTATCCGTAACCTAGCAAGGGCAACTTCAGCGTGTCTGTTGTGTGTGTCAGTCGTGTATGGTCCCAAGAGTGGCTTTATTATGTGTAGTTTGTTGTCTGTCTGTTCATTCCAGAGTGCTTGCCATGTTTCGCGAAGGTGTTGTCTGATGTGTGGCTTGAGGTCAGTGTAGGGTACTGTTGCTATGTCCGGTGTAATTGTATGTGCGGCAGCAGCGGCCATCTGATCAGCGGTCTCATTTCCCGCAATCCCAGAGTGGCCTGGAACCCAACACATGATCACCTCGAGATTTAATGCATACGCTGACATAATGGTTTTATACACTACATTAATAATATGGTTTTTAGAAGACTTGTTGGATGACAATGCATTCACAACACTCATTGAATCTGTGAAAATGATAGACTTGGGTATTTCATGTTGCACTATGTGATTTAAAACAAGCAAAACTCCATGGGCTTCCGCCGTAAAAATGCTGGTCTTCGAGTTCAGAGTCTTAGAGACTCTAAAATCGGGTCCGTGCGCCGCACACGACACAGTAAGGGCAGTTTTTGATGCGTCACTGTAAAACTCTGCACATTCATACTTGTACTGCAGGGAGAAGAAGTGCTGCACAATAGCAGTTTGTGGTACCCTGGTTTTATCAATTTTCACGAAGGACAAGTCACAAAACACAGGTTGAAGCTTCCAGGGTGGCAAGACGTCAGTAAAAGAAGATGTATAGATGTCTAAAAAGGAGATGTCGAAATTTGAAGCTTCCTGTCTCACTCTAAGTGAGAACGGCAAAGGAACAGACGGGCGATTTACAAACAGTGGCGATGTGGATGTATCATTAAAAAGAGGTTTAAAAGGATGGTTATTCAAAGATGAAATTTTAAAAGCGTAGAGAAAGTCCACATACGTTCGTTGGTACTCAAGGCACCACTTATTACATTCAACATATAGACTCTGGGCCGGGCTAGTGCGGAAAGCACCCGACGCAAGGCGCAGACCCAAGTGGAGTACTGGATCAAGACTTTTTAGGGTTGTTTTCGATGCCGACCCATACACGACACTGCCGTAGTCTAATCGAGACCCGACTAACGCGGTAAAGACCCGGAGAAGCAGTTCTTTGTCTGCACCATAGGATTGGTGGGAGAGGACCTTGAGAATGTTTAGTGTTTTGAGGCATTTATGTTTAAGTGCTTTGATGTGTGAAATGAACGTGAGCTTTTCGTCAAATATGACACCTAAAACTTGTGCTCCCGTTTAACAGGAATAGGTGCACGGTTAAGCGTAATCTCAGGGTCCGCGTTAATCCCGCGCTTGCGGGAAAACACAACACAAGTACTTTTGGCCGGGTTTAGTTTAAACCCGTTAAGGTCTGCCCAGCCAGCAAGTTTCTTAACACCGAGCTGTACTTGACGTTCGCATATTGACAGGTTACAGGATTTAAAAGATATTTGCACATCGTCTACATAGATGGAACAGGAAATGGTTGGCGGCAATGCCTTTCGGAGGGAGTTCATCTTAACTATAAACAACGTGCAGCTTAGAACTCCACCTTGCGGCACACCATTTTCCTGCAAATATACATTGGAAAGTGCACTGCCAACCCTAACTCGAAAGGTTCGTTCGGTCAAATAACTACAAAGAGTGTTCATCATGTTGCCGGAGACACCAAACGACTTAAGGTCCCTGAGGATGCCGTAGCGCCAGGCTGTATCATAAGCTTTTTCAATATCGAAAAATACAGTAAGGCAGAACTGGTTATGGACAAATGCATCTTTTATGTAGGATTCCAGTGCAACAAGTTGATCATTGGTAGATCGCCCCACCCTGAAGCCTGCCTGGCAGCCCTCGAGAAGACCGTTGTACTCCAGAAAGTACACGAGCCTACGGTTTATCATCTTCTCGAGGAGCTTACACAGGCAGCTTGTAAGGGCGATGGGACGATAACTTGCGGGAGAGGAAGGGTCCTTCCCTTCCTTCAGAAAGGCCACAACTATGGCCTCCTTCCAAGACCTTGGAAGCTGCCCCGAAAGCCATATTCTGTTGTAGAGGTGTAGGAGTGTCTCAAGTGTGTCTGCGTGTAGGTGTTGTATCATGGTGTATGTAATGCTGTCTGCCCCTGGAGCTGAGGGCGTACAAGTGGAAAGAGCAACCTTCAGCTCATGAAGTGTGAATAGAGAGTTGTAAGCAGAATTCGACTTGTTCTTGTCTCGTAAGGGCTTCTTTTCTGCAGATGTTTTGTGTTGCATGAAAGTATTAGTGTAGTGTGCTGAGCTGGACACGTGTTGGAAGTGTTGTGCGAGTGTGTTAGCCTGGTCTTCCAGTGTGTCCCCTGTTGTACTAACCAGGGGCAGGCTGTGTGTCTGTTGTCCTTTTAGTTTTCGTATTCGTGTCCAGACTTTGTGTGTATCAGTGTATGAGTTGATGGAAGTGAGGAAGGTGTGCCAACTCTCTCGTTTTGCCTCACGGCGCACACGTTTTCCTAACGCCTTGGCCCGTTTGAACAAGAGGAGGTTACTCGACGTGGGGTACCGACGAAGGATACCCCACGCCTTGTTCTGGGCCTCTCGCGCCCGCCTACAGTCCTCATTCCACCACGGCCTCCTCTGGTTGTGCGGGGCACCAGAGGCGTGGGGAATGGACTTTTCGGCGGCGTCGAGGATGTGCGCCGTGAGGAGTTGGGTAGCTTCTTCAACGTGTAGGTGTCCTATGGATGTGTGGTGTAGTTTGGATGTCTCTGTAAATGTATTCCAGTTAGCGCGTGCTTCATTGAACCTATTATGGGAAGATTGACTGCATGGGCCTTTACCTATGTATGTTAGTGAGGTGGGGAAGTGGTCACTGCCATATGGGTCAGTTCCTACTCCCCACTCGACAAGAGGAAAGAGAACTGCGGAGCCAATAGCCAAGTCAAGACATGAGTATGTGTTGTGACCTACCGTATTTACTCGCGCAATCCTCGCACTCGCGTAATTCTCGCACCCCTAATATGAGCCACCAAAACTTGGATTTTTTGGTTCCTCGCATAATCCTCGCACCCCCAACTTTGCAGCGGCGAAAGTTGCCTGCTCGCGAAACCCGCATGGTGCACGCGCTCTCCAACGCGCGCCCTCCCCCGCCGCTTCTCCGTTCGGCGGAGAGCGCTGTGTATCCAAGGTCATCCAGGCGCCCTAACAACCTGCATGGCTACTACCTCCATGCAGCGAAATGTAGGCGAAAAGGCGGCGAACGTCACCGGCGGCGGCCGCTCCGCCGTCGGCGTCGAAAATACGGCTGTTCGCAGGCGATCTACGCGAGCTAGATGTCGAACGCGCGGCGGCGAACGCGACCGGAAGCAAAGGCGGCAATTTGATGATGGTTGGGTTTTTATGGCGCAAGGCCGACTAAGGGCAAAGAGCGCCAGAGAAAAGTTTATTTAATGAAGTGAAGTGGTTACCACAAAAAATAGGTAAAAAGAAAACGTGTCAACCGAACATAGTAAAATCAGTTAAAGATAATGGTGATGGCTGGTGTATAGGGCCAGATTTCATTATGCGTGATAGGAAATGAGGTTTAAAAACTTAATGTCTGACAAATAATCAAACACACGTTTCACAGAAACACTGGCATCGTCACCTAGAAACAGCGATGGATGTAGGGGGATCTGTTGTCTGTAGAGTTCTCTGAAGTGTTTGTGTCGTGTTGTGTGAAGTGCCTTGCATGTGATTAGTATGTGCACCACGGATAGGGCCTCTCCGCATCTGCTGCACTGGGGTCTCGAAGATCCCGTATGCAGATACGAGTGCGTTGCATGGGTGTGCCCTATCCGCAATCTGGCCAAGGCGACTTCAGAGTATCTATTGCGTGGGTCGGTGGTGTATGGTCCCAAGTGTGGTTTTATTACGTGTAACTTGTTGTCTGTTTGTTCACTCCAGTGTGTTTGCCATGTTTTGCGAAGTTGTTGTCTGATGTGTGGTTTCACGTCGGTGTAGGGTAATGTGGTTATGTCTACTGTATTCAAGAGTGTAGCAGCAGCAGCCATTCGGTCTGCTGCTTCGTTCCCGGCTATACCACAGTGGCCAGGGACCCAGCAAAGAACCAGTTCAAATTTGCGTACATACACAGACATAATACCCTTGACTATTAAATTTATAACGTGATTTTTTGAAGACTTTGTTGACGACAACGCCCGCACAACACTGAGAGAATCTGTATATATAATGGATTGTGGGATGTGGCTTTGAAGGATATGATTAACAACCAGAAGTACACCATAAGCCTCTGCCGTAAAGATACTTGTATTACGGTTAAGAGTTCTCGTGACACTAAGGCCGGGCCCATGCGCCGCGCAGGACACCGAGGTGGAAGTTTTAGAGGCATCCGTATAAAATTCAGAACATTGGTACTTCTGCTGCAAATACAAGAAGTGCTGCAGAATTGCACATGTGGGAGCTCGGTTTTTATCTACATGTGTGAATGATGTGTCGCATGAGACAGGGCACAGATGCCATGGTGCTATGAAATCTGTTACAGAACTTTGGATGGTATCTAAAAAGGAGACAGCAAGCTCTGACGCTTCCTCTCTAACTCTGTAAGAGAAGGGCGCAGAGAACGACGGTCGATTTAAAAGGAGTTCAGTCATGGAGGTATCATGAAAAACTTATTTAAAAAGATGGTGAGGCATGGATGAAATTTTAAAAGCATAAAGGAGGTCTGTGTATGCTCGCTGACGTTGTAGGTTCCATTTGTTGCACTCTACATACAGGCTTTCAACTGGACTAGTCCGAAAGGCGCCACACGACAAGCGGAGCCCTAGATGAAGCACAGGGTCCAGCATTCTGAGGGATGTTTTAGTGGCTGACCCATAGACAACGCTGCCATAGTCCAATCGTGAACCTATCAAGCTGGTAAAAACACGTAACAGAAGTTGTTTGTCAGCACCAAAAGAGATGTGCGAGAGAACCTTCAGGATATTCATTGTTTTTAAGCATTTATGTTTTAGTTGTTTTATGTGTGGGATGAATGTGAGCTTTTCGTCAAAGATTATACCTAAAAACTTGTGTTCCTTTTTTACAGGAATCGAGACACCGTGGAGTTGAATGTCTCTATCCGGTCGGATGCCAGTCCTCTTGGAAAACAAGACACAAGTGCACTTCCCTGGATTAAATTTAAAACCGTTGCTATCTGACCAACCAGCTAGCTTGTTAACACCAAGCTGGACCTGGCGCTCACAGACAGACAAGTTACAGGATTTAAAGGAGAGCTGAACGTCGTCTACATAGATTGAACAGGAAATCGACGATGGCAGCGCCTTCCTAAGGGAATTCATTTTCACAATAAAAAGGGTGCAACTTAAAACTCCACCTTGCGGCACTCCATTTTCCTGCACATGAACCCTAGAGAGTGCAGTTCCAACTCGCACACGAAAGGTTCTTTGAGACAAGTAGCTGGCAAGTGTGTTCATCATGTTACCTGCCATGCCGAAGGACTTGAGGTCGCTTAGGATGCCATACCGCCACGCGGTATCGTACGCTTTTTCTAGATCAAAAAATACTGTCATACAGCACTGCTTATGGAGGAAAGCATCTTTTATATACGCCTCTAATGCAACGAGTTGGTCGTTGATAGATCGCCCCGCCCTGAAGCCTGCCTGGCAGCTCTCGAGAAGACCATTGTACTCTAAGAAGTACACGAGTCTCCTGTTTATCATCTTCTCAAAGAGCTTACACAGGCAGCTTGTCAGGGCAATGGGACGATAACTGGCGGGAGAGGAAGGGTCCTTCCCTTCCTTTAGAAAAGCCACTACTATGGCCTCCCTCCAAGAGCGAGGAATGTGCCCCGAAAGCCATATGTTGTTGTATAGATGTAGGAGTGTTTCAAGAGTGTCTGGGTGTAGGTGCTGTATCATGGTGTATGTGATTTTGTCTGCACCTGGAGCTGAAAGCTTACATGTGCTCAGAGCAACCTTCAGCTCATGAATTGAAAAAGGAGAATTGTAAGAAGTGTGCGACTTGTTGTTATCACGCAGGCACTTCTTTTCAACAGATGTTTTGTGTTTAATGAAAGTGTTGGTGTAATGTGCTGAGCTGGACACGTGTTCGAAGTGTTGTGCAAGCGTGTTGGCCTGATTTTCGAGTGTGTCCCCTGTTGTGCTAACCAGGGGCACGCTGTGTGTCTGTTGTCCTTTTAGATTGCGTATTCGTGTCCAGACTTTGTGAGTGTCGGTGTATGAATTGATGGAAGTAAGGAAGGCGCGCCAACTCTCCCTTTTCGCCTCACGACGCACACGCTTCCCAAGAGCCTTTGCCCGTTTAAAGGAAATGAGATTATCTGGCGTGGGGTACCGGCGAAGGTCACCCCACGCCTTGTTCTGGGCCTCTCGCGCCCGCCTACAGTCCTCGTTCCACCAGGGTCTCCTTGGGTTGCAGGACGCACTGGAGGCCTGGGGCATAGACTTTTCGGCGGCGTCGAGTATGTGTGCCGTGACGAGTTGAGCTGCTTCCTCCACGTGTAGGTGCTTTATGGTTGTGTGGTGTAGTTTAGATGTTTCTGTGAATGTACTCCAGTTTGCTTTTGATTCAATAAACCTGTTATGGGAAGATGGATTGCATGGGCCTTTACCTATGTACGTTAGGGAAGTGGGGAAGTGGTCACTACCATATGGGTCCGTGCCCACGCCCCACTCAAGACATGGAAAGAGAATTGCAGAACCAATAGCCAAGTCAAGATGCGAGTATGTATTGTGTCCTAAGTTATGGTATGTAGGCTGTTTTTTGTTGAAAAGGCATGCTCCTGAAGATGTGAGGAATTTCTCTATCAGGCGACCTCGGGCATCCATTCTAGAGGAGCCCCAAAGAGAGTTGTGCGCATTAAGGTCGCCTGTTAGGATGTATGGTTCGGGCAGCTGGTCGACCAGCGCCTCGAAGTCAGAGCTCGAAAGTGCATGATCAGGAGGAATGTAAATGGAGCATACCGTTATCAACCTATTAAATATTATCGTACGGATTGCTACAGCCTCGAGGACGGTATTCAAGGTGACAGGGTGGCAGGCTAAGGATTTCCGAGCGACAATTGCCACACCTCCTGAAGAGTGTGTGCAGCCAACCCTGTCCTTTCTGAATACCATGTAACTATTTAGGAAATTTGTTTGTTTAAAATTGAGGTGGGTTTCCTGGAGACACATGAGACTTGGCTGACTGGCATGCAGAATCTCATACACATCGTCAAGATTTTTAAGGAGGCCTCTGCAGTTCCATTGGATGATGTTTTCTGTTCCCTTATTTAAATTGAAGAATAACTGGAGTGTTTGTGTTTGCTCATGTGTCGTCTTTCGGGGCTGTTATTTTAGGATTTCTAGGCCTTTCTGTCGGCTTGAACATCGGAGGCTGCTCCTTGCGCTGCGTTGCAGGCAGGAACGGCGCAACATCCATCTCCTCGTCGGATACTAGAAGGGTGCCCGGCGGACCAGGCCCCTCTGACTTGGCCCCCTTTCGGGAGCCCTTCGTTTGAGCCGCCACCGCCGAGGGCGTCCGGGACACCAAAGGTGGCACGGGAGGTGCGGTGGCGGTGGGAGCCGATGCGGGGCCCCCGGTGTCCATCCGGTCGGCACCGTCCAACGCACTGGAGGACGGGGAGGCAGAGGCGGGAGCGGCACCGGTCCCTACAGAAGAGGTTGTCACCACAACCGCTGCTGCCTCAGCAAGCGGCGTGGCGACGGATTGGGCTGCCTCAGGCACCCCAGGGGGGGGGCGGTGGAGGGACCAGGTCAGACTCGCTGAACTGCGTCCCTGTGGACACCAGACGCCGCTCCGCCCCCCGGCGAGCAGCGTCGGCGTACCTCCCCAGGGGGAAAGAGGCGAACCTCTTTCGCGCTTCTGGGAAGGTGATGTTCTCAGTTACCTTCACATTAATGATCGCCTTCTCCTGCTTAAACTTCTCGCACGTTCGAGAGTAGGCGGCATGGGGTCCCTGGCAGTTGGCGCAGGTGAGGGTTGACGATGGACAATTATCAGAAGGATGATCATGCTGAGCGCACTTAGCGCAGGTCAGACGACCACGGCAGGAGTTGGTTCCGTGCCCGAACCGCTGGCACTTAAAGCAGCGGCGCGGGTTTGGAATGTAAGGACGAATGAAGCATCGGATGAACCCGGCGTTGATATGGTCAGGAAGTGAGGAGCAGTTGAAGGTCAGGATAATATGTTTCAAGGGGATTATCTTATTATCTCTACGCACCGTGATGCGGCGCACGGCTGTGACACCCTGATCCTTTAGACCTTCAAGAATGTCGGCATCTGTCTCGTTAAGAAGATCTGCCTCAGAGATCACACCCTGCGAGCTATTCAGGCTGCGGTGGGGTGTGACCCTGATGTCCACATCGACCATTTTCGTCTGACCAAGAAGTGTGGTTGCCTGCTGCTGGTTTTTTACTTCAACAAGGACTTCACCTGTGCGTTGTTTTTTGGCATTGTAGGTTTTCCCAATTATTCCATCAAGGTATTTTGTAATCAAAAATACTGATTGTGAAGCAAGAGGGCAGGCTGAGTCAAGAGATTCGATAACAAGGAAACGAGAGTATTTGTCTGGGTTTTGGAAGCTCATGCTTGAAAGTGGAGGGAAAGATACTTCGGTGCGGCCCCTTTTCAGGGACCGATCACGTTTGGAGGGGGGTTTTGAATTTTCCATACAGCATAGAAAAAAAGCAGGGGACGGGGGTACTTTCTTCTCAAACCTTACCCTGATAGCCTGAGAGGTCCCGGAGCTCCCTGCCTCGTAAACAGACAGGGAGCCCATCCGCCGGAGCTTGACCTGGGCTCCGACGGCCACCGTTTGAGGCTTCTACCCTTCACTTTTAAACACATCACCACGGTAGGTTACAGTTTATGTTGGGGGCTCGGGGTCCGCGGTGTCGCCAACACCGTCACCATGAATATTCAAGGTGCCCCGTGCGGGGAAAGGCGGCAATTTCATGATTGCTGATCGACGGGATACTGTTTACGTTGTAAATAAAATAAAAAGAAAAAGCTGCTGTTGGCAACACTGAGCTTACATATACAAAAAACGACCGCTACATTTAGCGGGACTGGCATAGGGCAAATTGGCAACACTGCACCGGATTTTTTTTTTCCAAGCATAATTCTCGCACCCCTAACTTTGCATTGACTTTTCCGAAAAAAAAAGTGCGAGGATTATGCGAGTAAATACGGTATGTTATGGTATGTAGGCTGTTTATTGTTGAAAAGGCATGCTCCAGAAGATGTAAGGAATTTCTCTACCAGGCGAGAGTTGTGAGCATTAAGGTCGCCTGTAAGGATGTATGGTTCGGGCAGCTGGTCAACCAGTGCCTCGAAGTCGGAGCTCGTAAGTGCAACATCAGGAGGAATGTATGCATACCGTTATCAATCTATTAAATATTATTGTGCGGATGGCTACAGCCTGAAGGAAGGTGTTCAAGGTGACAGGGTGGCATGCTAAGGATTTGCGGGTGATTATGGCAACACCGCCAGAAGAGTGTGTGTAGCCATCCCTGTCTTTCCTGTATACCATGTAACTATTCAAGAAATTTGTGTTTGGAATTCAAATGTGTTTCCTGGACACACATTATACTTGGCTGATTGGCATGGAGAATCTCATAAACGTCGTCAAGATTATTCAGAAGGCCTCTGCAGTTCCATTGAACAATATTTTCTCTTCCCATTATTATGTGTTCAGAGCTACTGGAGTGCGACTATTTATGTAGGGTCTTTCGGGGCTTGCACTCTTGGAAGGGGTTTTCTGACCTTCTCTACTGACCTGGACGTCGCAGCCCGTTCCTTCCGCTGCGATGAAAGCCGGAAGGGCTCGACGTCCTTGTCGTCATCTGAAGGCAAGGGGGTGCCCAGCGGACTGGGCCCCCTTGACATGGTACCCTTTCGGGTGTTCTTTGCCTGCGCTGCCAGTGCCAAAGGCGTGGGGAGCACCACAGATGGCACAGGCAGTGAGGCGGGAGAGGGGGTCGCTGCGACTGCCTCCGTCTCCATCTCGTCCGGGCCCTCGCGTGTGCTTCGGGCCGGTGGAGAGGGGGAAACGGTGGGTGCAGCAGCATCCCCACCGGACTTGGATGCCACCACAGCCGCTGCTGGCTCAGCGAGCGGTGCGGAGGCGGGTTGGGCTGCAAGAGGCAACCCAGGGGGTGGGGCGGGGGCGGAACCAAGTCCGACTCTCGGTACTGGGTCCCCGCCGAAACAAGACGCCGCTCCGCCCCCCGGCGAGCTGCGTCAGCGTACCTGCCCAGAGGGAAGGAGGCAAACCTCTTCCGCGCCTCTCAGAAGGTGATGTTTTCGGTTACCTTGATGTTTATGATTTTCTTTTCAAGTTGAAATTTGTCACATTTCCTGGAGTAGGCTGCGTGTGGACCCTGGCAGTTTATGCAAAGAGACTGTTGCACGTTACAATTTTCGGACGCGTGGTCGTGCTGGGCGCATTTCGCGCAGGTAAGTCGGCCGCGACAGGAGTTCGTGCCGTGCATCCCGAACCGTTGGCACTTGAAACAGTGCCGCGGGTTCGGGATGTACGGCCGGACTGAACATCGGACGAAACCTGCGTTGATGAATTCTGGGAGGGTGGACCTGTCAAAGGTTAGGATGAGGTGCTTTGTCGGTATTTGTTTATCGTCTCTGCGGATGGTTATGCGCCTGACAGCTGTTACGCCCTGACTACAAAGGCCCTCCAGCAGGTCAGCTTCAGATTTATTCAGTAGGTCATACTCGGAAATCACGCCCTGGGAGCTGTTTAGGCTTCGGTGGGGCGTGACTCGGATTGGAAGATCAGCGATGCTAGTTTGAGCAAGAAGTTTTTTAGCCTGATCCTGGCTATTGACCTCGACAAGAATTTCACCGGTTCGATGTTTTTTGGCCTTATACAACCCTCCAAGAATACCGAGAAGAAACTTTGAAATGAGAAATACCGACTGAAGCAAGAGGTTTTGATTGGTCTACAGATTCCATCACGATGAAGCGAGGATAGTTCGGTTTCGGAGGACTCAAGTCAGGAAGTGGTGGAAAGGAAACTTCGGTGCGGCCCCTTTTCGGGGGCCGATCACGTCTGGGGGGGAGGGGTTGGAAAATGCCCTATGATACATTGAAAAGCAGGGAGACGGGGGTACTTTCTCCTTTGACCTTACCCTGGTAGTCAAAGAGGTCCCGGAGCTCCCTGCCTGGTAGACAGGCAGGGAGTACATCGGCCGGAGCTTGACCAAGGCTCCGACGGCCACCGTTCACGGCTTCTAACCCTTCACCTTTCAACTTCTAGCCACGGTAGGTGACAGCTTAAGTATGGGGGGCTCGGGGTACGCGGTGTCGCCACTCACCGTCACCAAGATTACTCAAGGTGCCCCGTGCGGGGAAGTACCAACTATAAAATTTCAAGGAAAAGGTAAAACTACCTACATTGAGCCGAATAGTAGCGAACGAGAACGCTCAGTTAAATATTCAACCGGTAATGCTGCAACCATAGTAAGGCTACTTTCCAAGATCTTGCAACTGTATATACATATAGCAAAATATGCTTGGCAGACATTCAGCAGCATGCTCCCCCCCCTTCTTCCCCCCAAATGGTGAAGTCTCTTCGAAAAGGCCGAGTTTGGTTGTGCCTCTTTACTGAAAGGTATTTTGAAAACAGTGAAAAATGATGTTTGGGCCAATTTACGTACTTTATGGGAGCGATGTTAGACAGGTCCTTGGTGTCCGTAAAGGCTTTCAAGCCTTTCGAGATCCAATGAGCCCTTGTTGCCACGACATCAAAGTTGGATGATGTCACTCGCAGGCTCCTTTCCTCTCCACCTCCCACTTTTTGCGTTTCCGTGTGTCCTGCTCAAGCTGAGCAGAGGAAGCTGGCGTCTTGCACACCTTCTGTTCATCGAAAAAAAAACGAATACATTCGCTTACACTAACTAACCAAGCTTCATTTGTGGCAGATAAAATTCACTCTAATATATGGACTAATAATGCACAAGCTGCACGTCAGTGCAGCTGGGCACTACTCTGGTAAAAAATAAATATTGCCATTTGTACACATGCGTTTCAGCGGCTAAATGGTTCAACAGCGTTTGGTAAAGGCTAGTACGCATGAGGTAAACTTTGATAAAAATAAAGCCAATGAAGGGGCACAATGTGCAAACATACCTGCAGGATCCTGTTTTCTTTCAGATGGGTGGGAGGAACCCATGTGTCGGAACCTTCAAAAAACTTTGGTGCAGGTAGAGCTTCAGCAGGGGAAGGGGCTGCAGGTGAAATCTCTGACACACGCACATCGAAGCCATGAGGCAGGAGTGACTGTTGGCAGGCCATTGGAGAAGAAGCCCGTGCCAGGCCGTATCTAGTCTTTTTGTATGGCTGCCCAGGAGTGTTCAACAAACCAAGCGCAAACTCATCGCCGGGGTCCAGTGACAACAAATTTCTGGCGAGCTCAACTTTGGCCGCTTCTTGCTGCTGTTCGTTGTGGGGGAAAAGCCGACGCTCAGTCGGCCGTCCGAACTTTCGAACAATCAGTCCACCCTCTCTCACGCTTCTCCAGTCAACGTCCTGAATGGACCTTCCTTTTGTAGAACAGGTACGGAGCACCCGCCAAGAGTTCAGGGAGTTCCGAGAACCATTTGGCCTGGAGGAGGGAAACTGTACGCAGCATTGCCATCAAATGATTGCACGCTAGTTTTCCAGCCGCGCACTCACAGCTGCCATCGACAATGGCCCCTTGCCTGTCTATTGCAGCAATAACGCTGTAAGGTTTGGAATTCTTGCTGCGGTGGCATTCCGCCTTCAAAAAAAAATAGTCCATTACTGAAAAAAAAAAGTTACACACAACATTTATACTTACAAATTGTGAACTTTACGCACATTCCACAAGCTCATCTCTCAGATGGTTAATAAAGTGCCTTGGCTTTTACTGCGAAAGCAGGTCGTAATGTTGAAACGCTGTGTCTGAAACCTCCTTGAGCTCCTCCACTGTCCAGGGGAGAAAATGATTCGTGGAACATAATGGGCATGCATAGGTGCATAGGGGAATGCTAGAGAAAGGGATGAGCTATTGCAGATTAAACACAGAATGCTGCGTGGCCGTAGCATTAAATTTATGCGTGATCAGAGCAGTTTAAAGGAGCCATGAAGATAAAACACAAGTTTGGTTCATTCAAAAGATTGTCTCGTTAGAATCATACTGACACCACTTTTAACGTAAACTTCGCTCAAATAAGCTACATAATTAGGAAAAACGGGAATGGTCATGCGACCCACCAGCTCATTTCCCGCAACAGAACCAATGTCGTCACATGAGCTAAGCTCTGCGATTGGCGGAGGCTGGCAGAAGCAGACGCAAATTAGGTAGAACTTACAAACTAGACGAACGAGCGATTTGCGCTTAAATTTAGGGCACATTCTTTACAAAGCAATAAAAATGATGGGACAAACAGTGGAACTTACGAAAGCACATTTAAACATAGAAGTGCTGATGCGTTCTGCTGTTCGTACTGCGCACAGCATGCTTGGTTTAGCTGCACAGCACTACGGGGCTTGGGGTTGTCTCAGACGACACTGGCCGATTGACGCAAGCAACGGTGTCTTACGTGACCCCATTTGTCGAACGAGCACTGTTTCAGGGAACGAATATTTTCTCCCAGAACAAAAACAAGCCAGGTTTAAATGCGGGCAAAAACAAACCAAACGCTTGCCACGGTATGGTGGCGCCATCTAGGTTACGGAACGTAAAGAAACGCGGGAACGGAGACAACCTTTGAACGGTCCCGTGCCGCCGCAATTGGGCCAACGGGCTCAACGCGTTATTCTTTTCGTTTCCCACGAGACCTAGCAACGCGAAACAGACAATATGATTCAAACTTCTTCAGTAAACCGCGTTGCGGCGATAATTTTAGCGCGGTTTTGACACAATGACTTGCTTCGGCGGCGAGCGAGCAACCGAAAATGGCGGCGTAGCGTATACGTGTCTCTACCCTGTACGGCGGATGCGTGAATGAAGGTACTCTAGGCTGCAGAGCAGTCGGTTCCAGTGATGTCACTTGGGGCCACGAAAACGCACGATTGAGCGGGAAAATCAAAATTTTAACCTAAATTGTTTAATTTCTCAGTGAATAAAGCACCGTTTGTATCCGGACAAGCGCTGGGGGCACTACAAAACACGAAATCTTTCGAATAAAACCAACTCGCATTTTCTCTTCATGGCTCCTTTAACGCGAAAGTACACTAGCCGAGCTCAATGCTGCTCAGGTTTGGTTGAACCACATCTGGCATACATGGATGTAGCACGTTCTGACACAGCCTTGCATGAAAACTTGCACATTTTGGTTCCTCGTCGCTTTCCTCGAGCCGAAATTTATGGACACTTTTCGTCACCGTCATGGCAAGCTCTTCACATTTAGAACCCTTCTGTAACTGCTTGTCAGAACTTCAGTAACACTTATGAAATTTAGTTGCACAGAAATTAATAACTTCACGAGTGCCGTACTGATTCCGGAGCTTGTAGTACATGTTTTAATTTGCAATGCACTTCTACTGGCGCCATTTTTCTCTAATAAGCAGCCACTTCATAGTTAAGCACCTTTAGCTGTCTTTCCTCTTTAATGTATTTAGAGCTCATAGGATTCGTTTAGGACGCACGCCTAGAAGCTTACACTTAGCGTTGCTGGTTTCTCAAGTCGCATTTCCGGCTGTTTCACAGAAACACAAGCTCCTTCCCTATTAATAAAATTACTACTTGGTTGGGATTTCGTTGGTGTTGCTCACTCGCAGGCAGTTACAGCGATGTAAGAGCGCGCGCAACTTCCGAGGGGGAATGCATATTTTACCGAACCTCAAGCGCTGTGCGAATTAGTGCTTCAGGAATGTTCACACTTTAGAGAACGACGCAACAAAAACGACAAATTCTGTGACTGTTGTTTCCACTTTACGATCCAGTAGTCAGTTACGTCCACTTTTCGGGTGCATCAAACTGCTCAGCGCCTACTTTGTACGATCGACTCTCACGCAAACATTTATATGGTAACAAGCTTGCTGCAGTGTAACACACACAGTATTGATACGAAGTGCGCTTTGATCATTCGTGAACCTTAATGAGAGAGAGCATACATTGCTTGCAGCTGTTTGTCTTCACGGACGATGGCACAACGTAGGATTCTACGCTAAAGTTGTAGCTGCGCTCCAAGCAATGCTCCGTGGTATACTTGATAGAGTAAAACTCCAATATGCGCTTCTCGCTGAGAGTCGGTATACCGGAGAGGTTGTTGTCCCAGCCGGTAATAGGAAATACCAATTTTCGAGACGCGCACGCCATCACTCGCCCGGTACTGCGATCTACAGAGGCGAGCTACAGCCACTTAGGTACCGCCGTTGCCGCCGTATCGCGGCTTCCTTCATCATGGCCGCGCCCCAGGTTGCCCGACTGGCTTTCCGCTCGTCGGCTATGCCCGTAGCATTCTGAAAAGGGTCTATAATGTCATCACAGCCTGCTGCGGGACTTTGTTTGGTTGAAATAGAAAAGCTTAACTTAACATCCATGAAGAAGTGTTACAGAAGCAATGTTTCCAGAAAAGAACACTTTATTTTATCAAGTAACGGTGAATGAGGTCATGCGACAGTGTAGCATTGTGCATCAATTGTGCCTTGCTGCTATCTGTCAAGTAACGTACGCTGAATGAAAGGTTTCCACGAAAAAACATTTGTTCCCGCTTCCCAACAGCTCAGGCTGAGCCATGGTAGACAAAGGGCACGGAGAAACCTCCAAGACAAGGATGCCCTTCCAGAGGGGTCAGGGATGGCACGGCCTCTAATTGTAGCCCGTACTTGTACTTGTGGCAGCTGGTACACACATCAGCAGGTGTGCCTGCAAAAAACCTTCGTTCACAATAGCTCGCATGACCCGCACAGTGTGATAAACTGGTGCCACAGATTGTCTTCAAAGACCTAAGAGAGGGTCGCGTGTGGCTGGACCCTATTCACGAGTTGTGCTTCATGGAAGTGGTATTCAGCCTACTTCACAGCAGGTGTCTCTTGAAACAGCTTGGACAGCCTGCACACGACATTCCTGAATCTTGCTGCCCATATTGCTGCGCACCGTTCCACACAGTGCTGATACAGTGGCTTGCCAGGGCTGGGTGAAATGAAAAGATATGCACCACAATGAACGGTCATTGGGTATGCATGAAAACAAATGCAAGAGGACGCGTGCAATCTTGACAGTAGAATGCAGGGCCCGTTCCTACAAGCGGCACAATAGGTGACCTTAGTTCGGAGATCTCTCCTGGAGTTCCATGCAGTTGCAACGTCCTGCATAGCGATGGCTGGTTCTTTCCTCAGCAGGTATGCCTGAAAAAAAATGGTTCATAGGGCGAGCATGCAAGTGCACTAGCTACAGGCATGAACCACTGCGAAGAATTTCTGCAGGGCTTGCGTCAATGGGAAAATAAAAATGTGGTTCAATCAATGGAAGTCCAGATGCTCTGCATACAGGTCATGGCATGTCGGTCTGTTGCGGGCACTGCATATGCCACTGGCGGATCCAGGGGGGGGGGGGCCTAGGGGCTCGGCCCCCCCCCGAGATGCCGTGGGTATCTCCCCCCCCCCCCTCACCGCTTTCACTTTTCCGCTCCCGAGGTGGCCTTGCGAAAAACCACGTATCTTTGTTCATTCTCCAGACACTGGATGGATACCATACCAACCACTGCAAAGATCAGTCTGGACGTGATTCCCGGGTTTCGTAGTTGCTGTATGTTCCTGGCCGTTGCCTGCCGGCCGCGGCCAAGCTCCGTTATACCCCTGTCACACGGGCACTTTCAATCCGGATTGAAGTTAATCGCGATCGAGTTTTCGAGCGACCACCCTTTTGAAATGTGAGAGACGGTTGAGCTATTCCAGCGGATACAGCGAACCGGCTTGGCCCACCGCCGAGCTCCTCCCTCCCTCTCTCCCACTCAGCGTGCCCACTGCTCCGCCGCCTGGAGAGTGAGTGTTTGTGTCTGTTCAACGTGGGGGAAGTTACAACGGTCGCGAGTGTGCGTGCACTGTGGAAACTACAGCGGTGAGTGTCTGTGCGTACTCTCAAACGGACGCCACGGACGGCTGTTGCTGGACTCGCCCTTTATAAGCAGAACGCTTTGGCGCGCAAATTATTCGGCCGGTAGTCTCAGTCGGGTCATGTTGTCACTCTGCTCGAGTATGTTGTAGCAAGCCTGCGGGCTGCTTCGTTCTTAACTTCTTGTATCGTCGTATTCTCTCGTTATGCAGTCAACTCAATTACGTTTAACTGCCGTCTCGTCTCCTTCGGGCTTCTGGCCTCCGACTCCAAGTTCACCTCGGGCAACCCCACCGCTCGCCGGTTACGCTACCACGTACGACGCGGAGGGGGACGCAGGGTCGCCTCCCCGCCTGTAACACCGTGTAGCAGCGTCGTCCGATCCGGACTGAGCTCGATCGGGATTGACTCGATCGCGACACATCCCAGCACAAAGAGCGCAGCGAAAATGGTAAGCATCCTTATGTTGATATTACACTGATTTTTGCCTGTCTTTATGAACACCCGCTAGAACCGTTGAGATAACGAAATAAGCGGTAAATTTATCAGAATAAGCCCTGTCCGAGTATTCGCTTCTGACAAACTTTGAAAGGGAAACTAAAGCGGTTCTGTGGTGGAGAAAAAACTCTTTTAGCCCCTTGGCTTCCACGCGCTGCGGGCCGTTCCTGCCTAGTATTCCGCGGCAAAAGTTTTCCGCCCGCAGGAGGCATGGGGCGGTGTATATAAATCGCACTAAAGTCCGCACAAAACGTCATAGAAAAACAAAACTTGCTTTATTTTGTTCGCAATGCTTCACCGCAACCACTTTAGCGGTAGGATTTGCGTGTGTGAAAAGCCTTGAAACACACAGGCATGTGAAGCGCAACTTCGCACTTTCCGCATTCCCATCGGCTCTCGGACCTTTTGCCATGTACCTTGCAAACTAAGCAAAGCCTTTATGGATTTTTCTTCACTTTGTTCACGGGTAAGGTGATGAGAGGGAGGCGGCTGATTGGTCCGGTGGGCACGCAGCTCCCACTGTAGTCTCAGCTTAGGAGGAAACGGAATGTAGACTAATGTAAAATATGCATTTCGTTTTTTTTTTCTTGGGCAAATGAAAATCGGAGTTCATGGTATAAATCCAAATCGAGAGAAATGTTGCTAGAGAGCGGAACGCTTTTGATGTTTATATTTTTTTAGAACACACATAACCCTATTTGTAATACTGTCATACGTATCTGTGCGTCTGTTGTTTTTCTTTTTTTTAGAAAGAATCTAGTTGGTTATCGGTATATGCCCTTATTCTTGCTTGTACCAAGGTGAAATGTATACAGCACGAATTCCAGTTCCAACGAACCGCACTGACAGTGAATCCCTCCCACTCAAAAACGACATTAACCTAGAAAATTGTGAACAAGCTAGAAGTGTTGGTCGGACACGCTCATCTTACCTTACATATCACAACTTGCAATAGTAGTCGTCACACTTTATAAACACTACCCGAATATGTTTCTTAGTGAATGCATGCTACATTTACCAGCTGGCCAATATTTCTGATAGGTGAAATAATACGAGCAATCCTACAATCCGTATTTTTAAAATGTGCTCGCGCTTTCTCAACAGGCAGATGGTACTCCTCCTCAAGGGAAAAAAAGATCAGAGCCGAAAACGATCGACACCTTTTTTAAGCGGATGGCTAAAACATCTGATGAAGTTGCGGGCCAACCTTCTCTACCGGTGACACCAAGTCATCGCATTGGTGCTACCGACACCGGGGATTGCGCATCACAGCATGCGACACCTATGCAAAATGTGCATGAACCTAGCGGGATAAGTTCACAGCCCATTGTTTCTTCGCCATGCTGTGTTGTTTCCTCAGTTAGACATATAGACTTTGATAATGACTACATTGCGGTGCCCCTGTTCTGCGGCTGCTTGCGACAATCATATTGCCGAACTGGCTGCAACATCTCCTGTCGTTCAGATGGCGGCGAAAAACCAAGGGGCGCTTAACGATCTCGGCAGCCATATTGGCAAGCCCATTGATGACTATACAAGGAAGTTGTTGCTGCAGAATCACTGGAAGCCCCCAAAAGACTATGCATTTCCTTTTTCGCTTCACAAAAAGAATGGGAAAGAGCTCCGCCGTCATCCTACACACGATCACTTGGAGAAGTTCGAATGGCTTGTCCTTTCAGACGTCGACAGCGGACTTTACTGCAAGTATTGTTCTCTCTTTGTCCCAGGACACGTAGGAGGTAAACACAAGACGGTATCACTTCAGCAGCTTGTGTCAACGCCTTTAACACAGTTCAAGAATCTCCTTGGAAAAGATGGTAGTCTGACAGCGCACGCTGAAAAAGGCTATCACGTAGCTGCCATGAGCTCTGGGAAGGAGTTTTTGCAGCGTATCACCGCCCCAGAAAAGAGTGTTGAGAATCAGGTTAGCGCCCATCGCTTGGCATTAGTGAATGCAAATAGGAAAAAACTGGAGCCAATCATCAAGTCGATCATTTTCTTGGGGTGACAAAACATCCCCCTGCGCGGTCACAGAGATGACGGCACGTTGATGCACGACACCGAGATTCGTACCTCCTCCACCGTCGTGAACGAAGGCAATTTCAGAGAGCTCTTGCGTTTCCGGATGGAGAGCGGAGACAAGGAGCTCGAAGAACACCTTTCTGGTTCCTCTTCCCGCGAAACTTACGTTAGTAAGACAACTCAAAATGAGCTGATATCCTGCTGCGGAGCGGAAATAAGCGCTATCATTATTAAAAGGGTGCAAGACTCGATCCTGTACAGCATTATGTTTGATGAAACTACAGACGTGGCCCACGAGTCACAACTGGCACTCGTACTGCGCTATGTGCATGATGGCATGCTTCGCGAGGACTTCCTCCAGTTCGTATCTCTGCGACAAGCAACCAACAAACGCCCCGAAGAAAGTGATCAAGAAACGGTGAGCGAGCCTACCGTCACCGGTCAAGATGTAGGGCGCACCGTTCTAGCCATCCTCAGAAGTCACGGTTTGAATCCGAAAAATTGCGTCGGAATCGGTACCGATGGCTGCAGTACAATGGTGTCTGAAGCAAAGGGAGCAGTGGCGGAGGTTCGGAAAGAAGCGACGAATGCTGTAAGATGCCCCTGTTACAACCACGCGCTGAACTTATCGATTGCTAAGTCGAACGAAGTACAAGCCGTAAGGAATGCTGTCGGAGTAATCAAGGAAGTCACTGCTTTCTTCACGGCGTCCTCCAAAAGAAATCTAGTTCTCAAGCAAACACTGGGTAAGCAGCTCCCAGGCCTCTGTGAAACCCGATGGGTCGAGCGTCATCAAAGTGTTCAGGAGTTCCACGCAGCTCTCCCAAAGATTGCCGAAGCACTGGAAAAGATCAGCCACTGGAGGGAGCGGCAAAGTGCATCTAAGGCTATGACACTCCTAACTGCGATTTCGGACAGTCACTTCATAGTAGCTCTGGTGGTGTTAGCTAATTTATTGGCACACACCTATCCACTAAGCAAAGCATTTCAGAAGACTTCAATAGATCTTCAGACGGCCCAGGGCGCCGTGCGAGACACTCTATCTGTGCTGAGCGAGAAGCGCAGGACTAGCCAAAGCGGATTTGGTGACCTTTTCCTCAAGGCCACAACTCTTGCCGAAGAGCTCGGAACCGAATTTCGCTTGCAACGTGTGCCAAAAAGACAAGCCCACTGCCAAAGCCTGCCCGCAAGCGATATTGAAGCCTACTTCAGACAAACTGTCTACGTACCCCTCTTGGATAACGTCCTTTCCGACATCGTTGAAAGATTTCCATCTGCGACGCTCGACATATTTCAACTGTTTGCTTTGCTGCCTGCTTCGGTAAATGCCACCAACACCGCACTGGATCGCTTAGTTTGTAGCAGCCTTGCGAACAAGTACAGCTCAGTCATCGGTGCGGAAGCAACTAGTGCAGAAAAGGCGCTTGGAGCTGAATATCAGGTCTGGGCTGCAAAATGGATCCGAGAGGAAAAAAGTGGGACGCGTATTCCGTCGACGGCTCTCGAAGCCTTCAACTCTTGCGACAAGGATATGTTTCCGACACTTCACGTTCTTCTGCAAGTGCTCGCGACGCTACCAATCAGCGTGGCGACAGCCGAAAGAAGCTTCTCTACGCTACGTAGGCTGAAAACTTGGATCCGATCGACCATGGGCGAGGAGCGGCTGCTAGGTCTCGCTTTGCTGGCGACTCATCGGGACATTTCTCTTGACGTTAGCCGAGTCATCGAACGTTTTGCCCACGGTGGGAAGCGCAGGCTGCTATTTTCTATGTGAGTCTGACAGTGACTTCTAAAAGTTGAACAATACCTCTCCAGTTAGATTTTTTTTTTTATGTTAAGTGAAAGGTGTCCGGTTATAAACATGCCTTTATTTTCAAATATGTTGATGTATGGTGTCAGCACTTGTCTTTTCATACCTCTCTCTTATAAATATGCGCAGAACTCCACTTGTGTAAATAATGTCTCTCATTTGAAGTTCACGAGTGCATCATATATATGTTTTGTCTTCATTTGAGTGAATTGTATGACATCCTCAAAGTAGCAGTGTTATGCCGCTATAACAATTATGATAGCCCTCCGTGGTTCTTGTTGGAAGTGTACGGACCGACGCGATTTTTTATGTTATGATGCAAAATAAATAAAGAAGCATAAAAAACGACTGCTTTCTTGTTTGATGTAGCTCTGCGAGATGTTTCCCCCATGTTTCAAACTTCTTTCAAGAAAAAGTACTGTCAATTCTTATTACCTACGCAGTGACCAATATCCGCAGCCGTGAATCCTACTGGTACGAGGCAACTGATATTTTAGTTGTATGTTGAAGGTGGTTTAAAGTTGTATGTTGAAGGTTGTTTAAATTAATTCTCGGTTCTCCGCTATGGCATACCCCCACTGTGTTTAGTTTGCTCCCACAATTTTATTGACACTTTTTTAGACACACTGAGCTGACCGCATCAAGCTATTTCTTCTGAAAAGTTTAGTGAGATTACGCCGCTTTTGTGTATTGTTTGACCCGTGTATTTTCGTTCTCTGAGACCACTCCAAAACATTGAGGTGTGGAGTGGTCTAATCCAAAAAGCTAACAACCAGCCTGCCCCCCCCCCCCCCCCGCGGCCCCACGCACACATACACACACAAACACATGCATGGGCACACATACCTTTTTTTTTTTCTGTGGGAGCCCCCCCTTGGAAGCCTCTCTGGATCCGCCCCTGGCATATGCTCCTCAAAGTTATAAAATATTTTGTCAAATGTGTCACATAGCGCAAAAGTAAACACTATTTATTAGGGTGTCAGAACTGATTCATTCCGCCTTCTGTCTTATCAGTTCTGTTCTGGAACGAAAAAAATAACGGTTCGTACAGGTTAGGCTTGTGCGAATAGTGTATTTTTGGTCCGAAGCGAATAGTGAATAGTACCGAATAATTTCGAAGCGAATAGTTCGAATAATTAAAGTGCTAAAACACATGTTAATAATTTTTGAGGCAAACAATTTCTTCAAACTGTTTATTTCAAGTCTTTACAAGTTCTCGTGCAAAAACACTAGCTGTTCAACATTCTTAGTGAGCATGTGCTTCCTCCTGCAACTGACAATTGTTCCAGCTGCAGAGAAAACTCGTTCACTTGTGGTCTGGGTCGCAGGAATTGACAGGTACCTGCGGGCACCTCCAACCAGTACTGGGTACAGCTGGCTTCCTTCTTTGCTCCACCAGGTCAGAAGGTCTGAAGATCGGGGAAGTGGGGCTTTCAAAACAGAAAAGCCTGACTGTCGACCTGTTTCGGAACAGAAGCTCTGGAATGCATGCCACACTGAGTCTTCTGGCGTCTCGGGCAGACGCGCCACTTCCACTTGTACCGTCAGGAGGCTGGTTCTTCGGCAGCAGTTGTGAGAAGTTTTGATGCCCACTGTTTTTCAGATTTCTCCATGTAGCAGGCATCTTTGTACCTCGAGTCGATCGGCATTGCCAAGGCTGGAAACCTAGACATTTTGATGTCAGGAAACATTGTTTTGATGCTTTTCAAGAGGTCCAAAGCAACTGCAGCCTCATCAGGTTCGTGTGACCGCAGAGAAAGTACAACTTTCGTTCATTCTAGGAGAGGGATGACCTGAGACAGAGCCCGCTAATTTGTTTGTTTTTCGTAATGCAGGGGTGAGACAGCTGAACCAGATTTGGGAGCAGTTTTCGGAGCAGCAAAATCTTGATTTTGGAGCAGGAGAACCTTGATTTGGAGCAGAAGAACGAGATTTATTATGTCACCTTAGGAGCCTAAAAAAAAAAATTTCTGGCAAATCAGGGGGGGGGGGGTGGAGGGAAGTGCACCTTTTAATTGGTTTTGAACGTACATAACTCTGAAACAGCTATCAATAAAGTTTTTCTATCAGAGTATCACAATTGGTATGACAGTTTTACAAACCATTTTTAAATTTCTAGGCTCTATGCATAGATAGTGTGGAGCGCCGGTGAGAATATCGAATTGAAAAACTAAGCAACTCCAAGGCATTTTTATTATCATGTGAATGCCTAAATTATTATTTTTGCAATCCCAGACCCGGCTTTACGCACAAGTGTAGAGCCACGGCAAAAGTTGCGCAAAACGAGGTGACAAAGGTAAAGGGCTATAGAATAAAATAAAAGCCCAACCCGCACCACATACGTATCGCGGGGGAAAGCGAGGTGACAGTCGTCGCACCCCCCCCCCCTTCCCATTTCAATCCCCAAGGTACACGTTCACTACGATCGTAATTTGAGTAACGTTGGTATGTTCAGCCACCTTTCCCTTGGCTCCAAATTTCACTTCAGATAGATGAACCATTATTACTAGCGTGCAATAATAGCCCGTCCTCAGACGCTGCTTGAATATTTTGCGGCGATGTAGCCTGCGCCGCCACTTCTGCAGCGTCTATCGTCCCATTCCCGCCGCTCGCAAGCTTGCTGTCAGAGGCAGCAATAAATCAGAGTTTTATAACACCGCAACGAGTGCGAAATTTCACTTCAAGCACGCACCGGCGAATTCGCCAGCAGCACGTTGTTTTTGATGAACTCCCGTCTTTCGAGTCGCACAGCTTCCCGCCGCAACAGATCAAACGACTAAATGTAAACCCAGCCACCCCCATAACCAAAACCACGGTACAAATCGGCGAAGAGCACTCAGCCTGAGCAACTGCTTCGCCCGGCGGCCATGTTTTCCTATCTTCACCACACCAAGATGGCGGCGCCCGCTGAGCGCTGATGTCGTTCCGGAGATAAGGCGCTCCGAAAATTGCCGTTTTTTCGTCAACTTGCACAAGTAGTTTGTCGCCTCAGTACGCAGTAGTCAGTACGCAGTTTCGATTGAGAAACTTTAAAACTCGCAGAATGTAACATGTGCAACCTGACGAGACTTTCGAAAAAAAAAAAAGAAACTATCTCTGAGGCAGTTTCATGCGGTGTTTTATTGAATGATCAATCAACCAAACCTTTACAAACAGCATCACCTTGGGTGTGCTGAAAAATTATGCCGTCAGTAAGCATTTTTCCCCTCTGAGGCTGACGGGAGTGTTAAAATCCTTGGCTCTCAGACTGTTTTGGAGCAGTTTGGCGCAATTTTTGCGATTTTCAAGCTTTTGGAGCAGCCTGGCGCAGGAAAACAAATTTGTATCAAAACTGCGCAATATGCGCAGCTGTCTCACCCCTGGTAATGCCGCTCCACATTTATTTTTTATGGCTTTAACCCGCCTTCTTTTTTCCGCTGTTTTTTTTTTTCTTTCGCCATGCCCACCAGTTCACCGCTCGTAGGCTCCGCCAGCCTGCAGCGGATGAACTCGCCGGCATACCGTATACGCTCGACTAAGGGCCGCTCCCCCCAACTTGGGCAGGCCAAATTTTGAAAAAAAAAATCTCGCCAGCAATCGGCAGCGTCGTCGCGTCTCGCGTACGGCGCGCGGCGAATTTCGCGGGCGCCACCAGATGGCAATAGCTGTCCTGCGGCTTCGTCACGCGGCGCTCTCTCTGAGCTTCGGGCGCGCAACACTATCTGGGAGATCTTGTCGCTTTTCTCGCCGGCGCCATTGATCCTTTGTGCCACCGTTGATTTTGACGACTGCATAGCACAACCGCTTGCGATGGGAAAGAAAAAACGCTTAACCGCGTACGATGCTGCGTTCAAACTTCAAGTTGTCGCATACGCCGAACAGAATGGAAAACGTGCAGCCGACCGGAAGTTCAACGTCGACGACAAGTGCGTGCGCCGGTGGTGTGACCAAAAGGAAGAGCTGGCCGCAACAAACAAGACTAGGAAAGCATTCCGCGGCAAGCCTTGCAAATTTCCAGCACTTGAGAAGGAGCTGATGAAATATGTCACGGATATCAGGAAAGACGGCTACGTGTTGTCAAACGAGATGCTCCGCGTCAAGGCCCTTGCAATCGCACGCCACATGAACATTTCACCTACGGATTTCAAGGCAAGCGAGGGATGGCTTCGCAGATTTATGAAGCGACAACAACTCAGCATCCGCCGCCGGACAACACTCTGCCAAAAACTTCCACTCGAGTACGATGACAAAGTTATCAAGTTTCACCGCTTTGTTAACGCGCTGCGAGCGGAGCACGAGTACCACCTATCCCAGATAGGAAACGCGGACCAAACGCCTGTTTGGTTCGATTCTCCTGAGAACACGACGGTCAACGAAACTGGCGCGAAGAGCATCCTTGTGCGCACGACCGGTGCCGAGCATCAGCGCAGCACCGTTATGCTGTCTGTCACAGCGGACGGAAGGAAGCTCCCCCCGTACGTAGTGTTTAAGCGAAAGACGCTACCCAAGGAGAGCTTCCCAAATGGAATCGTCAGAGTGCAGGAAAACGGCTGGATGTCCGATGAATTAATGGTGGACCGGGTGAAAACGGTGTGGGCTAACCGGCCGGGAGGCCTGCTGCGACGCAAGGCACTGCTCGTATTGGACAGCTTTCGTGGCCACCTTACAGAGCGCGTGAAGGCTCGTCTTGCAGAAGGTCGTACGCATCTGGCGGTCATCCCCGGTGGTTTAACAAGCATGCTGCAACCACTGGATGTGTCTATTAATAGGCCGTTTAAGGCAGAATTCAGACGCCTGTACTCTGAATGGATGGCAGCGGGCCACCACGAGAAAACGCCGGACGACTGAGGCGGGCGTCGCTTCAGCTGGTCTGCTCTTGGATTTTAAACGCGTGGCGTGCGGTGTGGGGAGACATTATTGTAAAGAGTTTTAAGGTGACCGGTATTTCCAATGCCATGGACGGCACCGAGGATGATTTGATCCATGAACGTGCGGATGATGCGAGCAGCGGCGACGAGACGAGCCCGAGCAGCGACACCGATGAAGACATCTAGCGAGGATGTCCACAGCTAGACGCCAGATATTCCATGGTTATGTATATACACCATTTTCCATAAGCGGCCGGGAAAGGGGGAAAATACTCTCAAACCAGTTCTCTCGGCGGCCGACCAGCGTTGCCTGTGCGCGCTGGGCTGTTAAAATCGCCCGGCGCGGTGTGCTCCGCTGCGTAGTTCAGGAGTATTTCGCACCGTGTGCTTAGTTTTTGCGGAACTTTCAACTGTTTTAGCCAATGCTGCGCTGCCGTTCGATGCGCAAACGTCGCTTGGCCAGCACTGCGCGGTGGTGGGTTATTGAACAACCAGAGGAAGCGAGAAACAGTCGCTGACAGCACGCATGTGCACGACACCGCCTGGAGAAAATGCACTGCGGTCGCGGCGTGTTTTTGCTGCATCGCTTCCCAACGCACACCGAGTTGAGATATCGGTGGATGCCGTTGATAAATCGCAACGACTTTGTACCAACGACCAACTCCAGGGTTTGTTGGGTGCACTTGGACGGCAAGTAGACGGAGCAAAATCCATTTATTACGTGCTGCGACAGGGAACGGAACCCCCTGAAATGTTAGAAGCAACTTTATCTTTTACAATACAGCATTGATTGATTGGTTGATTGATTAATTGATTAATTATGGTGTTTAACGCCCCAACGCTTCATGGGTGATGAGGCGCGCCGCAGTGGAGGGCTCCGGGTTAATTTTGACTACCTGGGGCGCCGATACACGAGCGCCGATACAATACAACATTACAATAACTTCTGGTTCCTTGTAGTCAATTTAAAATACCATATATTGCTTGTCATTACAGCCGATTGGCATTAAACAATCCCCTTTTCATTTAATCTAACCTTTAAAATCACGGCGTTTTGTTTACTTTTTTTCTGGCCAACGCATTACACTGCCAAACGATATGAAAAGATAACTTTATCCATCGCACACTGCTGGTCGATAGCAGGATAAGCAGGCAGCCCAATGTGGAAACGCAGCTGGAGATACGCGTGGACGCTGCATTTGGAAAATAACTCAACCTGTTCACAACGCGGTCAAAGGAAAAGCTTCTACTCCTTTTGCGTTGGCACGGCATCTAAAGTATTACAATTACAAAACAGTTACTGCTGCTCGCGTAAAGCATTTGTGGTGCAAGCAGCGGTTTTACAAAGGTAGGCTCCGAGCGAAAAGCCACATGCGCTGCGCAGAGTTAGGTCAATCATGATCAACCAATATTAACTCGCCCGAACTTTGACCCTTCTGCTCAACCTTCGAATAGTAAGTTGACTGGTTGTGCGGTCGTGTTATTTTTCCGCCCAGGTAACTTCGTTTTGTCAGTAACCTTCGTAAGTCTAGTTAAGAAAGATTATATTGCATTGCAATGTCAACAGCGTAGCAATCGCCTCGTCGAAAGTCCATCGCGAGCACGGATCACCGTGACCCACATATGCTGTGCGCGCTCCGCATTCGACGTCCGCGCTTCCGTAAACATGACTAATCGGTGAACATAACAAGCACGGTGGCATTGAAAACACGTATTTACTCCCCGATATCGATTTCAATGTCAGTCGGTGCCATACCGGAACGTTTGCATCGCGGAACTGCGGAGCACCAGCGGCACCACCACCACACTGCTACTACTGCTTGCAACAGCCGGAGTCGGCATTTTCCACTCTGGCAGCACATTAGGACCTAAAATCCGTACGCAGATGATGAAACCAAAACAGAACACACACACACACACAAGCACTGCAACCGCTAACTTAACGCCAAACCACTACGGTTCACTCGGTAATGCACGGGTACCGAGCAGACGCACGGAAAGAACGGAGCACTTAACAGCCCAGTGCGGAGGTTTCGGCGGTCGCTTCATAGACGGCGCTAGCGGTCCGGTCAGAAAAAGCAAATGGCGGCGCCCACCTCTAGCAAGGAAAATGGTGTATTGGCCTCGAGGACATACCGTGGCGCCACCTACGAGTGACGTCACTTGTAGGACGCCGAATCGTGTTGTCGTCTGCTACACCAGATTTCCCGTGCGTATGCGGAAGCGTTTTTTTCTAGTGGCCACCGTCTCGCCCGCTCCTTGTGGGTTTGATGCAAATTACCAAAAAAAGTTGTCTGTAAACCAAATAATTCTGGCAAGCAATCAGCGACTCGCTTGTTCCCGGCGACACCGCCGCGTTTAGGTAGTTGCTACAATCGCGACCCACAGCTCTTACAGCCAGCAGCCAGCTAACGCCAAGGACGATGGAACTGATGCCGAGAAAAGTACGCTGTAAATTCATTATGAAATACTTGTGACGGGACATGTGTGTGCAAGCAAACACCTTGTAACAGCGACGGAAACGCGTCGCTCACTTTTGATCTCACCGCGCGAACTTCTCGTATTGCCTGGTAAATGAATGACGCGAGAACTCTGATCAGATTGCTTCGCCGCACATGCTTAAAAGTATTTTTATGGTCTGCAGTTTGGCTTGGTCAGAGCCTATTTCCCCTACGATGTTTTTATAGTCGTGCCCGGATTTGGTTAACGATCACTGCCGTAGCCTGTACTCTGCACTGCTGATGTTTACTTTTCGCGACTTGTCCGCAATGTATGAACGGTATGAACGCGAGTTTTTAACGCCTTCCAGCGGGTTCGGACAAGGCTATATTTAGATTTCATTAGGTGCTCGGCGTGGTAATTTATAATTGCAGCGTGTTTTGTATGTTTACAGTAAGCCGGCATTTCTCAAGCATCAATTTCGAAACTCACGACTGCTCACAGAAGGCGAGGCTGCGTACGAGGAGAAACACGTCGTTAATGATTTCGGGTAATGGGGATATTTAGAATAGGAGAACCGAGTGTTGGGGGCCCCCAAGAAGTTAGAGGAACCCAAACGCAACACGCGCGTGCGCGACGGGAGGGCCTTCGCCAACAGCTCGCAGCCGGCTTCGGATGCACGTAATCGGATGTTGGGAACTTTAGGCTTGGCGTCGCAGCATATATTTCATCGCCGTTAGAGTTGCGAATGACAGTCCGTAACAGAACGTTTCAACGCACTGGGAACTCTGTAAGCGCGGTGATTTCCGTTGAAGCGATCGACGATCAAGATACCTGCACGGCCTCGGCCGATTCTTGCGCGCAAGCATAGCCATCTTTCGGCCGCTCGCCGCACCGTGCGTGAACGGGCCGGCGCTGCCGGGACCGACCTCCGCGGCCAGTCAGCGTAAATCGCGGCAGATATTTGAGCATCGCTTTGAAAACCACAGCTGATGACACTACCTATCAGAATTTTTCATTACACTAACATCCACTTTCACCAATCTGGAACTTCTTTTCCACGACTTGTGTGATTTTAAAAAGCGGCGACAAGTTGTTGCTGCCGCGACCTGCGTCGGTTCTAGCCGCACCATCGGCTGTGTGGGCAGGCACGGCGGGTGCGTGTGCTTCTGCGAGCAGTTAACGCTTCACGATTTCCTGCTTTATACATTTCTTGCAAACGAGGGAAATCAAGAAACTTCACTCGGCGATCGTCGTAGTCCGCATTGTTGATCGGGGAAACAAGCCGCTGCTTATGCTTCGGTCGCATGCGTAATGCACCACCACGCTCATGGTGTTTGCGGATAATCTACCACAGTTGATACGGTTATACAGTCACCATTAGGTCGAACTGCGCTTGACGCACTGAGAATTAACTTCTAACGAAGGAAATTAACACGAAAATACATTTAGAACAGGCTTCCTAAGCGAAGTGTCACGCGCTGCAAGCCAACTACGCAGCAAGATAGGAACGGTGATCCTACGAGTGACGTCAAAACGATCGCAGCGCCGGCCTCTCCAGTGGTGGGCCTCGCGGCCAATATGGCATGATTAAATAGGTTTTTGCATGCGTGGATTGAAAATTGAACAAAAACTTCACACTTCCGTGTAAGGGCCGCACCCCATCAAAATCGCGGAAAAAATGTGCGGCCCTTACACGAGTGTATACGGTATCTTGTTGCGCTGGTGCATGGCTTTGAGCACCTGCCCCCTATCCGACCGGACGATGAGGAGGAATGCGCCAGCGATGACAACCATAGTGAGGCACCTTCAGATACATCCACAACTTTGGATACATCCAGCAGCTCAAGTGAGTCCCCTCCCCTCCCACCCCCGCGCACGCAGAGGCCAACGCAAGGCTGAGAAGCAGGGCCACAGCCTAGAGCTGTGGCCACAGAAGCGGGGCCATAGCCTAGAGAGCGTCATCCGCCGCCTCCGCTTCGGCCGCAAAGCCTGGAAGAAATTCCTGGTGCAAAAAGAAAGCGAAGCCCTGGCAGCACGCACACCAGCCCACACTGCGTCCCCCTCTCCCACCCCCGGCCAACACCTCCACTCGCCAGACTGAGAAAACATGTCCGTGCAGGTCCCACTCCGCCGGCGCCACGGCGCAAGACGCCAGTGCCCAAGGTGAAAAAGAAAAAAGCCAGCCCAAAAGCGCAACAACAATGCCACGCTGCTGCGCTCTCCCCCGAGGTGGCCCCGCCTCTCCCGGCCCCGCGCAGAGCCAACACATGGGGGGGGGGATTGATTCTGCGCCATTATGTTCTGCTTAGTGAGTCAAGAGTTTTCGTACATCTGAGGTTACTACTTGGTCATGGGTAAACGAACCTGTACGCGGAAACATCCACATCGAGAGAGCGGGGGACGAGGGGTGCGGAAGTGTTTGCGCAAGCCTATCTCGCCCATCGGGTAAGCGTTCGAGGCTCAGTTCTTTTAGCTAAGTTTTCGTTTGAGGCAGCGTTATTTACTTGTGAATATTTATACCGTATCACGGACTGAAATCAGTGTCGAAATGAAAGTTGTGGGACTTGTTTAGCTGCAACACCCGATCGGTGCCTTGACGCGCTTTAATCGCGCTCCGAAGCACTGGCGTAACTGGCGTCGTAAACGTGGTGTCGTAAAACGTGGTGTCGTAAACTCACCGTAGTACTCACCCGCCGTCGCGACCGTCTCAAAGCATGAAAACAGGCGTCGTGATATGCTTGCCGTACTCATAAGGTTGACAACAATTTTGGGCGTCATATCACCGTACTACTCGCTGACATGCTCGCTCGCCGTCGAATCGGGGATCTCGTGGGGAGAAGAGGGGCATAGTGATATGCGTGGCATAATCGTGAGGTCGAGAACAAAATCGGGCGTCTTGAAATACCCACAATACTCGTTCGCCGTCACGCCCGTCACGACGGTGGGCGTGTAGTATGGTGACTTTAAGACTAACATCACGACGCCAGCCCTCTGAAGGGTGTGTGAGCAGCGTGCGATTGCAGAATCCCGTGGCTCTTTGACTCCAGCATATGCGATCACTTGGACTAAGCGTGTCCCTGTGTTTATCAAGATCACACTGAATGCCCTTATAATGGTAACGAATAACAGAACGTTCATAAACGCCTGCTACAAACGACCAGTTCGTTTCCATAAGATACGTGTCTGCTTGTGTTTATTTGTACCAGAGTAAGGTGAGGATAAGGTTAATGTGCTTAGAATCTGTTTGCCAAGATTTTGTTGGATGCCTTATAGCATTTTATATAGTGAAAGCGACAAAGCTCGTTTGCTTTATCATTTTGTTTGTTTTGTATTCCAGCGAATCCAGTTCTGGTTTCGACTTAGAAAAAAGTCGCAACCAGATTTATGCGGAAGGGGAAGAACTGTAGCCACCAATCACCGACGAGCACATCTGTGCATACTTCGTAGACAAGCTGTGCTGGGATGGTGACACCGTGAGGGCTTTCAAGTCTGTTCAGGCTTTTCAGTATGTGACATCTGGTAAGTACTACATGTTCCTCAACGATAATACTTATCGCACGAGTTGTGTGCAGCATGGTGCAATGTGCGTGCACAAGAGCGTGACTTTCAGCTTTATTTACCATTCACAAGTGGTGGTGAAAGAAAAGCAATCTGAGAGCCACTACATGCTCCCACACTTTTGCTGCACACAAATTGTGAGGCAGAGTATAGAATGAGCATGCTAACCGTACCCCATACGTAGTCTAAAAAAGTGTATGTGCGCCTGTGTAGGGAAAACGGGAAGTGGACAACTTTTCAGCGACAAGTAAAATTGAATATAAGTTGTTGATAATGAATCAGACCATGAAAGTAGAAAACACGAAGAGGGACAGGCAGACAAATATTTCAAAAATGGAAATATCTGTGCGTATTTGTACCTTTTTGTGTGTTATTCGTTCATGGTATGATTCATTTCAATCAATCCGCTCATCTCACCTGCAAGTTGTTGACTTTATACATTCCCTATACATTCACAGTCACAGGAGACACCGGTTATAAAATATACTGTATAGATGTCATATCACTTCTAATGGGGAAAAGTTTAGAGAAAAGAAATATGTCCCAATGTTTGCCAATGTAACTAACAGCCATATCAGTCATTCCCACAACACTCACACAGATTAAGTGCAGCTAATGATTAATAGGGCTTGCAAGCTCTCCCCTGCCTCTAGCCAGAGCCTAAATTATTGTTTTCCTAGTCCTTGCCTGCTCCTGCTAACCTAGATGCTCTCTCCTACACTGCGGAAAAAATATCCTTCCTACACTACTGCCCTGGGTAATCTGTGTACTCAAAACCTAGCCGCCTGAGAAGTGTCTGATTCTATGTGAAGTGAGCGAAGCATGTGCCATTCATACGAATGCTGGAAACGGTGTCGCCCAGAAGGAACAGCATGAGGTGCCAGTTCACGTCGTGCCGCCGAGTGGCCGCACTCTTTAATCTATAATCCAGTCATCTTTGGTTTGCGAAACTACAGCTCTGGCTTGAACCATGGTTTCTGTTTTGCAGGAAAAGTTAATGGAATCAAGGTTGCACAACTGGAGAGCGGCATATCTGTCGTGAAAAGGGAAGTGAGCCCGTCCCAGCGAATGGGAAAGCCGTACAAGTGATGGATAGGCGTGAGGCCATGTGGGGAAATCCTGGATGCCCAGTGCGCCTGCATGGCTGGGTAAGACTGCATGCCTTAACTGAACACTTCGCAGTTGTGTGTTGAACAGCACTATAGAATGACCCAACACTATTTTGAGCTGCAAGTATTTTAAGTGAAACCTAAAATTGCAGTAGCGCTACTGAAATCCGGCAAACAATTTCAAGGTTCAGTAAAGCTTGGCATGATTTTAATCGTAAGATTAGTGCCGTCTAATTAGTAGGTGAAGGTGACTTAGGGCGCACCATAGCCAACTTATAAAAAACAACCAAAAATTTTATGCAGTGAGGGTGCTTCACCCCCCTATTCTTAATCGCGCCTCCACTCTGCACTTCTACTCAACTCGAGCAAGTGGCGATCTGACGGGCTCCTCCACTCGAGTGGCCAACGCGTGTCACAAACGGCCCTCCCTGATCCCTCAGCGGAGTTGCTCCGCGAGAAATCCTCCTCGCCACATGATAGACACGACAGTCAGCTGGGGTAGAGGCTACGTGTTTACGTTCGATCTAAAACAAACGCTAAGCTTAAAATTAGAGCGAAGTTGTTTGTTCTACAATAAAATAAGGCGTAAATAAATGAGGTGTTCTTTGTCTACATTTAATCTTAGCGTAGCAGAAACTATGCTGATGAACTATGCTCCCGTCTGGCAACAACCTGCCGCCTCCTCTCCCACATCGCCCGCGCGCGGGAGGCTCGTTTCCCAGGCTCATTTCACGTGCGTGCCTCGTCCTTAGTTCACCATGAGGGAGCCGCAGTTTATATACACGAGGAAGGAGCGCCAGAACCTGGCGTACTTGGTTTCGAAGTATGATGTGCTGGAAAATCGGCAAACGGATAATACGTCGGTGAAAGCAAAAAATAAGGCATGGGAACGCCTGTGGCTCGAATACTGAAGCGATGCAAGTATGCGCCCGAGGACCGAGAAACAACTGAGAAAGCTGTGGGAGAACCAAAAAGCAAAGTGGAAGAAAAAATTACACCATCTCCCCAAAGGGAACTGTGGTAATGCAAAGCATGGGGGTTCCGTGTAAGTTCCACATTGGAGCAGAACCGGCGCAGGTGGTGTCTCGAAGCAGACTGAACACCCGGAGCGCGCGCACCTGCTTTTATGCAGCTGGAGGAGAGGAGAATGGAGAGCCGCGCATGCGCAGTGGGGTGTGGACGGTGCAACTACAAGGCAGGGACATAGCCCCGACCATGAGATGGCTCCTGGAACGACAGTGTGGCCGGTGTCTTTCTGGGCCGGCACGAGACGAGCACGCTGCCCCTTTAAGGGCTCCTGAAGCGACAGTGTTGCCGGTGTCTTCCTGAGCCGGCACGACACGAGCCGAGCGGCGAGGAGGAGAGCGGCGTTATCACAGCTGGCGTCGAGAGGGGTACGTGGAGGAGAGGTGCGGACGCCGGATGACGGAGGGTCGACTAAGAGATGCTCTGCATCTAGAAAGACTCCGAAGATCAGCGGGAGGTGCACCGCACGGGTGAGTGACCTGTTCGATATGATTAAAACAACGTAGTGTTGGCTCACTAGCGCACCCAGACAGCGTGCGCGTCGGTCGGGTGCTGGCGGAGTTGTGCTGAAAGAAAAGTAGTCAATCAGGACGCAGGAGGGGTAGTTAAACATATAATAATTTATGAAGTGGAGGTGGGTGAAAATAATATGCAATATGCCAACAAGGCACCTGCCCAAATAGTTGTGCGAAAACAGTGGCGTTAAACAAGGCTTTTATTAATATCAGCAATCATGCTTCGTTACTGCTGTAGTGCTGCTGACCCAAATGTCACGATTATGCAACAGCAATCAATAGGGAAGGGATCGTTATGTGTAGGTACTTCAGAGTATTTGGCTGTGGGATCACACTTAGGAAGGAGCACTCTCGCTTCCTGTGAGAGCTTGTTTACTGTGTAATGTTCCTGAAATGTTGTACTACAGTATGATGTTATTCCCGTTCTGCTATGTTGCATCCGCGCGTGTTATGTCCACATGCGACATTGCTTTGTTAATTTACAGGAGGTGGGCCACGCCAGGAGCAGACCGCCAGTCCGACATTGGAATTGGTGGGGGCAGTCACCTCACACATGAGCACTGAAGTAGCGAACGAGTTCGACAGCATTGGGGCGTAAGCTGGTGAAGCAGTCATGGATCTGCAAGTTATGACATCGGTGGCTGGTATCCTCGGACAAATGGGGGCAGGGGACCCCACAAGTTTTGATGAAGATTCTGGTGAGTTATCTCTCACATTTACCTGCACATGGAGATGGTAGCTTCAGAAGTGTTACCTGCATTCTATAACAGGTTTGCTGTCTGTGTTATTTCATGTTTCAACACCTCTACAGTACTCCCAGGTTGGAGCTTGTGTATTTTAAATCGTTCACAGATCTCTTTGTGTATGCGTTTCAGATTGCTGTGGTTTTGTATGCCTGAAAACAAAGTGGAGTTTGACACTGAATGTTATTAGTGCCAACTTCCATGGAATTCGCGTAGATTGTGTTCACTTCCAGAAATGTTCCTTAAGGTCACATACTACAAAAAATTGACTGGCAATTACGTAACTCCCTAATCTGATAATAAGCATTTGTTGCGTTGACACTGGGGGCAACTCGCCACGCACAGCTTGGTTGAAAAAAAAAATGCTGCGGGCGGTGAAGAGGGCATGCACAGCCCCGATGCCCAGCTGTGGCGTAGTCGTGCATAGCATGAATTACAGAAGAACACAATTTTTCTCGCACCACTAGGAGGTGACGGGATCCCATTCGCGTGTAGCTCTTCTTGTGTAGCAGATCATTGTGAACACAGGAGGATTGGGTCTTACCGTACAGCACTAAACACTGCTTTCACTGAACCCAACCCAAACTTTTTCCAGCATGCCGAACCCGAACTGGAACTAAACCAAAAAAGAGCATAAGTTACTGGTTCACAACAAATATGTTCACTAATTTTATACGTGCTGTTCCCTCGCTGCCACTTTGTTCGCCTTTGTTTTTCATATGGTGTCTCATTGGCTAATTGTGCAGATTGGAGTCCGCCATCGCCCCTGAGGCCCGTTTCCCCTCCAGCCCAGCAGACCACACCCCTCCACCGCTGCACCACAACCGCTCCACATCCACCCAAACGCTGCGGTGTGCAGGCCAGGGGGCAACACCCCTGCTGCACTGGTGAGGCCTTCCTCTGTGCCCATGAGGCAGCCTGCCACTGGGGTGCACAGGCCTGTGATCCCAGGAAACTCACCAGTTACCGTGAGGCGGCCGTCGGCAGCCACACCTACCAGTAGCTCTCAGGGTGCTGCAGTGCCTCCCATCAATATGTCGGCTGTTCGCAGCGTCCATGTGCCAGCTGCAAGTAGCTCTGAGGGTGCTACACCACAGCGTGCCACAGGGCTTCCTGTTAATAGGCCGGCCATTCGCAGTGCCCCTGCGCCAGCCGCAAGTGCAGCAGGAGCCCGGGACGAAGCCCTAGAAAGGGCTGACGCTGTCAACGAGGAGAAGCAGCGGAAGTTCCAGGAGCACCAACTTACATTGAGGCTGCTGCGGCGGGGCAAACTGGCGCAACAATGCAACAAGCAACAACTCTTCATGCAGGAGAAGGACATTGCGCTTCGTGAACGCGAGCTGATGCTTGAGGAGAGGGCAGTTGCCCTTGAACAAAAAAAAATTGATCTAGAAAAAAGCAAAATTGAACTGGAATTGCTCAGAGCACAGCTTGCACAACGTTGAGCGCAGCTTGCTTCCAAGCATAAAAGATTACCCCCGCACTTGCATTGCAGGATAAATAAACAAGTCTGATAATCCCAGAATTTCTCTTGTATTTTTATGAACAGAAATTGCCTATGCCTTGTTCATTTTGCATATTAAAGGCCTGTGCAAAGCAGGTAGCAAAGCAGGGGGGCCTGTTGTGTAAGGGCCATACCTGGCAGTCGACTTTTTCATTCATATTAATTGAAAATCAAAATTTGAAACTCTGTAGAGGTGCCGACTTTTTGCTAATGGTCTACGAAGCTTTTAGGATGTCACAGCAAGTTTACTTAATTATACATGCTTTTGCATGGCGATATTTACAGGCAATGTTGCGGAAATACCAACAGGGCTTTTCACTGAGATGCTGCCCACCTCGCTCGAAGAGGAGGCACCATGTTCTAGTGCCACAAATGACCAGCCTGCTGAGCCTCCAGCAACACCACCGTCCGGCAGCTCGGAGAGTTCTGGAAGTGCCCATCAAGCAACTACCCCAAGAAGCACGCCAAGGCAGCGTAAGTTGTTTGTGTACATCACACGAAAACTGCCTCTCACTTGGCATATTTACTTAGCATCATTTGATAAAGGCCTCGAAGGGCAGCTTAAAGATTTCTGGGTGGTGAAGGTTCTAAAATATGTAGATGATTATCTCGTGCTTATAACAACTGCTGACACTGACCTTCAAAACCGGGCTAGCGAAAATGTCCAGACGTTCCTGCAAACAACAGGAGTTTATATCGGTTCGAAGGTTGCTCCCGTTCTTAGCACCATTTTTCTTAAGTCGTGTAGATAGAGAGTTGTGCAGAGATTTAAATGGTGTTGTGTCTAAGGTGTTTAGATTTGTAGACGATTACTTAGTTTTGGGTTCCAAATTTGACATCGTTGCCTTCAGGGAAAGGGTACTAGACGCCTTCGTTTTAAGAGGAAATGGGCTAAAATTCACTACGGAAGTTCCTGTGGACAATAAGTTGAAGTTTCTTGATGTACTGTTGAAGTTTGAACCAGGTCGTGTGTGCTGGGTATATTCGCCAAGAACCGGAAAGCCTCTTCTAAGCTTTTCATCTGATCATTCTAGGCTTGTTAGGAATGGCTTAGTGGTAGCGTGCTTCAGGTCCACTTTGTTTAAATCGTGCTTTCACTCGGTAAATGAGGCCTTTGGACTACAGGTGTCACGTTTGCGGGAAGCCGGCTATCCTTTACATGTGTTGCAGGCTTCGTGTGAGAGGCTACTAAGAAAGCTGAAACACGTACAGGAAGTTAGACCTGAAGAATGCGCACAACGATCCAAAGTGACCGTTATTCCGTATGTACATGGCCTTTCGCACCGTCTAAAAAAGGTGGCAGAGAACTATGATGTGAAAGTGGTTTTCTCGGCAAAAAACAAGATAGGAAGTGTGTGTTCAAGGGTAAAACAGAAATATGAAGGAAAAGACACATAACACAAGGTATGCAATGTCAAACACAAGCCTAGATCTGTTGAATGTGTAAAAAACGTGGTTTATAGGATACCCTTGCTATGTGGGCACGTGTATGTTGGACAAACTGGAAGGTGCCTGAATATAAGATTAAGAGAACATGCTTCAAGTTTAAAAGGAAGGCCTTACACACACTTGGCCACGCATTGTAAAAAATGTAAAAGAAATGGTTGCGCACCTATCTTAGAGGAAACTTCGGTGTTGTTTTTGCATCCCAAACAAAATGCGAGAGAGATTGTGGAAGCGTTTTTAATCTCACAGCACAAAGACAAGTGCATCAGCCACCCTTCTGTGGCCTTGTTAGATAAGGAATTGACACTGCTGTCGCCTTTTTTGTAGACGCTGATCTACTTATGTGATGTGTGTGCGCTGTAAAGCTTTTACTGAGATGTTGTACGCAGGTCTGTGGGGTATATATGTCTTTCTTCCAAGAAATTAAACCAGTTGTTAAAGTGCGCTCGTCCTTGTCGTTCCTTCCTCGTCCCTGTTTGTTTTGCACAAGTCCAATCATGAATCGTTTCCAACTAGGCCGGCTTGCTGTGATACTGTATTCTTACTCACCACATCGAAGGAGCCCATTGCCCGGGAACTCACCGCCATCTAAGGAGTGTCCCAGGTGGAGGGTAATACTCGTCTGAACGTGCTGGCGGCCAACGCCGAGACGGACAAGTGTCTGGCTGCACTCCTGGCCACTCAGAGTGTGGCTCACACTGCTGTCAGCGGCCGCCCCACGAATCGAGGCGTGAGCCGTGACCTCGTGTTTGGGGTGGACTCTCACCTCACTACCGAGGATATCCTGGCCAACTTGGACTGCGAGGTGGCAGTGAGCAGTGTGATGAGAAAACCGGACGGTGCAGGGCTGCTGGTGTTTGCTGCCCCCTCTTCTCCCTTGTTTGTGGCAGTCTTCCAAGCTGCTGCTGCCTGTGCAAGGATGCAGACTACAGCGCGCGCAATGCGCTCGCTGCGGCTGCCTGGATCACATGACAGCCTGCTGCAGGAGGAGGGAGACGTGTGGACGCTGCGGTGGAGGCCACACTGCCCGGCAGCGCACTGCCTCAGCCCTCCCCTGCACCAACTGCGGTGGACCGAATACTGTCACCAACCCCCACTGCCCCCCCCCCCCCTTATCTTGCACTGGCCAGACAGTGCACAGGCACATTAATGTTCTGTTATCAGTCAGACTTCATGAAGTGTACACTTCAAAAGTATGCAAGAGACGTTATTAGCACTGCCGCTCTTCCAGCTTGTTGTGCGCACCTCTGTAAGCTATGTGCATTCATTGCGGAGTCCCAAACTGCCGAGCACATTGAAGAAACTCGGAGGAGATTTAAAGAATGGTGCCCAGAACTGAACCACAAGTACTGTGAGCAAGCCAGGGAAAGGTGGTGCAGTCTCAAAGAGAACAATATTGATAAACAGTAGGTACTAGCTCTTCCGTTTCTCAGTACCTCCAGAACCCAGACCTTGAAGACAAAGTTGCACCGTGGCTGGAGCCAGCTATGGGACAAATTCTTGATAAGCTCAGCGTAGCTGCAAGTGCATACCAGTATCCGGTGGCGAATAGTCCAAGCAACAAAAAAAGCTCAGATTTGTTTCTACTAAACGGAAGCCTAATCATGCTGCATCCGGAAAAATGGCCAAGCCAACAATAACTGAGCAGAAGGCTGTACAAGATGATGTTTGAAGTGTATCTACGTGGTGGAATAATGCCATTTGCCTACTGCGGCAGGTTGCTGAAAACGTGAGAGCTTGTGCTTGTTCACGCATCAACATAGGCTGTCATCTAAACCACTGGAGTGCTTGAATGCTATGTGATGACACTGGTTTGTTGCAAAGAATTAAGTGGTCACATACTATCCTAGCTATTCAATGCCGGTCTGTTTTTCCAGAATGAACCAGGTGCTGGCACCGCAAAGCATGATATTAAAAAATAAATTGCAATATGAGCACTACGTTTCGTTTGAGAGTGAGTGTTAACAAGCTGGAAGTTTGTGTTCAATATTTTCACAGGTGCGTGTCAAGGAGGGTGCTATGTATTGTATTTAGTAATCAGCTTGCGTTTAACCCTGTAGTGAAGGCTTTTTTTACGCATTACAGGCGCTACAATGTAAGGGTATTTCTCGTGGCGAAGTGGCAGATGCAGCAAAGGGTCATCTCTTCGAGGCGAGAAATTCCTACAATACTTCTGTTGAACTACCTATCTTCATCAAGGCGTATCGGTGCATTAGTGAGGAAAAGGCTCCTGTTTACATTTACCTGAATGCTTCCGTTTTGTAAGCATCTTTTGTGTGCATTGAATGGTGCTTTATGAGCCTTTTTCATTTTTTGTCAGTACAAGAACCTCGCTTTGAGAAATGCCAGCTGGATTCACATTGCTAAGGGAACAGGCATGGAAGGAACGAAAGGCACGTCTACCCGGCGTTACCACCAAACGTTACAATTTCTGTACATATCGCAATACCAACCACTAGTATGAAGCCTCTGATGTATGTAAACCTTGGCTTCACTATTGCAACTTCACACATACATGTCAAATGTAAAAACGCTGATTACGTCGCTCTGCTTCCACTTCGGTGAACATGTGCAACACACCTTCCATATGTATTACGATTGAAGTGAATTCCTTCATTTCTGTTTTATATATTCCCCCGCAATAATTCGTAGTTCAAGTCAGGCGCTGATGTCATTAGCAGATGTCATTGCAGCCATGATACACGTCACACATGCTAGGCATACCAAATCCACTACCACTGGCAAAATTCATGGCCAATGGATGTAAGCACAGAGACTTTTCAACATGTCGGGGCCAGTTTAAATGAGCGACTGAAAATGGAACTATCACTGAAATTGGTACGCCAAACGAGCGTTCGACTATCACGCACTTTTTCCGCGCAAGCGACTGAGCTGTAGCTACCTTTGGACACAGCAACACGCCTATACTCGGGAACAAGTCAAGAACGGCAATAGCTCATGTACGGTATCACTCCGCCAGAGCGACGATGGACCCGGACGTCAACGGGCGCGCGCGTTTTGAAAGGAGATTGCTATGAATGCGTGATAACGCCTGCCTTTTCTCACGTAGTTCATTTGTAGTCAGTGCAGTACCGTATAAACCGGATTATAGGTCGACCCGGTATATAGGTCGACCCCCTACCTTGAGGTGGGAAAAGTTGACAAAAAAAAATAATTCGGCACAGAAGCGCACTCACAATGTCTATATTTATTTTCGACGCCCGTCCGTCACTGCCACTGACTATGCCTGCCGAAGTCACTCGTCCGAGCTCTCAGAGTCGTCCAAGGATGACTGCTTCGCACTGTCATCTTCCATGCCATCAGGCGCGTTGCTGATGGAGCACTTCCTGAACGCTCGTGTAACCATGTCGTCGGGCAGCGACTGCCCAGAGAAGGACACCCAGCTTTACACGGTCGCAACCGGCCCGCATAGGTCTTTTTGTTGTCGCCGGCTATCCTCTCACTGTACAGTTCGCGGAGCCGGTCCGCGCATGGCCTCCGGAGCGATCGTGAGCGAAGTTCCCGGACGAAGTCCGCTACTTTGTTCTCCAACTCAGGGTGCACCGCTTGACGTCCACAGAACGATCGGTTTCGGGGGTTGCACGCGCACAGCTTAGCTTTCTGGCTCCGCCAGTACCGCACACTTTTCTCTGAAACGCCTAACTGGCGTTACACCACCATATTCCCATTCTGCTCGGTGACTCAATCGCCGTCAGCTTAAACGCCGCGGTGAACTGGCGTCGACTGCCGCCACTCATCTCGGTACAGAGACGTACAGAAATGTACGCACGCACGCGTAATAGACGAGTAAAAGACGAAAAACTAGAGAAAAGCGAAATCAAATAAAGGCCTGATAGAGCAAGAGAGCAGTCCGACACGAATGGCGATTGGCGACCATGGAGGAAGAAAAAAGTTAGGAGACGGCGCCACAGGAGAAACGTGAAGCCTATGCATAAAAAGTAAAATCGAAGTCGGCCCAGGGCGTCACTGCACCACGTGACCCCACCGCGCCGCCGCGCACCAGAGCGTGCGGTGGGGATCGCACTCTCAATTTCGTCTGCTCGAAACTACTGTGCGGCCCGTTGACGCAAAGCCCCCACGGCTTTGGTCTTTCGCACGTACGTGGCACTCCCGCCCGCACGTACGTGGGCATGAGATCGCCGAGAATACAGGAAGCACGGGGAAAGCTACTGCCAACCAAACACGAGAGATGCAGTAGAGTCGGAGACCGCCGACGCCGGCCCAGCCGCTCTTTGGCCTTGATGCCCTTGCGCCAAGAAAACCTAACATCATCATCATCGACCATGGAGGTCACGTGCTGGGCCGACTCCGACGGCTTGAGAAAGAGAAACGGCGGAGGGAGCGGCTTCAACGGAGGTTGGCTTGCGAAGGCTAGCTGCGTGACGTCATGCCGTCTCCTAACTTTCCTTCCTCCATGTTGGCGATGGATTACACTTGCACATTGTTGCCAGACAAGGATTTACATTCTGCCAATGACCGCTATATAAGACGAGGGGTGACTTTTGTGCGGATTTTTTTGGAAAAAAACTCGACCTATATTCCAGTTTATACGGTAGTTTATCAGCATACAAGTACACAAAAAAATCACGGAAACGGCTCACACCATGTTCAAAATATTCCCAGTAACGCACTACTAGCGCTGCGCGGAGCAACATCCGTCTGCGGTGATGAGGCACAGCGGCAACTTCCTTTGCCATTCTTAAGTTGTAACCGAGTATAGCGGTTAAACTGGACTTTCGCTGTTCCCAAAAGATGCCCGATCATCCACTACTTTCCCTCCCCACCCCCCAAAAAAGTAAAGAGGCTTTAAAATTCCCTAAATGAAAAAAGTTGGTGGAAGCCAAGGAGATTGGAAAGTGAAATCCGTTCTAAGCTTCCCAGCGCACAAATAAATTTCAGGCAGCCGTTATTATAGCCGCACTGAGCTTGTCTCGTGGAAGTCCTCCACATACTGTTGAAGAAAAACACCTCAAACGTGGAACTTCTTGTGGAGTTCCATGTGAAAACATAGAGCTTCTATCATAAAGAGGCCATGAAACACAACCTTCATCAACTCAAAACAGTGTGAAAAGGGTGCACCAATGAAGACTATTGTGGACCCACTCAGTGTTAACTTTCACGTCACGAAATGGCTTCTCTGAAGAAATAAACGGATAAGGGCACGAATGGCATGCCACATCTGTGAATGCTGTAAATTAAAGACGCTGGGGAGGATCTGTGTGACCTAGCTATCTCACCTAAAATAAAAAAGTATTTTTTGATAACCGATGGCAGTCAACAGTGTATGTCGACAAATTACCAGCGCTGACAAGACATTCAAGATTGATGATGGTGAGGCAACACTTGGGGAGTCTGAATAGATTGTATCTACGTAACATGTGATGCCTTCAGCACCGTAAGCAAGTTGCATACACTGCAGGAAAACTCGTGATGCTACCAAGAAACTTTTCGAGAACTGTCATATAGTGTCAAATTGTTCATGCCGCTGTACTTGTCATGCCCCCAACATGCGGGGTTTGCAAAATGCTGCGCGCAAATTTTGACACGCATATTATCGAGACTGAAAACTTCGAAAAAAAAAGGTAATACCAGAGAACAATGAAAGAAGGGTGTTTTTCACAGGCGATGGCCAAGTCTACAGAATCAACAATTTTTGAAATCAGCTGTGATCAGGCTGGTGGAAAAAGTAGCAGCTGGTTTCCTGACTCGTAGCCTCAGACCACGGCACATACTCAGGTGGATGATTGGCCAAGCAGCTGTGTACAAAATTCGGCTGGCTGCATGCAGGGTTTTCTCATTTCTTTTCTTCAGCTATGTGCCATTCCATGCTATGTGCTGTTCCATGTTGTCCACGATGGGGATCCGAAATGGGGTCCGCCTCCAGCGAAGCGTCGTATTGCGCCATCTGTCCGTTCAAATTCGAATTACCCTGATAAGAATAAAAACAAAGGTTTACGTTTAGATGCTAATAAAACCACAATAGAAACACGAATTTTATGTTTCGGTGCATATTATTTTACTTTACCTGCGATTTGTATTTTTTAGCGAGGATGTTAAAGTAAGAAAACGTGCACCACCAATGCCAGCCGAAGCCGAAGCTCTCAGCCAGCTGTTTGTTGCCACGAATTTTAACACACAGTTTTGGGCTTGCCGCTGCAACTTGCTGCTGCAGACAACCGCTTTCCACGATGCCCAAAAGAATTCTTCAGGACCCCCTGCTCACGACTCGGCTGAAATGGTCGGTCGGACATAGTCGACGTCGTGTGTTTAGAAGTACTGGGCAAGACACGGCGTGACCCACTGTCCATGCGCGGTCTGTTGAACATTGACGCGTTCAATGATGGGGTCCGAAATACGGGCCTTTTTTTTATAAGCGAAAAAACTGGCGGTCAGGCAACAACAAAGCAATGTATGTCAGAACATCTGCCACAATAAATACCAGCAGTAATAAAAAAGTCTACCACCACTCTACACAAAATCCTTGGAGCGCAGTTGCTGAAAAGCACACAAGCTCACCAAATTCAGCTGTTTGTTCTCACTGCAAGCGAGGCTTTGAGTGCGAAGCAAGAACACGTATTTTCTAGCCCTTCCATTTGTGGTCAGTACTGCATCATTGCTCATGGTAGAGTGCCAGCCAATGCTTGAGAACATAAGCTGCAAAGCACTTTTTTGTGTTGCAGCTACGAGGGTGGGGGGGAAACTACAGGCTCATGAGTTAAAAACAGCACCTTGGAAAACCCAACCTAGATTGGAAGTATGAGGTACCGTTTCTAAGCTCATGAATTCCCGCACATCAGGTCTTACTCCACTGATGCCAACCCACCAACCTGCATACGACAAAAAGACCTTGGCATCCACCTTCAAGAAGCCCTACAGGGAATGGACATTCACCAGGACAGTAAGCAATTCAGACCGACGGTCTACTCAGATGACAGGCCCCAAGCCTCCGCCGAACTGTTGAATGTGTGTAAAAACTTGTGTATTCATTCGAATTTGCGCATAGCTTGGATGGTTTCAACGTTTTCACCAATTGATACTGACCATAAAATATGGCTCTAAGAGGAATTTCTGAGGCCTCTGACGGACTTGGTTTTTGGCAGTGTTAAGTAACTGCTAAAAATTCCCCGGCCACTGCTTTGTGACCGCTTGAATACCACGGAGCTGTTCCTGTTGCAGTACAGGCTTAAAGAAACCGTGCGCGAGCTGCTCCTCACGCTTTCTCTTGCAGAAAACTCAGATAAGCGTGGGAAACCGCTCACCACGGTATAATCCAACTGCTGAAGGAAATAAAATTGTCCTAAAAGACGAACAAAAGAAGACACACCACACGCTGTGTGGTGTGTCTTCTGTTTGTCTTGTCCTTTTAGCGCAATTTTATTTCCATCATGTCAGAACAACAAGCCCGCCAGAGTGCCTTGGCAATCTAACTGCTCATCGCATGAGGTTTTACGCTCACAGGACCTTCCAAGTCATCACTGGCAACCTGATAAAGGTGTTGCAACTGACAGTGCGCCACACGTAAGCAAGGTAACCGGCTTACCCTAAGCCTAAGAGTACACCAAAGGTATGCTTGAGTTCTACTAGATTGGATGCTTTTTTGGCATCACTGAGTGCATAGACTGTACCCACGTGAGAATCAAGAGCCCCGGCAGCGACCCTGCTGAGGTGTTCATGCAAAAGGAGTGTTCTCCATCAATGTGCAGAAGAGCTGTATTCACAGCTTTCACTGTAACACGCAAAACAGGATCAGATGCAAAGAAACACGGTGCAGAAAGTGGGTTTTTTGTAGCTGTGTTTTGTGCTTTTCCATGAACACGAGAGAAAGTTGGCCTGACTGAAATGTCTAAGGAACATTCCTTTCCTTGCCTTCCATAATCAAAACCTCGCTAGTAGTTATCAAGGCTATAAACAGTTCATCACCGAATGCTATCCTTTTTCTTCAACGCCCAGCATTTATTTCTATATTACAGTTCTTCTCGTACTAAGCTTGATTACAAAATATAGTGACAAGACCAGTGGTGCCCAAATCACTTTCCTGGTTTGTGTAACGCATTTTGTCACAACCATAAGGATCTGAATGTCGAGTAAAAAGGGTATGTCAATGCTTTCCAGGAACCACGATCTTTATTTGTGCAGTATATTTCACTTTGATGCATTTGCCTTCACGCAGGCTGTGAAGAGAACCTCCGACTCGGAGTTCTACAACACTGTCGCACAGTGGCCTGGGTCCGTGCACGACAGCCGTATTTTTTACAACTCTCATGTACCGGTGCTGTATGAGGAAAACACGGTACCTGGAGAACTGCTGGGGGATGCAGGCTATGCATGCCAACCCTTCCTGATGACGTCCCTAGTAGATCCTGGCTCTGCCAAACACGGCTCAAGGCAGGCCAGTGATTGGCACGGTGATGTGAATGTTTGCCGACTCAAAGCTTTCCTGCACTGTACTAACAACTGGCCGTAACCAGAACGTTATCAGGTGTTGGGCCCAGGCAACATTGGTAGCTGACAAACTGCTATTAAAGATCTCCACCTGCGGGTAGGCAATCACTCCAACCAACTCAGCGGGCACCTAAAACTGAATGGAGAGGTATGCAAAGGGGTGATGTACACCCGCAAAGATGGAAACCTCCACCCCTCTCAAGCCCAATCTCTACTACAGGGAGGGCAAAACTGCTTTGTCAGAAAATGGGGAACTACCAAATGCTGGTGGTTAACTTTAGTGGGCCACCTGGTGGGTAACTGGCCCCACCCAGAGGAAAGAAGGTGCGGTCACTGTGGCAAACAAGTCAGCCCCACGATCGACAGCCTTATCGAACATGAGTGTGCTCCGTCGTGCATGGTCTGCGGAGAGGCTCACCTCACTGGATAAGCAGAGCGTGCCAGAAAATTTTGGGAACTTCAGCAGCTAAGAACGATTCGAGCAAGTGGAGCAACGTCATCAACCCGGCAACAATGGGGAAGAGACAACAACTGCCCCGACAAAACAAGGTGGGAAAATCCCGATTAGCACCATTGGGCCAAAGGATGTCGAAGTTACAGAATGCTGTACAATCCAGGACCGGGTTGAAGCCACCGGTCTTTAAAGCCAGGGCCAATCGGTGCAGTTTATACGTCCAAGCACACATTGCTGACTGCATGCCGAGAGATCCCAAAATGCCGACGGTTTGATGATGCGATAACACTTTCCCATGCGTGCTGCGATGACGAGAAGAAAAAGGGGGAGGATGGCCATGACAAGCTTTACAAGATCCGACTGTTCCTCAATCTGCCGAATCATAAGTTCCACGCCGCCTGGCTGTGGTAAAAACTATAGTGCCGTTCCAAGGCAGGCGCAGCCTCAGGTATACGTGAACCAAAACTACAAATTGTGGACACTGGTTGGAAGATCCGGTTATGTATGCAAGATACACCTTTATGGAGACCCCCTCCCCCAGCCCGTGCACGCAAGAGGAAGCACCTGAGGCAAGAGCCCTTTGTTCCGGTGCACGCTCCCCGCACACAGGACTGCAAACGCGTACACAAGAAGGGTCCTCCAGGGAGCAGCGGACAAGTCAACCCGCGCGCGCCCGCGAGGAGGCAACCCCCTCACCAATTCCAGCCGCCGAAGGGCCAGCACAACAGGGGGGCGACAACGATCGTGAGGCCTCTGCGACGAGAGGGGGGCGAAACCAGGGGAATGCTTCCCCCTCTGCCAAAAGAATGCGGCCGGGCGATGACGGCAAAGGGCCCTTCCGAGAGCAGAGAAAACAGAAAGAATTCCGCTGCGGGCCCGACCACAACAAACGGCGCAAATGCAAACGGAGTGGCCGTATTTACCTTTCTCTTTCGCCCGGCCGCCCACAAAGGGAATCTGGCCGCGGCTAGCCGCTTCAATATGCACAAACAACTGGCGCACATTCCAGAGTTGGCCACCAGAGCTGGCCACCAGACCTGACCACCAAACTGGGCAGGACCGTGCGGCCATCTAACGTGCTCGAGCGCGCTGTGAATGGTGACTTGGTGACCTAGTGAGGGTAGGTGGACCTGAATGTTCAAACAGGGCCGAAAGTGAGTGCGTGTACGGTTTTCGTAGAGCTGCCCGGGTTTCCGCACCAGGTGTTGTGCAGGCTACCCTTCTGCAAGGCAACATAAATGGTGTTGAACTTTCCAGAAAAGAAGATCACACTACAGGGACACCAACTCCCTTTACACCACGAGGAAGAGGGCTCAGTGGACTCCCCTGACACGGTAAAAGTACAATGCTTGGAGGAACTCAACTTACCTCCCAGAACGGAGGCCCTCATCGCTGTCCAGATAGCCGCCCGCACGTATCTAGTCGAGCCACTAGACCAACCAAGAGAAGCGTCATGCCCCAGTGTTTCCATCACCTTGACAGTTGTTAAAAACCGGATGGGGTACATACAAGTTGCCAACATGGAGAGTGCATCATTGCTACTACCAAAGAACAACACCACAACTGGAAGAGCAACTATAATGGGGAAAACAGTCTTGAGCATGGCTTTACCAAGCGGCATCGAGGATGTGCCCCAGGACGTTAAACAGAAGAGACCAGTTGCCTCTCAAAGAGAAGATGCAATTTCAGAGTTCAGTGAACGAGTACGGGCACCTCTTCTCCACCAAATCTGGCCCCACCGGGCGAATGATCATCGCTCAACATGAGATCAACACCGAAGCGGCCCAGCCAGTACAGCAGAACCCGTACCCCAGCTCTCCTTACGAGCGCAAAGTTGTCGAAGAGTAGATCAGGGAGATGCTAACCAAAGGGGTCGTTCGAGCGTCTACCAGTGCATGGTCATCACCAGTGGTACTAGTAGTACACAAGCGTGACGGATCCTGGTGGCTCTGCGTCGACTTCCGCAAGTTGGACGCCATCACCAAGAAGGACGTACAACCCTTGCCCCGTATGGACGGCATCATGGACACACTGCAGGGATCCCAATTCTTCACCATGCTGGACTTGGCCTCCGGCTACTGGCAAGTACCAATCAAGGAGCAGGACAAAGTGAAGACCACCTTTTCCACTGGATACGGGCTCTACGAATTCAACGTGCTTCCCTTTGGCCTTTGCAATGACCTGGCAACATTCCAGGGCACCATAAACAAGGTACTGGACAACCAGCTGTGGAAGACGTGTTTGGCCTACCTGGATGACATCATCGTGTTCTCTCGTACATCCGAAGAACACCTACAGGACTTGCGGGAAATCTTTCAATCCCTAGACAATGCACGACTCAAATTTCAACCTAGCAAGTGCCACATCGCTTTCAATAGCATACGGTACCTGGGCCACATCATTGATGAGAAGACAATTTGGCCTGATCCCGCCAACACTTGCACTGTTCACTACACCAAGGCACCAACAAGCTGCAAACAGGACCGGAGCTTCCTAGGCCTGTGTGGTTACTACCGAAGGTTTGTTAAGAATTTTGGACGCATTGCAAGACCCTTAAACGAGCTGACAAAAATGGACGCCAAGTTCATCTGTGACAAAGAGAGTTTGTTTTTGGGTAAGTTAGCCGACACCTAAATCAAGCAGAGATGAACTACAGCACAACAGAGCAAGAGTGCTTAGGCGTGGTCTACGCAACAAGACAGTTCCGCCCATACATAATCGGCACACCCGTAACTGTTGTCACTGACCAGGCAAGTTCCCTCGTCAGTAGGTCTCTTTTTTTTGCCTGCTCAAAGCAGCTTTGAGCAGCTCCAAGCTGCTCCGTATTTTATTTCCAGGAGCAGCGCTCCATTGGCTCCGCCAACCACTTCCGGAGCTGCTGAATCCTATTTCATTTGCACCAGGGAGCAGCTCAAAGCTGCCCCAAACTGCTCTCACGGCTGAGGAGGAGCAGCTAGCAGACAACAGAAAGGCGAGCAGACGATGCGCGAGCAGACGACACATGCAAAGAGACATTCGCGGTCTCGTTGGCGTTCTTGCTCGTTCGCGCGTCAGTTGATTGTCTGCTCAACCCGATGATGGCGGGCTCGTCTCATTCTGCGACGTTCGCTATGATTAACGACGCCGAGACGCGAGTGTACCCGGTCTTCGACGAAGACGGCGCACCGGTGCTTCATGAGGGGCACCATGTTTTCGCCTCTGATGGTACGTATACACAAATGGCGACGTTTGCACGCCTTCATGAAATGTTTGTATGCGACTGTTCGCGTTAGCTAATACGATGGGCTCTTTTTCTCGCAGATGGTGTCCGCGTAATCTTTGACAGCGAGACTGCAGTGGACGACAGCGCTACGGAAGACGGCGAAGGTGTTTGGCCCAGCGCAAAAGTGTTGGCCCTGATAGAAGAATTTTTAAAAAATTTCAGGACGATCCGGCCAAGCAGGCAAAAACAAAAAAATACACGTGGAACAACTATCTGGCGCAATTGGTGAACGCGAAATTTCCTGGAAACCTGGCTTCAGCGGACCAAATTAAAAATAAATGGAAGTCATTGGAAAGGTGATACAGAGCCACAAAATTCCACGACGAAAAAACCGGGAAGCATGCAAAAACTCGCCCGTTTGAGGAGTAAGTGCAAGAAAACATTGAGGCCTCTGATTAAATATGTCTTTCCTTCAGACCACACACAATGACTTTTTTTATTCATTCACTACTTAGGGAGCTGCAGCCGATCCTGGACCGCCAGCACGCCACAGTGGTGCAAACAAAAGTGGGGTAAGGAAATACGGACCCGTTCAGCAATACGATCAAAAGTAGAAAACCGGAATAAGATGTACTGCTGAGGTTTCTGCTAATGTTTCTGCTGGTGTGCACGGTAGCGCAACCGTGTCTAAGAGTGGTGAGACATTCGTAAAGAAATGTGTAACAGGGGAAAAGTACTTATAAATGTTCAAAATATTTACCATAACAGAAAGCATGTGCTCACATCAGGCCCATCTCATGACACCATAAACTCGGTGGAACAACAAGAAACCATGAATTTACAACACTAGATCTTAGCGTCTTGGGAGGGGGAGGAAGGGGGATCGCACACTTAGATTTAGCCCCGGTAATATACCCGGTGCACTAACTGTACTGCTTTAAACTTTATTAAAACCTCAAAACCGACACTGCTCAAGCATAAAACTTATTATGCATAATCATGTAAGCATTTGGCCTTTCTTTTGGGGGGCATGGGTGCTACTGATGTGAACGAAATAGAGGCGCGTGCCCTTTTCTAAACACATCATGTGTGGGTTTTGTGAACGTTTTGAGTTACAAAAAAAGGGAAAGTAAAAAAAATTGTCAAGAAGTCGAACTTATTTCCTTAGTTCGGGAAGGCTGTTTTCAAGAGGAATTTATTTATAGTCACTACTAACTCGCTGTTTTTAGCAACACAGTTTTGGCCTGAGCATAATGGTGTTTTGTTGCAGTGCCCAGCCTGCAGCCTGCACAAGCCGGGCGCCTGATGAAGGCGACGAGGAGGCTTCACAGTTGCTGCAAGATGACGCCAGCGCAGCCGCTGCAGGGGAAGCCTACTCAGCCGTAGGGCCTGCAAGAAGCACACCCGGACCAAGCAGAGGGCGGCGGTCGCGTCGAACGGACCCCTATCTAAACTTTCCGGAGCGGGCTGAGGAGAATAGGGAACGTCGGCATCATGAGAAGCTGCAAATACTGCAAAGAATCGCTAAGGCCCTCGAGAACTGTAGCTCCCAGAGGAGCACTGACGTGTAGCTACGTGTGGCACTTTGACGTGTTTATTTTCTACCATTACCGTTCTGTTTATTATTGACAAAGTCTATGAACGAAAATTTATACGTGTGTACACATTAAGTGATGTGTTTTTTTCTTGATATACCTTTTTCGATGCAGCAGCTAGAGGAAGTTTGCACGTTCCAAACACCTCGGTCAACTGCATATACCCAAGAGGCCATACGCGTTGTACTGTTTCTTTTACTATACGCCACACATTTAGGAGCATGTACATGGTGCAAAAATAGCACACATGCATGTAACGCAGCACGTGGAACAATTCAGACTTGCGCCATTAAAATAGAACTCCTGCAGTATGCCTCAGATATTGCGGGTTACAGGCTCGAGAAGATAGCGTTACAACATTGATTACGCAAAACACGCACAGGTAGGGTTTAGTTTTCTAACCCAGCGTCAAAGAAATTGTGCAGCGAGCACGCGACGGTGCTGGCTGCAATCGCTGCGCCTTGCGCGCCAGCCTATGTGGCATAGGCAGTTCAGCACTGCTTCATGGCGATCCTACGGCGCATGTCTTCAGCAACGGATGAACTCGGAACAGAAACGTCATCATTTCCGACTTCATCGGGGCAGGGTGCAGTTTCCGGTTCGTCCAAAAAGTCGCGCTCTGCATTGCACAGGTTGTTGTGCAAAACGCATGCGGCCGTGACAATGTAGCAGCACCTGCCAACACTCTTGGCGTCCACAAGATACAGCTGCCTGAACCGTTGCTTCAGCAGTCCGAAAGTATTTTCAATGGCTACTCTCTGCTGGCTCAGCCTCTTGTTAAACGCTATCTTCCAGGCCGGGAATGTCCTCTCAGTGTCCCTGTACGGCGTGAGGAGCCAGGGTGACAAGGGGTACGCGGAGTTCCCGAGAATGTACCCGCTGGAGCACTTCGCCGGCGCACCTTGATAAAAGGGGCTTTCTTTAAGTACACGGGCGTCGTGTACGGAACCAGGGCATCCAATGAATACATCCAGCAGTTTGTTTTGGTCGTTGCAAATTCCTTGCAGAATTATCGAAAGGGAACTTCTTCCTGTTGAAGTACGACTCCGCCGACTCGCTGGGTTTCAGAATCTGGATGTGACTGCCGTCAATGCAGCCGATTGTCTCGCGAGGTCCCTTTCCTCTACTTTTTGCACGAAAGGCTGCTTTGCTGCGTTCAAGTTCTGCGGTGTCACTTGGCCAGCTGATAACCTCTTCGCTTATGTAGTGGAGAAACTCAATTACTCTGGTGACGCAGCTGTGCACGGTCGACTCCGCCACGTCGAATCTGTCTGCTGTGGCGTACATGCTTGCTTGCGACCCGAGGTAGGCAAGCGCAATGGCGACAGTTTTGTCAGCTGCTATTTGCCGGCGCCCCTGCACTGCATTCGGGAAATAGGGCGATGTGTTGTAGCGAGCGGCCACCTCGGCGAACATTTCTCTCGACAATCTAAGAGTGCGCTTGAACTCGTCGTCGCGGTACGACTGCACAACGCTCTCAAAATACACGGGAATACGGTTTGCATCCCGGCGTGTAAATTTCGCCGCAAGCAGGGCCACCGTTTCGCCGTATTCACCGTCGGAATCGAATGTCTCCAAAATGACAGGAAGGGCACCAGCTATGTTGGGCAAGCAGTTCCTCTCGACCGGCCAAAGCACACCTCACAGAACTTGTTCAGCAGCACTCAGAATACGCACGCAAGCAGGTTGCCGTGTGCCTGTACAACTGACGCCTACAAATCCTCCCAAAATGCAAGTCGGGTTGCGTCGGCAACGGTTCTCGACGGAACCGAGAAATTTGGCACTTGCTTTGACAGACGTTTTAAAAATAGTAGTGGTAATAATTTGTAACAAATGGCAAATATCACAGTTCTAACTTCGTGTTATTGAGTGCATACGCGCGGAGCCGGCCCAAGCAGACGACAAATCGTCTGCTCTCCCGCAGTCGCCTGACGCACCCGAAAGCTGGAGCAGCTTTGAGCAGCTTCTTCACGTGACCCACTAAGTAACTTCCGATTCAAGAGCTGCTTCGGAGCTGCTCAATGCTGCTTTGAGCTGCTTTGAGGCAGGCAAAAAAAAAGAGACCAAGTGACAACAGTTACGGCCTCCTTTAGAAGAGACGTGAAGGCCGAGGGGCCATATTCTTGGCACAACCTCTTGAATTTGCATTTGCTGCAGCCCGTCTAGGCAGGCCAGTAGATGCGCCACCCAGTCCCGTTAATCATTAAGACAAGCATTATTACTAAATACAGGTGCCTCAACTGCTGCTACAGCACCTTCGTCATTCCTTATTATCTAGCTTAACATAGTGCAGTTTGTGTGAAATGTGCCACATTTGTTATTTGGCGATGCATATCTTTTTACAGCATCTTTTAACAGCGTATCCTTTTACTGCATGCATATCATTTTTTTTACTTCGATTTGGGTTTGGGTCAAGGTTAAAAATACTGAATCCCATTCTCATTTTGATTTGACATAACTGGTACATGCGGCAGTTAAAAAACGCCTTTTTTATTGAACTGATTTACTATTTCAATCTTCACACCATGTATTTTATACAGTCACAGCCTCTCTCTCTCCGAGTCGGCACAGTTATAACAAGAGAAGCCGCGCCTAAGCAAACCAGCTACATTTGGACATCGTGATTGACAACGGCACCTGCCAGTTTGTACATCACACCATCGGCGACCCACGCCCTGGAGGACTCCAACGTACTCCCGGGCCTCAAATCACCGTGATCATCTTGAACAGCCTGGCCTACACCGAAGCCACGCTTCCCAGGTAGCCGAATCGCCTCCGACAGCGGTGCATCGGCAGGCCCGGTCGGTGAATATTGGGGAACTCTGTCTCTCATATGCATCGAACTGTTCGTCTTTTTTTTTTTCTTTTAGTTAACTACTCCGCTTCGTAATGTTCATTTGTTAACGCTCCTGTTCGTATCATTTTGTCTAATTTTGAACTGTTTTTTGTATTTGAATTCGATCTAAGTTGTCTGTCATTATCGATCCGTTACCTCGTGCTTGGGGTTGGTAATTTGCCTGTATAAATATAAGTCTCTGTACTGTTTTTCATTCAAGGCTCTTGCTCATTCTTGCCACTCTGGTCGGCGAAAGCCGCCCATCACACGGCCACCCCCTTTGTCACCTGTGCCCTGTGGATTCGGTGGGGTTTGTTGGCTCTCTTGAGTCGACTCCCCATATCTTCTGACAGTGCACCCTAATTTAAGGAAACGGGTGACACTGATGAAGTTGAAGCATGGGCTGACGTTTGCTGCACTTGGTGCCCTCTTCTGTGTGCACCGCACAACTGCATCTCGAAGATTCTACTCTATGCTCGACACAATCTTCAGCAAGACGCAGGGTTGGCTCATCTGGCATCACAGGGAGGTGACACAGAAGGCAATGCCCCCAGCCTTCCGAGAGAAGTACCCGATGTGTAGAGTTATTAGACAGAGTTAGTTGGGCATGCGCTCCGGAGGAGCGTACGCCCAGGAAAGTGGGTTGCGACTGCGCATGCGCAGTACGCTACGTAAACGCCCCGACGACGCGCGGCTATGCACGCAACGGCTGGGAGCAAATGGGTTCGGGGGCGCCTGTGGGGCGCTGCGGACCTGCTGGAAGACCTGTTGGGAGACAGCTTTCAAAATGGCTGCTGCATCGACAGTGTCGATGGGAAGAAGCACGGTTGCAGGTGTACCGACTGAAAATGCGCCTGCTCGAGTTCATTTTTCTGTAAGCAATGACTTGAGCTTGCTTGGGATGTCCAGGCCAGCGATCCTTTCAGGGATCCCGCTCAGTGGACGAAAATCGCTGAGAGACTTAGCAACGACACCGGACAGTCGTTCGCGGCACGAGTGGTGCGCGACCGCTGCCAAAATCTGATGGCTCTGTACGCCGCCAACGACCGCAAGAATCTGCGAAAGTAAGTGGTTTATAGTGGCATGCTCAATGCTCGGCAAACGTTTGCTTGCTGGTTAGCAGAGGTGTTAATTTATTTGGCGTTTTCTTCCTATACGTAGGTCGGGCACGGAGGAGGAATACAACGAGCGGGACCACATTCTCCAAGACCTCATTTGCCTCGCCGACGGCACCAACTTTACGTTTAAGGTTCGAGCTCACCGCTGCACCCCCACTGCACCTCGGGGCCCCAGAGGCGCGGCAGCGACCCGAAGGGCGGCTGAAGCGACTCGTAACGACGCTGCCGATAGCATCGTCATCCTTTCGCCGCTGGAGGAGGACGCGAACAGCAGCTCCGGCATTGACACCGCCAGTGAGTACAAGCTGCAACGATGCCTGGGCTACTCTGCCTCCTCATCTACGAGGAGTAGCTAAAATTTTGTGCATGTGATGTATATTACAGGCGTTAGAAGTCTTCAAAAAGTATTTCAAGCCAGGCAGAGGATTGCAGCCTTTATATCTATAAAATATTGCACCAGTAATGTTGGCTCATCTGGGGTTGGCTCATCTGGCACCACAAGGAGGTGACACAGGAGGCAATGCCCCCATCCTTCCGAGAGAAGTACCCGATGTGTGGAGTTATTATAGACTGCACCACCGAAGTCCCCACTGAACGGCCAACAGAAGTGAGTGAACAAGTGAACGCCTGGAGTAACTACAAGGGTGACTTCACTCTAAAGTTTTTATCTGGCGCTACCCCATCTGGCTTTATTCAGTTCGTGTCAAAAGTGTTTGATGGGAGATCGAGTGACACATACATAACGGCAAATAGTGGCTTGCTAGACTACCTTGAACCTAATGACCTAGTGATGGCCGACAAAGGCTTCCCAAACATTCGATGTGAATTGCATCAGCGCCGAGTCACGTTAGAGATGCCCCCCCCCCCCCTTGCCCATATGAATGAGCAGTTCACAGCAGAAGAGGTACAGCACACATACAAGGTAGCCTCTCACCGTATCGACGTAGAACGCTGCATACAAAGAATAAAAGTATTCAGCATTCTCAGAACAAGGCTAAGTCACGAGCTGAAGACTCACGTGGACAAGATTGTGACCGTTTGCTGTGTCCTAGCAAACATGCAACCGCCTATTTTTTAAGGTGTCGGTGTGACAGGACACACTAACGTGACAAGACACAGAGTGTTGTCAATGCTTCCAGCTTACTCTGCAGGAGTCTGCTGGAGCCACTCATGTGAGGTCCCGCAGCAATAGTTCATTTGTGTTTTCTTCTTTCGTGCGATCTGTTTTGTTTTATTTTAAAATTTCACTGCGTGACATTTCTTTCTGTAAAAATGTAGTCCAAATACAAACTCTGAACTTCATTACCACACTTTCCTGCCCACGCAATATATTGTGCTATTCATGTGCTATGTAACATTGCATGCACTGATGGCATTGAAAGCATAAACATGTTATGTGCCTGGGAGCCGAAGCAGTTACCGAATGTGCAAAGACAAAGCCTTCCTCTTCAGACCCCCCTAAAGACGCAGCTTGGCACGAACAATGGTTGCGAAATATCAAGCGCACTGATAAGGAGCTGACAACAGACTGTGTTGTTTGCGAACACCACTTCGAATGGAAGTACACCGAAAAGACCTATCGACGTGTGATAAATGGGGAAAGAGTTGAAACCCCCCGTGATTGGCCGCACCTGCCTGACGACACTATTCCTACTGTCTTTTCGGATGCTCCTGAATACTTCCCCCATAAAAAGCCCCCGTGAAACGCAAGATAGGCCACCCAACAGGAACGGCTGTCCTATGCCTCTTCTTCGGCCACGGCTGAGCTGGTGGCGGTCGGACTGGGCCTGGACCTGCTACTGGAGATGGAGCCCTTGCCCGAGCGCTGTGCCCTGCTGTGCGACTCCCGAGTGGCCCTGGTGCATCTTCAGGATGGAGACTCGCACTCCCTGTTGGTGCGGGCACAGCTGGCAGACGGGGGGCACTCAACTGTGCCTGCAGTGGGTCCCCGCCCACATTGGTCCGGATGGCAACGAGCGGGCAGACGAGCTGGCCACCGGGGCACACGCGCTGCCTCCATCGGACATGGTGGCTCAGGCGGCAGCGGACGACGCCCGCCTGCTCATCCAGCGACACATCCGGACCAGGCATCCGGACCCACGGCTGCGTGTCGGAGGGGGCCTGCTGCCTGCACGGGCATCACGCCTGCCTCGACGACTGCGCTCGGCCATCCTGTGCCTCCGCGTGGGGGATGTGTGGACGGCGAAGCGGAATCACCGTCTGGGGCGGGCGACCAGCCCCGCCTGCACTCACTGCCGAGCGCCGCCCCTGCAGTCCCTGCTGTACGTACTATACGAGTGCCCCAAGTTTGCGGCAGGGCGGGCAGAGCTGCTGGTCGAGCTTCACAAAGTGCGGCCACTTGAGGAGCTGCTTTGGCCCCCGGGCAGTGCCAGGGAGCGAGACAAAGTGCTCAAGGCCCTGGGTACATACCTGCGGGGCTCGGGGTTGCACAGCACACTCCTCTACAACTCTAACTAACTGCCCAGATTGTGGTGGAGTGCTGCTGCTGAAGCAGCATCTGTACTTGTGTGTGCGTGTGTGTGTGTGTCCCCTTTTACATGTGTGCTAAACACTGTCCTTCGTAGATTCATGTGTTGTCCATATCTGTAGTGTTTCTCTGTAAGGTTAATTTTCTCAATCTGTAACTCCTTTTTTTTCTTCTTTTGTGTTTTATATTTACCCTTATGTGTGTTATATACATTGTAATGTCCACCTCCTCCCCTATTCTCCTATTCCTATGTATTCTTTTCTCCCTATCCCCCCCCTCCCCTACACCAGCAGGCGTTCCGGTGTCCGCCCCCTAGGCGAGACAATTTACGCCTGTTGGTGGATCTTCCTTTTCCTAAGAACAATACATACATACATACATACGCAAGAGGAGGAATCTGTGCAACTGAAGCCTAAAGCCTGCAAAACGAAAAAAGAACAACCACAACCAACGACACGCAGTCAGAGCAGTCATCGGACTTGCACGACGCGACTGACTTCTCACCAGGCCGTTCACCGGCACAGACGAGAAGGTAGATGTAGAACACATTTTCCAAGACCTTCAGCTGCCTGACAGCTCCTGGAGCAAACAGATTCGCAGCCAAACCGCACACTGCTTTTTTCGGCGTTTGCGAGCGAGACGGAGACGAGATTTCTCACATGCGGCTGCCGAAAGCGATGAAGTTTGAAGAAGACAAAAACCAGCTCGGGTCCAAGCTGGGCAGTGTCTATGTGAGAGGTGTAAAGCACTCGCAGCGCATCGTTAAATCGTCCGTTGAAGCACAAGCAGTTTTCAACGCTACTCACTCGCTTGTGATGAGCACTGGTTGTCGACTGACACCGGAAAAAAAGCGAGCATGGGTCGTTTGCCGGTGCCCACTTTTTGACCAAATGCTCTCCCACAAGTGCTGGGACCCCGCACGCACTGCAAATATTTGAGGAAGCCTATTCACAACCAGCTATCAAGATAAAAAAAGGCAGCCTGCCATAAATCGGCTAAACAAACACGCAAACAGAACTTGAAACCAGATGAAGCCGCAGGTATCCGTAGCCTACGAGATCATGATAACGTAGTCATCTTCCTTGCTGACAAAGGAAATTGTACCATCACGCTTGACTGGCAAGCCTATGAAAGCAAAGTCAGAGACCTCGATTCCTCAGCGTACGAAAGAGTGAGAAAGGACCCAACCCCAGAAGTTCAAAGGGAGCTGAACAAACTCTTGGCCAACATTTTCAAAAAGTACCGCGACTTCCAAAGCCTGTATCTACGACTCATCTGGAGGAATGACTCAGAGCCCGGTTTTTATGAGCTACCCAAATTTCATAAGCCCGATGTTCCCTTCCGGCCCATTGTGGACATTAGGACTTCAAAACTTTCAGCCCTGTCCAACTTCCTTCATCAGGTTCCCTCCCCACGTGTCGGCAAAACAACCACCCACGTCAAGAACGCCGGCCACTTCGACGAACTTTGTTTCCGAAGTGCTGATCGACTCAGATTGACAGACTCATCTCTTTTGATGTCGCATCACTCTTCACCAGCGTCCTTATTTCCCTGGCCACCGCAACCACCACAACTGCCCTCGAGAACGACGACAGCCCGAGCTACCGGACCTGTCACAGCATCGGCGAAATAACACAACTTTTGTAGTTCTGCCTGCAGAGCACACATTTCTGCTACAACAAGGAATTTTTTCAAGCACGCGAGTGCAACTGCTATAGCGGCTGCTATTTCCGCAACCACAGCGAATCTGGTAATGGAAAAAATTGAACGGACTGCTTTGAAAAATTTCCCCGAAAAGCCCAAGTTGTTTCTCTAATATGTGGACGACTGTTTTTGTATTGTCAAAGAAACAGCAGACAACTTCCTGTCGCAGCTAATACCCCTGTCACACGGCAAATCTAATGTCCTTCAAACTGAATGACGTCAGCTGTTAATGACATTCGGCTCGGCCGTGCGGGTCTACACGGCAGAACAAATGTCATTTGATTGTGATAGCGGTCACGATTAGCAAGCTCGCAAAGCCGCAAAATTACATTTCAAGTGCATGTAGAACGTTTTTGCGCGTAATATTTTTTTTTTTAGAAAATGTTAAGAACAATTACTTTTTTACACAAAAAAAAAGAACACCACTGATTTAGGGGACATCAATAGACACCACAAGCCAAGAAAAGTCTGCTAAAAATCCGGATTAGGGCAGCGCGCGCACAGGAAGAGATTTTCTTTTTTGTTAGTACTTGTTTGCCTTTCTTTATTTGAACAAGAACAAAAAGAAGAAAATGTAAGTTTACTGAGTCTTCAGCAACAGTATGCTTTGGTTTATTACTGAATTTTCCTGTCTAGGGACGCGCTGCTGCTGTCGAGGCTACTCATTTGGCCACTAACTGAGGTTCGGGACCTCAGTTAACCGCTAAATGTCATTCGGTATTCTCGTGTAGCGCCAAATTAATGACATTTAGAGCGAATGACATTTGCTCTAAATGTCATTAGATCTGCCGTGTGACAGGGGTATAAATTTGATCGAACCAGCCATCCAGTTCACCATGGAAAAAGAAACGGATAGCACCTTACCATTCCTCGATGTTTTGATGAAAAGGCAGCCAGATCGACTCAATTTCACAGTGTACAGGAAACCCACCTCTACTGGCTACTACCTACAATTTGATTCTTATCACCCAAACTCCCACAAGTCTTCTGTAGTCTCAGCTTTCTAACTTGGAGCTAGAACTGTACGCTCAACAAAAGACGAACACCACCCTTGTTGGTGTATTTGCCTCCTCCTCAACTTCAACCCCACCAGACAGAACTCTGTCAAATATGTTCACATTCGAGTCTACACTGAAACTTGATTGTTACATTTCTCTACATTAGTTAAATCTTAAAGTCAATGACAAACACTTTGAATTCGTGTGATAAGAGAGCCACTCATTATGACCGTGAAAGAAATCAAGGGGGTTTTAAATTAAGGGCCACTAAAAAATTCCAAAACTTTCAAGGCCTTAAAAATGACACTTACAAATTCAAGGGTTTCCAAGGACCTGTGCAGATCCTGTGTACCATATCCTATCAAAGAGTGCATTTTCCCTTAATACGTCCCCGAGTTGGTGTCACAGCATGACGGCATCTTCCTACGCATCAGTAATAAGCGCAGGTTACGATTGTTTTGCACAGCAAACTCGATGCTTCCTGGGAACATAGTTCATACCACAAGCTGCATGCAGCACTGTGGAGGCTACGTTGCTGTCAATAGAGCCCCCACTGAGGGCGCCTAACTCACTGTAAAGGGGGCCTTGAAAGGGCGTTTTCTTGACCCCTCTCGGCTGGTGGAACTACAAGGCCCCGGCGCCCTTTGTCGCTTTCCTTCACGGTGAGTAAGGCGCCCTCAGTTGGCGCTCTATTGACAACAATGTAGCCTCCACAGCGCTGCATGCAGCTTGTGGTATGAACTATAGGTTGTAAAATTATGGTAGGAAACAAAAAACAAATAAACGTAAGAAAACACTACACATACAACACAGCCTCACCACCACTAACAACATCTTGTGAGTGTGCATTTTGGCTGAAGATATCAACTTGACTGCTCTTGTCACGACAGCCTGTCCACTTTGTGCTTAGCTTTTCCAGGAAAAGCAAGCAGAGCTTGTGCTAAGTGTGGAGTGCACTCCAGTGGACCTGACTGGGGATGGTCGCTGCAACTCTCCAGGGCACAGTGCAAAATACCGCACAAATGTGCTCAACGAGAAGCAGACTGGCTGTATCCTGCCCTGCAAGCACGCCACAGTCAAGCCAGTAGTAAGCAATACACCAACAAGTGCAATGACCCAAGCACGCACTGCGATGTTCCAACTGGCATATTCCTGTGCAGTCACGCGGTGCCAAACAGCGCACCCATGGAGCAAGGAGGGTCTCTGCAATTACCTGGAAGCTCTGGGCAACGGGGCGCGTCAACATGGATTCCTGAGTGCACGTAGACTGCAACCTAACGGTCCTTGTAATTTCCTAAACATTTGCCGAAAACACTTGCTGCAGAAGCTTATGCACACACAAGCTTCTGCAAGCATTGAGAAAGAACTGCGTGATTGCAAGGTACTCGAGAACAGAGCCTTCATTTCTTGAACAGGTAACAGAATACGCCTTAGCCAACGGCCTATACAAACTTGTGTATTCACGATCTGAACCAACTTCTCTCAAGCTTGCTGCAGCTACTCCAAGAGAAGCCGTGTGAAACGTGCCAGTGCTGAGTGAACCTGAACTTGTGAACTTGTGAATGCCCGAGGTGTTTTACCTTCCCCTGCACCCTTCATTTCCCCCCACCCCACCCGGGGCGCTTGTGCCCCATTTCTGCTAATAAAGTTCTTACTACTTCTACTACTACTACGCCAAAGGCTCCCAAACTATGGTTTGCTAAAATTTTCACAACTGCCTGTTGCAGGCCTTGCTATTGAAGGGAAATGATGAGTGAAATATAAAAAAAGAGAGAGAGAACCAGTTTTCTAGGCTGTAGGATTGCGATTACAATTTGCCTCTTGCCTTAGCGGGAGTTGCGTTACAAGGCCACGTTTTTTTCTTTCTTTTGCTGCTGTAGAACGCCACCCCCTTATCAGGAGCTTCCGCAGGAAAGAGAGGATGTAGGATGTAGCACTATGTTGACACCTGGCACGTTGCTAACGGTAAGTGCAGACGTCCACTTTCACGTAGCCAGCATATGACCGTCTTGGCACTGTATTGCTCATCATGAGCATCCAGAAGAAGTTGAGGGCTGCCTGCAACAGCCAGAGCTGTGCACTCATACAGCCGTGGATGCAGTGCAACGCCAACCACCTCCACTTCGTGGCTGCAATGACCAAAGCGGACGCAGAGCTCAGCCTCTGCATGTGGAAGAGCCTGCTGAACCACATCTGTGACAAACATGATGGCCGCACGGGGCCATTTGTCGAGTACCTGCATGAGCGAGCCTCTTGGGGACCGAGAATGAATGACACCAGGTGACTTGTTCGTGGCAGTGATGCAAAACTGCACTAACAAAGCCTTGCATACGGCGAATTTGTGTTTGATGACCAAAGTGTCCTAGAAGGTCATGTGCCAGCTTCTTCCCCGACTAAATTGAATACAACTTTATGTTTCAACCATCTCTTTATGCGAACAAGATTACCTTCCATTGGGGCCAATCTAACAGCAACAATCAGGTCAACAGCACAAGGATAAAGCCTGGCTCTATTAGGTTGAAGAACAGCTATTCTCTTAATGAAAATCCCCATACCCTTTTACACCTCCATGCAGCATTGCCGCTTTTCTCCCACCCTGCTTTACACTCTAGCTAGAAATGCGTGAATGGAAAGGAGGAGCTGCTGTAGGCTATTTATCCTCAAAACCCCTACACCCTCTCAGATATTGAAATAGGAAAATTCTATTGCATAATTTTGGCTTAAAACACATTCCACAGCCTTCCTTAAGGGGGGACACCCCTCTTAAAACTATTTCTTTTAATTTTTAAGTAAACTCTGTGAAACTAGTCAGTCTTGCTGCTTTTCCCCCACTGATTTCAAATATGGCATTATTTTTTTAGTTAATCAATTAGGTCCCGAGATAATTAGAGGTAATTAACCATTTTTGGAGGAACAATAGATAAAACTGTGTTGGTCAGAAAACTGTAATCTTTACATTTTCCAACTCTATGAACCCTGGTGAGTGCAATAAGGCTATCAGTTTTTTTATGCGTCGCTTGGAACTAATTTTACAGCTCATTAAACTTCAGTGTTTGAAGTTGGCACTCAAAATGGCTCCTTGCCAGTGTTGCCACCAAGGTTTAATGAGCTGTAAAATTAGTTCCAAGCGACGCATAAAAAAACTGATTGTCTTATTGCACTCACCAGTGTTCATGGTGTTGGAAAATGTAAAGATTAAAGTTTTCTTACCAACACAGTTTTGTCTATTGTTCCTCCAAAAATGATTAATTACCTCTAATTATCTCGGGACCTAATTGACCAACAAAAAAAATAATGCCATATTTAGAATCAGTGGAGGAAAAGCAACAAGTCTGACAAGTTTCACAGAGTTTACTCAAAAATTAAAAAAGTTTTTTTAAGAGCAGTGTCTCCCCTTAAGCCCCATCCAGTCCATCCTGGACGGCCCCAGCCCCCAGTACAATATTCGCCAGCTGTCCCAAAGGTGCAGACATACTGCCTAGAGTCTTTCAACAACCTGCTCATTCGCTTCGCTCCCAAATCCACCGCCCTTTCGGAGGAAAGGATGAAAGCCAGGTAGTCTCGTGACGGCAAGTGACTTTGGCAGATCGAGTGATATTTGTTGCTTCTCAGGGAGAAGCTTGCTGCCCTCCACTACAACGAAAATGCTTCGAGGGGGCAAGCGGTGACCCAGGCAGGGGACGAGCAATTCAAGGTTAAAATGCCCAAAGAGAGGGAAGGGCACTTAAGTGTTTGCCAGTGAAGACAAGCCCAACATTTGCTAAGCACCGCAAGCATACTAAAAGTTGGAACTCTGATATCCTTTATGGCCCAGTCCTACTGGGCTCACAAATGCCACTATGCAATGGCGTGCATCAGCCCATACCTCGACAGTCTCGAAAACGGGAAAGTGTCACATGTGGGGGGATAAGAAGGGTAATCACACGGTGGTAAGTTGGATTTGTGCAGGACAGGGGAGAGCCACAAGAAATATCAGCTAGCATTCCCAGCCTAGCTGCAGAGGTGGCAGCGTCATAGCCACGAAAGCTTTCTCAAGCAGGTTTCGGCACATCCAGCTTTAGAAGTGGTTGGTCGATCCCTAGATTCCAATGCCAGGGTGTGAAAATGACTACTGCTGATGCTTTATGTTGATAAGTGAAAGCGCTAACCTGCTAGTCCAGGAACTACCAGTGTGATAATAACACAGCATTTTTTATTTTTTGCAGAGTATGTCAACAAGCTTCTGGCAGATGCAACCAGGTGATGCAAGGCCTCTTGGCACAGAAAGAAGCTGAGCATGGTCAATAGTGTGGCTGTCACAGCAGCACACAACTGCCACTTACAAGCATCTGCCTAAGCAACACCACACAATCACACTTTTTTTTTCTTCTCTAGCAGCAACTGGCTGCCATAAGACAAATTCAACCAAGCTTTTCTTGTTGGAAAGCTGTAATTAAAATGGTACATTCCTTTCATGACCAATTTGGCCTGCGTTGGGGAGATCGCGACTTTTTGTAGTAATCGTCTTGCCACAAGATCATTGTGGCAAGACGATTATGAGGGCAACAATGCGTCTGAAAGGGACTTCGACTGCAATCTCCTGGGATACAGCCAGTCTCTGCATGGATTGATTGCCAAGTAGCAGTGTTAGGAGCAGATACCTATGCGCTGCCAACGCCAATTTTCGGCATAGGCTATAAAAGCCTCTCAGCATGACTGGATGACATACCCCTTCATGTAGTGGCTCATGACAACCATTACAAGAAAAGTGAGGGCACATTACTGACATGAAAAAAAAACTTCAACAAGAGGCACAGTGAGCAAAGAGTGGCCATTGAAAACACCTTTGGGCCACTGAAACAGCGTTAAACGAGTTAAACGAGAGAGGTCTGGCTAAACTTCTTGTGGAATTAGCATTAGGGGGCTAATCTGCATGATCAGTTCATGATAAAAAGACGTTATAGCTACCGGAATTTCTGAAGCATGACGAAAACTACACGCCCAAGCACTGTATGCCCTATTCTTGCACCTCGTCACCTTGTTCTCTCCCCAGCTCTCAGAGTGAGCAGTCATGCAGGGAAATGGCTGCCCGAGAGTGGAAGGCATAAGTGCAGAAGGCGGCGCACCGAAGCGGTCCCCTGCGCCACTGGTGCACTGGAGCTGGTCCCCTGTACCGGTCCCCTGTGCCACTTCGACAGTCTACTGCACGCTGCTACCAACCCTGCTAACCGGTAAGAAGAGTGAAAACTCGCTTTTTCTGCATGGCGATCCGTCGGCCCAGCCTTACAAGATTGAAGACGTCATAGCGGCACTCAGTGCTGCGACCGGCATGAGGAAGACCACCAAACTAGGCCCATTTCACTTTAATCATGTCCGGATGATTACATCACACTCGGCCCAAGATATGAAGGAACTTGCCTCAAGGGGTGAAATAGAGGCCAAGGGGAAAAGGTGCTTCGTCATCCACCCAATAACCAAGAAAAAACCGTGAAACTCCACTGGGTGCCGACAACTATGCCTAACGAACTCCTTGTGCAGCAATCAGAACGCTTCGGTGCTGTGACGAGTGTTTCGTTCGAGAAGTGGTGCCGCCTGAACATGCACCACATGGTGAGCACTACGAGGGTAGTGCAAACTGTGCCAAAGGATGTGAACTCCCTCGATGTGCTACCCCACCAAGTCCCCGTGTACGGAAACATGGTCCTGATCGAAGCAGCTGGCCGGCCTGCCACGTGTCTACGCCGCGAAATGCTCGGCCAGATGCGGCCGCAGTGCACAACACTTTCGGACACAAGAGCTCCACCTCCGAGCGAAGCTATGCGGCTAGGGCTAAATGACAGCGCATGATTCAAACACTCGACGAGCTCATGGGTATACAAAAAATCCAGGAGTCGATGACCCCATAGTTTTCCTCCCAGGCAGGGGTTGTTTATGCTGCCGAGGTAAGTAAAGGATAGGCAGCCCCTGACAACATCTCCACCAGTGGTGAGGCCACCACCACCACCGACATGGAACAAGCTGTCGAGGAAGAGGGAGATGCCGTTGACGAGCCACTCAAGAATGACTCAGCCACCACCCGCAGTACCGTTCGAGAACCAGTCGCAACCGAGCAAGAACCGGCAGCTGAGGAGGAAAGAGAGCAGGAAAGCGACCCAAGTGGAAGGGAAGCTGCGACCAATGGCGATCGATCCCACAGTACACCAGGCGAGAGCCAAACATACCGCCACCCCAGATGATCAGGAGAAGAGGCCCACAACGAAAGACACAATGCTTAGGAATTTAGAACACCCCACGGGGAACAGAAAACAGCCACAAAGCAATAGGGCAGGGCTGTATCCCTTAACACCCGCCGGGAGGACAAACTATAGTCCCTAAAAAATTGGCTAGTCTGCCGTCCAGGTCAGTTTAGCATTACCGCAGTGTGTAGCCCCAGCGATGAAAGTCCACAAGAAACAGCACAGCTGGCAAACCAAGCGCTACACACGCTGGCCAACCAAGCGCTACACACATCGGGATCAGATCTATGTCTCGAGGGGCGCTGTTTCGTGAGTGTCTGACTGTGCTGCTACTCCTGACGTTACAGGGCACTGAAGTGAACATTGAAGCATGAAATATACAAGAAGTTGCTTCAACAAAGCGACGGTGAGGCAGACTAGAAGAATGAACAGTGCGCACCAGCTACCGCAAGCCAGATTCCACAGGCTCACTCAACGCGGCACAACACGTCGTCTGCTTCACTCAAACGGCGCTCCTGCGTTCAGTGCCCCTTACGGCAGTGGGACCGGTTTTTGCGGCCGCTTTCACACCTCTCCTCCCAGCCACCCTACCCCTACAGCCACCATAGCCAAAGTGCAATAGGCGCATGTGTACGCTCGGGAAGAAGATGGCTAGAAGTGAGCAGCACGTAGCGATATTCTACAGTAACGTTATTCCACAATATTCCACAATAGCGCAAAGCTGCCCCAGAGCTGGAAACGAAGCAAAGGATTTTGGAAGACTCTCGCAGTGGCTTCAAGGTGAGCGCTCTTGTCAAGAAGCATGGGCGTGGACGGTCGACGATATTAATGATTTTGAAAATGAGTAACGCGACTATCATGAAGGCCTGAGCCAGTGGTCATGCCAACCAATGGAAAAGGATTGGAGACCTTTGTACCCCAATATTCAAGACACACTTTACCAGTGGTTCCTTGCTACGCATGAGCAGAATGTGCCCATCACTGGGCCAATACAGTCAAACCCGGTTACAGCGAACTGCAATATGCGCCACGATTAGTTCGATATGTCCAATAGTTCGATATAGCAGGTAATAACGAGTTTATTGTTACGCGTGCGCAATACGCAGAAATCCCCCCGCCATCCCCGCATGAAGAAACGAACAAACTGAGGTATGTCATTACCATAGACAAAAAATTTATTTATTGCAAATAATAAAGCCACTTTCCGCCTTAGCTGCCTACTTCCAAAAAAAAAAGGTGATTTTTATTTGCCCTTTCGTTTCGGCAGCTTCAACTAGCACAGCATTCTTTACACGAGACATTGTTTGCACCAGTTCGAGTCCGTGTCCTTCAATATCGAAGAAATATTGGCGGAGGACGTCGACTGCCGAAACCACTCCATTACGCGTCGGAGGGCTTTCACTCGCGCCACCATCTGCCTCCTTGGTGCTTTTCATCGGCATCACGGCGGTGCTGCTGACGGTGTCCGCGTCCGAGCGGCTTACAGTGACGGCAACGTTGTCGTCGACACTCAGGAAATCTTCGAAGGGCACTCCTTTCGGCACAGCATCGGGAAGGTTGGCGAGCTGCCGTCTTGGTCCGGATTCACTGACCGGCAAGTTCCGTCATGAGTGCGTCGAAAACAGTCGCGAAAGTGTCGGGAGTCATGTCGCTCTATACGAGGCACAATGTCTCAGTCGCGGCCTTTGCTCAGTGGTCGCGCCCAATCAACATCTCTATCGCCGATCCGAGACCATGCATTTTAGCGACCATTCTATGGCACGCGGAGTTTGATATATCAGAATTGAACTTCGTTATAAGGAATATGTTTCGCGTATATTTCCGTAACTGATTTATTTTTGTTTGATATATAGCATAATTTGCTCTATACGGGTTCGTTATAGCCGGGTTTGACTGTACTGGCTGCAAAGGTGAAGTTAGTTTTCTTTTTTGGAAGAGGGAGGTTCAAGCCTGGTTGAGACTGGATTCAGCGGTTTAAGAAGCAGCACAGCATAGTCTATAAAAATGTGGTGGGAGAAGCGGCGTCGTTAGATGCGGAGGCGAAAGAATAGTGGCTGCAGAAGAAGATGCCCATTGTGTTGGAGCGCTACATGAAAAGGGACATATACAACAGTGATAAAACCGCATTTTTTTTTTTTTTTTTTCAAATGCTGCCATCAAAGACCTACAAACTCAAATGCGATCCATCCTCCAGTGGGAAGCACTCCAAGCTAAGGGTCAGTGTGCTGTGCGCCAATATGGATGGGAGCCATCACGTCAAGTCCTTCGTGATAGGTCGCTCCAGGAAGCCAACGTGCTTCAGAAACGAGTACATCTCGATTCGCTATCGCAGCAATACGAAATCCTGGACGACTCGTGACTTTTTTCACGGAATGGCTGCACGAGTTCAAAGACATAACCAAGGGGCAGGGGCGGAAAGTGATCCTCCCGCTCGACGACTGCCACGCTCACATTGTTAGCTCAAAATGAACTCTGTCACAGCACACTTTTTGATAAGCGACACAATGGCGGCATTGCCTTCTTTTGTAGAGCTTCCTATGTTCACCCGGTGTGCTTGGAGGCAGTCCCACTTTGCACTTTTTGCTAAGGCAGTTTTTCTTTTGTTAACAGAAGTAGTTAAAGAGAGTGCAATTCAAGAAACCGAGACACTGTTTTGCAAATTTGTTCCACAGATGAACACTCTGTATGACGACAAGTCACTGACATTCAATGTGCACCAGCTGTTGCGCACTTCCAAAGCAACATGAATGCCTTGGCCACTTTAGGGTTCCTCAACATTCCCATTTGAAGACAGTATCGGATAGGCTTTGCGCCTGTGTCAGCAGCTAAGTTCGTTCCTGTCCAAGTCGCCGAAAGAGGCGTCATGCGGGAGTCATACCATACAACGTAAAGGCAGATCACACTTCCGGCCTGCCTTGCATCACCAAAAAGTGATCTTCATCCACGGTGCAAGAAGTGGTTCAGACGTGTACTTCAACTGGCACAACATGTAGTGAGTACGCTAGAGTGCTTCAAGAACTTGTTTGTTGAGAGGTATGCAGCAGTACCTGAACTGTCAAGGTATTCACGTGACCAGGTTGGAAGGGACTCGCTCCTGCTATGTGAAAATGCAAGATGGCAGGTATTTTTATGTACTGGAGATACGTGCTGGCTTGGGTAGCATAAACTTCCACTGTCAAAGTATGGCGATTTCTCCTTGTATGTTTGACTCATCCCAGACAGTGGGCTGACTGCCAGCATCCTTCCATTGAATTGATATTTCTACCACCCAACACTAAACACTAAAACAAGCCTACAGCTGTTGCATGCCAGCCAGCATCATAATCTCCAACTTTAAGGCATTGTACTGGCGGTGTGTGCTGGAGCGGCTAATTTCAGCTATCAATTGTGCTGGCACGTCGAAGCAGGTGCCGGACTTAAAGATCAGTCTGTTGAAGGCTGTGTGCTTCGTGTGTGGAGCGTGGTAAGAGGTGAACGCCTCTACCATAAGCACCTGTTTTAAAAAAGTGGGCTTTGTGCAGCAGAACGAACCCCCCCCTCCCAATGTGCAAGTCGAAGCCGACACGGTAGAAACTTCGGACATCGCCGAGCTCTTGGAGCATGCCGCTCCAACATCGATGAAGGAAATGATGCGTCCGTGGAGACGTGGAGAAGTTTTTAAGCGCACACAGTGCAGCTATTGATTGCAAGGAAGTCAAGTCGCCATGTCAGTGACTTCTTTGCAAGGGCCAACAAAGCAAGGCTTGCCCAGCGGAGACCGAGGAAGAAAACAGCGCACCCCAAGGCCGCTTCAGGCAGCTACATCTTGCTTTCACGTCAGGTGCAGGAAATAACAAAGCAGTAAACTGTGCGAGACAGGGAAGCATCCAACTAGCAAATGAACGGGGATGGGGCAGTAAATATGCAGGCGTGGGAAGTCGCCAACAGTGGCGCGGGGGTAATGGTAGTGGCACGTCAGATGGGGTGTCGGAACGGTATGTTGTTTTTTATTGTAAGGAGCTGCAGCCAACACGAGAGACGAGACAGAAGAAGCGTCAGCGCCACACGCAGACGAAGTTCACATAAGCTTGCTTGCCTCCAGTGAATCAGGTACAGCCCCTGGGTCCTGTCACCCGACACCTAGTATGACCGCCGTGGGCGCCTTCGGAACGGCCCTCGGGGTTCGGGGAGGCCCATTCGAAGAGCGTCTGTTTTCCCGAGGACACCGGCGCACGAGTGTTATGTCTGTGCTGTGACCTGCGAGGTCAGTGTGTGTGTGTGTGTGTGTGTTTTGCGCACAGTGAGTGAACGCTAGGAAATGAACACGACGTTCCCACGCTGCCCGCTCCCAAAAGGACGCTTCGTTGCGGTGGATGTCTGCAGCAACCCTTCCCATTCTTTTCTATGTATACTTCTTTCTCCTTCTCTCGAGATTCTCCCAATAAACTCAGTCTGGAATCGGAACCCGAAGTAGACGCATCTTCTGTTTTAGGCTCCTGCACGCGTGGCCTCGCCACCCCTAACGATACCTGCAGTAGAGCGGTAACTTGTTTTCGAATAGATTACGCCTCTAAGCAAGTTATCAGCAAGCTCGTAAGAAAGAGAACAACAACACAGTAGCTTACACTGCTTCAGCAGCTTTAATTGAAAATAGCCGAGGCAAAAATGCAGAAGCAGAGCTTATCGTTGGAAAGCCAGCAGCTGGGAATTGAGCACAATGAAGTCAGTAAACCATATTTACTTGGCAAACAATATTCAGTATATAGTTTCATATAACAGTGGCTTTCATTGTTTTAATCCTGCATAATGTATGGACTTGTCTCGTTAGCACTAGGAAGTTAGGTGTTCAGTGACAAAGAAAAAAGCAGAATGCCCCATAAACTTCCAGGTTACGCGTATTTTGGCATAAAACAGACGTTTTAAGTAGAACGACGAACACTTTAAAGGTGCAGAACCACATGCGTCTCCTGATGGCCAAAATTTGCGGGCATATGGGATAAAAGCGTAGGAATTCTTTACAAATCTCTAATCGGAGACCGAAGAGACCGCGAGACAACTAGGTATACAAAGTCAGTGCGCGGCGAATGGTTGCACACCAACCGCATAGTCCGATCACTCTGGAACTCGAAACCTTTTTTGCGGCCTTCAGGCTGCTTGATGATAGTTGACACTAGGTAAACTTGACAACTGCTTGCATCTACGTTAATGTTAGACAACACAAAAATACAAGTGTCTGAGTACGTTCATTTTGCAATATATCAAGATATGCAATCAGCTTTAAAAACAAAAGAATAAAAGCAGCAATTCACTGGCAGCCTTCTTCATATGTCCTGCAGTGCACTTTTTTTTTGGGGGGGGGGGGGGGGGGGGCAGGCCTGACTCGTACTTTTAGCGAACAGGTTTTTGTAGCTTTGTTTCTCGTATATTTGCATCTGATTCTTGTTGAGCTCGTAAATTTATTATTTATCGTTACCTGATCGCAGCTATGCCATCACGGACGCTCTGAAAACCCTAAGAAGGAGACCCAACAACTGCAGTGACGTCGCTGAAGGCATCTCAAAAAGAGGCTGAAGTTTAGCCAGCAACAAGAATGTCGGCTCAAGACACAGGTCGCATCATTGAGCGAAATTGTCGACGACTTAAAGGCAGAAGCAACTTGTTTCAGAAGCTGCTTGCAGAATGTTTGAGAAGTGCGTTTCTGGAGTGCCTCTTGAGGTTATTCAGTGCACCCACAAGCAGACAAGTGAAGGTGATGAACCAGCCAGGCCGAGTAGTGAGAAGTACTCAGCCACACTGCGCATGTTTGCACTAACCCTGCAGTGTAATTCCAAGAAGGCATACAATTACGCGAGGGAAACTTCTGACTGCGCTTTGCCGCACCCATCCGCAATAACAAGGTGGTACAGCTCAGTGAATGGGGAACCTGGTTTTAAGGGGGACGCAAGGAATGCCATTCGAGCGAAGGCTAATAAAAGTAAAAAAGAGCCAAGAAGCTGCTGTGCAGTCTGGTAGTAGGTGAGATGGCCATAGGAAAGCACATGGAGTGGGATGGGAAGAAGCTGAGAGGCTATGTGGACATCGGAACTGAGATGGATGATGACAGCACTGACGTTGCAACTGAAGCCATTGTTTTTATGGTTCTTCCTGTCGACTCGCATTTACCCCCGCGGGAATTTCCTCATCAACGGGATGAAGAGAAACAGAGAGCAAACGACACAAAACTATGCTCGACAAAACTTGCTGAAGCAGAAGTTCGCCCAGTGTCACTAACCTGTGATGGGCTGAGCTGCAATACTGCGATGTCACGGACCTGCGGGCTTCGCTAGCTGATGAGCGCAAAATGGCGACGTCATTTCAACACCCTGTCACAAATGAGGAGGTGTACTGTTTTCTAGACGTAAGCCACATGCTAAGACTTGCATGCGATGCCCTTGGCTCACAGGATTCATCAGGGTCATTTATGCAGTGACAGTATGTTCGAGAGCAACATAAGCTCCAAGATTTTGAATGCTCCACAAAACTTTTTTTTTTCTCTTGAACTACTGGGCAGATTTAGCTTGCTATGCATGAAATTGTAGCTTATAGATTGCTCTTCCAAACACATAACAACAGTTTTGTGAAAGGTACAATTATTTACAGTTTATCCGTAAAAAAAAACAGAAAAAAATGCACAAAACAATTATACATGCATTGTATATAGGCAATTATACTAAGCCTAACAATTACTTCAGGAATTCTAAGATATACAAATTGTTCCTACGTTCCTTGGCTATGATTCAATACATGAATCAAGCCTGTACACCGAGTTTTGGATTTTTGCGGGCTTGTCAACCTAGCGAAACTGGCGGCTGTGCCACTCCGCGAAGCCACTCAAGTGTAAGTCGATCTCTCTCAAATATGCATCCAAGCAGAGCAAGAGAGTTTGACAGGGCACCGGCAAAGAAGGTGAAGACGCTTTGTTTGTATAGTTCCTGGCCACTCGTGCCATGAACATGCCCATCAGCGGGCCAATCTTGGCAGCGACGGCGAAGCAGTTTGCCTACCTTCTTCATGAGAACGACTTCGAGTCAGGTGGCCGCTGGATCCGCTGGGATCATGTACAAAGCCATCACAGGCGAAGCAGCATCCCTTGACATGTAGGCAAGATGCCTGTGGGAAGAGGAAACACTGCCAAACATTTTGGACAAGTATGCCGGCCGCGACGTATACAGTGAGGATGAAACTGTACTTTTTTTTCCAGTTGCTTCCCTCGAAAACCCACGCCATCAAAGGAGACCTGTGTAAGGGTTGGAAGCGCAGTAAACTGCTTGTTGCCGCGTTCTTGTGAGCAAACACAGCTGGAAGCGACATGTGTCCACCTTTTGTCTTTGCAAAGTCTAAAAACCCGCGCTGTTTCGAAGTGCTTCAAAAATCCCAGTGCAGTATCGCCCCAACGGGAAGGCGTGGATGATGCGGGCACTGTTCCACAAGCTGCTCATGGAAGTCAGCGAGCGCATGGAACGGCAGAAGAGGAAGGTGGCACTTGTCCTGGACAATTGCAGTGCACACCACTCTATGCCATAACTGTCTAGTGTGGAAGTTTTCTTCCTTCCTCCAACCACCACGGCAGGCCCGCAGCCAATGGAAGCCGGCATTACCGCCAATTTCAAGGTGCTGTATCACCGCCACGTCCTGGACAGGCTACTATTCAACATCGACCATGCCACACAGGAAGACCAGGAGCAACCAGATCTGGAGTTAACACTGTTGATGGTCGTCCATTTTACCTTTGGAGCATAGTGGGGAGTCCATGCTTCCACGGTGCAAAACTGCGTTAGGCAGGCGGGCTTCATTCGATGTCACCCAAGCGAAATAGGCGAGGCGGACACAATGCCCGGCGAGGCTTGTGAAGTGCCTGACGACGAAGGGGAGCAAATGTTGTCGTCTGCACTTAACTATGATGCATCGGGCCTGGACGACTTTCTCCATGCAAACAATGTTTTGGAAACGCTAAAGCGGCTCACTGAAGAGGCAATCGCTGCACAGATACGTGCTGTGGACAGCAGTAACATTGACGACTTTGACGGCGTGGTGGAGCAGCCTACTCAGCTTGTGTCTTCAGAGGTGGCCAAATGCATGATACAGTCCTTCAGAGACTTTTTCACCAAAGACGTTTTACTCGTCGATGTGGAGCACCTAGATGTTCTTGAAAAGCATGTGCACTACCTTTGCGTGACGGTAGCAAAGCTCACCCACTGCAGCAGCTTTTTTGTAACTAAGCAGTAGTACGACCTTGACTGCACGCAAATAAAGTGTTTTGATTTTTGTTCTGGGCTTTTTTTCGCAACCCACTAATACGAATTATCAGTCATAGCAATGTAATTTCCCTGGCACTAGAATACTGTTATAATGGACTAGACTTTATTAGTACAACACTCTATGGTTTGGAGGGAGAACTTTCAATATGGCAATGCCTGCTTGCCGACCGCAACCGTGACGACCAACGCCAGCATGCGTGCCGAGATCCAAAAACGCGATATGTGAATTGTGTTTTGAATGCGCTATAGTGCATCAAGAAACTTAAGAAGTCATGATTTTAAGATCACGACACTGTGGTGGGCTGCTTCTACACGCAACATCGTCAGCGATCTCGGGCTGAGAACATCAAGGCTGCATATGTTGCTAGTGTGACTGTGGAAATGGTGAACAAGAGGCAGACGCACTACTGTGCATTACAGATATAGCTTTCCACTTCAGACACCGAAAATCAACTTTTTGGCGCTCCATTGAGAACAACGAGCGTCTCCCGCTTTTCCACATTGTCGAAGGCAAAGTTACTTAGAGAAAATAATAACTCATTGCAAAGGCTGAGAATGCAATAATGTTCCACTGCACGGAGAGGCCACCAACCAAGTTAGGGTACGTTGTGTGCATTCTGCCTACAGCAAACAGCAAGAGGTGATGGAATTCCTTGAAAGTGTCGAGGCAAAGAATAATAAGCATTCACCTTCAAGAGGTGAAGACGTGTGAAGAGGATATTAGAGAACCCATGTGTTTTTTTTCCTCAATTCATTGTCAATGACAGGAGAGGACAATGACAGTATATTTATTACGATTCCTTAAAAGAAAATTTCAGTGTCAGGCGCAGAGAAGCATTATGACCTCAACAAAGTGATGGATTTAGCAGTGTACGTTGTGAATGCTGTTGCAACTGTCAAAAGATAAGGTGCCCTTAAAGCTGTCGAACCAACCTCAAGTGGTTACAAACCTCACAGAGTACGTCTACCGGGGCGGACGCCCCCCGGAGTTAGGCCTACCCGACGAGTACGGACAAGATGGCCTCGAAACCGACGGTGGAGGTGTGCGAGGGCCCAGCAACCGAAGCCCTGCCGGCAACGATAGTCGGCAACGATGGAGGGAAGACGCACATTCAAGTAGGAGGCTGCGACGAGTAGAAGAATGCGCAAGGCCAAGAAGCCGCAAGGTGAGAGACCATCTTTCACCACGGAACGGCAATCGAGACCCAAGGAGAGAGTTAACTTTGTCAAGCGAGTTACCGAGAATACCAAGAAAGCAGCCCGTATGCCGGCGACTATCCCCAGAGACAACCATAAGATCGTGATTAGGCCCAGGGGCGGCCTGAACGTAGCTAGAATTGAGACGTCGGTCGTCACGGGAAGGCGAAAGAATACGAGGGAGAAGACATGGTGTGCATCAATGCGGCGCAGAACATCTTAGTCATCAGCACACCGAGCGAGCAGAGAGGCGAAACTTACACCAAGATCAGGACCGTCGAATTCGGCAATATGGAATTCGAGGTTTCCGCCTACCGAACCGCGCCCGGAGGGACGGCGAAGGGATTCATCAGAGGTATCGCATTTGACGAAACGCCCGAAGACATAAACGAGGTGATCGTGACAAAGTATAACCCAACGGCGCTAGAGACGCACAGGATTGGAAATTCTACAGCGGTCATCGTCCTCTTTGAAGGACAGAGAGTGGCCCAGTACGTAAAATACCAAGCGTCACTGCTCAAGTGCGTGCTTTACAGAAAACATCATGAAGTGTGGAGATGTTACGGAAAAGTCGGACACCGCATCGACGTATGTCCAACCCCGGAGACCAGAGTATGCTTCGCGTGCAGGGCGGCCAACCCCGACGCAGACCACGAAAAGGCATGCAAGCCACGTTGCAAGTTATGCGGAGGAGCGCATCCGACGGCAGATAGAATCTCAAGTTCAAGGTCCCCTTCGTCGTCACGAAAAGACAATGGCAGCGCCGAGAAGAACGCGAACAACAACAGCTGCACAAGACAAGGCCACCAATGACGTCATCGGACTTTCTACAGCTGCCAAGCAGGGAGAAAAGCGAGCGCAGCGGAAGCCAACGGCGCAGCAACAGCTGCGGAAGACACGAGAGCCAGCAGAAACCCCTGCCACCATCGCCACCGCCGCCGCAGCGGGGAGACGGGAAGCTCAAGCGGTCGGATGCAGTTAAGGGAACCAAGTCGGAAGAAATGCCTCGCAGCAAGCAGCAGCCACCATGTTAACACCAGAACATCGGAGAACCGCCCGTGACAAGGCGAGAAATATACGAAAACAACGAAAAGCTACTACAGAAGATGGATGAGAAGATGGATGCAAGGATCGACCAACTACTAGAAGAAATAAGGGCGAGTCAAGCGCCACTGCCGCTGCTGACCCCGCAACAGGAGCAAGAGGTGGAGCAGATACCCCTCCCACCCCCGAAGAAGAAAACACCAGCAGCCACCCAAGAGGAAGGAGGAACCAGTTATCGCCCAGGAGGAGGCTACTAAACGCAGCATCAAAAGTGACAAGGAACAACCAAAGGAACCGAGCAACAAAAAGAGGATTATCGAGAATACCAGAGAAAGCTCATGGCCAGGCTCGACCGCATGGACACAGAGCGGGAACAAATTGCACACACAATGAAGGAAAAGTTCAACAAGGTAGAGAAGACGCTGAAAGAAATACAAAGTGGAATGCTACAACCGCAGACGCAGATGCAAACGTTCATGCAGAGTATGGAAGCCAAGGTGCAGACATTCGTGCAGAACGCCCAAAGCCCTGCGGCCACCCAAACGGCCACCCTGCAAATATAAATAACTGTTGTCGTGCCTCATTGTTCGTGCGAGCGGGTAAAGGGGGTTGTGACAGGTGGTGATAAAGAAAGACCAAGCCAACCTTGATCAGCTTTTTCACACAAGTATCGGCTTCTGAGCTTGTATACACCAATCAGCACTTGTGCCAATCCTAATGTGAATGAAAAAACAGACTTTTGTGCTTTCGACTGTTTCAGATAGCGTCAAAACAGGCAGGAAGGACAAACTTTCGTGCTGTGAAAGACTCCAAGAGACTGTGGGAGGAATGTTGGCAGAAATCTGTTCTACTGCCCAAGACCACACACCAACAGCACCTGACTATGGATACTCTTTTCTCAAGCATCTGGCTGCATACCCAGCATCCAGTTTTAAAAAGCAGAGTGCCCAGAGGCACTTCTCACTTTGAAGCTGCCATCATGGGAGCCTCTCTGCAAGTTTCGAGGCACTGAAAACAAGGTTTCAGATGAGCTACAAAGAAACCGGATCTGTTCCAACACTTTTTGGACCCTTCTGGCCGCATTTACGGACTGTGATGTGACAAGCATCGGCTGTCCCGTTTCACAAAAACACTGCTACTACTGCAGAGCTTCTTTACTCCTACATAACGCTACGAATGCATTTTGCTGTGAAAGATGTTTGCAAGAACCTCTGCTCTTTAGAAAAGGTTGCATTCGCTACAAATAACGCAAAGCCACTGAGAAGGCTTCCTGTACAGCTCCTTCATAGTAAGCAGCACTGTGATTGTAAATAAGTTCCTGTGAATTTGTAACCTTTCCTTTCACAGCATAAATAAAAATGACAAGGCATCCTTTCTTTCTTCCAAGCTGGTGGTTGATTTTGTACATTTTCTCGCAGTTTTCGGCCACGTAAGACCTGTTCAGGTCTGGTTTAAGTATGATTGAACGGGTTGAGAGCCTGTAAAAAGCCTGCCATCAGCTTTCTCTGCACGCAAACACATGCAGCCTGAAGTGCTGGAGTACAGCAAACGTTAAAGCCGGCAATTAGAAGCGTCAAAGCCGGCAATGAAGAGGAAAATGGATTGTTTTGCCTCTGTCACAAACTCGAGCGTACGACGCCTAAAAGTACCGTATAATTTTTTTCATTTGATTGTACAGCGCCTAATTCTTGTTAAAGTCGTCCGATTCATTCAGTTCAGTTCTATTTGCCCGGAGACAATGCTGGAACTTTCTCGAACGAATAGGCGGTAACACGACCACTCGCCGGCTCGCCAGCAAGAAAATACCAAAATAAAAGCTCCACCGCTCAGCTTACACCGAAGCTTCGAGCACTCTCGAGGAGGCACGCATGGCCTTGCCAGTGCTAAAGCGCTCCGATGATTCTAGAAGGGAGAAAGAGGGAAGTTATTCACTGACGGCGGTGGGCGCGTTGTGTTGTGCCCTCTCTCTCCGCGCTGGCGCGGTTATAAAAAGAGAAGCCGCACCTAAGCAAAGGAGCTACGTTTGGAAGTCGTGATGTGACAACAGCGCCTGCCAGTTTGTGCATCACACCATCGGCGACCCGCGCCCTGGAGGACTGCAACGTACTCCCGGGCCTCGAATCACCGTGATCGTCTCGGACGGCCTGGCCTACGACGAAACCACGCTTCCCAGGTAGCCGGATCACCTCCGACAGCGGTGCATCGTCGGGCCTGGTCGGTGAATATTGTGGGACTCTGTCTCTCATATGCATCGAACTGTTCGTTTTTTTTGTTAACTCCTCCCCTTCGTAATATCCATTTGTTAACGCTCCTGTTCGTATCATTTTGTCTAATTTTGAACTGTTTCTTGCACTTGAATTCAATCTAAGTTGTCTGTCATTATCGATTCGTTACCTCGTGTTTGTGCAGTTTTTGCCTGTCTAAATATAAGTCTTTGTGCTGTTTTCGTTCAAGGCTCTTGCTCATTCTTGCCGCTCTGGTCGGCGAAAGCCACACATCAAACGGCCACCCCCTTTGTCACCTGTGCCCTGTGGATTCGGTGGGGTTTGTTGGCTCTCTTGAGTCGACTCCCCATATCTTCTGACAGTGCACCCTATTAAGGAGTCGGTGATAGCCTCTGAAAGCCCCGCCAATGTAGCGATCCGCCCAGTTGACGGCACGAACTTTGTCACAGCGAGCCTAGAGTCATTGAACGGCTGGAAATGCAAAACACGTGGCAGGAAAGTTGGCGTTTCCACAGGTGGAGGAGAATAAAACCTTGCTGTGAAACTGTCTCTTGAATGTGCAAACTGCAGGGTCGTGTCGTCGTCGTGGAGTTCGCCGTGCAAAGAAGGGGAACAGAAAGTGAAACCCTTCTTTGTGAGCATACTGCCCGGCATGTGCGATGCAGTCGAGCGGAAACCGTCAAACCGTGCTGAATGACGTCTTTGCCGAAATTACCATTTCGCATCATGGGCTGCTTGCCAAAACGTGGCTGGACTACGTGAGAAAAATGCTGACCCTGCTGCTACTCATGCAGCTCAAAATGTGGCGACCGCGTCCATGCGGTCTGCTCGGGAACTTTACTGTGATACTGTGAGCTTGACACTGACAACCCTGGAAACACTGCAGTTTCTTACGACGGTTCATGGGTGACGTGCGGCCACGCGTCCCACATTGGTGTCGAGACCGTGATTAAACTTTAAACGGGGCTCGTACTGGACTACGTAATCCTGAGCAATTTCTAGGCCAGCTCTGAACGTGCGCCAGACAAAAATGATCCTGCCTACCAGCCCTGGAAGGATAGCCCAGTGTGCCAGAAGAACACCGACAAGAAGGCAGGGGAGATAGAGGTACAGGCAGCACTCGTTCTTTTTGAGAGGTCTCTCAAGAAACATGGTCTCAGGTGTCCTACAGTCTTGTGTTACGGGGACTGCCACACCTATCTTGCACTTCTAGAAGGTGGTGTTTATGGCTACATCAAAATTGTGAAAGAGGACTGCTTCAACCATGTTGAAAAGCGCATGGGCCCAAACCTGCGTACACCGAAGTACAAGGATGATCGCGCGGAGAGCCTTGGCGGAAAAGGATGACTATCGGGAGAGCTCGTCACCAAGTTGAGCCGTTATTAGGGCTGGGCTTTTAAATCACACAAAAGGCAATGTAGAAGAAACTCGGAAGGCGGTGATGGGAGCATACCACCATGTAACCTCAAATGACACCAATTCTGATCGCAGCCTGTGCCCTACTGGTCCGGATTCCTGGAGCCGGCGAAATGCTGAAAACTTCAAGTTGTGGTAGTACCACCCAACAAAAAGCAATCGGTGCCATATTGAGCTTGTTGAAAAGCTAGTTCTCCCCGCTTCAGTTTCAAGATGTGCGGACAACAGCGCCGTGGCAAATGGCATTGTTTTGAGGGCCACTAACATTGCGAGAAAGGTGCTGATTGAGTAAAGCGCGGGCTTCTTCGTTCTGCAGCGCTCCAATTGGCTGCGGCATGTGCCTTCCCCCAGGCCTTTCAGAGCAGCCACACAGCTTTGTCCGAGGCGTATGCTACTGCATGCTTCGCCATTCTCCTCACACGCTGCAATCTTGTGCTCTTCGTATTTCTAGTATTTCTTGTTTTGCTTGCTTATATTTCCTCTTGTATACAATTTGATTTTTTACTCACTTCAGTGCATTGTAGCTTTACGTTTTTTGTGTATACAAAACCTTGACCTTTTTCCTTTTCAATAGCACCAGAGATTTTGAAAGTGAGCATGCGTAGAGCAAGTGGAAAATGAAGACGCACGAAAAAACAAGAGAGATGCACCATCCAAAACATCCAATGCGCCGGCACAGCACATCGTTTCCCCTCCGGTTCCCTTAAATGAGCCAAGCTCGCCGATACCATTGACGTCTGTGCCAACACAAGTGAGTTTGCCGCAGCACGTGGATGGTCCTATGTTGTGCGCAAACCACACTGACACTGTGTTTTACACTAAAGAGTTGATGGAGCGCAAAGCTGCTGCTGACGTGAAGGTTTCCTTGGCGAAGAAGTCTGCTACCTTGCAAAAGTTTGATTTGCCTAACTTCAGTGTTGCAAGTGACAAAAATAGGTGACCGGTAAAAAGCGCAAAGGCTCATGGGTACATTGTCTGCTCCCGCGGAACCCCGCCACTTCCGGTTCGAGAGCTCTCCTGGCCTCCTGTAGGCTGGCGGCTTTCACGCGCACATGTGCTTGTTGTTTATCAGTTTCCACCTAAAAAAGAAACGCGCATGCATCGCACAGTCAATGTATAACAACGATGAATCCTACTAGGGACTCCTCTGAAAGGTAAGCACCCTGTGACAAATAAATAACATGCACACACACACACGTGAAAGCCGCCGGCGTACGGGAGGCAAGGCGAGATCTCGAACCGGAAGTTGCGAGAGCAGACGATGTACCCATGGGCCTTTGCGCTTTTTACCAGTCACCTATGGAGACGATGCACCCGGACCCCAGAGTTATCAGCAGCCAAGCTCCACAGGTCCTACCTGGCCGCATCAGCAAGGACACCCACTCAATACTCCTCCGCATGCGGCTCGATTGCTGCAATGTGGCCGCCCGCTTGCAGACATGGCCATCGGTCGTCGCCCACATGTGCTGGCTGCCCAGAGGCCGAGACCGTGGAGCACCTGCTCTGCTCCTGCCGCCAGCACGATGCCCCGCGAGCAGAGCTTCGGGGCCGCACTCCCGCATCTCCGGCTGCCCAGCCACGCCCTGATGGACCTGCTTTCCCCGACTGGCCCAAACTCCACCCGGCAGGAAGCCTTCTGACTTGTCCTGGCCTTACTCGAGGAGGCCGACCTCATCAAATGGCTGTAGCCCAATGCCTTCCGGCCAGCCTTACGCACTCCTTTCTTTCTTTCTTTCTCCCGCTCTTTCTCTGTCCCCATTTGTTCTCACCTATCCCCTTTCACTGCCCCTCTCCCCTTCCCCCAGACTGGGTTGTATGCTGGAGAACTCCCAAATAAGTTCAAAATATGAACAGTTCACCTCTTTTTTACTTTCTATTTCGATAAATGACTCACTCACAGGAACCCTTGCTTAGCAGAATCTGGCTGATACGATTACGGTGTTACGAATTTCGGGATGATATGAATTTTTTTTAGGCCCCGGCCGAGGCCCATTAGTTTTCAATGGGTTAGAGTACAGTTGTCGCGAACGAATTTTCATCCCTGTTCAGTTGACACGAACAGACACTGCCCCAGACACCGCCCCGGCAACGGCCACAGACAAGAACGCACACGCAAACAGACCCGGGCCGCCACAACTCCGCCGGCCCGCCAGCATTCGCACGTGGCCCACAACCGGTTTGGAATGTCGCCAAAGCTGTCAGTCAAGCAGCGTGTCTTTTGCTTTCACTTTGAGATGACAGATCGCGCCAGTCTCGCATTTTTTTCTTTCTTTCTGGTGCGGAGGTGCGGAAGCTGCACCGACGGGCTGGGGAGGTTTTTTCATGGGTGCGTTTTGACTGTGAACTGGGCCACTACATGAAGCCTCAAGGCCTCGAGCGCGGTAGCAGCAGAAGCTGCTACCGCGCTCGAGGCCACGCTTTTGTTTTGTGTTCACGCCCATTCGTGGAGGCGAAGCGAGATGTCCCGCAAGCAGAAAGCTCTCTTATAAAGAGAAATTAGACATTCTCCGGAAGGTGGATCAGGACCCCAACAGGAAGCAAACCGAGTTGGCTAGGCCTCGCAACGTCGACGTTAAGCACGATTGTTCGGCAGTGTCAACTCCTCATGAAGAATGCCCTTTCCTGCAATGTCAACGCGAAGCAAGCCAAAACTGCTCGACACATTAAGCTTGAAGAAACTTTGCTAACATGGTTTGAGGGAGTCACAGCTCTTGGTGTACCGTACCTACCCGATTCTAACGCGCACTTTTTTTTCCGGAAAAATTGACCGAAAAATAGCATGCGCGTTAGAATCGGATACGAAACCGAAACTGCCGGAACAGCGGAAATTTCGTCCCACCCATCGCCATCGCCATCTCAAGATGGCGCCAAACCTTTCGCAACGATTTTTCAGACGCACGAAGCCTAGGCGCATAGGCTTTGTTCTATCAGCGTTCACAGATATAGTCAAACTGTTCCACTTGCGTGCTTGCTACTAGCAATGGCAGCAGCGGCAACGAGCAGCAACAAGCAGTGGCTTACGAGTAGCTCCCACGCGTTCACAATGATTTGATTGATTGTAGGGTTTTAACGCGCCGACGCAACGCAGGCGATGAGGCGCGCCGTAGTGGAGGGCTCCGGATTAATTTTGACCACCTGGGGATCTTTATCGTGCGCCGAAATCTCGTACACACGGGCGTTTTTGCTTTTCGCCTCCATCAGAAAAGCGGCCGCCGCGGCCGGGAATCGAACCCGCGACCTTGTGGCGTTCACAATGAGCGGTCGGCTGAACCGTGCGCCTCTGGAGACGCTCGCGGGATGGATGTGCGAGGCGTGGGCCACGATACCACCGACCATGGTTGAATGTTCGTTCAGAAGTGTAACATCGCGAACGCGCTTGACAGCCCCGAGGACGAGTTGTTGCGGTTAGCACAAGGCGATGAGCTCTCGGAGAGCGCCGAGGAGTGAAATGAGTGACATTACTTCGGGAAATAAATCGCCCGTTTCTCTCGCATTCATTTTTCTGAGTCACAAAGTTCCGTGCGCGTTACAATCGGAGGTGCAAATTTTCTTTTCTTCTTCTTCTTTTTTTTTTTTTTTTTTGAACAGCCACACTCACCCTTGGACAATTGACTACACCCCCGATCCCCCTCGGTAGCAAAGGTACCCCCCAAGGATCGGTTCTTTCCCCCTTTCTTTTTAATATGGCCCTACGAGGTCTACCCCCGCTCCTCAACGCCATCCCTGACCTACACCACAGCATATACGCCGACGACATCACGTTGTGGGTTACTAGAGGATCTGATGGTCACATTCAAGATACCCTCCAAACGGCAACTGATGTCGTCGAAGCGTATGCTGCCTCTCGTGGTCTGTCCTGCTCCCCAACAAAATCAGAGCTTCTTCTATACAGACCTAAAAGACCAGGAAAACAACCACCTTCCCCACTCTCCCTCATCCAAATCACTACCTCTAACGGCCAACCCATCCCAATAGTTGACTGCATCAAGATTCTAGGTCTCCGTATACAGGCAAACGGGTATAATGTAGATACTCTCCGTGCCCTAGAAAAAGGGGTTTACCAGACTACACGACTCATCTCTCGCATAGCTACCAAACATCGGGGAGTAAAAGAAAACAATCTAATACGTCTCGTACAAGCCTTTGTCATCAGTCGTATAGCATACGTCACCCCCTTCCTAAACCTCAAAGTCAGCGAAACGCACAAAATTGAAGCTATGATACGTAAATCTTACAAGCAGGCCCTAGGTCTCCCCGTTACACTCTCAACAGACAAACTACTCTCGCTCGGTCTACACAATACATTAGACGAAATTATCGAAGCCCAACGGGTCTCGCAATTTGAGCGACTCACGAGGAGTGACACTGGACGCCAGATTCTTCAGAGTCTTGGTCTCAGTCACCCCACTATCTCTGACACGCACGTCGACATTCCCACAGTCATTCGAGACCAACTGGTAATCCACCCCCTCCCTAAACACATGCACCCGATTCATAACGAGGAAAGGCGCCGAGCGAGAGCACGGGCTTTACACAAGCAACACTCCTCCAACCCACAAGTAGCCTACGTGGACGCTACAGAATACCCACGACGCGAAGCCATGGCAGCGGTCGTAGTTGATTCATCTCTCCGAATACTAGCCGCCCTCTCCTTCCCTACTCAATGTCCAACCGTAGGCGAAGAAATGGCTATCGCTCTTGCCATTATTTCCAGCCCTAAGGTTACTACTATAATAAGCGACTCCAAATCGGCAATTACCAATTACTCCAACGGGCGAGTTGACCCCCGAACTTTACGCCTACTCCTGCAGGCACGCCAATTCCCGAAACGAAAAATATACATTGTTTGGGCACCGGGCCACTCCGAACTCCCAGGAAATGAATTGGCACACGAGGTTGCTCGAGAACTGGTAATCCGAGAGCCCAGTGACGCTGCAGAATCTCCTCAACCATTCTCCCATAGGGACCGCCTCCTGACCTTCCGATCGGTACTTGATCACTACCGGCTTTCCAGAGCTCGCTTCCCACCACCCGACCAGTTAAATTTCGCCTCTCCATCTTCTTGGCGAACTGATGGAGGCGAAATAGGGATGTTCTTTTGATGCGCGAGCCGAGAGGACGATCTCGACTCGCTCCGATGACCGACGACCGATGCTTGGAGCGGGTGAGGGATGAGGACTGCCTTCCTTACTGGATATTAGGTTTATTTACATTATTTACATGACTCCAAGTTTACATCACGTCAGAGTGACGGTTACATTGTCACTCTGACAGCAGCAGCCTGTTCGGCCGAGATCTATACTAAAAACTAGCTCCCCTCTCGACCGACCCCCGACAAAACCCAACACTCCGGTTTTGATAGCAAAAACCCCGCCTCCAAAAAGGGGGCGTACAAGAAAGAGAGAAAAAACCTTTCAAACAATTAATAGAAACCATTGATTGGCCACAGGAACCAGCCAATCACACACATGTCCCCACCTGCGGTCACGTGACCTAACCCTCTCTCTTATGCACTCAAAGTGCGTTTCCTACGCACGCTGTTACACCCGGCCAGAAAATACAGGACATCTGCGGCCTTAAGTGAACCATCCATTACGTTAAGCGGGCGGCATCTGCACAAACAACAGCCAAGCCCAGGGCCCGGAGCGGTCCCCGCGCGGCTGACCTCCCTCCGCGCGACGCCTCCCACGACGTCGGGCGTCTGCACGCGCGGCGTGACAATGAGGGTTGCTAATTCCCTCCCAGACTAAAGGGGCGCCGCCGGCCACCTGAACAGACCACGGGGAGAGACGCTGCCAGCCGAGGCGACCATCGTCGAGGCGAACGACCCATCGACGAAGAGCGCCCGCCGCCGGAGTCGAAGATTTTCCAAACTTACACCGCGCGCGCTTTCAACACTAAGAGATACGATCATCTGGCCGCCCGTCAGCTTGTTATGCCGAATGATCCTGCCACCCTCGACGCGACAGAGGCACTCAGGCTAATCGCCCCCATCCTTTGACACACAAAAGGACGGGCACAACAGCTCTCCGCGGCTCCGAACTTGGCGTCCGCGCGGCTACATGAAAGGGGCACGGCAAAGTAGCCACCAGCGGAGGCGACGCCAATGCATGGGCCACCGGCGGCCTTCATTAATTACATGCGGAGCCCGAACTTAACACGACCCCTCCCTCTCCCGCCGCCACGCTGTTGTATGGCGCCAACTTCAAACATCCACATTTCCCACCCCTGCCCTCCTATCACTCTATTACCCCGAGTTACACTCTAACCGATGCCCTCTTTGCCATAAATACGCAGACCTATCACATGTGATTTGGTCCTGTGAAGAAAAACCCCTCCAAACTCTTAAAAAGCACCCCATTTTATTACAAATTACAAACGAGGAGCAGTGGGAGGCCGCGCTGCTCAGCACAGACCCTATGACCCAGGTCTCACTAGCCCAGGTGGCCGAAGACGCCGCAGAGATCTACATGAATCCTGTCGTCGCCGGAAGGACACTGAAGTCGACCTGAAAACGGTCCCACCCGTGGCAACAATAAAGTTTAATCTGATCTGATCTGCCTGAAATAGGGTGCATGTTAGAATCGGGGGCGCGTTAGAATCAGGTAAGTACGGTAAGTACCAACGGCACAGTTTTGTGCGAGAAAGCCGGCGAGATCGCACTTGCCTTGCAGATTGGTGGATTCCAAGCTTCAGGTGTGCGGCTGCACCATTTTAAAATGAGACATGGCCTCGTGTACAAAAGCGTCTCTGGGGAAGCAAAGAAAGTTGACGAGACAGTTGTTAACGAGTGGCAGGTGGACACGCTGCCGTCTCTCATTGCAGGTTACGACCCTTGCAATGTTTTCAGTGCAGGCGAGGCAGGTCTGTTTTTCAACCTACAATTCGAGAAAAGCCGGTGCCAAAAGGTGAACCATTACTGCTCTCTTTTGTTGCAACACCAATGGATCTGAAAAACTTAAGGGTGGACACGGCTTTCGGATCGCGGAAATCGCGAGAAAATCGATTTTTGAAAAATGGTTGTTTTGGAATCTAGAACCTCTGGTCTGTATTGTGTCAAAATATCTCGCCTGAAAACGGACTCTAAGTGCACGAAAAAAATGATTTCGTCCGCGCGGGTGGCGGAAAACGCATCCGAAATTGTAAAAAATCGCTGTTATTCATGACGGCGGCGCGCGCGTTTGGTTGCGGAGAGCGCTGCCATTTTAGTCTCCATCGAAAGCTCAACTCTTCGTCCTTTCATTTCCGTCGCTATCTTTCACTCAACCGGGAGAGTGAGAAGACAAAAAAAAAAAAAGAAAATTAAAGTCCCGTGACACGCACCGACGATAGCTCCCGGTGGCGCGACCTTGAACGAGCCTTCTGATTGGTTGCCGCGACGTCCCGCGCTCCCGCGCGCGAGGGAGCGTCTGCAAATTTGCGCCTTCTCCTGCTGCGGAAAAACGAAAGTTTAGACTCTGCGCTTATCTCTGACGTTTTACACTAGCGAAGCTTTTGTCATGGGTGGTAGTACCAAAAGAAGAAAGTACCGGACTAAATTCGCATACGGTAAAAGGAAGCGCAAGCCCGTTCAACCGGCAAAGCGGCGCTGACTCTCCGCGCCTCGTGTCCACGAGTCGCGTGACTCTTCTCCTGCGGAGGAGCAAGCGGCCATCAGCCCCCGTGACCTTCCTCAAACTGCGCTAGCAAGCGATGATGATTGAGCGAACCTCGGGCAGTCAACAAGCCATGGTGCAGCGGGCGACTTTCAACATGATTCAGCGGTGGAACGACTCATCTCGCCAGAGGCCACTGTACATCAGACACACACGTTCACCTCAACGATATCGAAGGCAACAAGGCTCGCGTTTTCCTCGCCGACATCAACCGGAACAAAGTGTGCGATCGCAAAAATCGGCAGAGGCGCGATTTCCTGAAACCCGATGCAGTGTTCCGCTACCTAACAGCAACCTGAGCGACTCCGAGGTGCGTGACGCCGCGCTGAGTTTGCCATCGACGATCTCTGGCATTGCGGCTCCGCAGAAACCCCAGCTCCAATCCAGATCGGCGGTAAGCGAGTTTTCAATGCCTAGAACATCGCGGACAATTCAGGCGCACATTGAACCGGCATATGTGTCCACAGAGGCGGCAGAAGCGCAAGCCTCTAGCGTTCGTGCGTCGCTTCGCGAGGTGTCTGCCACTGAGCGAAAGCTTTCCTTCACAAAAAGCCAGGAAGAACTTCCAGAAAGCTCTGATGATCATTTTTTGCTGGTTCAGGCATCGGCCCTGAACTCCATGATTGAGCATGCGCTATGCCCTGTCTGCATGGAGAAAGGTTTATTTGTGCAACATGGAGCCGAGTTTGGGCTAGCAACAAAAATGGAACTTTCTTGCCGTTCCTGCGGGACCAAACTGCACTCCCAGTGGTCTTCGGGAAGAATAGAAGGAGCGAAGACTTTTGAGGTGAACATAAGGTCCGTGCAGGCCATGAAGGGGATTGGCAAAGGAGCTACTGCCCTGAACGATTTCTGGTCGACCATGAACGTTTCTAAACGTGGCCTGCACCACAAAACATACCAAAAACACCTCAAGAACATCTTCAAGCCAGCAGCAGAAGCTGCTGCACGTAGTATTTTTGACTGTGCTGTCGAGGCGGTAAAAAAAGTGCATGCTGAGATGGAAGTTACATTGTCAAAGAACATCACCGTCGTATATGACGGCACGTGGCTCACACGAGGCCATGCCTCTCACATTGGTGTGGGGTGCGTGCTTGAATTCTACACCGGACTTGTTCTAGACTGCGCAGTGCTCTCAAACTTTTGTCTCGGCTGTAGCCTCGGGCCAAAAGAGACTGACCCAAAGTACAACAAGTGGAAACGGACGCATCAGTGCCAAAAAAAAACACAGATGTTGCCGCTGGGCGCATGGAAGGTCGTACCTACCTGGCGCTGTGCAATGAAGTTTATGGCTTTATTCCGCTCACCAAGGAAGACTGTATCAACCATGTCAAGAAGCGAATGGGGACCCAACTTCGTGCTGTCACTAAGAAGGGACTGAAGGGAGTGCCACTGGGCGGAAGAGGAGGCCTCATGCAAGACCTGATCAAGAAGCTGACAACGTACTATGGTCTGGCCTTGCGCAACCACAGTGAGGTAGCAGACATGCAGGGGGCAGTGATGGCCACGTTTTACCACGTGACGTCCACTGATGAGGAGCCGCACCATGAGCTGTGTCCCCCTGGCCCCCTGAGCTGGTGCAAACACCGGTCAGCCGAAGCTGAAGGGCAGCCACAGCCAGCCCACAAGTACAGGATTTCACGGCATGTTGGGGAAGCCCTGCTGATTGTATATCAGCGTCTGTCAGACCCCAACCTGCTAGCCAGGTGCCAGGGGCGCAAGACACAGAATGCCGCAGAAAGCCTGCACTCGGTTATATGGTCACTGCTCTCAAAGGATGAGCACACCTCGTTGTTCACTCTAGAGACAGCAGTACATGAGGCAGTATGCAGGTACAACGCCGGCAACTTGCATGCATATGCAGAAATGTGCAAGACCTTGGGACTGAAGCCAGGTGCGAAAGCCCTCCACGGGGCAGCTGAAAAGGATTTTCTACGAATACGAAAGGCGTCCAAAGCGCACGAAACCAAGGGCAAACGACCAAAGAAGCCACCTGCTAGCAAAACAGCCGAAGACTACAGCCCTGGCGCATTTTAGGTCACATGGAGACTTTGCAGTCGACTTTCTTCAGGGTGCAATTTTGGCTCAGCAGCTCAGTTTTGAAAAGCACATCAAAACAATATGTGCACCGATTTCTGTTCTGTTGGCTCCACTGGATTCCTCACAGTACATTCTGTGTCGTGATAGTGTTAAATTTCGTACATAATGCCTTTTTTTTTTTTTTGAGCAAGAAGGAAAAAAAAAACAAGCTTTTGTACATCATAGTAGATCGTGATATTTTGTACCAAAACTGTGGTGGTTCGAAAAACATTCAAAGACTGTCCCAACATGACTGAACCATTCTGGCACACAGTACATGCAACTTCACGGCAGTGCCATGTTTCTTGGTTGCAGATCACTGCTTTGTTTTTTGGTTGTGCCAGGCAATTCACCAAGATGTCGTGCATATGCCTCAAGCAGGGCACTGTAAAATAAAAACCGCTGCACATGTCTCAGTGAAATATTGGATTTTTTTTTGTAAGCCCATGACAATGCACACACCAAATTTCATCGAAATCAATGCATTTTTTACGAAAGGAACAGTTTACAAATGTTTGAAGCCCGCTTTCTCCAAAGTGCATTTTTAGCTTATCAGCTTACTAGTGAAAAGCGTTGCGCAACAATGCCCGCACCGATTTTTGTGTGGTTTGTTTCGCTGTAATCTTCAAAGTTCACTTCGTGTCGTGACAGTCTCAAATTTTGCAAATACTGTCTGTTTTTTTTCAGTATCTGCACAAAAATCAAAAACAAGTTTCTGCAAAAAATAATAGGGTGAAATAATGTTCTTTATAAAAAAATAAAGTGTGGCAATTAAATAAATTCTGAGACTGTCACGACATCGAACAGCCCTTCTGACATGTAATAAAAGCAACTGCAGGTCAGTGCTTTGTTTCTTGGCCGTGCTAGGCTTGTCCCAATCTGGCCCTGTACAAGCCTCAGGCAGACCACTCTAAAATAAAACCTACTTAAGATATCTGCGTGAAATTTCAGATTCTTCTTTTCTAAAACATTGTTAATCTACCCACTAAATTTCATCAAAATCCACCAAGAAGTAAAAAAGTTGGTTTTCAAAGCCACCTCCTCCCTTAAAGGAGCCATGAAGAGAAAATGCAAGTTGGTTTTATTCGAAAGATTTCGTGTTTTATAGTGCCCCCAGCGCTTGTCCGGATACAAACGGTGCTTTATTCACTGAGAAATTAAACAATTTAGGTTAAAATTTTGATTTTCCCGCTCAATCGTGCGTTTTCGTGGTCCCAAGTGACATCACTGGAACCGACCGCTCTGCAGCCTAGAATACCTTCATTCACGCATCCGCCGTACAGGGTAGAGACGCGTATACACTGGCGCCGCCATTTTCGGTTGCTCGCTCACCGCCGAAGCAAGTCATTGTGTCAAAACCGTGCTAAAATTATCGCCGCAACGCGGTTTACTGAAGAAGTTTGAATCATATTGTCTGTTTCGCGTTGCTAGGTCACGTGGGAAACGAAAAGAATAACGCATTGAGCCCGTTGGCCCAATTGCGGCGGCACGGGACCGTTCAAAGGTTGTCTCCACCCTGTACAGCGGTGTTGGTTTGTTCCCGCGTTTTTTTACGTTCCGTAACCTAGATGGCGCCACCATACCGTGGCAACCGTTTGGTTTATTTTTGCCCGCATTTAAACCTGGCTTGTTTTTGTTCTGGGAGAAAATATTCGTTCCCTGAAACAGTGCTCACTCGACAATGGGGTCACGTAAGACACCGTTGCTTGCGTCAATCGTCCAGTGTCGTCTGAGACAACCCCAAGCCCCGTAGTGCTGTGCAGCAAAACACCAAGCATGCTGTGCACAGTACGAACAGCAGAACGCATCAGCACTTCTATGTTTACATGTGCTTTCGTAACTTCCACTGTTTGTCCCATCATTCTTATTGCTTTGTAAAGAATGTGCCCTAAATCTAAGCGCAAATCGCTCGTTCATCTAGTTTGTAAGTTCTACCTAATTTGCGTCTGCTTCTGCCAGCCTCCGCCAATCGCAGAGCTTAGCTCATGTGACGACATAGGTTCTGTTGCGGGAAATGAGCTGGTGGGTCGCATGACCATTCCCGTTTTTCCTAATTATGTAGCTTATTTGAGCGAAGTTTACGTTAAAAGTGGTGTCAGTATGATTCTAACGAGGCAATCTTTTGAATGAACCAAACTTGTGTTTTCTCTTCATGGCTCCTTTAAAGGGGCACTGACACAAAAATTTTGCATCTTGTTTTTTTTGTTGCGATAAGTAGCTAATGACCTACTTATAACCTGTAGAAACCTCATTTGCTTCAGCGTGCGACGGTTGTTTAATTAGAGGAATTTTCAATGTGGCCAGTCGCAGTTTCGGTTTCAGCGAGTGCCACGAAACGATGGATTTTGTGGATTTTGTGTGAACAAAGCTGACCACGTGACCGTCGGAGGGATATCACAGAGCAGAGCCGCCGTAGCACTGTCAAATCCGCATCGACGCCAGTTTCTGCGAATGCCCCCACGTACTGATCTCGTGAGGCGCTTAATTAAAAAGCGACCATGGATGTGACGCAGGCGCTGCGAGTGCAAATGCTACCGCGGCTAAATAACGACGCGCGACGCTCGAGACGGTGGGTGGCAAGACGCGCGCTGGGAGCAGCCGGCCGGTCTGCCTACAGGTCCGCCTACAGATGTGTTCGGCTCAGCACTGCGGCGGATATTCGAGTGCCGCTCTCGTAAGCGGTGCAGATGACAATTTTTAATGCAACCCGCCATCGCATCATTAACTCCTTTCTCATGTAAGCCACCATGGTCGGGACTTGGGGACAATTTCGTGCAGCGGTAACAAGCTATCACTCGAGCTACCTGCGCCGGCCTGGGCCACTTCGCGGCCGTGGCCGCCGCCTGCACAGCGACCGTGCGGCTAGCGCAGTGACCTTTTCGTGCCTCCGGCGCGTTTTCGCATATTATGGTAATAAACAGTAATAGAAACAGAGCGCCTGGAATCGCTGTAGAACTTTGGTCGCGGCCAGCTGCCCGATTAGCTGACGAAATCACGGCGCCTCCGCCGCCAACGATCGGGTCGTTCGTTCTCGAGAGCAGAAGCTCCGCCCTCCGGCCCTCCGATTGGAGCGGCGAGCCGGGCAAGCCGGCGAAAAACGCCGCTAGTGCGGAAGCGGCAAAAACAAACTCGTGACGTGTTTGGATGTTGTTTATTTACAATTGCGCGTGGTCCTCTGCTGGCTGCTCGGTTGCGTTTCGCACACTTCAAAATTGATTTTAAATATGTTCTAGGCTGTATTCGCCGCTGATATTTTGCAGATGATGTATATGTGTTCCCACCAATCTATCTCCGAAGTTATCTCGCCTTCAAAATTTTGTGTCAGTGCCCCTTTAAGCTGATGGTAGTTGGAAAGTTCCAGAAACCCCGCCGCTTTAAGAGCGAGAATCATCTGCCGTGTGTGTATCACACAAACCAGAAGTCGTGGACGACGGCAGGCCTGTTTGAAGAGTTTCTGTCACCACTGGACAGAAGGATGGCCAGCCAGAAGAGGAAGATTATCCTGCTTCTGGACCAGTGCGCCGCCCACCCCAAGCAAGTAAAACTCCAGAATGTGACACGACCACGCACCTACAACCACTTGATGCTGGACTGATACAGAATGCCATGCATCATTTTAAAGGACTTCTTGTGCATCGCCTTCCAGACAAAATTGATCAGAAGGATGACGACAACCAGATAACCCTGCTGGTGGGACCAAGTCACGCCGACAACCATAGCAAACGGGTTTGCCAAGTATGGCTTCTTCAGGAATCCCGCAGGGGCACCCCCTGAGCCGGAAAATCCGGAAATTGAGGACACGGACTGCCTTGATGCCGGGTGCACCGCTTACGATTTTTGCTCGGCGGATGACAACCTTGCCACCTGTGGAGTGCACACGGTGCAGGACATTGTTGAGGAGGCCACTTGCAAAGCAGAAGATCCTAGTCACGACGGTGACAACAAAAACTAGCGGGACGACGAGCAACTACCACCACCACCGTCGCCGACAGCTAAAACGCTGCACGCACTCAACATTCTCAGGCGTGCTATGGGCGCCCAAGAAATCGGCGAGGACATAAGCACGCGTTTTTATGCGTTCAAGCGAAGTTTGTTGTCAGACCTCGCGAAAAAAGAACAGGAGAAGGACATTCGAGATTTCTTCGGTAAAAAATATACCGTATTTTCTCGCATATAACCCGCACCAAAAATTGAAAAAATTCGTTCGGGAAGTGGGGGTGCGGGTTATCTGCGAATATTCAGGGAGCAGAGGTCGGCTTCATGGCAATGCACGGCCTGCCATGCAAACCGCATCCCCATCGTCATCGTCCGGTGCAAAGCCAATAAAGGTCTCTTCGATTTGGCTGCACTAGCTGCACCAGTTCAAGGGGTGCAGCACCGTCGTCCTCGTTTTTCCGGTGCCGCGCGTGCCCTCTGCACTTCCGTCCTCGTTTTGTGAAGGTGCCGCTTCAGTGCAGACCCACCTCGGCACTAGTTCTTGCTAGCCCTGCACTTGTGAAAAAGGTGGTGCCGTTTAGTGCAGCAGGATGGAGTACGTGCCGCCAAACGAGGAGCAGACGACGCTGCGCGTCGTTATCAACGGCGTGCCGACGGACGTATATCTACGTTTTAATACAGACGGTTCGCCTATGCAGGACGGCAGTGGTTACCTGTACGAGACAATCGGTAAGTGATGCTGCATGCCGGCGATAAACACGTGGTAGCGGTCAAGAGTGGTTTATTTGCGGTCGTTGCCACATCGGCCTCGTCGCGTTGCTTTGGGTCTCAGTTTGCGGCTTAAAGACATCGTTTTAAGCTGTGGCGACCGTGTGTACTTTTGCAGACGGGCAGCACGTCACGCTGCGGTTTACGGTGGGAGGTGACGAGAATTCGCCCCCTCCGTCACAACCGCCGCCTTCTGCAGCCAGTGACGGCGACACCTCTGCGGCCGCACTGGCTGATGAGCCGGAACTGTGGAGCGCCCGAAGAACGAAGTTCTTCCTGGCACAGTATGGCGAGCTGAAGGACTTGGTGGGCAAATCGAGAACCCTCCGGTATGTCATCCTTTGTGTGCAAAAATTATGTACAGGATGCCACTGTGCAGTAACTGCAAATAAACTGTACATACCGGGGCGCTGGCACTGCCGCTCGGATTTGTAGTTCCAAACAATTTAAAATTCCCTGCGGAATGCTGAAGCTCACGTAGCTTTTCCTACTACTCCGAGTGCTTCGAATATGTGGCAGTCAAAATGGAAATATTCTGATAGAACAGCACCGATATTACATTAAGAAAGTTCTATATAAAACGTTGTGCATTCCTAGGATGCAACTCGTGTCAGTCAAGTGCTACTTTACTTTACCTATACACTTTTTCAACTGTGCTTTACTTTTGTGTTTAGGACAAAAAAACAGCTCTGGCTGAAGCTGACAGAGCTGATAAATGCGGAGTTCAGTTGCTCCATGACTGCCACACAAGTGGAAAATAAGTGGAAATCGTTGGAGCGGTCTTACAAGAAGACAAAAAAAAAATAATAACAATTCCTCTGGCCGTCCCCCCGCAAGTTGCGAACACGAGGAGTTCAATGGTTCAATGGTTTTGGCTCCCCTCACACCCTGAGCCACCTCGGGACCCCATTAACCTATTCACTGGTTTAACCCCTGAAACGTTCACACAGGGAGCTTGCTGCAATCCTCGAAAAGCAGCAGCACAATATGAACCCGAGGATACTCTTGGAGCCTGGGAAGGCAATTCTCCCAGGAGGGAACCCAGGGTAAGTGAAAATTTCATAGTGTAAGCAAAGCGCTGGAAGTGGTGTGACGTTTGTCCATATACACTACAGGGCCAGTACTGCAGCCACAGGACTCCCCCGACAACCTGCCAGTGCCGGTTGAGCGTTCTGGAGGAGGACCTTCTGGGGACGTGCCGGTGTAGAGTGAGGGTGGCCATGCACCAAAGAGAATGCGGCGCAGCAGAACGCAGCTGAGTCCCCTCCTGGAGACGCTACAAATGATAGGGGAGGCCAGGGCCAAACAACAGGAGGCCAGAGTAAAGGCCTTTGAAGCAAGGCAAAAGTGGGAGGAGGCAAGGGCAAAGCGCCATGAGGAGCGCATGGAGCGATTTGACTGCCTCCTAGATCTCCTTGCCAAAAAGGGAGCAGCGTCCAATGCTGAATAAAATCGTTGTCAGCTCCACATGCTCTTTAATTTCGTGCGAATGCTTTTCTAGCACTGCCCTTTCTTTTTTCATGCAAATGTTCCTGTATATACATGGCTTGCACATGATGAGAACAACACCCTTTCTCGGAAACTTCCCAGCCTTTCACAGTGCATGCAGTTGAACATGGCAGCTTCAGTGACGTGGTATATACACTGAAACAAAGCAGTTTCATGTTTAACTGCCGTTGGAAGAGCATAGGTGTCCGCTACCAGCACTGCTCCTTCGCAATGAAATCTGAGACCGGCTGTAACCCGGGAGACTGCAGTCGAAGTCCTCTTCACAGTCGTCGTTGCCCACATCATCTTTCCCCAATGGCGTCAGCTTCTGCAAGAAGGCTCTCTCATCTTTGCACATGTTGTGCCGCACACACGCAGCCATTACAATGTCGCAGGACTGCTCAACAGTTCTGACCACTCTGTAGGGAACTCCCTTCTTGTCAAATGCCGCCGAAGCTTGCCTGGTGGGAAGCAAAGGCAGAGCACCATGAGCACATGCAGAGGTTTGGCCACAGTTGACATAGATCTGCTAATTTTGCTAAGGAAGACATGTAAAACACCCAGTAAAGTCATGTCAGCACCACACTCTTTAATTTCATGCAGGTGTTTCTCCTAGCACTGCCCACTTTGTTCATACAAATGTTCCTCTATATACATGGCTTGCGCATGATGTGAACGTTACCCTTTCTCAGACAGTTCCCGGCCTTTCACAGTGCACGCACTTCAACAACATAGCAGTTTCAGTGATGTCGGATACGCGTTGGCAGGGCAGGGGTGTCCACAATTAGCACTGCTCTTTAGCAATGAAATCTCTCACAGCCTGGGCGTAGCCTGGTTGGTTGCAGTCGAAGTCCCCTTCGGAGGCGTCGTTGCCCACATCATCATCATGGCGCAATGACGTCAGCTCCTGCAGGAAGTCCCTCTCGTCGTTGCACGAGTTGTGCAGAACGCACGCAGCCATCACAATGTAGCAGGACTGCTCAACAGTTCTGGCGTCTACGAAGTAGAGCCTCCTAAAACGCTGTTTCAGGAGCCCGAACGCGTTCTCAATGTCCACTCTCTGCTGGCTATGTCGCCTATTAAAGTTGCTTTTCCACGTGTGAAATGTGCCCTCGTTGTCCCTGAACGGGGTCATGAGCCACGGCATCAAGGGGTACGCGCTGTCCCCAAGAATGTAGCTATCCCCGCACTCGACGGCTGCGCGTTCGAAGAAGGGACTCTCTCTGAGGACGCGGGCGTCATGCGCCGAGCCCGGGAACCCGATGAAAACGTTTTGAAACTTACTTCTATCGTCGCAGATGCCTTGTAAGATGATAGAAGGCCACTTCTTGCGGTTGAAATACAACTGGGCCGATTGACTTGGCGTTGGTATTTCGATATGTGACCCGTCGATGCAGCCAATGGCATTTCTAGGGCCCTTTCCACCGCTCTCGGCTAGAAACCCGGCCTTGATGCGAGTCACTTCCTCCACGCTACTTGGCCAGCTGATGACTTCAGCGCTAATTGCGTGGAGGAAGTGAATGTCCCGTGTGATGCAGGCATGCACCGGCGACTCCGTCACGTTGAACTTGTCCCCAATCGCGTACATCGACACTTGCGAGCCGATGTACGCAAGCGCAATGAGGCATGTCTTTTGGGCTGATATTTGTCGCCGGCCTTGCACTGCGCTCGGATAGCAGGCCGAAGCGCTGAATCTGGAGCTCAGGCAATCAAACGTCTCCCTCGACAGCCTGAAAAGCCGCTTGAATTCTTGCTTGTTGTACCTGCTGACAACGTGCTCGTAGCCAGGCACACGACTGGCGTCTTCCCGTACCAACGCGCACGCCACCAAAATGCACACGTCGTCGAACTCGTCGTCAGAGTCACTGCACGGATCACTGTCACTGCACTCCATGTCGTCGCTGTCGGAGTCGAGCAGCTGCGCGGCAGCATCGAAAAGTGCCATGTCTGACTGACGATCCATGCTCGCAATGCACAAAGCACACGTTTGCGTCTCCCGGCTGCTGCAGGCCTACACTTGTGTCCTCGTTTTGGTTGTATCCGGTGCGCACTAGTGTCGCGGCTGCACCTGCACTTCCGAACCGGCGCTGCACGCTTGCGGCACCGGCCGGCACCGCAGCGGCACTTTTCGGAACTAGTGCAGCAAGTGCAAGCCAAATCGAAGAGACCTTAGGAAGCCAACACAGGCCATAGACAGATCCCCTCCATAGCGTGTTTATTTGGACTTTTCGCATGCTTTGTTTGGTTTGGTCAACAGCGTCTGTTGCTGTGATTTGCGTGCGCTTTGTTGCGAAGTTGTTGGGCCCCCCAGTCAGGTGTGGCCAGTTTGCACCATTGGTCAGCCTTGTCTGGTGAGGTACAGTCGAAACCCGCAATAACGAAATCCCGCAAGTACGAAATCCCTGCGGCAACGAAATATTTCCGGATCCCCGGCGAACGTCCATAGAAGCCCATGTATTTCATATCTCGCGGCAACGAAATGTTTTTGAACAGCGATCCCGCATTAATGAATTTTCTACTACGGTGCGGGCCTTATTTTATCCGCCCGTCAAAGGTTAACTGTCAAAAATATGCTAGTACACGTGTTGTGCGCACTCAAAATTCGTAAACGTCTGCTTTTGGAGTGCTAGCGTGGGTGCCGCCATTTTTGTTTACATAAATCGGCGATGGGGTCTGTGTCAGGCAACATGCCTGGCCACACTGCAGCAGGCGATGGCAAACAATCATGCTGATACAGTCAGCGGTGCCACCAGACGGCGCCATCGGACGAGCTCAACGGGCCAAAGCAACACCAACAGTTCGAATCAATCAAAACGACGAAGAGAAGACTGGGACTGGTGGCGAAATCAAGACGAAGTTGTAATGGTGCCTGAGTGTCACAAACTCGAGCGTACGACGTCTAAAAGTACTTTATAAATTTTTCATTTTTATTGTACAGCGCCTAATTCTTCTTACAGTCGTCCGATTCATTCCATTCGGTTCTATTCGCCCGAGACAAGGCTGGAAGTTTCTCGAACGAAGAGACAGTAACACGATCACTCGCCGGCTCGCCGGCGAGAAAAACAACAAAAATAAAACCTCCGCCGCTCCGGTTTCGTCGAAGCTTCCAGTACTTTCAAGGAGGTGCGCGTGGCCTTGCCAGTTCTAAAGAGCGTCGATCATTCTAGAATGGAGAAGAGGGAAGTTATTCGCTCACGGCGGCGGGCGCGTTTTGTGTTGTGCTCTCCCTCTCCGCACCGGCGCGCCTATAAAAAAGAGAAGCCGCGCCTAAGCAAACCAGCTACGTTTGGACGTCGTGATTGACAACTGCACCTGCCAGTTTGTACATCACACCATCGGCGACCCGCGCCCTGGAGGACTCCAACGTGCTCCCGGGCCTCGAATGACCGTGATCGTCTCGGACGGCCTGGCCTATAGCGAAGCCACGCTTCCCAGGTAGCCGACTCGCCTCCGACAGCGGTGCATCGTCCGGCCCGGTCGGTGAATAGGCTGGGACTCTGTCTGTCATATGCATCGAACTGTTCGTTTCTTTTTTAGTTAACTGCTCCGATTAGTAATATTCATTTGTTAACGCTCCTGTTGGTATCATTTGGTCTAATTGGACCGTTTCTTGTATTTGAATTCCATCTAAGTTGTCTGTCATTATCGATCCGCTATCTCGTGCTTGTGTTTGTAACTTGCCTGTCTAAATATAGGTCTTTGTGCTGTGTTTTTCGTTCAAGGCTTTTGCTCATTCTTGCCGCTCTAGTCGGCGAAAGCCGCACATCAGACGGCCACCCCCTTTGTCACCTGTGCCCTGTAGATTCGGTGGGGTTTGTTGGCTCACTTGAGTCAACTCCCCATATCTTCTGACAGTGCACCCTAATTTAAGGAAGCGGGTGACAATTTCTGGCGTCCGCGACAGGACGTCTGATGTGAGCGGTAGGGAGGAGAAAGAGCCTGGAACTTTTTTGGCATAGGTTGCTACTGCCTTCATAAGTTGGTGCTCTTGTAAACTTTCCCTGTGTAGATATACCTAGCTAGAGGCTAGAGTATTGTGGCTAGATTGCGATACATTTGCAATCATGGATTTAGAGAAAATCGTAGCATTGGGCTGTCAGCTGGGCCTGTCAGGGGCCGAACTACGAAAGTGGGTTGCGCAGAAAGAAAAAGAAGAAAACGAGAAGGCTGAGAGAGCAAGACAGGCAGCATGAGAAGAGGCTGAGAGAGCAAGACAGGCAGCACGAGAAGAGGCTGAGAGGGCTGAAAGAGAAAGAGAGAAAGAATTTCAGAGACAAATTCAGTTGGAGCGAGAGAAAGCGGAGCTAGAAGAGAAAGCCCGCCAGGCAGAGGCAGAAAGGGAGCGAGCGAAAGCGGAGCGAGAGGAGAAAGTATGCAAAGCTGAACTCGAGATTCTAAAAAAGCGACTCGAGATACGATGGTTGAAAGCGGAATCCTCATCAGATGAGGAAAATGCGAGAGAAGGGTATAGTGGCCTAAATGCTAACCCTGAAACGATAAAGGAATGCCAGGATAGCTCCGGAGGTGAAGAGGCGGAAGTATCCGCAATCAGCAAGGAGGAAACACCTCCAGAAGTGTGCAAAAGCGCACCACTTCCGACCTGGAAGGGCGATGATCCTACAGGTGATGAGGAGCTTGAGGATGGAGATAACATCCCGGTTGTGGATGCCATCACGATGTCGGGGCCGAATCCTCTAGACGAAGGGGTACCCGATATTGCGGGGAGAGTGCCCGAGGAAACCATTGTCTTTCCGAAAGACACGGGTAGTTGCACGTTCGTTGTGCAGGAAGACCCAGCTTGGGACTGCGAATTTGCTGGGCAGACTAGCGACGCTTTCGAAACTGACAGCTCGAGGAGCAAAGAGACTGACTCTAAGGTCAAGTTTGAAACCCCCGTGCAAAGCGGAGCCGCACTCCGCGGAGGGAACGCGCCGTACATAAGCGTCGGCGACGATCCTGTGACTTCAGCGGTGGGAGAGAAACCACCCGCTGTTTCGAAAGAAGAACCCCGATTCGATGCTTCGGAGAGAGGCGAAGCCGTGCTCGTCGTAACGCGGGCACCGGCAAAATGGAAGCCAGCACATTTCCGGCGCCCAAAGTCTGCGGCCCCTGCGATGGAGCCGCACAGAAGGAAAATAAGCGCCGAAGGTCGTCGAAAGAACAAACGTTTGAAAGCAGGCCTTCAGAAACTCGACAAACAGCTGAGCTGCCGAAACAAAGTGTGCAGGTTTGGGCGCAAGCTTAGGAGCAAACGTGTGCGCCGGCATTACAGACATCGGACAGGTGTAAAGAAACACCGGTCAGTTACCGCACGAGGAAAGGCGAGGGAAGGCCAAGTCGCTAGACGCTCCAACGTTCACAAGACGAACGTCCAGACACTGGAGCATTGTCGCAGGCCCGGTATCACGGCGGACGACCAAGAGTTTGTCGCTCCGCGCGACATTTGTAACGGAACTTCTCCGAAGAGAAGAATTCCGCAGGCGCAGTTACGCAAGCGTCCAATAGACACGGGCTAAGCACGAAGAATGCAAATTTAGGTATGCACGTGGGATATGAGTGGAATTGTGTCCGACAGAGTTGTATTTTCACGCCGAGTACTGTATACCTGAACATTATTCATTGTTTCTCTGTCGTACTGTACGCGAAGGTTGTACTGATTTTGTTACTCTGGCTGTGCAGTGTATATTCACGTACTAGTTGCGCCCTGCGTAAATTTCGACTTTCACTGTTCTACAGTACATTTGCCGTGTATTGTTGGCGTTACTAGTGGTGACATTCGTGAACTTTGCGGTAGCATGTTATTGTTTGTGAACAACATATTATGTTTTTTTATGAGTTTCCTTGTACCAGTGCATTATATGTATTTCTGAGTACTGACGTACACTCATTGTATTTGAGCCTACGAGACTTTCGCACTGGAATGCACGCTGTATTTTCATGAGTTTTTTCACTTGTAATGACTACTGGCCAGACATTTATTATGGGCACTGGCTTAATTCGAATGTTAGAACTTTATTGTTTTAAACTCATGAGTTGTCCCTAGGAAGTGTATTTGTTGAGAAATCTGCGCCAAACCGCTGTTTTGTATGCGAATTCTGTACCTGCCATTATTCTTATGAAGAACATTGGGCGGTACTCGATTCTGTGTTAGTAGGCACAGCCTCTTTTGTTCACTAAATGTGAACGACGCGAACGCACGACTTTGTGAGTTTTGGGAATATTATTGCATAATATTCTGAAACTGGGGGGCTGTGTCACAAACTCGAACGTACGACGTCTAAAAGTACTTTATAAATTTTTCATTTTTATTGTACAGCGCCTAATTCTTCTTACAGTCGTTCGATTCATTCCATTCGGTTCTATTCGCCCGAGACAAGGCTGGAAGTTTCTCGAACGAAGAGACAGTAACACGATCACTCGCCGGCTCGCCGGCGAGAAAAACAACAAAAATAAAACCTCCGCCGCTCCGGTTTCGTCGAAGCTTCCAGTACTTTCAAAGAGGTGCGCGTGGCCTTGCCAGTTCTAAAGAGCGTCGATCATTCTAGAATGGAGAAGAGGGAAGTTATTCGCTCACGGCGGCGGGCGCGTTGTGTGTTGTGCTCTCCCTCTCCGCACCGGCGCGCCTATAAAAAAGAGAAGCCGCGCCTAAGCAAACCAGCTACGTTTGGACGTCGTGATTGACAACTGCACCTGCCAGTTTGTACATCACACCATCGGCGACCCGCGCCCTGGAGGACTCCAACGTGCTCCCGGGCCTCGAATGACCGTGATCGTCTCGGACGGCCTGGCCTACAGCGAAGCCACGCTTCCCAGGTAGCCGACTCGCCTCCGACAGCGGTGCATCGTCCGGCCCGGTCGGTGAATATGCTGGGACTCTGTCTGTCATATGCATCGAACTGTTCGTTTCTTTTTTAGTTAACTGCTCCGATTAGTAATATTCATTTGTTAACGCTCCTGTTGGTATCATTTGGTCTAATTGGACCGTTTCTTGTATTTGAATTCCATCTAAGTTGTCTGTCATTATCGATCCGCTATCTCGTGCTTGTGTTTCTAACTTGCCTGTCTAAATATAGGTCTTTGTGCTGTGTTTTTCGTTCAAGGCTCTTGCTCATTCTTGCCGCTCTAGTCGGCGAAAGCCGCACATCAGACGGCCACCCCCTTTGTCACCTGTGCCCTGTAGATTCGGTGGGGTTTGTTGGCTCACTTGAGTCAACTCCCCATATCTTCTGACAGTGCACCCTAATTTAAGGAAGCGGGTGACACTGAGAAAAGCTTGACGCCGGGAGCGGATTCTCCGTTATCGTGGAGAAAGAAAAGAACGGCAACAATATCATCATCATGTTAAGCAGCCTTGGATCGACACCATTAGGGGGCTACACAATCCTATCCTGCGTTGCTTCCGTCATTCCGTCACTTCCGTAGCCTCGCACACGCGAGCAACGCGAGTTCGTTGTGTGTGGCCAGTGTCCCGTGTCACTGTTCGCGTGAAAGTTGTGTGTGTGTCGACCGGCCCATCGGATCTTGCTAAGATGCCTCCACCAGCCAAAAAGCGGAAGTTTCTGACGCTTCACGATAAAGCTGCCATCATTGCGGAAGTTGAAAAGGGCAGAAAAAAGAAAGACATCGCCGACGAGTATGGAATTGCGTGCAGCTCGCTTTCGACCATATTGAAGGGCAAAGATGCCATTCTCGCTGCGCTTGGTAATGGTGCACGTGCGCAGAACAAGACGGTGACCGCGGCGGCCTTTCCGGACGTCGATAAGGCGGTGTTCGCGTGGTTTTGCGAACAGCGTGCCAACAGAGTGCCACTGTCGGGAAAAATACTACAGCAGAAGGCACTGGACTTTGCCTGCATCCTCGGGCACAACCAGTTCCGAGCAAGCGTTGGATGGTTGGGCCGCTTTAAAGCCCGGCACGACATCGTGGCCAAGGCGATTTCGGGAGAAGCAGCAAGCGTTGACCCTGTAACAACGTTGTCATGGCTGCTGACCAACAGAGAAGTACTGGAGCAGTACCAGCCCTGCGACGTGTACAACGCGGACGAGACGGGGTTGTTCTTTCAAATGCTCCCGTCGAAGACCCTGGAATTGAAAGGCCAGAAATGCCATGGGGGCAAGCACAGCAAGCAACGCGTTACCATTTTGTTGTGCTGCAATATGGACGGCACTGACAAGCGGCCACTTCTAGTCATCGGCCAGAGCGAGAAGCCCCGCTGCTTCAAAGGAAACCGCCGCTCGCTGCCCGTTCAGTACGCCGCTAACAAGAAGGCGTGGATGTCTCGCGCTCTTTTCTCCAGCAGGGTTGAGGCGTTCGATGCCGACATACGCAAGGCGGGCAGGTCGGTAGCCCTTTTTTTAGATAACTGCAGCGCCCACCACATGGACGAGACGGAGCTGACGAACGTGCGCTTGGTTTTTTTTCCACCAAACTGCACTTCCGTTCTGCAGCCGCTCGATCAAGGCGTAATTTGCAGCGTGAAGTGTGCCTACAGGGAGAGGTTGATCCAGCGTCTGCTACTCAACCTCCACCACAAGCGTCCCACCGACGTGAATTTGTGCATGGCCTTTGAGATGGTGGCCGCCGCATGGGTTGCGACATCCCCTTCGCTGATTGAGAACTGCTTCAAGCACGCGGGCTTCACCACCACCATGCAAGCATCACGCACGGATTGCGCTTCAGCGTCACCAGACGAAGATTTCGACGAAGGTGCACTTGACGGCGAGAGTGCTGGCAGCGCAGTGCCGCTATCGCTGACCAACGCCTGGGGGGCACTTCGAGCCATCGACGTCGACATCCCAGGTGGGCTCACGGTTGATGCGTTCGTTCGCGCCGATGACGATGTCGTCGTGCACGAAGAAATGACCGACGAGGCCATTATCGAAAGCGTGCGCGAAGCTGACGACACCGAGGACCAAGAAGACAACCACGCGGAGAAACCCAACCCGCGGGTTGTTTTGGATGCCCTCGACATTCTTCGGTCCTTCTTCGCCGCACATGACGACGACGTGGCAATGGACCACTTTTTTCAGTGCGAAGGGAGAGCTTTGAAGTTGTTGCATGGCAAGGGTCGGCAAAGTAAGTTGACGGACTTCTGGCAATAAATTTTCATTCTGCTGGCCATATCACTGTTTTTATGTCTGGTACTCGCGGCAACGAAATTCTCGCGAAAACGAAATTTTCCGGTTTCCCCGGCGATTTCGTTATTGCGGGTTTCGACTGTACCGTGAGTGGGTCTCGGCGGCAATCTTTCACCGCGAAGGAGAAACTGAAGATCATAGCTGCTGCGGAGGAAATCGGCAACAGAGCTGCTGCGAGAAAGCACGACGTCGACGAGTCCTGCATTCCGACTGGCGGAAGAAAAAGGCCTCTCCCGAAAGTGCCCACAAGGAGAAGCGAGCATTTCGCAGCCCAAAGACTGGCGCGTACCCCCTTCTCGAGACGCAGCTTGTCAATTTCATTGAGGAGCGGAGTAGTCGAGGCAACTCTGTGTCGACGGAGATGCCGCAGATGGAAGCTCTGAGGTTGGCCCGGGAGATGAACATCCCACGTGGGTTTCGTGCGAGCCGTGGATGGCTCCAGCGATTCATGGCCAGGCACGGATTTTCGATGCGGCGGCGAACGACCATGTGCCAGCGGCTTCCCAACGCCTACGAGGAGAAGCTGTTGAACTATTAGCGTTATGTCATCGGGCTCAGGAAGGAGCACAACTACTTGCTGTCCCACGTGGGAAATGCCGATCAAACGCCCGTGTACTTCGAGATGCCCATGGACACCACTCTGCAGAAAAAGGGCTCGAAATCTGTAAGCGTGCTGACGGGCGGAAACACCAAGCTACGCTGTACAGTAATGTGCGCTTTGGCGGACGGCACCAAACTGCGCCCGTATGTAATCTTCAAGCACAAAACGCTACCCACTACTCCACTGTCACCAGGGATTGTTGTACGGGCGGAAGACAATGCACGGATGAACAGTGACCTCGTCGGTGACTGGCTTCGCACGATCTGGGAAAAGAGGCCAGGCGCCATGTTGGCACGGCGGTCCATGCTGGTGCTGGAGTCGTTCCGACGCCACTGCACTGACGCAGTGAAAGCGCGCCTCACTGACAACCGCACGGGCATGACTTCCATGCTCCAGCCACTGGACGTGTGCCTACATAAGCCGTTCAAGGCCCACGTGAAGCGGCTGTATGCCGAGTGGATGGCCGACGGCCTTTACGCCCTCACGCCGACAGGACACGTGTGGAGGCCAGACATTGCGCTGCTGTGCCAGTGGATCGCGGATGCGTGGGGGGCGATTCCGGCCGACATGGTGCGCAAAAGTTTCAAGAAGTGCGCCATCAGCAATTGCTTAGATGGCACCGAAGACGATTGCGTCTCTGAGAGCTGTGACGAAGCCTCGGGTGGCAGCAGCGACAGTGGCGAGTCTGGCGATGATTGAGCGAACCGGAATCGGCGCTGACAACGTTGTGGCGATCGTTTCGAAATAAAGTTCTCCTGTAAACAAGATTTTGACTGTGCAATTGTGACTTCCTAAACGAGTTTTTTTCAGGTAAGCATGCGGTTTATACGCGAGGATTTTTTTTCTTTTTTCGGGGAGTTCAAAGCTAGGGGTGCGAGTTATATACGAGGGCGGGTTATATGCGAGAAAATACGGTATAGGGATTTTCTGTGTGCCTCGGTAAGTTTGTCAGTGTGATTTTTTTCTTAATTTCGTTAGTTTGGGATGCTTGGGTAATAGAATTTTGGCTAATACGAATATTTTTTGTCACTCCGCGAGATTCATATCGTCAAGATTCCACTGTATTGAGTTCTTCATTGTAGACATGGAAGTTCTCCGCAAGCTTTCCACGTCTGCAACGTGCAGCAAGTGTGGGACGGTGTCTTTAACACTTTCAAAGACAAGCAGTAAAGCCTTGCGGTGAGGAATCTCCTTACTTGCTCCATGTGCAATTTTGCTGAGCGCCTTTCGTCGCCTTCCATGTGGGCTGTCTCGATCACAGTCTACTTTACTTTGTAGGCTGTGGTTGGGAGTGGCCTTCACGAAAGCCTACTCCTTCCTCATCGGGATGGCCAGTAGTGCCCAGTGCGACGCCTGCGAGGTTGAAGAGACAATCGAACATGTGCTTTGTTGTTGCCCCCAGTACTCACCGGAAAGATGCATTTTGGCAGTCGAGGTCAGCCGATTGGACAATCGACAGTTCAAACTAGAGACTATTTTAGGACAACGACTCCTACAATCGACTTCGCAGAAGGCAACAAAAGCCTTTCTGCATTTTATGAAGGACAGACACTTGAACGAAAGACTATAGTGCCCACGAAGAGACTAAGGAGTGTGCGCGACCCCGCTCCTATCCCCTCTTTTTCGCCTGCCCTCTCTTTCATCCCCTGAACAGCCCTTCCCCAGTGCTGAGTAGCAATCCGGGCTCTAAGCCTGGATAACCCCTCGGCCTTTCCTTTTGCTTTCCCCTCCTCCTCCTTGCTCAGCGCTCCTTTTTGTCGCCTGGAGTAAATACGGCAGCATCAATGGTGCCCTTTAAAGTGAATTTGAGGGAAATCAAGGGCATCCAAAGTGTAGATAAACGAGTTACTGTTGTCGCGCACTTTTGCGCTCCATGAACCCCTCCAACCACAGGCTTCATAGTAAGAACTTCAGGGGGCATGTAGACACCATGGTAGACTCTTGCGAGGCGGCTGCTGCAGCCACAGAAGCAGCAAGTGTGCAAGTGGCGAACGATGGTCCGCATAAACCTGCCGAACCCAGTCGGGAACACGGATGCAATTTTTGACAAAACATGAAAGATGCGTGGGCTGGCTTCCCGAGTAGTGTAATGTGCAGTGGTTCATAAAGTTCTCATTAAATGCGAAGTCTCAGCTGCAGAAGCTGACGACACACTGTGGACAAATCTCTGTCCAACATCGCGGTTGAGTGCGCAATCGAACCGCATACTGGCCTGGCTCTGGATGATGTGGTGCTGTCAAGGTAGTGCCACGGCTGCCAGCTGGCACCTGATCCAAGTGACGGGGGTTAAGGCGACCGGGCAATAAACCACGAGTGCCAGGAGAACATTGAGTGCGATCCTGTTTGGAAGGTCCCTGGAGAAGACTGGGCTGCAACACAAGAGCAACCCTCTCTGACGGTGACAGCCGCACGTACCATGCTCTCACTCAAGACCATGCCAACGGGTACCTGAACATAGTGAACATGTCTGAAGCATGTTCCCAAGTGGATGTGGGCGGCTCTTCGCACCGTCTCACAACAAGATACAGGGCCAGTCCCTTGGCGAGAGACAAGGGCTCACCCAGGAGAAGATGAAAAAGTTCCCAACCTACTATTACGAATATGATTTGAGAAGGCACCAACATATGATGTTCTAGCAATGTAGAAAGCTGTGAAGGCAACACCGTTGTGCATGACCATTACGGATGGCGCCCCAAATCACGGTCACTCCAATGTACAGAGCGCGGCGGAGGCATCGACGACGAAAACGGACAAGTGTTTGAAATTTAATATTCCGTTTCTAAAGTGACTATGTTTTAGAAAGAGATGTAGTTTTTTAGCCGATAGGGTTAGGGGAAAGGAGCGGTAGTTGTTAGCATAAGAAAGTGACCAAATCAGACATGTCGCGCGGTAGCAGCACGTGGCGGTTTGAAAGCGTGATAGCTGGGGATTCTAGTTGGTAATTCGTGAAAGAAGAACTGATGCGGTAGGAAAGAATCGCACGTTGCGTTTTCACTTTTAGATTAGAGGGGAGCGTGAGAACGCGGCAGTGAAGTAAGTCAGAGTTGGGCACGCCTTGTACGGGCAGTGCCATGCCTCCGAATACGAAGCCAGGTGTGGTGTGCACGGGGTGCGAGCACGAATACCCGCTCGAGGAGACGAGGTTCAAGTCGGTCGAGGACGCGGAAGGGCAGGACTTCAGGTGCAGAGTGTGTGTGCTAGCGTCGCGCCTCGACCGGCTCGAGGAAGAAAAGGAGCAGCTCAGGCTTCAGGTAGGCGGGCTGCAGGAGGAGCTGAAAGATGAACAAAAGCAGAGGAAGGCACTCGAGGCGAGGTTGGCGCAAATGGCGGTCGAACAGGCAATGAAGGGCGACATCCCGTGAAAGAATGACGCAGGTCACAGGTCACGGGGCAGGTGTGTCGACAGTGCTAGACCCCGAGAAGGGAAAGCAGGAGGACAAAGACATCATGCCGGAAAACGATACCGGACTGACGCTGACTCAGCCGGTGTGGGAGCAGGCGGCCGCACAGGGGGGCAGCCAGGAAAGGAGTAAATTGGCTAGACGGGCCAGTGCCTCAACATTCGCCTTCGCGAACATCAAATTCTTTGAAAGGGGCACCGTACTCGCATCTGGCAACGCACTGCAAACAGTGCACGAAAAAGTGTAAACCTAAACTAGAGGACACAACCGTCATGGATAAACATGCAAAGCGATCCACAAGGGAGGTCATAGAAGCTTCTCAAATTAGGAAGGGAGGCACTAGTTGTGTCAGCCAGCCATCTGTGCAGTTACATGATGTCGAGTTTGCATTTTTGGGAAGGGTTTGATTGTGTTTAACCTTGGTTTGTATTCCACGTGCCTTGTGATTATTTGCCGCTATCTGCTGTCGATGTTTTACACAGTCATGTATGTATGAATGGTTAAAATGTATTGTTGCTATCAACGTGTTGGTAGTGACGCAGATTCTTGTTCGTTTTTCCTAGTATATATGCATGTTCGTTTTTCACAATAAAATTCAGTTGATAGTAGTGCTTCGTGTTGCGTCTCTTCCTTCGTCGTCATTTTCAAGTAGCGCTTTTACAATCATGAATCTGTACCAACAAGCCCAACTGGCAGTTCTTCTAAGGAAAAGGAAGAAAGGCGCATAGTGATCGTGGCGGGGGACTCCAACATGCACTACTCAGAAATGGAGATTAGAGGACGGGTGAGTCAGGACGAGAGTGCAGATTGGCGTGTTCCCGGGGCAGACGGTCAGGGAAGTGTTAGAAAATGCAAAGGATAAAATGTGGGAAAATATGCAGGGGCAGAACCTAGTGATTATCGCAGGAGGAACCAACGACATTCTGCAGGGAAGGGGCGCAGGAGCGCGCAAGCAACTAGAAAAGGCGGTGAAGGAACTTCGGGTGCTGTGCCCACATGTGCAGGTTGCCGTGAGCACAGTACCAGAGATCATTGGGAGAGGAGTGCATGTGAAAAGGGAAGTTGCAGCAGTAAACCGAGACATACGGGAGCTGGGCAAGGAGCTGAGTTTCGCTGTCGTAGACATCAACAGGGATGTCCGATGGGTGGGCCGGAAAAGGGTGTTCCAGCGTGACGGAGTGCCTTTCAACGGGCAGGTGGGAGCAGCCATCGGTAGACGACACGCAGCACGAACTGTGGCTTTTTTTGGGGGGGCCACAGGCCTTTGTGAAGATGGCGTAGACAAATGCAAGGAGCAAAGGGAGATATCGGGGTCGGTGCATAATGGTGTAGGCAAACGAAAGGGATGACGACGGCGTGTAAAGAAGAGAGGGGGGAAACTGAAGATCACATACATAAACATGCAGGGTGGCAGGAAAAGAGAGAAGTGGATTGAGATTAGTAAGCAGCTAGAAGAGGAAGATATCCAGGTATATGCTGTGACCGAGATGCACCTACGGGACTTGGAGGAACCTCCGGTAATCGGAGAGTATGTATGGGAAGGTTGTAACAAGACGGCTGGATTGAGAAAACGCGGAGGAATAGGTATGCTTATACGGCAGGGGGCTAACTGGAAGAGAGTGAAAGAAGACTGTAAAGAACATGTGTGGATGAAAGGGATAGTGGGGGTAGGGAGATGGCTTTAGGCGTGTCGTACTTGTGGACCGGTAAGGATAGCAAAGAACAAAATGAAAAACTTGTGGCATGTCTAAAAAAAGACATGGAGGACTTGAAACGTTCCGGGGAGGTACTATTGGTAGGGGACATGAACCCACATTGAAGATCTAGACGGGTACACAGACTTCAATGGAAATCTCAATGCTAGATATGTGTGAGTACCAGAAGCTGATCATAGTAAATAGGGAACAAAAATGCGAGGGTCAAATCACGTGGGAGTGTGGTAGGAGACAGTCGAGTATTGACTACAGTCTTATTCCAGAGGGACTTTATGAATGGTTGGATGGAATGAGCATAGATGAGGAAGGGGGCCACAGTCTGGGCAGTGACCCCAAGCGTATAAACCTGAGTTTTGGGAAACTGGGGGGGCGAAAGAACAGGTTGTCTGGGGCAGCGCACAAAGTTAAACAGCAAACAAATTGTGGTTATAGCCAAAAACATAGAGGCTGACATAGAAAAAAATCCTGGAGAAGAATGGGACAGGCCGGGTCACAAACCTGGCCTGTCACAAACGTTTTGTCGTGGCTTCCCTCATCCAACGCGCCAAAAAGTTCTGCTCACGGCCGCAAGATGGGGCTGCTGATCTACGCCAAGTGCGCCGAGAACTCGGCCATTGTGGCTAACCCAAGCACTTCGTGGATTCTGTTCTACGACGGTCATCACGCCCTTCAGAACCATTTGATCCTCCTTGCCGAGCCCGAGCAGCCATCCCGTACGTGCCTGGTGTGAGCGAATCTTTGGCTCGTGTGTTGCACTGCTACGATGTTCACGTCGCTCATGTCCCTGCGTGCAAGCTGAGGCACCAGCTGGTGGCCGTCAAAGACAGGATCAACAAAGAGAAGTTTCCTGGAGTAGTATACGGAGTTCCGTGCGCAGACTGCGACTACTGCTACATTGGTGAGAGCGGCAATTTTGAAGGACGATTGCGCGAGCATAAGAACGACGTCAGAAACAAGAAGATAGCTTCGAACGCGCTAGCGGAACCTGTGGAAGCCACGACTCACAAAATAGACTGGGAAGCCGCATCAGTTATCGCCAAAGAGAAGAAATCGCTGTCACGCCGATATCTCGAGTCTCTATTATACAAACAACAAAGAAAACCCTGAACCACAATGCAGGCAATCTTCCTCCGACGTATGCAAGATGCCTGGGGCGATTAATTCGGCACACTTAAAAAGCTTCGCGCTTCGGTCTTATTTCATCAGTGAACAAGGCTTCCGTACGGAAGCCGAAACGTCTCTTTTTTACGCTTTTGATAAGCCTTTGGTCGATGACCGCAAGTTTTTAACTATGAACCTTTTACCCGACAAGACGAGATTTCGTCAAACCTTAGATTTCATTACACAAAATCATCATGAAGAAGTTCGGTAAGGTGGATGAAGAGGCTCCGCAGCGACACAAAGATGTCGCGACGGGTAGGCCGGAGTGTCTGGAGATAGATGGGGACAAGCTGCAATGGAAAAGAGCAGAGGAAAAGGTACCCAAAAATACCGCGGCAGGCATGGATGAGATACCAATGGAGTTGATTAACCAGTTAGGACCAAAGAGCAAGGGAAACCTACTAAAAGCCATCAGAACAAGGATAGAAGAAAAGGCAATAATACCAGCTGCGTGGCAAATGAGCAGGATCAACTTAGTGTACAAGGGCAAAGGAGTCAGGATGAACCCGAGCTCGTACAGGCCAGTAACCGTCATGTCAGTGCTGTACAGGTTAGCAATGCAGGCAGTGAAGTTCGAACTAGGGCAGTGGGTGGAAGAAAATAGGATATTAGGGGAACTTCAAAATGGGTTTCGAAAGGACAGACGACTAGACGACAACTTATTCGTGGTAAGCCAATGCATAGAGGTGGCGAAGATGCAAAACCGACCTTCGTGGTTAGCCTTCCTGGACATTAAAGCGGCGTATGATAATGTAGGCAGGGAGCGGCTATGGAGTATCCTGGAGGACGAGGGAGTGGGGGCAGAATTGATTAACTTACTCAGGGAGCTATACCAGGAGAACCAAGCGCAAATAGTGTGGGAGGGGATAACATACAATAGGCCGGTATACACCTACAAGTTTTTGAAGCAAGGATGTCCTCTCTCTCCGCTGCTGTTCATGATCTACATGGCGCGGTTAGAGAGGAAGCTAGAAGTCAGTATGCTGGGGTCCGACTTATCATACATGAAAAACGGGCAGGTGGTAGAACAACGGATTCCAGGACTAATGTATGCAGACGACATATTGTTGATGCCGGACAACCGGATAAGTATGCAGGGCTTGATGGATATATGCGGTGAAGAAGCGACACACCTAGGGCTATCCTTTAGCAGAGAAAAATCGGGGATCATGGTCTTCAACGACGGCGCGGAGCCCAAAACAGCATCAGTGCAGCAAATGGAAATGCCATTGTTGAAAGAGTATAAATATTTAGGAGTATGGCTGAACGACAGCGCAGATTACACGCACGTGCACGAGGCTCACCTTAAGACGAAAGGAAGATGGAACGCAGCTATAATGAAGCATAGAGCCCTTTGGGGATACAGCAAATACGAGGTGGTAAGGGGAGTCTGGAAAGGGGTCATGGTACCAGGATTAACTTTCGCAAATTCGGTTCTGTGCATGAAGCCAGAGACCCAAGCGGGCCTGGAGGTAAATCAGAGGGCAGTAGGCAGATTGGCCCTAGGGGTCCACAGCAAAACTACAAATGAGGCGGTGCAGGGCGATATGGGCTGGTCGTCTTTCGAGGCGAGGGAGGCGCAGAGCAAGATAAAGTTTGAGGAGCGACTTCGTGACATGAAGGACGATAAATGGGCCGCCGTGAGGATGTTTAAGTACCTGTATATGAGGAGCGTGGACACGCGGTGGAGACGGAGGACCAGACAGCTGACCAAGCGGTATGGAAAGTCGGTAGGGGAAAGCGGGGTTTACACAACAGTTAAAAAGCCGGTAAACGCAGCAGAGACGACGAAGTGGGCACAGAAAATGGAAGCGAAAAAAACCCTGGAGACTTATAGGGCAGAGAAACGGGAAATTAAGAAGGAGGGATTCTATGGCAATACAAGAGGCAGTGCATTGCTCTTCGAGGCACGGGCAGGGTGCCCGAGAACCCGGGCATACACGGGTAGCTACAGGCAGGAGGATGAAACGTGTGCATGCTGCGGCAGGGATCAGGAAACTATAGACCATATTGTCAGGGGCTGCACAGAGATACGGCCACCGCGGGGTGAGGGGGAAACGACGCTGGCGGAGGCTTTGGGATTTGGGGCGAGGGGGAACCTCAACATCAAGGCCATAGAGGTGACAAAGAGGTGACTGAGGTCGTGGGAGCTTTATAAGCTCAGGTACACCAAAGTGGTTTCAGATGGTGACTGCCGCACCTACCCTCCTTCGAGAAATGCAGATGTTTATGGTTTTATCAAGATCCTCAAAGAGGAGTGCATCAACCACGTGCAGAATAGAATGGGCATGCAACTGCGCCACATCCAAAACCAGAGGCCAGCTGGCTCCGACAGCCTCAGTGGTAAAGGGCGGCTGACTGGCGCCCTGGTCAAGCAACTGGCCTCGTACTATGGCTGGGCTATCAAGTGCGACAAAGGGGACGTGGCAGCCACGCACAAGGCTGTGATGGCCACGTCCCACCACATGACATCCAATGACGCCACATCAAACCGCAGCCTCTTCCCCACTGGTCCTGACTCGTGGTGCCGCCAGAACACTGCCAAGTCCAAAAGGGAGCCAGCCCCCAAGCACCGCTTCAACCTGCACCACCCCCCCCCTTCCCCCATGTTTGCGAGGCCTTGTTTCCTGTGTATGAACGGCTGGCGGACCACAAGCTGCTTGAGTGGTGCCAGCGCGGCAAACCGCAGAAAAGCAATGAAAGTCTCCACTCGGTGATATCGTCGCTGGCTCCCAAGGAGCGCCAAGCATCACTGCAGTGTGTGGAAGCTGCAGTCGCTGAGGCTGTGATGCGGTTCAATGCCGGAAGCCAGTTGGCATCGTCAAAGATCTTGCAGGAACTGAACAAGATCGCTGGCGTACTGAGCAGCACACGCATGGCCGAAAAGGACCGCCGGCGAACCAAGGACTGCTTTCGCAGGCGGACATGCACAGAAAATGTGCAGCGGAACCTCAAGGAGAGCCACCTGGGTGGTGCCAGCAATCGACTCTGCTGCTGGGGCCTACTAGTCATTTCGCACGAAAAATATACGCCAGCTTTCACTGTTCGCATTAAACATAGCACCGCTGTGTTTTCTGCCATTTTCTCAGAATGCATATTTTTGCCGTGTAGGAACTCCTCGAGATGCATACCTCAGCACGTAGTGCAGCTAGAAAGATATGATTTTTTTCAGCAGGAAGCTGAACGTCTAAACCATGCGATATGGGAAGCAGATTTCGCATTTTGTATTTCAGTAGTTGTTTAATTTAGAGTTATTATTTAATTGGTTAGCAGTACTTCAAACCTAGAAGCAAGAATTGATGTAAACTTGTATGTGTTTACAAAACAAAAAAAAAACTGCTTCCCATATTTCCTTGTACACAACTTCTGCCATCTATTCATGTCTTGCTTGTAATTTTGTATTGATTAGTTTTTTTTTTCATTGTTCTCAAGAACAATCAAGAAAGATTTCTAATATTCTCGAAAACTAAATGCCTTACATGAAAACTAACTTGATACTTCAAATCAGCTAAAAGAACTGAACAAGCCCAAAAAGTTTCATCAAGATTGGTTGAAAAACAAAAAAAGACGTTTCTAAGACCAGTGTGCCCCCTTAACAGTGCCATACTGCTGAAATATAAATAGTGATGTGCAAGTTCATATCGATGCGCAATAAACTTTCAAATGCTTCTGTGAAGGCACATTTCACTTTCACGTTTTACCTATTCCTATGAAAGAGGGATCAACCACAATTTTCTTCTAGATAAGAAATCTGAAATCTGTCAGCAGATTTGTGATTGCCTAATTATAATATACCTGCACTCCAATTTTCATCGAAATAGGCCCGTAAATAAAAATCTAATCTTAAAATCCACTGCTTCTTTCTTGTCAGAATGTTGATACAAATATAATGCCCTTGTAACTCATGTCGTGTAAAACTGGAGCAAAGTTAGATTTTTGTATTTCAATGCATTTTATCAGTTTTTACCCAACGCGGTGCGGTGCCTGAATGTAATTGCCTTCCTGGACGTTTATTAAAACTTCAGGATAAGTTTTTTAGACTGGCTTTACTTGCACATTGTTCTGATTATTCAAACGTCTGGTCCTTCAGAAGAAGCCTTGATCCTGTGTAAAACTGTATAGTTTCTTGCTTGTTTTTCGGACACTGTCTCGTGTCCTCACGCAAAGCTGTGCTATTTTTGCATTGTAAATCCCTTTCCCACTCCCCTCTGAAACATCACCAGCGACCTTGAGGGCATTCGAAACATCGAAACTTGTTGATCTGCTTGACACCCACAGCAATGTGCTTGCCTTCACTGGCTTACAGTCCGTCAGTGCATTGCAAGTAAGTGTTAGTGAGGTGGCTGCAGTCGACCAAACAAACGCAACCCTTCCTGTTCATAACCGCACTGTTTGCTTTTGTGCAGTTGGAAACGTGCTTGCCATTCACTTGTTTGGCGGCATTGTTTGGTGTGAGCAGAAAGACTGTCCTAGGCACTTTTATGCCACTCTGCAAAAAATGGCAGCCGTTCTTGAAGCTGCCATACCATGGCCTGACAAGGATGAAATTAGTAGGAATGTACCGCAGTGCTTCACTGATTATATAGAGAAGTAAGAGTGGTACTTGACTGCACCGAAGTGCAACTTGAGAAGTCGCACTGTGCGTCTTGTCGCATACTGACATATTCGCACTATAAAGGGATGCGTACAGCAAAAGTGCTTGTAGGTGCTTCCCCCGCCGGGCTGATCACGTTAATCAGCAACGGTTTTGGGGGAAGGGCATCTGACAAAGCTTGCGTGGAAAAGCCAGCTGTATTACATAAGCAGCTTTGAAGACGATGTAATGGTTGACAAGGGATTTAATGTGGATGACAAGTGAGGGCAGCTGGGACTTGGTGTTGTGCAGCTACCTTTATTGCGAAAGAAAGCCCAGTTTACAGCTGAGGAAGCTGCTAAGACACTGAGCATAGCAAGGGCATGAGTGCATGTTGAGAGAGCTATTCAGCGAATGAAGGTGTTCAAGGTGTTGAGAGGACCTCTGCCGTGGGAAATAGTAGGTGCCCTTGACGAAGTGTTTGTTGTAATTGCAGGCATTGCCAACCTTCACGCAGGCATTGTCAACCTTCATTCAAACGCCTGGTCCTTCAGAAGCCTTGATCCTGTGTAAAAGTGTGTACATTTTCTTGCTTGTTTTTTTGGACACTGTCTCGTGTCCTCACGCAATGCTGTGCTATTTTTGCATTGTAAATCCCTTTATACCACTCCCCTCTGAAACATCATCAGTGACCTTGAGGGTATTCGGAAATAAATAAACAAGAACACAAACAGAATGTGGTAGTCGTTTGCCGGTGCCTTTCCAAGCAAAAAGTAGCAGACCTGCTGACAGCAATCCTAACACTACCGCAGCGTCACGCCTAGTCGATGGCAGGCCTGCTCTAGGGTCCTGGAAGGCCACACTCTGCCAACTGCAGCTAATCTAAGAACTTAGGCATGGATACAAGTGAGTTCAGATTGAGTAAGAGTACAATTAAGTGCAGACTGAGTACAAGCGCAAAGGAGTTCACGTGAGTTGGGTATAAACGAGTACGTGAAAGTACATATGAGTTGAGTATGAATGCGTACAGATTGACTACGAGTATGAATAAGTAATGGCTGAGTGAGAGCCAAAATGAGCCCAGATGAGTTGGGTACAAGTGAGTACATATGAGTTAAGTACGAATGAGTACAGACTGAGTACGAGTACAAATAAGTACAGAATGAGTGCAAGCACAAATGAGCACAGGTGAGTTGGGTACGAATGAGTAGAAGTCAGTACATATGACTGAGTACCGGTGAGGTGAGTACAATTACAAATAAAAGTACATGATTTTGCATACATACCAATATTTTAAGTCAAGAATGAGTGAGCACAAGGTGCGCGAAAAACAAAAGAGAGAATGAGTTTTAGTTAAATCTCTTTGCTTTGCCAGCTCTGCTAGCAATATAGGAGAAACACATCAGCCAATGACCCACGTCAACGCTAAGCTCGCCTGTGAAATCGTAGTGCCTGCTGCACAGACGGTGAACTGCAAACTCATGCCTCCTATATGCCGAACAAATTATAATGAAAGGGGCTCACCCACTCAAAGCCCCCGACCTGACACTGAAGTCGGCCATGGAATTGGTAGCAGCTTCGATGCAGGCCACGCAGGTTCCTACAAAAACAATCAAATTAGTTTTGAGCAGAATAAACACTCTTTCAGAAATCACATTCAAAACTCCGTGTATACGCTCTTCCCGAAACCACATTCAAAACTCCGTGTATTACCAGCAGTTGTATTCTTTGGATGAGCTAGTACCCTTCTTTGGTGTACTTTGCTTCCAAACAAAGTGACGAGAACAGCGCTAAAGCAGACTTCGAAAATGAAGTCTTCACCTGGCTATACAGTATGAAATTGGCAGCAGTGCATTGTGGCAATTGCAGTCGTAGCTAATCCCATTAGCGCACCCAGGATTTTTGTCTGGGGGGGGTTTGAAATTTTGACAAGTATAAAATATAAATATATATAAATGTAAAAATATAAAAGAACAAATATAAAGACGTAAGTAATACAAATAAATAAAAATAAATAACCATAAATAATAAAATGTATAAAACTATAAAGAGTAGCCGAGTTTTTATTATTTCTTACGCGAAAAAATTAAGCATTAAATCAGCCGCCATAACCTATACAATTCGCCTACAGGAGGAATATAATTATGAATGCACCTTCACATAGAAAAAGAAGATACGTGGAGCCTTTTGCCATTGCCCGAAGCCCCGCACCCAAGTTTGGAAGTAGAAACACTGCATGAACCGCTATCAGCTGAGCAGCGGTCATACCGCAAGTGCTGTGGAGAAGCGGCAGCAGGCGGCGCAGCGACCGTGAAGCTCGAGGCGTATAGGGCCGGACGACGGGCGACAGCATTTCTTGAATGATTTCCTGGTGCAGGCCCACCTTGCAGCCGGCGGAGTGGCGTTATAGTTACTTCAAGTGGACCTGTGGAAGAAAAGCGAATTCTGGCCCCACTTTCTGCAGCCAATCCGGGAGAAGACGCTTATGAACACCAATCAGCCATGTTCCCGGCAAAGCGAAAAGGACCAATGACGCGCAGACACAAAGTTTGCACTGGAAAACGCGCACTTGCAGAATTATTGACGTAGAGAATGTAGTTCAGACAAAACACACTAGAGTAAACCGTGGAAAAGACAGCAAGGTCGTTTGAACTACACCGAGTGCCTGGAGCCCGAAACCGGCCAGTGCCAATGCCACGGGGGGTGTGGAACGACGCTGCCGCACTGCAGCCCAAGCTGGGCCGATGGCTCCCCGTAACAGCCGCTTCTTCCGGTCGATGGGCACGCAAAGACACACTCCGCATGCATTTCTTAGAAAACTTGGGCCTTGGCGGCCGAAGAAGTAGTTGAAAGAAGAAAAGAGCAAATCGAACGGGGGCTTTGCGACAAGAGCAAGAGTACTAAAGAGTACTATGAAAAATACCACGTGACGACGCTTCCGCGTGCATTGTAAAGCAGCGTCCCCATATAAGCTGATTGAAAGCAACGGCTTCGCCTGTCACCCGCCCGAAGAGACAGCGCATCACCTTGATAATGGCATGCATGGAAGGAGCAGCAACAGCAAGATTCGCGGGGCGTGTGTGCAGATAAGGCACAAACTTGGTCGCGATTTCTTCTTTCTTTCTTTTGTTTATTTCGTTCTGGCTAATTCAGAGGCAGCCTGTTTGAGGGCATTGCTTTACGATATGCGCTAATGCACCCGCCGCGGTGGCTCAGTGGCTAAGGCGTTGCGCTGCTGAGCACGAGGTCGCGGGTTCGATTCCCGGCCGCGGCGGCCGCTTTTCTGATGGAGGCGAAAAGCAAAAACGCCCGTGTGTACGAGATTTCGGCGCACGTTAAAGATCCCCAGGTGGTCAAAATTAATCCGGAGCCCTCCACTACGGCGCGCCTCATCGCCTGCGTTGCGTCGGCGCGTTAAACCCCACAATCAATCAATCAATCGATACGCGCTAATGCGCGCGGAGGCGCTGTCACGTGGTATTTTTCATATTTCGGGGGTTTTCTTTATCAGTCAGAATAAATGAGTGCGCAATTAGTTAGTCGCTGAAAATACTGCAGTTAGATGCCCCTCGTGGGTACCTCCAAGTGCCTCATTGACACTTTCGTGATTAGGACAGTACTTCTCAAGGTAGATAATTATTACAATTAATTAGTTAAAGGAGCCATGAAGACAAAATACAAGTTGGGTTTATTAGAAAGACTGCTTAGGCTCGATAACAATGATGCCAATATCATCGCAATCTTTGAACAAATAACGGAGATATTAAAGAGAACGTGTGAAGCCAAGGCGACCCCCTAGCCAATTTCCCGCAACTTTTCTATGACGTCACGGAACCTTGTTTGTGCGATTGGCGGCCGCCTAACTGACCTGTCGCGACGACACATGACTGGACGTCTATAATGGGGCCTCTAGTTCCATTTGACCGCATCACTTGAATGCTAACGTGCAGTTAACGCACTGAAAATTATGTTTTATTGTTGGTCCATATGACGTCATTCTTGCTCATAACACGTCACTGTGGCGCAAAATTTGAAAGTTTTTAAATACTTCTTGCTTTTTTTCCGTTAAAAAACATCTTTTGTGGCTCTAATGGAGCTGAGCGAGATACTGAATCCTAGTTCTTTCAAATTAAATGAAGTTGTATTTTCTCTTCATGGCTCCTTTAAGTCTCGTTAACAAAAGAAATTCTGCCCACTTCTCCACAGTGCTGCAAACATTATGCACTAGGTTTTCTTCGAGTTACACCATTACCCTTTTTTTAAATCTTGGTGCATGATAGCTGGGACACCCTGTAGAAAGGAAAACCGAACCTTTTTTTATTCAACAGGAGAGGGAGGGCCCGCACAGTGCTTAGTTTTGAAGGAAAAACAGTTATTTAATCATTCATATGAACTAAAATAACTTCAATCTGATCTTCTTAGATTTGATTTGAGGCCAGAAGGCAAGCTCGACAATACTGAGTGCCAACCTATGGGAAATTTCAGCGTCCTTTTTTTCTATAAGATGACGAATGGTTCAAATCTCGTGATGGAGGTTGCGCACAGAAGTTCAGAAAGTGGTATAATCTGGCCCTACAAAAACTGTGCTACTATTTGCGGTTTAGCGTGGGCTATGAGGCGTGCCGTAGGGGGGGAGGGGGGGCTATGGAATCATTTAAAACCCCCAGGGACTCTTAAGCATACAGAAATTTCCTGCCCACGGACACTTTTTTGGGTCACAAAAATTTTTTCTCATTCTTTTTCTTAAACTATTTTAAGTTATACGCAAGTTGGTCCGCACAGTCTTAAAAGCATAATCCTAAAAGCTTGTGGTCTAGTTTTCTTTTACTTTTAATGCCGGTCATACAATATTCTTCGAGATTTAGCTGCGAATGTCCAATAATAAAGGCATCCGAGACTACACACCTCGCTCGGTGAACTTCGGTTTCGGTTCGGTGGAAGAGGCGTAAGGAGGGGGTTTGGGTCGACGGACCTCTGGGGGGAAGTTACAACCCCCCCCCCGCCCCCCCCGTGGGTGCGCCACTGGCTAATCCACCAGCAAACACATTTCCTCTGTAAGCAGGAGCATGGATTTTTGTCGAAGTGCTATACTTGCCACAACAAAAATTGAGGCAATTCGTGACGAAAACCCCTAGCATCTCACTTCTGCTCCCACAGGTAACTGTCAGAATTCACAATGACAAGGCATTCGCACTTCACCGTTCGTACAAGCTATCAACTCGCTGGGCTCAAGATATGGTTGCTGAGCCTACACAGAAACAGTGATCAGAAACCAAACCGATTGGGTAAATATAGCAACAAGTTTTTTGCAAGAAACATAAATGACTTAGATAAGTTTCCAAACGAAAGACCTGACAATACTTCATTCCTTCAGATACATGCACAGCTTTCATCTGCATGTGTCAGTGGTAAGACATCATGCACGTGGCACGGCTGACACTTTTGTAACTCCAGTTGTTTCAAGTAATGAGCAAGTAATTATGCTAAAAAGAAAGGTATGGAGCCCTCCACTGCGACAATGTTCATCAAGTTACTGATTTAAAGGATGTTTAAGATACCCTGGGAGCGACTGGTGCAAGCCTAAGCACAGCTAAGTAAAAGCTGGCAAACTGCTAAGAGTACAATTTTTGTCTTTTAGTCCATTTTCTCACAGCCATACTTGTTACTTTATTAGCTTTCAGAGATAGAAAAGTGTCTTCTTCCATGGGGGGTTTCATGGTGTTTACGATACAAACAGATGTCCCTACAGTGCCCAGCTTACAATTGTGTACCACTTGCTGTGTACCACTGTGTACCACAAGTGGCACAAGGCAACCATGTTGCTGACAGGACAGGTTTTCCGCGTCAAATTGAGATTTGGATATTCAAATCTCCCCTGCTTAACAAGCCAAAAGGCATCTGCACAAACTTCTTTAATAAGTGCACTAGCAAAAACCGCAAGCTAAATTTACATTGCAGGAGTCGACCCCTTGAACTGACCTGGGGTGACCAAAGTGGAGCGGTAAGACATGGAAAGTGCATCGACAATTTTATAGACAGCAAGTCAAACAGAGGTAAAAACACTGCTGCTAAAGCATACCCATTAAGACGAGTCATAGTGGTGTCTTCCCACGGCCTGATGTCTCAAGAAGCAAGACTTGGAGGCAGTGCCACGATGAGGGAAAGCCAACTCCGCAACAGACGAACCTGCGGATGAAACCCAAGACCCAGTAAACCAAGCTCATCAAAAAACAAGGGGAGGAGGACAGATTCCCGAAGAGACTGACAAACTGCGTCTGAAATCACTAGATAATAAATTCATAAGATGCTTTACAATAAGTGACATGCACCTACAATTTTTTTCCCAAACATTGATTCCAGCTGTTTCTGTTTTTTTTTTTTTTATTGAAACCAACCATAAGTAAGGTTGTAGTGCATTGCAGTTTTTTGAGCAAGCACAATTACCAAATCATGCTTTGTGGTCCTAGCACTGTCTCAGTGGGAGACAATGAATACTGAAGTAAAGTGAGTGCTAATCGTCGCTATTTCAATGCACCACAAAAAGAAGTCATCGAGGCACCTTCACTGTAGATGAATTCCTGCGTTTACACTTCACGAGCCATTGGTCAACTGAATGTGCGCCGTTTCAATCTCAAACTCCCTTCCACTGGTGCAAGCACTCTCCCTTCAATTAGTTCCTTGCGCAACAAAGATGAATATATATTAAATTAGCATACAAGATATCTATCAGCCATTGTACAGTGATCGCTGGAACCAAGAAGGTACTGAGCGCCACCACGTCCTGAACTGTGAAGCAAAGTCGCTCTGAACCTGCATTGTTTTCGACTGGTGAGGCATGGCTGTATCCTCAGCTCCTTCGTGTCGGGGAGTGCTGACCACCTGCCTCGTTTGCCTACAGGTGCACGTCAGGATATTTGTACATGTTAGCAACCAGCAAACACTGAGCCACATATGGAGTAACTATAATTAAACGGTTTGGCATGCCTTTACGTAAATCAAGCCAGTTTTACACCCAAAAACATTTAGGTGCATTTGCCACCACAACTTCCTATAGTGATATGGTTTGGTGATAATTTCAACCAGTCTCTTCAGCTATTTATTTTGGTGTATGTCACACAGTCCTCTGAAAACAGAAAGTTCAGTTAGTAAAGCAACAAGATAGACCTCTCCTAAGTAGTCAAACATAGGTGGACCCAGTAAGGTGCCCCGCATCGCTACTCTAAATGTGGAACTGTTACCGATGGCTCGTTGCTTCCTATTGAGAAGCTATAATCATCACCAGCCTATCTACGCCCACTGCAGGGCAAAGGCCTCTCCCATTAATCTCCAATTATCCCGGTCTTGTGCTAACTGCGACCAATTTATCCCCGCAAACTTCTTGATCTCATCTGCCCATCTAACTTTCTGCCACCCTCTGCCACGCTTGCCTTCTCTAGGGATCCACTCTGTTACCCTTAATGGCCAACGGTTATCTTGCCTTTGCATTACATGCCCTGCCCACGTCCATTTCATCTTCTTAATTTATACTAATATGTCCTTAACACGCGCTTCTTCCCTGACCCACTCCGCTCTCTTCTTGTCCCTCAATGTTACACCTATCATCTTCCGTTCCATTGCTCGCTGAGTCGTCCTCAATGTAAGTTGAACCCTCTTAGTGAGCCTCCAAGTTTCTGCCCCGTAGGTGAGTACCGGTAAGATGCAGCTGTCATACACTTTCTTCTTCAGGAACAATGGTAGGCTGCTATTTATTATCTGAGAATGCCTGCCAAATGCACTCCACCCCATTCTTATCCTTTTAATTATCTCTGCCTCATGGTTGGGATCCGGGGTCACAACATGGCCTAAGTAGATATATTCGCTTAGCACTTTCCCGGCCTCGCCACCTATCTCAAACCGCTGTGCTCTCCCGAGGTTATTGATCATTACTTTAGTTTTCTGCGTGTTCATTTTCAGGCCCATGGTTCTACTCTGTTTGTCCAGTGCAGTAAGCATGCTTTGCAATTCATCCCCCGAGTTATTTAAGCAAGGCAACGTTATCAGCAAATCTGAGGTTACTGGGGTATTCTCCACTAACCCTTACTCCCACTTGTTCCCAATCCAATGTTCTGAAAGCTTCTTGTAAGCATGCTGTGAATAACATTGGAGAGATTGCGTCTCCTTGTCTGACCCCCTTCCTTATAGGTAAGTTACTGCTCCATCTGACCCTCTTCCTTATAGGTATTTTACTGCTCTCCTTATGGAGGACGATGGTAGCTGTGGACCCGTTGTAGATATCCTCTAGTATTCTTACATAATACTCTACTCCCTGGAGAAGCTACAAATACCATAAAATATGAAACATGAAAGAACTAACATGCAACAATTTAAAAGAGTCATTAGGTGGCCATGTTGAGAATCGCTGAATGCTTCCCCAAAACGAAAAAAGGCCGAGTAATTCTCTTCGGAAGTACATGCGTAAACCATAACAATTTTTTTTTTTTTTGCAATAGCATTTTACAGAGCCGTTCTTTCCCAAAATCATCCTTGCAAGTGACGTACGGGGTTGTTTGCTTGGTGGTTCCCCACATTCATAAATATTGTGTTTCGTAACCTCACTTCTGTTGGAACCTAGAGGGTTTCGAAATGAACGGTTGCTAACGAAGCCGTCAGACAGCAACGCTTCGGTAGGATCACTACGATATGGGCGAGCTAGGGGCGTATACACTAAATTTAACGTAATGAAACATAAGTGTGGTCTTGCTGGCACTGTACCGCTTTCGTCTTGCGTTGAAGTATTCATTGTTCACGTTCGTTTTTAAAGCTCACCCACTTTCGCACTCGGCAATGGACCTTTTTCCAGTATTGGTCCTCCTAGCCGGCGTCACGGCGAACTAGAAATGGCAGTAAGGCATGCCCACTAAAACATCGGGCTTTCGGAGAATTCGTGCACGAAACATCCTGGTCCTGCAGTCCCTCCGGCCCTCCCGCACCCACCCGTCACCCGTACTTTCACATGAATGGCATGGTAGCACACGTTCCCGTGACTAATCTGCAGTGGTCAAAGTGTCCCTTTACTTTTTTTTTTTTTTTTTCATTTTTGTTACTCCCTCATTGGCAGCGTGGTCAGCCTCAAACGTCTTTGCCCCCTTTCCTTATAATGCCTTTTTGTGTGCACGTACGAACCAATCACGAGCCGCTCCCCAAGCTGGGGGGCGCGCCCTTATGTTTACTTTGCCGGAGGTGCCTGCCAAGAATGGTCGACCGGCAGCCCGCGCATGCGCAGATCGCCCCTGGAAAAAGGTCCATTCTGAATTTGCTTAACGCGCAAGCACCGGACCACTGCGTCAAGTATTGCACAAAGACGCCGGAAACACGACCTCGCTGTCATGCAGGAACAGCTTTACAGTTTGGCATGAACGCGCAAAAAATTATGCTTACTTGAGTGGCTTGCACTAAAAGTGCGTCGGTACGTCCGTCCGTACAACACCCCGTTTACTGTCCGGTGCCCAGCCTCCTCAACGTGCTAGATGCACTTTGCCGCCCAGGGAACCAACGTGCAGCAACGGCGCATGCAGCATACCTGTCGTCGGCGTAACTAACCTCCTTGCGAATTCCACTGGGCCACGCCAAAACATTTTGCTCCGCAACACGTGCGGTAAACTATGCGGCAGTTCCCGCGTTGACACAGCAGTCGGGAGACAGAGAACGAGTCGCAATCGAAAGGCTATTCGATGGATGAGCAGATTTTGCATAGCAAATGAGCTGTGTCGTGGGCAGCCAAATGCTATTTCCAAAATCACACACACTGACCTCAATGTTTTGACCATTCCGCGACACGCACATGCGGAGAAAGAAAGACTGAAAAGACAAGGAGGAAGAAAGTAGTTGGTGAGCGGTACGCAATTGGAGTTCGAGAAGTTAACGTCACCTAGTTCTCTTTTCCGCCACTAGGAAAAAAAACTTAGCTTGGTGTCTGCACGATATATTTTGTGCATCCTCCCTACTGGTGTACAACTGCTATGACCGACCATTCCGGTGGAAAATAAGCTAATAAATTGTATCCGTGCGTCATATCTAGAGATAGCACCAAGTGCCGCCACCATATGCTCTAATCAAACCCGTATCCTAAGTTTCGCATGTAGTGAGTCGCACCAACCACCGCTGGATGGTGCGACTCGTTTACATGGTGCGTTGAGGTGGCGTTTACTGGTTGGTGCGTTTACATGTCTGCGACAGAAGCGCAGCGAACCCAGTTTATGTCGCCTCGAAGTCACGTAAACCATAGGTCTCTTCGATTTGGCCTGCACTTTCTGCATGAGATAGTTCAGCCAGTTCGGCGCAGGCGACGCCACTAGAGAACCGGTCGGGCACTTTTGTAGTCTGCTTCTACACACCCTCCCTGGGAAGTGCAGGGAAAGCCGTGAACTCATCTGTACTCTCTTGTTGTCGCCCAACATGCATGGCTTCAGGGCAGGGCTGGCGACAAACGATGTGCACCTGAGGCTGTACGGGGATTTGCTGGAGGACCCTCCCTCACGTGACTCAGCGTCCATTAATTCTAGCCTTCGATCTGACAAAAGCATTCTATAAAGTATCACTCATCCATCCTGGCAGGCGTACAGCGCCCAGGTCCATGCGTAGGGGCGTACAACTATGTTCGCGCCTTCCTATAGATCACGCAGAACAGCCACGCTGACACTGGGTGACTTACAATATCCTAAAATACTGCTACCATCATGTGGCACACCACAGGTGTCGCGGTGATATCCCCCCTACTGTTTAATCTAGCAGTGTCGCACATAGCCTCCGCTCTGGATCGAGTGCCGGTCTTCAATACAGCATAGGAAATGATGCGTATAAAAGAAACCCTACAAGATACAGCCGTCGAACAAGGAGCCCGAGCGGTGGACCTGCAATACTCTCCAACCAAATGAGAGATGCTTGTCTTGCCAGCAAAAAGATCTGGACCTTCGCGAGAGGCTTGGGTCCCAGGTTGGGTACGCAAGCCTGACTGGTATGTGCCTTTTGCGCTCCTGTACGCCTGGTTTCACCCATAGAGTTTCATGGTTTCACCCACCATGAGTACAAATAAAGTATTATTATTATTAATATTATTTTTATTATTATTATTATTATTATTATTATTATTATTATTATTATTATTATTATTATTATTATTATTATTATTATTATTATTATCATCCATGTTTTAGTTGACGGAAAGCTAGCTGTACCGGTAATCGGCGCAGTACGGAGGTAATCAAGAAGTTCTTGGCGCATGTTACCCAAAAAATTGGCCTGCTCCGTAGGATCATTGCCCGAGGGCACGGCCTAAGACGGCTTGAGACTTGTACAAGCTTTTGTTATCAGCCGACTCACATATGCTCTTCCCTATCTTCCCCTCAACGACAGCGAAATAAATAAAGTACAGTGGAACCCCGTTAATACGTTTTTCAAGGGACCGGGAAAACAAAATGTAACAACCAGGAAAACGCAACAGTGAGGGAACATATATATAGACTCTATGTGAGCTGCGCTGGGACTAGACAAAACAACGTGGCAGCCGGGAAAACGCAACACCGAGGAAAGTAACATCGGGGTTCTTTTGTAGTTAGATGGTACCATCCGCAAGCCATACCGAGCCGCCTTGCAGTTACCACCGAACGCATATCGACTGCCAGACTAGAGGCAACAGGGACATACAATACGGCATCAGAACTAATCGAAGGCCACGCGCACTGGCCAATTCAACCACCTAACGCGCTGCTCCGCGGGCAGACTCCTCTTGCAGCGACTCGGGATCGGCCCAGCTCAAAGCCCTGAGTCAGTGTGCTGCTTCAAATCATCAGCCAGATATCATATCATCGTCCGACCGATTCCCAAAAACATGCACCCAACATTTCGTACTGAAAGGCGGATTCATCGAGCCACGATACTAGATAAAAAATTTACCCCTTCCTGAGCCGCCATTATGTCGATGCCGCAGAATACCGGCATAAAGAGGCATTCATCATAACTGTGATTCACTCCACATCATCGCCTCCTCTTGCCACCCACACCCTTCACACCCGTCACCCGCATGTGGCAGAAACGCCGCAATCGCTTTGGCATTAACCCAAAGGCCCACGCCTGAAAGTATATTCTCGGATTCGGAAATGTCTGCACAAAACTTTGCCAAAGGGCTCATTTCCGCCCCGGAACACAAAATTTTCGGTCTAAATTCGCCATCTGACACGGTCGAACACCAATTGTTCCCTGCTCACACGGGCATTGGAGGGATAGAGACGGCCCACACGGCAGCCTGAGCACTTGTCACCCGGGCGTACGATGTGGACTCTTCCCTCCGAGCCAGGTCGACCAGGGACAGACTCCTCACATTCAGAAAAGTCACGCAGCATTACCGTCTCTCCCGACGCAAGCTACCCGCCATTTCAAAATTTCGCCCATACGTGTATGGAAGACCATTCAAGGTTGTGACAGACCACCATGCGCTGTGTTGGCTCGCCAATTTGAAGGACCCCTCTGGCCGTCTTGGTAGGTGGAGCTTGCGCCTGCAAGAATTCGACGTTACAGTAGTCTATAAATCCGGGAGGAAACACTCCAACGCCGAGTGCCTGTCCCGTGCCCCCGTCGACCCACCACCACAAGACTCCGATGAAGACAGCGCGTTCTTCGGAGTCGTGACTGAGCGCGACCTGGCCGCCCAGCAGCATGCCGACCCCGATCTACGCGTCATGATCGACTACCTCCAAGGATGCAACGTCGCCGTGCCCAGGACCTTCAAACGCAACTTACCTGCATTCAGCCGGAAAAACTCCGTCCTCGTGAAGAAGAATTTCAGCCCCGGAACGAGAGCGAATTATCTTCTTGTCATCCCGGCAGATCTTCGTGATGAAATTTTGGAAGCGTGCCACGACAACCTGTCTTCCGGACATCTCGGCACAGCTCGCACAATTGGGAAAATCAAGATAGAGTACTACTGGCCCCTCCTTGCATCCGACGTCACCCACTACGTCCGGAGCTGGCGTGACTGCCAGCGACGAAAAACGCCACCGACGAGACCAGCCGGACTTCTGCAGCGGATCGGCGTCCTATCTAGGTCCTTCCAACAGATTGGCATGGACCTTCTGGGCCCGTTCCCTACATCCCGATCCGAGAACAAGTGGATTGTTGTAGCGACAGTCTACATGACGCGCTACGCAGAGACCACCGCTCTTCCGAGGGGGACTGCACAAGAAGTCGCAAAGTTCTTCATAAGACAAGTTGTGCTGCGACATGGAGCCCCGGAAGTCCTAATCACGGACCGCGGAACGGCCTTTACTGCGGAGCTGATGCAAGGGATATTACGCTACAGCAACAAGGATCACAGAAGAACGACGGCGTATCGCCCCCAAACGAACGGACTAACGGAACGCCTGAACAAGACAATCGCGGATATGCTGTCAATGTACGTCGACGTTGAACATAACACTTGGGACGAAGTGCTCCCCTCCCGTATGTCACCTTTGCGTACAATATAGCTATCCAGGAAACTACGCAGATGACGCCGTTCGAGCTTGTCTACGGAAGACGGCCGACTACGATGCTCGACGCCATGCTTCCGCACGTAGAAGACGACGACCTCAACGCCGACGTCCAAGGATCTTATCTGATTGTAGGGTTTAACGCGTCGACGCAACGCAGGCGATGAGGCGCGCCGTAGTGGAGGGCTCCGGATTAATTTCGACCACCTGGGGATCTTTAACGTGCGCCAAAATCTCGTACACACGGGCGTTTTTGCTTTTCGCCTCCATCAGAAAAGCGGCCGCCTAGACGTCCAAGGATACCTTCAGCGTGCGGAGGAGGCCCGCCAGCTGGCTCGAGTTCGTACAACGGACCAGCAGCTGGTGGATGCCGGGCGCTACAACCTCCGACGCCGAGACGCCGAGTACCACCCTGGGGATCGTGTTTGGGTTTGGGCTCCCATCCGACGACGCGGACTCAGTGAGAAGCTTCTGCGACGGTATTTCGGACCCTACCAGATTCTACGACGTGTCGGCCAACTTATACGAGGTGATCCCCGATGGTGATTCCGGAACATCACGACGACGCACGCGGCCCGAAGTCGTCCACGTGGTTCGCTTGGAACCTTACTATGCAAGATGACAGACTTTCTTTTTTTGTTCGTTCAGACCGTCTTTTATTTTGGCATCGGGTCGATGCACTCTTAGAGAGGGGGGGGGGGGGTAATGCCGCGATCCATGTATGGGTTTATTTATTTATTGTTTGTTTTTTACTCCCGGGCCACGCCCGGCTGTGTTATCTGCGTTCCAAACGAAGCGCGTCTTCCTTTCTTTACTTTTATGCCGCAGGGGCTATCACATTCAGATAAGCAGACTGTTTCGCCCTAACCTGACTAGCCTAGAATAATCTTCTGTGATCTACAATGTTCTGTGTGTGAATCGACGGTTCCAGAAACACTTGCGCCGAAAGATAAAAGCCTGCAGAGCAGACGCCGCGGCGTTCGATATCCGACGCTCGCTTGCGTTCGTCACTTTGCTGACTGCTGCTTCGCCACCCGTGTATTATTTGAGTTGTTAGGGGAGCACAAGTTCGCTCCGATAAACTTGTTTTTCTTGAAGACATCTGCGTCGCCCTTGGCAACGTGACAGTATGTTTTCCTGCATTTCTCCCTAACCTAAGAAACTGGGAAATGGCGTACATGCCAAAAAGCCCCAACTGCGACTCTCAGAGCCGGTTACACACCTGAAGGCATGACGGTCCCTAACTGTACCACAGGCGGATGGCGGTCGCGGCAGTATGAAGGCCCGGCAGCCATCTTCGGCCTCTGTCGCAACCAAAGCCCCTCCAGGGACTAAGTCCCTTCCGCCGACCAGGAAGAAAGCGGCCGACGTCCACGGCCGCTTTCTTCCTGGGCATGATTTCGTCCACGGCCACTTTTTTTCTGGGCATGATTCTGGGCAAGGACAGAAGCGCCTCTGGCTTTCGGTAAAGCTCATGCTCGTAATATGTGTCAAAACAAAAACGAGACCTCGAATTATGTAAGTAATTCCTTCTTTTAACCGGTTTATCTTTGCATGATCACTGATGCCTTGTGATGGTGGAGGTTGCTGTATGACTTACCAGTGTAGATCATTTCTGAATTCTCGGACATTTAAATATGTTTCGAACATTTAAACGGGGTGACATTGATTTAGTAAGTGTCTGCGAGTATGAAAATTTGTATTTCGCTTCATTTCTTGAATGCAATATCGCGTTGGATAAAGATGACCACTCAAACAGCTGCATTCACCGATACGACTACTGCTGCAGACGAGACTCCGCCCTTCTTGCAGATACATACATACATGCATGCATACATACATACATACATACATACATACATACATACATACATACATACATACATACATACATACATACATACATACATACATACATACATACATACATACATACATACATACATTTTATTTCGTATATTGAACGGTTAAAAAAGCGCCCGAGAGGTAAATTCGGCAGATAGGTATGTCGTGATAGCAAGATGGGCAAGGTAATGAAGCAGATAGGCAACTTCGGGTGAGGAAACCTTAATTACGAAAGGTACAAACGTTTAAAATATCATGGTGTGCGAAGTTGCCGAGAGTTTTCGGAGTTCATTGGCACAGTGTTAGAGTTGAAACTATAGTTGTTCTTGCCGCAGTTGCACTAGTTTGCTTTTCAAGGCACGATACTCCGTGTGAGGTAGCAGCTGTCGCATGGTGTGACCGTTGTCGTGACTTTCCTTAGCATGTTTCATGACGACGCATGCATCCATCATAACACTTTATTTTAAAGTTATAGCAGCTTCCGCAAGCGAAAGACCTTCGTACAAGGAAACGAACGTGCCTTTCCGTCAGATTGTTTCCTTCAACTCTTTGTCCTTTTTAAGCTGTCCCGGCGCAAGAGCACTGTTCTTTCAATGCTCAGCCAGTCTGGCACAACAAATGAATGTGGGTGTTCAAATACGCCACAGGCCATTAGACAACTACTCCCCCCCGCAGAGCCGCCCTGATTGACCCTGCCTAGATCCGCGACGTTTTCTAATATATGCTATAATGATCTGTCATTTAATGAATTTTTGAACAACCGCCAGCAAATGACCGAATAATGATAATCGTAAACAACTTCCCAATTTTTAGCAAATCTCGCATGTCTTACTAGTCTAGATTATCCGGGTCACTGGGTCTTTATATGACATTTCGGTGCACGGACATTTTGGTGCGCAAGCTTTTCGGCGACCGAATTATCGGGTGCATGCCTGTTTGAAACACCGTTATATTTTTATTTCCGCGTTAAGTGGGTTACGGACAACAATCTAGCACAGTGATTGCTTTCTTTAGCTTAACCCGCCGCGGTGGCTCAGTGGCTAAGGCGTTGAGCTGCTGTGCACAAGGACGCGGATTCGATTCCCGGCCGCGGCGGCCACTTTTCTGATGGATGCGAAAAGCGAAAACGCCCGTGTGTTCGAGATTTCGGCGCACGTTAAAGATGCCCAGGTGGTCAAAATTAATCCGGAGCCCTCCACTGCTGCGCGCCTCATCGCCTTAGTTGCGTCGGCGCGTTAAAAAATTAAGTAAGGAAATATTAGATGTTTTAGATTGATGCCGTGTTTGGTTTTTTGCCGGTTATTTTTAGAAATTGAACATTGTTTTTTTTGGCACATGCATTTTTTTTATTTACGACAAGACGTTAATTTATGTTCGCCATTTTTTGCGGCATGCAAATCAGCTAAGGCAATTAGACGGCGTTTACGATGGCATAAGTCATTCTTTATGGAGTTTTCCCTAAATAAAATCCACATTCTCACTATCCAATGAAAACAGCTTTACAAACATTCTGTGGCCCCAGAAAATGCAGAACATCTTGTGCGGAGTCCTCTGTAGGCTACGCTGTCACGCTAAAATGAATTTGAAAACTCAGTTGCAGCCAGCTTTTTTTACGGACAAGTCTAGGATTTTCGCGGAGGAAGAACGGGCCTCCTTGAAAACATATTTCCTAAATGCTAAAGTGCTCGGGTTGTGCGTACAAACAGCACTCCTACCCGTGTTCGGGCAAATCGACCTTCGTTTTAATGCTTCCACATTTACTTTCATTACATTTGCATTGTTTTTATCAAAAGCACCCCCCCCCCCTCACACACACACACACACACCCGCCTTCAAGTTGCAATCTCCCCCCAGATATCTTTCTGAGTCATATTATTTTCAGTTTTCCCTGAAAATCTTATAGGTCTCCGAAACGTCACCGCAATGCTGTAAAAAAAAAAAGCGATACATTCACCATGAGCTCGCACAAGCTACCCCAAACGCCCCTGAGGACACAATGGCCAGTATCGTTGGCCCCTATCGCCCCCCTCGAGGAACAAGCTTGCTGGCTACACCCTTCCGCGCGTCGCGGTCATGCCGACGACGCCCCCTCCCCAGCAATCACACAGGACTTCGTCGACTTAGGCCGCCCCATCGGCCATTAACTCATCGAGTTGTGCATATCAAGCCCACCCCAGACATTTCTCGTTTTCTTTTATTATAAGAGGGGAAAAACGAATAGGCTAGTTTGACAAGAGCCGGGACAGTCGGGTCTAAGATTTCCACGTCTAGTTGACACACTGTTGAAGCACAAGATACACCCCCCCCCCCCTTCTCTACCAAGGGGGGTGGTACTCGGTGAAAGCCCCCTACCCCACACCCCTTTAGCGACGCCCCTGTAAGTGCGATTATTGGTTAGTTTTTCAGGAGACCCTACACAGAATGCAACGAAGACGAGGTTGACAAAGAAAATCATTAAAAGAGAATGCCCACGCGCTTAACGGGGCCATGCAGACAAAATACAGGTTTGTTTTATTCGAAAGATTTCAGGTTTTATAGTGCCTCAAAGCTTGTCCGGCAGCAAACCATGCCGTATTCACTAAGAAAAAAATCAATTTAGGTTAAATTTTTGATTCTCCTGCCAAATCATGTTTTTGTGACGTCTGCCATGCAGTCACAGGGGCGGATATTCAAACGAACTTCCGGTGCATTATTACGCTCTGCAGCCTTGATTAGCGTCAGTTTCTGTAGATGGCGCTCCCATACGGAGACGCGGACCGTTTTCCGGCGTTGCTTTATTTTTGACCGTATTTGCACCTAGCTTGTTTTCGTTACGGTAGGAAGTAATCGTTTCGTGAAGCATGGGGTATGCTCCACAAACAGAGTCCCATAAGACAATGTTACTTACGCCAATCGGCCAGTGTAGTGTAACACAACTCCAAAGCGGCGGGCTGCTGTGCAGATAAAACATGCGTTTTTACTTGTGTGCCCAGTACCAACAGCAGTCTGCATCGGTACTTCTATGTTTATGTGTATTTTCGTAACTTTCGTTGTTTACCCCACCATTCTTACGGCTATAAAATGAATATGAATTACATTTAAGCGCGTATAGCTCATTCGCCAAGCTTATAAGCCCTGCGTAATTTGCGTTTTCTACCGTCCTCAGCCAATCGCACAGCTGGGCATACGACATCATATACATGGCTTGCACGTGACGTCACTTGCGCCCGCTCGTAGTTACTGCGCCCATGTTGGAGCACCGCGCGCCGCTCGCTATGCGTAGTGTGTGTACGTTTCTCGGCTGATGCACCCTAAAAGCTTACCGCTTTCTGAGCAAGATGCCGCCAGCTTCGAGAGTCGAGGCTCTCGACGCGGCGTATCGTGCGCAGCTGATCGGATCAGCCCGTGCGCGCTACGATGAAAACATTCGGATGGGCGACAGCGTGGATGTGCAACACGCTGCGGCCGGGACTGGACACCGTGATCGATGTTGCCGAGTTTCCCGAAGTGACGCACGGAGACAGCGTGAACTATCTTGTTTACTCCTCCAGTTTTGTGACCTGTCTCATTTTCGTTCTCGTCTACTTCGTCGCTATCTGGAACGGTTGCAACGTCGTCGCCGTGGGTGGGGTCCGTCGGCTGCGTGGACGCCGCCGTGGCTGCGTCGGTATCAGCGGTCTTTTTCCCTGTACGCCGCTTTTTCGATCGTTCGTAACGATCGGTACAACGAGCTTTGGTGCCGTAGCCAAGCGCGAGCAATGACGCCCAGTCAGGGTGCGCCTCGTCCCAAATCTTGGCTGGCCTGCCTACAAGCACAAAATACACATTTTCTACATTTGTACGCGGCACTTGGATTTGCTGTAGACGTTGCTGGCTTACCTGTCACAAAGTGGGCACCGCAGACTCGAATGTGACGGCTGTTGGGATTGAGATCGGCACGTTTTATGCTTGATAGCCACTGGCTTCGCCGTCTCGCACTGAAGTCTTTCGTCTGCTCACACTTATGTGATACAACTTTCGGTAGACGAAATAGGCTGCTGTTTGCCGATTTCTCCCTCGAATTCGACTTGCTACGGTTCGAGCAGCCGACAACAGCGCACACCATTGTGGAAACGCCGTCCAGTCGCTGCCGCTTCCACAGCCGCGGGGAGACAGCGCCCTGTAGGGTATCCGCGAAGTCGGCGGTGCTCCAATATGGAGAATATGCATCCCAGCATTCCCCGTTGTGACGTCGGTGCAAGGCATGCGGGAAATGAGCTAGTAGGCAGAAGGCCATCCCCTTTTTTCCTAATGATAGAGCTTATATACGTGCACGTAACTCAAATATTTGAGTTACGTGCGCGTTATAAGTGATGTCAGTAAGATCCTAACCAGGCAATCTTTCGAATGAACTAAACTTGTGTTTTGTCTGCATGGCACCTGTACGCTGGCTCGTTTCCTTTCAATTTTTTTTTCACGGCGGTTTAGCGAGCGGGGATGGGAGGAGAGATAGGAATGGACTAAAAGCAGCAGCGTCTTGCAGCGTTGGGTGAAGTGAAATCAAAGCGCTTGATAACCCTTAGATTAAAGGATTAGGGATGTTCACAGGAATGCTAACATAAAAGAAAGGTTGAACCGAAGTGCATTAACAACGTTAATATTTAACAACTCCTTTCGAAATGGGGTTTTACGCGCCGATGCTCCGCCTCGATTTACTGTTCGTTTCCGCGCATTGCGGCCCTAACACAACTCTCAAGCATCAGAATCATATCGTCCGGCGACATTAAAATACTAAGGCTAACATGTCAAAAGAATGCCTGGCACATCCCATGCTTCGAAATGTCCGCAACGAAATGTCCGGGTTTTAACTGTGCCCATTTAGAAGGTGTGTGCGTGCGTGTGCGTGTGTGTGCGTGTGTGCGTGTGTGTGCGTGCGTGCGTGCGTGTGGGTGCGTGTGTGTGCGTGTGTGTGTGCGTGTGTGTGCGTGCGTGTGCGTGCGTGTGTGTGTGCATGTGTGTGCGTGTGCGTGCGTGTGTGCGTGTGTGTGCGTGTGTGTGCGTGCGTTTGTGCGTGCGTGTGTGTGCGTGTGTGCGTGCGTGTGCGTGTGTGTGTGTGTGTGCGTGTGCGCGTGTGTGTGCGTGTGTGTGTGCGTGTGTGTGTGCGTGTGTGTGTGCGTGCGTGTGTGTGTGTGTGCGTGTGTGAGTGTGCGTGCGTGTGAGTAGACATACTTAATTGGGCGTTCCGGGCGTTAGCGTATTGCTGGGCGCAAAGCGGAGCGTACGATCATCGCGAAGCGACCATTGATAGTTTTAGTAGAGCGTTTTTCGTAGCGTACGCTAACGCTTGTGGCGCCACCGGTTGAGCCCAATGCGAAGTACCCAAATTTGACCTTTTTTTACGTCGCTAACCAAGGCAGGCTGTTGCCGGACGGCGTTTTCTTGTAACGCGTTAACGCTGGTTTCGATTGTAAATATCTTGCAAGTAATATAAAAAAGACCATCTTACCTTGATTCAGTATTAGGGAAAAATACGACTCACCCGTCGCGATTGTTTTGCTCAACCGCTCAACGTCAAAGTTTTGAAGCAAGACGCGGTGGTCGGGATACTCACTTTATTCAGCTTTGAAATATGGCAGGACCATGCGACAAATACACCTGAGCATGACCTGCGCCTGCAGCGCTAGTGCGACGCGCGAAATCAAACAGCGGGTGTAGGCTGGCCCGGCGGTTTAGTGATACACATTACCCGGGTGTAGCAACTCAACAAAATATACGAAGCATTCCTGTTACTCACTTCCTCTTGTTTCTGTGGAGTCTAACTACAAATCCTTCATGTTTAACACGGGTAGCGCAAGGTTCTCGGCTCGCACCCGAGGGTGCGACGACTGCGCAGGCGAAAATTCTTGAATGCCCGAAATGGAGGCCGCCGATACGCACCAACAGTGCGCGCATTCCACCACTGCGACACTCACACACACCGCCACCCGCTTCGGGAGAAATCCGGGTTGTCCTTGGTCGTTCATTTCTAGTCTGTATCCTGATGGAACTGAAATGTTGTCGCCTATGAGAAACACACGCGGCGGTCCGCGTTTTCAGTCGGTGAACCAGATCGCTCGGCTCCTGCCGCCGACATCGCCGGGCGAGCAGCCATTTAGGAAGAAAGCTGCTTTCCCGCTGGTCAGCAGCGCCCCGAAAGCACACCCGAAAATACGCTCCCAGCCGTTTTGTGCGTAGCACCGCATCGTCGGGGTAGGGTGTCTAGCCGGGGCGTTTACGTATCGTACTGCGCATGCGCAGTCGCGACCCGACCCGCCGGGGCGTACGCTCGTCCGCGGAGCGCGCGCAAAACTAGTACTCCTGCTACAATAGCGTCAGAATGCCATTTGAACCAAATGTCAATTAACTCAAATGACAAGTTGTGCTGCTACATTAAGTTTTGAAATGCCATTCGTCTCAAATGGCATTCCAGCCAAATGAGCACCGAGAGAGAAATTTGGGATTTCAAATGCCATTTCTAGCACTCTTGCACACAGAGCGTGTTCGATTGGCAATAAAAAATGTAATACTTCCGTACGTAAAAGAAACAAAATATTTTTGTTTGTGGAACGTTGTTTACTGTACATTTGCTTAAAATATGAAATCAACATATTTAATTTTCATACTCTCAAAACCAGTGGGTCAGTTGCAAAAAAAAAAAACAAAAAAAACTACGCAAAAAGCCACCATATTAGAGTCAAAAGTGGTGTCTCTTTTACTTTGATATCATTTTACGGCCTTAGACAGCTCCTAAACTTGATTGTTGTATCATTGTACGAAAACGGAACGGGGAGACAACAGCGCCATCACAGCACGGCGAGCAATTGTGGGAGCTTCCAAATGCCATCAAAATTGTAGTGTAGCACGGCGGATTCTGAATGGCATTCGAAGCATCCCATTTGAGTCAAATGACATTTGGTTCAACTGACATTCGGAAGCTAGTGTAGCCGGGGTATTAATCTGATAGTGTGAGTGTGAGTGCGTGCGCGCGCGCGTGCATGCGTGCGTCCGTCCGTGCGCGTGTGCATGTGCGTGCGTGTGTGTGCGTGCGCGTGCGCGTGCGTGTGTGTGTGCGTGCATGCATGCGTGTGCGTGTGTATGTTTTTGGGTGTGGGTGTGGGCATGTGCGCGCGTGTGTGCCTGTGTGCGTGCGTGCATGTGTGTGCATGTGTGCATGCGTGTATGTGTGCGTGTGCGTGGGTGTGCGTGCGCGTGCGCGCGCATGTGTGTGGGCGTTCGCGTGCACGTGCGTGTGTGAATGCGTGTGTGTGTGCACGTGTGTGCGTGCGTGTATGTGTGCGGGCGTGTGTCCGTGCGCGCGTGCGTACGCGTGCGCGTGCGCGCGTGTGTTCGTGTGTGCGTATGTGCGTGCGTGCGTGCGTGTGTGCGTATACGTGTGTGCGTGTGTGAGCGTGCGTGTGCGTGTGCGTGCATGCGTGCGTGTGCGTGTGTGGGCGTGCGTGTGCGTGCATGCGTGCGTGCGTGTGTGTGTGGGGGCGTGCGTGTGCGTGCATGCGTGCGTGTGAGTGTGTGTGTGCGTGTGTGTGTGTGATAAATCCGATCTGGGACTCACCGTGTTCCTGCCCCCTAGCTCCGGGAAAGGGAAAACTCTACGCATATGCCTCACACTGTTTACAATTGATGACAAAAAATTGATGTGTCCGAAACATTACACACATGCACGTCTTCTTTGATGTATTCGACGAAACTGGGAGACTGGTCGTGTAAGGAGATTTTTTTCAGGTTATGTAATTCGACGTAAATGTTCAAAACTTTCCTAGTTGCATGTGCCAGGTTTTCAAGGACTTCACAGCCAGCAACGTGGCGGAATTATTGACGCAATACTCTTTAAAAAAAATAGTACGAAGCTTTGCATCTGTATTAGACACTTGCGACAGGAAACGTGGAGCCGTGTGGCTGAGAGCGACCGTTGTAGAAGCTGGGCATCCTAAGCAGTCGTGTACGTTTTGGTGCGTATCTCACCGTGGCATAGTATAAGGCAATGCTGTTGGGTGTTATCAGGATGACGACGATGATGATGATTATAAAGATGACCATATGAGGTTAATGGACCAACATTGCTTCCTCGCTTCAGTATGGCCTCACTTCCAGGACGTGTTGAGATATTAATTCTTCAATTAATACCTAGCTTACGCTAGTCATACAATCGTGACGTTAAGCAAATGGCACGCGCCTGCCTCCACGCCAGGTTACTGGTATACACTGCCACTCGCACAAAAGCTACTCCACGTAATCTCATTTTTCTCTCCCCCAATTCCCTCGTTTTGGCAATTTCTCAGCCGCAGTCTTACTACAAATCCTCGATGCAGCGTTCTCTCGTCATGTTTTACAAAACTAGCCTGATCTTGTTTTGTTAAGTGATTCCCCCTTCCGCGTGGAAAAGGTAGTAAAGGACTTCAACCGATCTCTCCAATACTCAGTGCTGGAGTTCATGGTCCTACTGCCTCGTCTGCTTTTGAGAAGGCCTGAAAGCCACTCGCTTGGTCCAACCGGCATGTGTGAGCAGTGAGCAGCTGTGGGCAAGGAGGAGGAGGGAAAACGTTTATTTATATCTTTTAGTGATTGGGCGGCCCTCCACCGAGTAGTCGTGCCACGTGCGATAGTTCCCAGCGGGGTCAGCAAGGGTGGTACCCTTGGTCCAGGGCTCCAACGGCCTGTGTTGCTGTGCGTGCCCGCTGAATCAGACCGACCTGGTCTTCACAGCAGGCGCTAGCGAGCAGTGCTTCCCATTGCTGTGGCTAGACGAGACGTCTGCAAAAATACCCTCTGATAACTTACATAAATCCTTCAGGAGCAAGAAAGCGTGATGCACCAGTTGCATAGCCCGTCCCATATAAGGAATGTCTATAGAGTTGATGTCCGGGGCTGATAGATATTAAGGTAATATCAAAAAACACCTTTGAAATCAGGGCTAGTCTTACATCGCTCTAAATAAACAGGGCGCCTACGTTTTTATTCCACATAAGTGAAGGTTCACTTCGAGCACAACAAAAGACTACCGGTATATAGCGTAGACTTGTCACGGCCACGCTTTAAACAATCATTGATAAGTCTGCCAATCGCGCGGATTACCTGATTTACGACGCCTGAAATGTTTCTCGAGATAACTAACTACCACGAGGTTTGCTGGTGTCAGTATACATATCACATCCCATATAAAGGACACAGGCTCAGAAAGCGGCGGTCATGTTGACAGAGAACCTGGTTTTCTGCACCAAATTGTTCACAAGCCAGTTAATACTTGTTTACGTCGTAAAACTACCAAAAAGGAGATCCCAGGCTTTACGTAAAGTACGCGCACTTGTTGAAGGGGTTCATTCCTGAACCACTCATGCAGTGAAACGCGGCCGCAAAGTCGCGCGAGTGACGCAACAACGCGTTGCAGATGGTCGTAGGTGTCCTGAACGCGTCAATGGCGCAGCTGAGCCGACACAGCGTCGCGAAGAAGATTTTCTTCTCATTAATCTGGCGGCTGATCTCCACAAGGGAAGTGCTCTTCCGCATACCACCAGAAAGAGCGGCGTAAGTGATTTCAAGAGCGCCAATAGCGGACAACATAGCGTGTTCACCGCCGACACAGGCGAGCTTTTGTTCGTACGCTCTAGCACCACTTTCTGACAGCCAGGAACTGCGGCCCTCTGCCACGGGGGTTCCATCCGCCAGTACTCGTAGACCCGTGGGGTCTTGCATCTTCATAACAGCCAGGGTAAATGCAAATCCCAGTCCTCCGTAGAACATCGCTGGCATTCCCCCTGGTGCGTACATAAGCGATGAAAGAGCACTTGCAGGAATATCCACCCTGTTTGCTTCGTACTCGTACCCGAAAAGCAAAGGAAACAGCCGTGGCCGCATGTCTGCAGTAACTTTGTGAATCCGCACGCCAGCCTTACTGAGCATCACCTCTTGAACGCTGATCCAGAGTTGCACCCACGATGTTGTACCCGACAAGTTGTCTGGAAACTGGGCGTACATGTCTGCGAGTTCGCTTTTGTTGAAAAACCTTTCAGGCGGCCAGAGGCTCACGCCCATGGCTCGCAGTTTGGCGACAGCCACGTGTTTGCTTTCATCGTCCAACCACGTCGTGGCGGCGAACATGTTTCTCGCCCTATCCAGCAGGGCTTGAAGACCGGCGCTTAGCGCATCGCGCTGCTGCGGTGTCATTAACTGGCTCCCGATGATGACCGCGAGCAGTGGCCTGTAAGCGTTCTCCGTTTCTAGGGCGCAGAGAAGCGGCTGGTACACGCGCGAGTAATTCTGCCCCCCCAGGTCGAGTAAATTCTTGTCCACAATCCATGCGTGTAGTTGTACGAACTGCCAGGACATGTGATCGACGAGTTTCTCGTCTGTATAACGGACGAAGAGGTCATTGAGGGTCCGCAGCAATGATGCGTCACTCACGGTAACTTGGTCTTGAAGCGTGAATGCGCGGCCTTCGCTTGAAATGTGCTTGTTGATCTGTTCGAGCCACTTTGACGACGGTATGTTTTCCGTGTAATTTCCTAGCTTTGAAATGGGCAGCAAAATGGGCGCCTTTGGAGAGTCGCTGGACAGCTTCATCAACCTGTTAATTATGTCGGCTTCCTCTATTGCAATCTGCTCAATGTCTTCGCGGCTTATCGACGCCGACGCAAAACCCATAAGGGCCCCGTGAATACGCATCCAGTAGTCAAAGTAGCGTCCCTGTGAAGTTAACCTATGGTTCATCCAGAACAGAGAACCAACTGATCCCAGACTCCCCTTCCTGATGAGGATTCGCCGTTGTTGTCCTGACGCCCTGGTGTCGTGGATTACGCGGGTCGTGATCCATGCAGGTAAGGGAAACGTGGAACTCAGGTTCAGCATCAAACCCAGCGCGCCCACCCCGTTTCGACGAAGTTCGGGCCAGTAAATATTGCGGCTTCGCAGAAACGTCACAAAAGCGTTGGCGTCCCTCTCGCTGCGGGCACCAGCCCTCAAGCAGCTTTCGTAAAAGGTGTGAGGCTTAAATGCGACGTGGGAGGTGTCCACAGCTGCTGCTGACTTGATCACAGACGCCAAGTTCTCGATCCAGCTGACCATAACGTCACTCTGCACGGAGAGGGAAAGTTCGGGAAACCTGTCTAGCGGCTTCCACGAAGCGCAGACGTGGGACCTGCATGTAGAGAAGAGAGAAAGATGTGTACGCAAATCACTGTTTTCAAACGATACAGTAACGTTACGGTCTGAAGGCATCTAGCTGAATGGTCGTCTCTGCCTGGCCAGCTTTGACAAACACCTGAAATCGTCACACGGGCCTACGTTCCCGGCGGTCCCGTTCTGACGCAGACCTCCGGGCCAGTCGCAGTCGCCCGTAGGGCACGGCACGTGAACGGACGTCAGCTTATCCCTCGCGGCAGCCCGCGAGAGGCTGTTGACAACGGCTCGCACCAGAAGCGCCAGCACAGCCGCCGTCACCACAAAGGCGATCAGCACGGCCGGCTTGCGCCTGTCCATGGGGTCATCGTTTCCGCTGCACGCCTGGGGATGAAGAAAGATCGCGGAGTTTAAGCGGACATGAAGAAAAGGAAAAAAAAAACTAGCCTCCGGTGACTCACTCAGCTCCATTCAAGCCACGACAGGTGTTTTAACAAAAAAAAAAAAAAACGCCAGAAGTAATCAAGCATTTTCAGATTTTGCTTTACGCAAAGCAATAAAGGGAGGCGTAAGGCGACAAAGAAAATACGAAAAATATAGTTACCAGTGTGCTAACTGCACGTTGTCACTCAAGTGATGCGATCAAACGAAACTCGAATGAGGGGCAAATCGCGACACTGGCGACGAGGGAAGAGGCCCTCGTAGAGTACCTAGCCTGGCTGACGAATAACGGAATCCACCGAATGATGGTTCCACCGTACCACCCTGTGTCAAACGGTGCCGCGGAGCGGGGTTGTGCAGACCATAAAGGAGAATATGCTAAAGAAGAGTAAGGCTAGAGATTTCCGGACGCAGGTTGCCCGGGTACTGTTTCAGTACCGGACCACGCCCCACGCTGTAACTGGCCGTGCCCCCTGCGAGCTCCCGTTGGGCCGAATGGTAGGACACCTTTGGACGTGTTGCATACGGACCTCCGGTCCACAGCGCTCTAGAAGTTTCTGAAGCAGAAGCTGTCTGCTGACTGAGGCTGCCCTCCCGGACCTTTGCCGGAGTCTGGAGCTCCGGTCTTTGCCAGAAACTTCCGGTCTGGTCCACCCTGGTCCGCCTGGCAGGTGGTATATCCTCCCAGTGCTTCGTCGCTGCTCGTCCGCATGTCCGACGGGACCACGTGGCACTGGAACTTCGACCACGTTAGGCCTAGCCTCGCGACCTAGATTGCAACCTTAACCCGTACTTCAGGAATGCAACCTGCAGAACCTACAGCAACACCGGTCTCGGCCAGCGAAGCACCAGGGGCCGGAAGCGATGCCAGTTGTACGGTGACCATTGGGTCAACGCAAGTTCGGCGCCATTTTCAACGCAGATCATTACAGACCCTCCGGACAACGCCAGACTGCTCAGGCAGCTCCCGACGTTGCCACTTTATCATCGACACCAGCGCCCAGATAGAGTACGCGACTGCGGAGGCAGCCAGACCATTACTTACCGGATTGACAGGCATCATTTTGGTTTGTGCTGGGCGAAAAAATAAAACGGGGCGGAAGGGCTATAGCAAGCATGTAACGCCACCCCCCGGCCGTAGTCTCCGTTGGCCGCTAGGCTTGGTGGCCGCGCCAGGCTCAGTGGACGCTATTGTTCATAACAGCAAGTAAACACCGATGAGCATAGGTGCTCGGAATAAGCTCATCCTGACCACTAGCAGGCTGCGAGGAGTCTGTCGCTTGGAGCGTGCCTCGACCTTCCCACGTTCACGAATGCGGGGCAGATCGTGACAGATACCTGACTCGGGGGCTCAGTGGCTATGGCGTTTAACTGCTGAGCCCAAAAAAAGATCTTCGATCCCGGCCATGATGGCTTCTTTTTTGATGGAGGCCAAAAGTGAAAGTGTGCGTGCGTTGAGATTTCTACAAAAGTTAAAGACATAAATTGATGGGACCAATGAAATCCGGCACCGTCCAATACGGTACGCCTCATTGCCCAAGTGGACCTTCGGCGCATTAAAACCAATTCAATCGATATACCTATATGTACAGTACAACAAACTAGCCATGGTCTAAGCTTTGTTATCGGAAACACCCACACGCCGAGCAGCAATCCGCGTATGAGATAGCCCGGCAACGATCGAAGCATCACGGCGAGCCGGCCTTGTTTGAATCGGTTCATAACAGAGTTTCTTAGTAAGTATACTAGAGAGAAAACTGCCCCGTAAGCCATGTCGTCGTGGGGTTTCATGGGAAGACCCCCTTTTTGGCTTGGGCTTGGCATGACAATTGGATTCTTAAGCGATTTTTGGGATTTGTTTTCTTCACTATGCATTAACACGTTTGCGAGCTACATGGACGCCGGGAGTTTCTTGTCCAGAGAAGCATTGAAGGACTCTGCCGAAATCCTCCCGTTTCTGTGGTAGCCGGTTTCAGTGAAACAGCAGGCAATGCGTGATCGCACCTGACGTTGCTCATGCCGCAGTCGAAGGACGTATCACTGAGCGGGTAATATGCCGCCGCGAAATTTGTAGCCAACAAAAAGAAGAAACAAAACGTACTTCGACGAAGACAAGATAAGGCAGATACGGGCGCTTGTATGCGTCCTATCGTGTTATCGTCGACGACTGTTTAACGCCACGTTTTCATTTTTCTTGTTAAACTAGTGGCGGTCGCGGTGCACCGGTTCAACACAAGGCAATGTTTTCATAGGCACGCTCAAAAAACTTTCGAAACTCTTAGAACAACTTCTTATTTGAAATAATGGTAAAATTAATAAAATCACAGTCTCTAATGAGTTACCCCCCAAATATTAACATTGTTCGTAACTACAACCTTGCCCTGCGGAATAGCAGGCACAACCTTTCCGGCAAAAATACGCTTTACTTCTTTTTTCTTTAGTTTTAAAACAGCCTGTTTTTATTTTCCACTTAGATAATTGCACACTATTCTTCGCGTTTTTGTGGCACTTTGTTTAAATTTGCGGTCACTAAAACGTTTCAATCCAAGCCAATGATGAAACTAAGGAGAGCGCGATGTTTCCACCATAGTATAATGGCGGCCCATGACGACACAGACGAAACTCTATGGTTCATAATGAAGCTTGCGCTGAACCAACGGGGCCACGGAAAGATACACACGAACTGCTGCTTACCGCGTAAAGCGCGGCTTCCGGCGAAGGACTAGCGCTGTTGAGGAAGTGCTGCTTGCCACGTCTTCCTGGGACGACGCCTGCGTGGCCCAACCGCTCGCGTCGAGCCGCCCGCTCGTTGCACATCATAACCCCCGCTCTGTCGAATTCGGTTCTGCCCGATGCCATGTCAGTCCGGTCGGTGGCCAACTCCCGGGCAGATTGCGGATGGTTCCTATCCGTGGGTGCGCTGGAAAGATGGCGCAGTCTCTCAGGGAACACAACGTACAAGGCAAGGATGAGGCTCTACGAACGACGTTGTGGGCACCAACCTCGATGCTAATTGTATGATGGAGAACAGCGTGAAATAACGGGGACGCAAAGAAAAGAAAAGAAGTGAACAGGACCAGCGCTCACTTTAATTGTAGGGGGTTTAACGCGCCGACGCAACGCAGGCGATGAGGCGCGCCGTAGTGGAGGGCTCCGGATTAATTTTGACCACCTGGGGATCTTTATCCTGCGCCGAAATCTCGTGCACACGGGCGTTTTTGCTTTTCGCCTCCATCAGAAAAGCGGCCGCCGCGGCCGGGAATCGAACCCGCGACCTCGTGCTCAGCAGCGCAACGCCTTAGCCACTGAGCCACCGCGGCGGGTCGCTCACTTTCAACTCGCTTTTTATTGAAAAACATCTTACTCTGCGAACATACAAAATATAGTCTTCCTCCACACCCAATCTTCGCACCAGCCAATGACATACTAACATTACCGAAACGCACCACAATTAAGAAAGCCCCTTACTTGCACTCTACAAGTTACCACAACTACAGTTCGGAAAAAAAAAACTATCCATTCCTTTTCACTACTGTATTTGTGATACGACGTGTTGAGTGGCAAGAAGGGTGCGCTGTCAATTGTGGTGCGGTCAGGTAATGTTAGTATAGTCATTGGCTGGTGTGAAGACGTGTGTGCAGGAAGACGATCCTTTGTGTGTATATAGGGTAAGATGTTTTCCAATAAAAAAAAAAAACTAGTCAGCGTGTGTCCTGCTCACTTCGTGCCATTTCTTTGCATCCCCGTTTTTTCGCGCTGTTCCCCATGATGCAAGTATCCCATCTAGCCCAATTTACCTGTGCTCGTGTACTGCCTACCTGACCACCCATCTTGGACATCGGATACGAACAAGAACAGTCTGGCTTCACAGCGCCGAGGTACCGACTCCGACCGGTACCTTGACACCGTGAAGCCGATGTCCAAGATGATGCTCAGTCATGCGTATAGCGATTTCTGGCTGGGTTAATTGATGTCGTGCGTACAGCAAGGCAATGCCATGATGTCACTCACCCATAGAATATATTGGTTTTCCCTTCATTTGTTTCTCCACCTCCTGTCCCACATGTCCCTTCTTTATTCGGATTGTCGCCTGCCGCAACCAAGGGAATAGCATACACAGATGCCTCGTTTGTGGCTCCTCAAGGTTTCTGCGGCTACGCTCTGAGCCACCCCGACCCCTTCCTGAGCGAGAAACCCGCACTAGAGGTCCGTACCTTCACCTTCTGGAAGCCATGTCCCTCGAGGCTCTGGCCGCTTCACATTACCTCAGTCCTTTGCATTCCTTCCCTGCCTCCCAGAGTGCAGTAATTTTGGACTCCCACGCCGCTATTATATAGATACATAGATATATACATATATAGAAGTGCACCCTACCCTCTACACTACAACAGCAGTTCGAAAGAGCGACCTCCGCTCTACAGCCATCCAGAATTTTCCTCCGTTTGGTGCCTGGACATTCCTGACTGACAGGAATGAGTTTGCCTATAAACTCGCCCGTGACACTCTTTACCGGGAATGGTTGACCCGCTGGCCCTTGTCCTCGGAGGAAAGCGGGAGGATCGCCGTGGGCAGCACAATCAAGGTGTTTTACCTCCATCTCCATCTGTACAAACGCCTATACCCGCCCCTCAACAATCACTTACGGTACCGGAGGATCTACATCTTCGGCACATACAAATGAAAGGTCTAATTAACCCTCGCACCTATTTTTCTATAGCTATCAATTGGACGTAGGCTATAGGGTATAGGAGGTGTATCTGATACATCTAACATATTTAATATCTGTCTAATATATCTGACATAGGAGGTCCCCCCTGTGGTTTCTAACCATGGGGCCTCCTCTTGTATACCCACACTTCGTAACACATGCCATTTTGTTTTTGAAATAAACTTTGAACTTTGGCCCCTCACGTTCCAACTGTCCTGCTGCTTATGCTGATTTACCCCACTGCCTCTTCTAGCGCTCGGCGGCTCACCTATCGGGCTGCTATGCCCCAGTATCTTTCCATCACCACCTGGATCGTCTGGCTTTCCTTTGATGGGAAATAGCAGTAGAGTGGCTGATCGAGCAGGCAGTCTACATGCTCGGCCTGTAGTAGTTTTGGCCGAATATGAAGAAGTCTTTACTTTATTTCTACTTCCACGGGGGGAAAAGCTCACTGGCTGGGGACTTTTGGTCTATCGTGACTATTTCAACTTCTGTTGCTACAGTGTCTTCGTCATCACAGGAATAGATACCTGGAGTGTAATCTTCGCGTTGTACCGGTTGTGCTGGCGTCTGGGGTGGTGGGATGAGATATATATACAGGTACGTGTGTATGCTGCTAAGTCGTCTATGCATGTGTGACTTACGACACATCCCTGGAATTGCAGGAAATTCCCGATGTTTCGCTCTCCCTACTGCAATATACGCCACCTGCGCTTCAGTCATGTCGGCATACTTGTGTGGTGGACCGGGCTTAGTCGACGCAAAAACTAATGATACACCCGACGTTAAAACACTTTCCCTCACGATACATGGCGCGGGTCCCCCCAGCGGCTCCCGCTAACACCAGACGGGATATTTGACTGCTGCCACTTGCGCTCCAGGAAGGCAGTGAAGCCACGAAGGGATCGCACTCGTTCGCATGTATGTACGGCACATTCTGATTGTCAGCCAGAAATGGGAGCAGCCGAGGCGCAAAAGGAAGAACGCTCCTCTCGCACCCAAAAGGCCAGGGTTGAATCCCCACTCAGGTTGAAATGTACACAATTTTCTGCAGAAGAATAACTCGTTCGGCTAGTTAGTAATCAGCTATGGAAAACATAACAGTGCGAAGATGGACGAAGACTAAGCGCTGTGGTACAAAACGCTGGGGTACAAAATTTTTCTTTCAAATTAATTTGCAGTTTTCTCGGCTAAACGCACCGCTCGAAGCTACACCTGGGTTATGAGGCGCACCGTAGCCGTAGTGGAGAGCTTCTGACTGATTTTGACCACCTAAGGGTCTTCAACATGCGCCAAATATGGACACACGAGTGTTTTTGCTTTTCGCCTGAATGAGAAAATCAGCCACGGCTGCTGTGATCGAACCCACGCTCTTGGGATCAGCAATACAACGTATTAGCCGCTGAGAAAATTTTCTGTTCAAAGCCATTTATTGAATATTTACCGGAACCTCCCGCAGAAATCGGAAGTCGGTTTTAGTTTTTAAGACGTGGATTTATTATTCTATGCGCCTCGGCCGCTTTGTTACCATTGCTCAGTCACACCGCCACCGCCGCCGCATTTTCGCGTGATAATGCCCATAATTATTTTGCACTAAAAATGCCGATAGTTGAGGGCAAACAATTCACGTTAGGAATGCCACCGGAAAAACAATTTCGGCCACCTTCCCAGTTGAGATGCGAAGACTGAGGAAATAGGGGATCTGGGTATCTTCACTAGCTTGAACTTGGATTTTCTTATGTCTGCCTCTTTCTTAAGAGAAATATGAATAAAAAGCGAAGATTTCTTCACGAAAACTCAGTCAAATCAAAGTCCACAATCCACCCTCCTGAAGTAGAAATTCCAAAGTGCCAAAGTAAGATGCCAAAGTTCACTTCAACTCATCCAAAGTCCGAAGCCAACACCCGCGCTACGAACCAAAAGGAAATGCTGTGCGCCCCGAATGCCATGACAACGCAATGGCATAGACTCCGGTCTCACAATGCGAGGGAACGAGGTTCGATTCCTACCAGGGGAAGCGTTTTTAGGTGCGGAGTTCTTTAGGACCGAACAATGTACGTCCGCGTCCGTGCGCATAGCATTTACAATCGCAAAAATCACACAGGCATCGGCAGGACTCGAGCCTGTGTCTGGTAGACAAGACAGAGTTAGTGCCAGTCGTCTTACCCGTTGGGCTACGACCATGAGTTGGTACCCGAGAGTCCAACAGCTTACTCCCTCGCCTGTAACGGTGCGGAGTACCTTATGACCTCCCAATGTCCGTCCGCGTCCATCCGAGCGCACACCACCATTAAGCGAAAATCAATCGAAATTCGATTCGAGCCATGAGTTGCAGCTTCATTTAGGGAATAACCAAGGTGCAACTCACGGCTCAAATGGACTGACGGTCGGGGCGCAAATCGGATGCCACTCGGGGCGCAACTTGGATGTCATTTCGAGTCCCCGTACTCCGCACCCTCGCCATCATCCACGGAGTGGAGATGCTGCCATTTTTGTTTCTTGAGGCACGCACTCCCCACACCCGATCGTCGGCTCCTTGCCTCCTCGTCACTTTCCCGCACGCTTCTTTGCCTTGCATTTTCTCCCTATCCACTTCGTCGAGCGGAATTTCCTGTTAACGATCCGCACGGACAGAAGAAAGCTTGAACAGCTCCACAGTTAGAAGAAGGTAACTGAAGTCAAGGATGTGACGGAAGCCCGTCTGGTCGAGATGCATTTTGGTGAAGAAAGACAAGGACGCCGACCAAAAGTTAGTTGAGTTTAAAGAAAATTAAAAATTAAGCCTTGGTCACAATGGCCAAGGCTTCCAAGGCTTCCGTGTGGGAGCCCAAATGTTAATTTCCTTTAAACTTAACTAACGTGTAATCGGCGTCCTTGTCTTTCTTCATCAAGGAGTTAACTGGCATCCCGTAGTAGGCATTAGAAGTCAAAATGAACCACGTTTGTTGGCTAGCAGGAATCTACAGCCAAGCCGGCTGTTCCGTGAAATCGTGAGCAAGATTAGAGCAACAAAAACACCTTCGAAATAGCACGAAGCCCTAGTTTCACAGACACTGACATGCAGTGCTGCAACTTGCAGCTGATGGCTGTTGAAAAAATTAAGTCAAATTCTTCTGCCCAAAGACACGAGTGTAGCGTGCAAGCGAAGCTGTCGCGTGAGAAACAGCGTTTCAGTTTCGACCTTGTCTAGGACAGACCGTGCCATACTAACGTAGCGAACGCTCCGAATGAGATCACCGTACCCGAATACGATCTCTTGTAAGTGAATGCACATACCGTTTGTCCAGCTGCGCGTGCCTGCGTTCTTCAACTTCTGCGCAATTTAACTACGCACGCTTGGGAAGTAGAGGTGCAGTGTTGTAAAAAAATTACATCGTGGGAACTCTAACAGCCTAAGACACTCGACTACACATATAATATTTTTCGGCTACAGTTGAGGCCTGGTTAAGAAACATTTTCGTGGTGCTTGCGGGAGATTTGTATTTTCGAGACAAGCGTGTGCTTTTCTTTTTCTGCTCCCCTTGCTCAATGCCCTACACAATGGGCCTTTAAGGTACTCATAAATAAATAAATAAATAAATAAATAAATAAATAAATAAATAAATAAATAAATAAATAAATAAATAAATAAATAAATAAATAAATAAATAAATAAATAAATAAATAAATAAATAAATAAATAAACAAATAAGTAAATAAATAAATAAATAAATAAATAAATAAATAAATACGCGGGAATTAAGGTTCGCATTAAGGCTTGCATTAGGCATTTATTTCACCACAGAAGCGGGGAAATCAATATTATTTATGTGTCCGAGATAATCGGCCTGCTATCATAGGTACTGAAGGAAAAAGTTTGGCGCTTGTAGCATTATCTGATTTTTGTCGTGTTCCGAACTATTCGGTAGGCATGCCTCCGCAACCGACCACCGCGGAACGCCGATTTTCATTCATTTGTTTCTTTGCTTCGCCTTTTGGGCATTTCTGCAAGGGGCAGATAATCAACATTACATACAAGTTTCCACGCGTATGGAAAAGCGAAATATACTTTGAAAGAAAACATCGAATTTTTTTGCACATTACATAGCCACACACTTCAGCACGCGACTACAGTACCACATACGGAGCATTTTATACGGGTGTACAAAACAACACAGCGCTCAAGGAGAGGTTTGCCTTAAGACGCAGCACGCGGCGCATGGAACGCAGAGCACAAGATGCCAGCAAGAGTGCAGCACGCTAGTTTGTAACTGAGACGTCAAGGTGAGCCGTGAGAAGCCTCGTGTCTAGCACAGAATTGCATTTTTTTCTCGTACCTAGGAGATCCTCGGGGAGGTGTTGAGGGTGGGGCTGGTTTCGGGCTTGGCTTTCCATCAGCAGCCTCGAGGTCCGATTGGTCGCGTGGTGCCAAGCTCTCCATGGTCTGGCGGTGTTCCGAGCTCGGTGGGCAAGCTCTCTTGCAGGGCCACTTCTCGCAACTCGGAGAAAACGGTCAGTCGTAGGCTTAGGTAATCTCGCTTGTGCTTCGACTATGGCGGCTGATTAATGATGACCATGTTGTTCTTGTTCCTTAAGGTGCGGCACATATCCAATCAGGGGATCGGCGAAACGTCAGGGATTTGAGACGAAAAAAGTTTACCTAATTACAGGGCACTGTATAAATTTTTTTACAAGGTAGGAAAGCTATTGGTTGGATAAATTATGCTGTCTGCTTTATTGTCTTTTTCTCTTGAATTATACGATACAGCTGCGATGATGATGGTGATGATGCTGTTGCTAGTGTTGGCATGTAGTAAAATGACCACTCTGCATAAAAAAAATCTTGTGAATCGCTAGCAGAGCTCCACACGTATGCGCGCCAAGAGTCGTTTGCATACGTATGCACGATTGCAACTCCATGGAAACGCAGCCACGGCAGGTCGTCGAGTTATCCAAAATCCAGAAACTGTCGGAGACAGGTAATTCCCTGGGCTCCGTCTCACGAACTCACGGTTTCAGCCAACCCGAGGACTTTGTGTATTCCTGCTCATTCATCATCATCATCACCAGCCTATTTACGCCCACTGCAGGGCAAAGGCATCTCCCATTAATCTCCAACTATCGACAAATTTATCTCCGCAGACTTCTTGATCTCATCTGCCCAACTAACTCTCTGTCGCCCCCTGCAACACTTCCGTTCTCTAGGGATCCACTCTGTTACCCTTAATGACCAACGGTTATCTTGCCTTCGCATTACATGCCCTGTCCACGTTCATTTCTTCTTCTTAATTTATACTACAGTCAAACCCAATAATAACGAACCCGGATAGAACGAATTACGCTATATATCGAACAAGAGCAAATCTGTTACGAAAATGCATGCGAAGCATATTCCTTATAACGAAGTTCACATCGGATATATCGAACTCGGCGCGCCTACAAATGCCACCGAAATGCGTTGTCTCGGTGTGGCGATTGAGGTGCTGATTGGCCATGATTGAGCCTCGCATAGACCGACGTGACGCCTGACACCTTTCGTAACTGTTTCCGACGCACGGGATTCACGACGGAGCCCATCCACCCAGCGAGTCCGGACGAACACCGCATCATCGGCGAACTGCACGAAGGGCTCGCCAACGTTTTAGATGCTGTGCCGAAAGGAGTGTCCTCAGAGGATTTCCTGAGTGTTGACGACGATGTGGCCGTCATTGTGAGCCCCTCGAGCACACACATCGTCGCCGGTATCATGGCAGCTGATGCTGTTGAAAGCCCTCAAGAGACTGAGGATGTCACAACCTAAAGCCGTTCGATGCTCTATGAAGCGCTTTTGCCAGCCGATGTTTTCCTCCAATATTGCTTCGATAATGAAGAACACGTACTTTAGCTGGTGCAAACGATGCCTCGTGTAGAGAATGCGGTGCTAGTTGATGCCGCCAAAACGGAAGTGAAAACAAAAACCTCCCCTTTCTTGCGAAGTAGGCACTTAAGGCGGAAAGTAGCTTTATTGCATACAATAAGTGCATTGTTTTGTGTAAGGCAATGGCATATTTTGTGTTCGTTTCCTTATGTGGGAATGGCAGGGAGGGGAGTCTCCCGCGTATTGCGAACTCGTAACAAAAAATTCGTTATAGACGGGTTCGGCTATATCGAATTATTGGGTATATCGAACTAATCGCGGTGCATATTACAGTTCGCTCTAACCGGGTTTGACTAAAAACGAGGCGATTGCCAAAACCTTACGGAGCTGAAGTTCTGAACTTATATTCGCTCAGTGCGAAGATCCTTCACAGAGGAAACATACAAACTGTAGGACTCCAGAAAACAAACCCCGCGTAATATCCGAATACAAGACACGGATAAGGAATTCTAACTGAGAATAAAATTCTAACTAGATTTAAAAAACAAAAACAGCAAGCTCGAGAGCCGGCAGCGACTCTGAACCGTACGCTTTTGATTTTGCCGTTGCGACGGAAACTCCAGCGCCTTGGTTCTATTCGCCCTGGGACACTTCGGCTAACCAGGGACACGAATATATGACTTTAAAGTGAAGCTTTCTCCGCCTCACTGAGGGGTACCACACGTAAATATGCACTACAGGAAAGCCAACTTTACACAATGGGAGGGAACACGATGATGATGGGTTTCCACAAAGGCAAATAAAGCGCCTAAAAAAAACACACACACATCCCGTGGTAGAAATTGAACCTGGGTCCCTCGCGATATGAAGTTGACGTCTATGAGATCCCGAAATTTTTTATATTTCTTTACTGCACGGGATAATATCCCTAATATCTTTAAAATCCCCCCACCATACCTGCAATCATAGTACGCACACTGACACGCAATTTAAAAGTCAGACAGGCACACGCACGCCTCAAGAAGATGCAACCAGCCCGGTGGGGCTGACATTGTGCCGCATATGTTCGCAAAAAATTGACTTACTCCTCGAAGTTCCTCCGCATTTCGATCAATTATGCGACACTTCCAAAGGAAAGAATCGAATACTGTAGGGCGTAATGTGATTGTTATTTTTTGAGAGTCCAACAGGGTCGAAGCAGCTTGGATCTTGGGCTTCGACTTTGATTCAGGTTGCATGAAAAAAAGCTTGGCGTCTTAACCACCCTTCTCTTAAGAAAGGGGCTTGCTTTTCTTTTTCGAAAGTACTGGCTTGGTGCTTTTGCCATTTCAAGGTATCCTTCGCAGAGCACCACGGCCAGCTAACGAGGTTCAATTTACACGTCCACAGGTCGGAACTTTTTGTCACATGTCTAATTAGTGTGCCATTTTCCCCTGTTGTTTGTGGTTCTCGGTGGCTGGACAGCTGCAGTTTGAGGCAAATTTCTACACCATGAGGCTATCTTCTTAGCAATGTGATGATTATCATCGTCCTCATTATCATTCTTGTTAGGCTCTGTTTTTTTGCATACCACGGTCGTTTCATATATCGGTCAAGACCTCAGAGTCACCAAGGCTTGTGTTCGTCACGAAGGGACCTACCCAAAAGACGAAGTTAAAGACGCGTTGATCACGATGTGGGCCTTCGTCGGTGAGACGCACTTCGTGGGAAAGATTTAACAGTGAAAATACGGGCCGGCTTCCTTTCTTTTCCTCACCTCTTTTAGATGCGACTGCATCTCATTCACTCGCCTCGTCCCTGCATCCGGCGTCGTCGGCGTTGTTGTCGGCGTCCGCCCCTCCCCCATTCTCCTCTCCATGCGAGCTGCGCTCTCCGCCGCCACCCCCTCTCCTCTCCGATAGCGAACACTCTCTCGCGAGGGGCATTGGATTGCATTCGATTGGATTGGCTTGGCTTGGCTTGGCTCTGATTGGATTGTATTGGATTTGGATTGGATTAAAGTGGATTGTGTTGGATTGTGTTGCGTCATAGCCGCGGTAGACGCACTGGCGCCGGCGCGTCCCCTCACCGTTATGCGCGCTATAAAACGCGGTGCCTGCGCCGCTCCGCTCCATCGTTCCAGCGCCGTTCGTCCGCTGTCCAACGCTGCAACGTGAACCCACTATGCGTCGCATCTACACAGGGGTTCCCGCGAGGGGAGGTGGGAGTTTTTGCTCCAGGACAATAGCGCCAACTCGGTGAAATAAATTCATTCATTCGCTCATTTATTTATTCATTCACCAGTTATTGTTTCTTTGCTGGCCGAACGTCAGAAAAACGTGAAGCTTAGTTGCGCATGCGCGCCCCAGCACAAGACCACTTTTGTGTGTCGGCGCAAGGTCACTTTCTATGCTGCGGCTCATGTAATAATGAGTATTCCGATGATATATCTATGCAACGGCCCTTCAATTTAGCCTTGAATTCTATTGATGCCACACAATTTATCCACTCCTTGGTAGGATTTCCACGCTATTATTATTACCATCCCTATCACCAGTATTCCATGATGAAAGAGCACGAGAGAGTTTCCGTCAACAAAGCTGAATTTTAGAGGAAGGGGATTATCCCGAAACCTTCAACACACCTCTCTTTACGTTTAGGCGTACTTCAAATAATGAAGCCATGTTTTAGGTATGCGGTTTGGTAGAGAGGATGGTGAACACACCTTTTAAGTCGTACGAAAGTTGTAATATGTCAGCTTGGTTTTATTACAGAAGCAGGTGGTGTTCCCGGGTTCAGACAAAAATTCGTCCTTAAGTTGGAAAGCTCCTACGGCCGGAATTATTTTCATCATGACCAGCTACTGAGCGTCAAGGAGAAAATTTTGTTGTAGGACGTCGTTACCCGTCCTCGTAAAAGTAATCCTTGCCGTCACCTAAGCGAGGACCGGCATTACAATTTTACTACTCGTGAGAGGCCGCGTCTGTATCCGTAAGCACAGTGAGATGATATCACCCATTTTGAGGAATAGCACTAATGCCCTCGAAGCGGGGAGTAATGATGCATGAATAAACGCATCCATTTATCATAAAATGTTTACCCCTTTCTTCAAGACAGACCCTTAAACATTAAGTAGGTTAAAGTTTAGGTAATAGTTTGGTACATTTTTGGTGGATCTTTTTTAGCCAGAATGAGAGCGCAGCACCGTGCTCAACCCTGGTCACTCCTCCTCAGCGGACACTACAATCTGCATCATAGCTATTATCATCGCCATTAGGGTGTAAGTGAGGTACTTAAGTTTTTATGGTTCTGAAGCTGGGTTTGTTTGGATTGAGAAGAAAAACTTGCCACATGTTTTCCCCCAATATCTACATTTCTTGGTGTAGATTCTATCTACCGCAGGTTATGTTTTTCAGACCACTTTAAAAAAAGCGGAGCAGTTTTGTTTCGTCCAGCCGCCCTTCTCCAAATAAAGCGAAGTAGACGAAGAAGAACTCGTCTTTTATTGCTCGCCGGTAACCATCTTCTAACGGCGGTCATCATGGTGCCTGAGCTCGACCAGAACATCCCAGATGTAAGCGTTTTTCCGTCCCGTAAACACGTCGACATAATCGCTCCAATAGCTGGTGTTGCAAAAATTGTGATCTGGCCATATAACCACGAAATGCGACGTTTTCCTCCGCGGGTGCGCTGCTGAAGCTAGCAGCTAATGTTGGTAGATAAATTTCGCAGCTGTTAACAGGGCTCGGTTGATGAAAAATGTCCAGCTCCATAATGTGTCTGCTTGCTGTATGTCCCATTGTTGCTAAAATGTCCCTGTTTTCTGCGGCAGCCCTTGAGCCATTTCTGCGAATGAGCCGTTGACCCGTTGAGCCTTTGTTTACTGCATGTGTGAACGTTTTGACCAGGAGCAGTACATATGGTCACAAGAAAAAGCTCGGGACAATGATACAATAATTGTGAGAGGGGTACGCCTCGATTCGCTGATTGCGCAAGACTTTTGTTCGCTTTGAATCGCAGCTTAACTGTTATTTGCTCTTGATCAGTGATCTGAGAAATGCACGCAAGGTTCCATCCTGCCCAACACGCAGCCCGATATGCAATAGTACTGGAGCCTCGACAGTTTTCTTGAAATTCTCTGCTCGCACTCTTGTTGCCTAAACGCTCACAATCCGTTGGCGCCCGTTTCGCTCCATATGTGGATTTCATGGCACAGATAGGACGCAACGTGGTGATCATTAACGCAAAAGTGCACGGTTTTGTCAGCGCGTTTTTTCTTCCTAACTGGAAGTCCGTGTGTGTGATGTAGTTCTTCGATATTTTCAAATGTTGCGCCCGAGTTCCTCAACGCCACAAGGGAAGCTTCCGCTACAAAAATTTTCGGCATATATAACCCCTTCATCTGCAACGTAATCCTAGGTCCGGCGTTCTTGGCACAAAGGTCGCAAGCAACTGTGCTTTCGCCATCCCCAATCTCTGGCGCTGGCATACCTACGTTAAACACATTGGCGTTTTCGTGAGGCCAATCTAATTTGGTCACGGTGAGGCGCACACAGGCTGCCCCACAGTGTGGAGTCTGTTGTGGTAATGAAGTCTAGTAGGGAGTACCGTATTTGCACAGTTTTAACGCTTAATTAGCGCAGGTTAAAATCAGTCTTCAAATTTGTGTGCACGTTGCAATCGAGCCCAAAGCCGAAATCAGCTTCAAAGCGGCTAGCAGCATTGCAATGGGCATGAACTCCTCCCAAAATCTAATTCTAAATCTGCGGGGTAGAATCAACGTGAAGTAAATTTTTCGAATTTTGTTTCGTGACAATCGGTGGCGCTTAGAGTCGCGCAAATACGGCATTCTGTGCTAATATCCCATACAGACGATTAGTTTCTTGATAGCTAACTACTTTTTGATAGCTAGAGGGGAAATCCCCAAGGTACAGTAAGTTTCTGCGAATGAAAATTTGACACCCACCTGAAATGCCGCCGCACGGCTACAAAAGGAAAGCTGTACAGCTTTCTCGGGAGCTTCGCAGTTGAAGAAAAATCGGTCCTGTTACAGGACCCTGGTCTTTTGTAGCGGTACGGCTGCAATGCATGTGGATGTCAAAATTTTCTTCATAGCTACGCCTCGAGGGTTACTTGGTGTGAGTAATGAAAACTGCGTGATGCCATACTCACTGAGCTGTTTATACTCTTAAGACCCCGCGTAAACGTACTTCACATTCACATTTTAGCGCTCCGTGAAAAAAAAAAAAAAATGGCGGAAAGCGGAACCAAAATAGTATCTCAAAGCTAGCGTTGAGTCTTGTGGTGCAATCTCTCTGCGTTTCATGCCACTGGAGGTGCGAGATTGCGCTCATACTAACAAACAAAAATAGCCTTTTTCAGTTCGGAGAATTTTTGTCGACACCGTGCCGTGACACCCTTGATTTTCGTTTTACGAGCTCGTGAGAGACTAAGGTATCACTCACCACCGCTGTTTGTGCCTTCACTTTTCTGTTTTTCTCTTCATTTCACTCGTAAACTCGATGTGCAACAGGTTTCACGTCAGGACAATGTTGACCTTTTGTGACTACATTTGGCACGACCCATTATTTTAATTTGCTCTTTCTTTCTATTGAAATTAGAGGTCTATCAGGGGCGAAGCCTCTCAGGGGCTGGGGCTGTTGGCGTCTCGTGTCGTCGTCGTGGTAATGGCCGTCTCATGTAGTCAGGGTACGCAAACACCGGGAAACTCCTTTACGCCTCGCACTAGAACGTAATGAGTACTAAAAAATACCGGGACACTAGTTTACGTCTGGCGCTGGAGCGCGTCGTAACGCATACGAAAGAAAAACACCGGGACACTCGTTTACGCCTCGCGCTAGAGAGCTTTGTGCTTCAAAGACGAGAATTCTACAGCAAAGCTCTATACCTCAACCTCCCAACAATTTTATATCGGTTTGCAAAAACGTCAAGCCACCAAGAATACACTTATACACTGCACGGTTCGCCCCTCACCAGGTTTCACGTTAGTAGAGATCGCCGAGATTTTTTTATTTCAAATAAAAAATAAATCTCTTAAGAGGCCGCCGATGCCTCTGCCCTCGAAATTCTCTATAGGATTGCGGCAAATGGGGACAAGCAACACCGATAACATCTTTAATTTGTTGGAGGCTTCCTTTCCCCTAAAAGATTTGAATATTTAAGACAAGACCTTAAAGGCTTGCCAAGATAGATTTCTTCAAGCCTGTCCGGGGGACTTCCCAGGAACTGACTGCTTAACTGGGCACTTACTGGTGAAGGGAATAATTTGCTCGTTAACGCAGACGTTTGATGAACCCGGCAGAGTCAGGCACTCGTTTCTAATGATGTCAAGAAGAGCACGGACTTTCCGTAGCCGATCGGCTTCTTGATCTTCATCGGAAACAGCAAGGCAGAAACACACATGCACACACACATGCGCACACACACAACACAGACACAACAAACACACGACAAGCACACACGACATACACACGACACACACGCAACAAACACACACAAAATGCCCACAACACGGCAGACACACATGCACTAAACACACAACACGACAGACACACAACACACGCATGTACAAAACACACGCACGCACGCACGCACGCACACACACACACACACACGCACGCACGCACGCACACACACACGCACACACGCACGCACACACACACGCACACGCGCGTACGAACGCACACGCACACGCACACGCACACACGCTGTCTATGACGCCATGTTTCATGGTTTTTTGACAACTTCGTCCCAGTGGGCAATATATTGCACATGTGATAACTTTTCAATGAAGCGTCATAGCAAATTAAGAAAGACATCAAAATTGTCTCTATACTCTAATAAATTCAGATATTTGAAAAAATAAATGGTTTTTACTATGTGATGTCTCCTGTCTCAGGAGGTTATAGAAAAGATGGGTAAACAATTTCTTTGCCTGCTCACGCCTTGCTTAGGGAGAATGTTCGCGTTCACATTTCATACACACGATGACTTACGTCAAGGCTAACTGTTGCAGAAATTGTAAATTTTACTCATGCTGTAAATACAGTTAGTTCTATAATTACCCCGTTTCCTGCTTTGTAATGTCTTCTTTTTTGTGATCCTTTTAGTGTATTCGGACGCGTAGCGCGCAGTATTGAATTTTTATTTTGTTTTCCTCTCAAAGGTATATTTATATCAATCAATCAACCAATCAATCAATCAATAAATCAATCAATAAATCAATCAATCAATCAATCAATCAATCAATCAATCAATCAATCAATCAATCAATCAATCAATCAATCAATCAATCAAAGTTTCCTAAATGTTGTTACACAGGAGAAAAAAGCGGACGGCGAAAAAGCTGCAACAATGCAGCTTGACAGGGCACCGTCCGCCGACGCGGCAATGACAGCAATGACGACACAGCAATTTGCGGTCACTTCCGACGTACATTGAAAAAATGATACTACAAAATAATAAAACAGGGAAGATTTACAAGTAACAACCTACAAAACCTACAAATAGAACAACAAAAACCTACAAAACCTACAAACCTGCAAATCTAATATGCGGGCATCATTAACAGCCAGAATGTCAACTTCCTGTTTGCGCAAGTGATTAAGTGTATTTGGAAATGTATGCTTAAGTAGCTGCTGTCCATGATGAGTCCGTGATGATGGGATCTTCGAAGGTGGCTTACATCGGTGTGAGTATACATTTACGGTTTCCTGTAATTGTGCTAGGTCCAGAAAAGTTTCTATTTTGCCTCGTTTAGCAGAAGTATATGTGCGGATAAGTTTATATTGATATATATATATATTCTGCCTGTACTGTTTCGTGTTTTGAAAATAAGTCCTTAGTGTGTGCTAGAAAAGGAACATTCTCAATTGCCCGAATGGCTTTCTTTTGCAGTAATGTTACTATATTTAGGTTTTGCAAGGTGGGCTTTGCCCACGCTAAAGCACAGTAGTTAAGATGTGACTGAAGCAGCGCCTGGTATAAAAGTTGCTTGATGTCAATGGGTAGGAAATGACGACACCTATTTATGATTCCGACGGCCTTTTGCGCTTTCGAGCAGAATGTTTTCACATGCTCGTTCCACGACATGTTCTCGTTAAAAATGATCCCAAGGGTCTTTACACACTTTGCAATACTAATTTTAAATGGGCCTGAAAGCATACTGTCGGGTACAACCACTGTCATGCCTAAAGGGCGGAAAAGTACACCTTTAGTTTTTGATTCGTTAAGAATTAGGTAGTTTTTGTGGGACCATTCTTGTATTTTGTAACATATAGAACATGATATAGGTACTATAGTCTCTAAAGTTTTCCCATAAACAAATACAGTGCAGTCATCCGCATATATGATAAATTTGCAAGTTGTCTGTATGCGCGTAATATCATTTATGTAGAATAAAAAGGAACGGGTCCAAGAATGCTGCCTTGTGGCACACCAGTCTTAATGGCGTGCTTAATTCTTATGCTTGGACAGCTGCGCAATTTTGCAGGATGCTGCATACCTTCCGATGCGATATGGTATTGAATGAATGATTTTCAAGAGCGGAGCTGTTGTAGCTCGAGCCATGTCGCCCGAATGCTGTAGGTCTTGCGTCACGCAGGGGTTGGAGCAGGTGTCCAGACCCACCGATAGAGGGCGCAGTGGTCTCGCAGAGGCGGGTTCCTCTCCATCTCACTAGGAAAGGGAGCCTCGCGCCACTGACGCTTAGCTGCCAATTTCCTCGCGCGAACCGCTAGAATTTGCGCGACGACGGCACTTCTGTTCTTGGGCGAACGCCCGTTTACGTTCGAGCCGACACACGAAAACCACAGCTCTGCAGTCTCAAGAGATTTCATATTTTCTTTCATTACCAATTCTTATTGCTCTCTGTCTATAGGTTGACAAGCGTGCGTCGCCTACTGCGGCTATTGGGGTTGCTCCCAGGAAAGACTCGTTAGTTGTCTTACGGTAAGCATGCTACAATGGGAAAACCTTCTGGTGCCAACTGACTTTTCCTCTTAGACGTTGACGATTGTTAAAAGCGAAGCTGTTTTTTTGCTCGAGACTTTCTTCGGACGAAATGAGGTAACGTGGTCTTAGCGATGCGGAGAGGGCATAACCTGGCAAGGAGGCGAGCAAGCGCCAAGCACACATACTGAAAGCTGAAAGAATGCTTGAATGAGACGTTTATATAACCAAAGCTTCTCTAAACTTCTAAATCTCTTGGCGATGTTTTACTGGTCTGCATTGTTGACCAAAAAGCAAACATTAAGCATACGTGAGGCAAGACAATAATACGTAAGTGATATTTGCATTGTTATTTTAATTCACAATTTATGGCTGCATGATTTTTGGGATAGCAAATCAAAAATACGCCACACACACAAAAAAAGCGCTCGCGGCGCCCCCTTATGACAGTGTTCAAAGTTCAAAAATAACAAAAAGTTACTGTAAGTGGCGAGAGCAGTGAACCACTGCTAAATGAATTGGCGCAAACCGGAATCGATCTGACGGCTTAAATAAGTTGTATGGGGCTTTGCACGCGATTATGGAACACCAGGTATCTTCACTGTCGACATCAACGTTCGCGACGTTAAGTTAAGCTGGGCTAATTTTTTTTTACGCAGGAAGAATATTATTCTACCAGAGCACGTAAATGAAGCGAATGCGCGATTTTGGCTCGATAAGAAGCAGTGGGAATTGAGATAACTACGTCTTGGCCCACAAATCGCAACTTCCTTCTTCAACATTGTGACTTACGAGAAGAAAACATGCGCTATGAGAATGCGCAATCTCAAGCTTATATAGAACGCTTTGCACCTTGCGCATCTGGTTTGCAGATGCTCAATCAGGAGGCAGTTAGAACAGAGGACGTACAAATACTGCATTTCTGAAGGTGATTAAACCACGGGGAAAAGTACAAGGCGTACTTTGAACAGCGCTAACATGACGGGGAGGGAGCATTGCGCAAGCGGGGTCAAGTGTTAGCACTGTTCTGAGCAGGCAACCCTATCAACTAGTTGGGCTTTTATTTCTAGTGCTTTATTTTAATTTTTAATGCTTCATTTTTAGTGCTTTAGTTTTATTTTAGTGCTACCTGGCCATTTAGTGAGACGAACCGACTTAGGGTAACGGAGTGGATACCAAAAGATGGGCCAAGAAGAAGGGGAAGGCCGATAGCACGAAGGAGGAATGAAATACGAAACTTCGGGGGTAAACAGTGGACTCGATTAGCGCAGGACAGGAATGGTTGGAGGTCAATGGGAGAGGCCTTCGTCCTGCAGTGGACCTGAGCAGGCTGCTCCTGATGATGATGATGATGATGATGATGCTACGAGGCATGCAGCGGTTGTGTCTATGCGCCGCGTCATGCAGTGCTCTCATAATGGCGCCCTCTGTTACCAAAATACATACCAAAATAGGCACTCTTGTGTATATTGATGTAACGCTAGACGTACCGGAATGCGTTACTCTTGGTTGCTCTGAGCTCCTTGCCTTTTGCGCTGCATTTTGTTTTGTATTTTCCGCCAAGACAAAGGGTGCGTAGTGCGGCCCTTTTACCCGCCGCATGTAGCTGACGCAGTCACCGTGCCTCATGGGTTGAAATACCACGCCTGCGTATTTTTCTACTGCGTGCGCTCTTGACGGACAGGTTTCATCCACACGCGGCGCGAATATCGCAAAAGAGCGTATATAACCACACGCTAAAAAGGTTTCAAACTATATTGCCGCAAAACGTGAACCATAGTTGTGGTATAACATCTCGGTACTGCTACTATGCAGTCGACTATTGATAATTCAAAGCCTCTTAATTTGGATTTTCGGTTAATTGAAAGGGATGTTCTGGTTCCTTCAATTTTACACAGAATTCAATAGAAGAAATCGCTCAATAATTCCACGCTTAAACCCACTACATAGGTTAATTGAGTTATTTGGAATAAAGTGCATCGAGGTGAATGTCCTATCTTGATAAAATTCAAAATTTTAGGCGCCAAAACACCGCAGTGCTCTGCACTATGTCCGCGCCATCGCAACTGAGGCGGCGCACAGTCGTTAAGCGGCAAGCAAGCTGATATAGTCGCGCCAGGGTATGGATCTCTCTGTTTTCAGGTCCTAAAGGGACGGACCATCGATTTTTGTCGCGTATATGTTCTCTAGCTCATACGAAAGCCAGCGTTTTATATACTCGGGTAACCCCGAGCAACTTATAAACGAATTGACGGAAATAATTTTAATTTGTCACTAAACTTTCCGAAATCTGAAGGATGGCTTTTCGTTGTGTACAAACGTGACACTACATTACGTATCCTGGTTACGGGACCTGTACGGCTACTGAAACTGCTGAAACGGTTATTCAATTATTTCAAGCTTTTTAACACAAGTATTTGTATATGCTTAAATTGTATTTGTATCTTTAAACATTCTTGGGAAAAGTTTAAAGATATGCCGCCAGCCGACGCCGGGTTGCTCTCAGTGTGGCTAACTGAACCTCCATGCCCAGAATAGACTGCAGCGTTCACTAAACAGACCCAGTGTAGGAGCTTTGATGATTTTGCCTGTGTCAAGGACGTTTCTCCTGCCGAAATATTCGTTTTCAGTCCCTGAAAACGCCAATGGCAGATTAAAAAAAATAATGACGCGCCCGGAAAGAGTTGAACTGCCGACCTTTACAACATGAAGCCAGCATTCTACCTATCGTCCTTCCCAACAGATGGCGCCTTCGTGCAAGATAGAATAGTGATTAAGGAAACCCCATGAAGAACTAGGAAAGACTGCAATTCACAGTTTTTTTAGCTGGCGTCGAATTTTTAAATACCGCTTTTTATTTCGCATAGAGACAAAAGTACGTTGCCGCACTACTGTATGTCATGGTTGCCAGCATTATTTTTTAGAGGACACGTACGGCTCGTAGACCCAACAATTTCTATTTAAAAAGTTCTACAGTGCTATCAGCAAAAGCGTTTCGCGTTAAGCGTTTTAAGTGGTGCCATTTTATTTGGGATAGGGAAGATATACTGGAGAAAAATCGGTTGTCTGTCCCTTTAACCTCCTTTGTTGCACGCAGCAGCGCGTGAGCAGTTTGTGCGGCGGACGCTTCAGGCTTGGAACTTAGTGGCAAGTCTGAGCTATCAGGGCAAACCGTGTCGTACGCCCCAACTGCCGACGAAGTCGCGATTTTGAACAAATTCCAGAAGGGATATGGTGCCTGTTATGGTAATGCTGTCTTTCTTTTTGTTTGATTGGAAGCTCGGTTAATTCGAAGTTTTTTGAGGTTGCCATGGGGCACAATTATTGGGAGTCAACTGTAATAAGGTTTTTAGGAAGGTGTATTCCGAGCTGTCGACCATAGTTTATTTTACTGTTAGTCTTAACTGCGTGTCGCGGTCGAGTGAATATCATGGCCTTGAAGTTTAGGGAAGAAAAATATGAACGTCTTCCCCTAACTAGTATCATGGAAGGGAGTGTCATTAGGAACGTTCACACCCTCAATTTCTAAAACTATTGTTATAGAGGGAACGCGATGAAAGTTATAAAAGTCGATACACAGGCTGGTACGCCTGTGGTGTACCTGCATTGCGAAGGAAACATATTGAGCAGTAGCACGACGTCTGCAGCCTGCTTTCGGGAGGTGACATCTTTGGATGGCCTCCCCTTGTTCTTTATTTCTACCCGTCGGAAAACGCTGGCCATATCAGCGGAAGATGGGCTCTTTGAAGTAGAATACATGTAGCTTTATCCAACAAGTGTGACTACGAGATCTTCATTAGAACCACAGACACTAGGGAAAAATATGACAGGACAACGCTGTCGTCCTGTCAATTTCTTTTGCTAGTGGCTGTGTTTTTAAGCTGTTAGAAGATGCTCAACCAATTCTAACTCACCCAAATGTCAATCTTTCTGACTACGAGATGACTTTTAAGAAGTTAAGGACGCCGGTTGAGTTGGCTTTCTAGTTCTCAACTCTAAGTAGTTGTAGTCACATTTAAGTTCGGCCCCATAGACTTAGCTATATATATTTCCTCGTCCATGATTCATAATCAGGGTGTCGAACCGGAATTTTTTCGGGTTCGGTTCGGGTTCGGGTTCAAGCCTTTCGGGTTCGGTTCGGGTTCAGTTCCGGCGCACCATTCCGTTCCGGTTCGAACCGGTTCGAACCGGTTCAAACGGGTTCGAACGGGTTCGGGAAAAAAAAAGCAAGCGTGTTTTTTTTTTCTGGTAATTTTTTTTTGTGCTGGGTTTTCGTTTCCTTGACAGGTTTCCTTCTCTAAAACGAAGCCATAATGTAAGTTTTTTTGTGCAAATGTTTTGTTTTGGCCAAAAATAAGCAACCCTGCAGCACTTTTTTCAACTTTGTTCGAAATCGTGAATGCTTGCAGAAAGTAGTCAACCAACACATCCAGTACTTAGATCAGGGAGTCGGAAAGTCCCTCAGACAAAAGTACTGCGCTGTCCCCATCAGATAACTTACAAACTTGGTTGAAATATTTTTCTCTCTTCCCCAGGCTTGGCGTTCTTCTACCGCTGGAATGACGTCATTACAGCCATGTAGCGGCTATATGCCGGCTTTCCTTAAGCTGCGACATTAAAATGAAACCACAACAGCGAAGCAGAAACGGAAGGCGTATCTGCTAGGACGAGCACTGCTCCTCTGTGCTGGCAATAGCTATAACTCTTGCAGTGCTTCCAGATGCGATGATAAGAGTGAGAGCGTTGATCTAAAGTGTTGAAGAGTTTCTTTAACTGTAAAATGTGCTGCAAAATGTTTTCTATAGTAGGTCCAGGATTACAACATTAACTGAAGCGAAATGAAAAATTCGCTCGGACACATAAGACTGCATATTTGTATGAATTTGAAATCCCTGCTTTTTATGGCCCCAAGTTTATTTTTATTGATTTAGTTTCTTTCATTTTTATAATTTAAATGAATTTATTCTTGGATCATAACACTGCAGTTTTATACCCCGCAGTTGTTTTCATGAGGAAGAAAATGACGGACCATTACGACACTCACTAATGCGAAATTTGAGTGCAGCGCAAACTGTAGTCTTCTCGGCGACGGCGCATAGATGCTGTGCCTCAGGAAGTGATCGCGTCATCAGCTAATGCACGACGGCGCGCGGCATACTCTGTGGTTATCTCGTAAGGGGTCGCCACTGTGAAGCACGTCTCGCACGGTCACGGAATTACGCCCTCCCCCTTACACTTTCGTCATACTTGCAACCTCCGTTTTCCTGCCAGGTCTATCTTCGGTGGCGTCTTCGTTCTCTCGTTTACAACGAGTCTAACACTGAGGGACTACGCGAAACCACAGGAGCGGGTGCTTAAGGGCTGCGCTCTAAAGCATGGCTCTACGCAGCCACTGTGCAGCCATGTGATCCACTCCCTTCGCCGACAAGTGACGGGCCGCACATCGTCTCCAAATAATGCGTTCTCACCACAGTCTTCTGGAAGGCAAACAGTTAGCCTCTAGACCTGTGGGCAGCACACGGGTTCCTCCGACGCCTCCCACTCGGGGCATCTTCGCTAGAATCTTCTGGTAATGGGCAGCCTCCCTGCAGACTGCCTATTGCCCCGTCCTACTAAGCAGACGACCCGACCGTCCACAATCGTTTTAATGCGCACCATTCTTTGCCCACAGCAAGGACCGTGTAACCTCCTTCATTTCCACATAAATACAGATTTCGCGGGAGTTCCATCTGTAATCGCTATAATAGCGTACCGTATTTACCCGATTCTAACGCGCCCCGGATTCTAACGCGCACCCAATTTTCCTGGCAAAAAAAAAAACGAAAGAACTTGCACCTCCGATTGTAACGCGCACGGGACTTTGTGACCCAAACAAATGAATGCGAGAGAAACGGGCGATTTATTTCCCGAAGCAATCTCACTCATCTCACTCCTCGTCGCTCTCCGCTGACCGCAACATCTAGGCCTCGGTGCCTTCAAGCGCGTTCGCGATGCCACACTTCTGAACGAACGTTCAAACATGGTGGATGGGATCATGGCCCACGACTCGCACGCCCATCCCGAGAGCCTCTCCAGAGGTACACGCTTCAGCCGACCGCTCGTTTTGAACGCGTGGGAGCCGCTGCTGCCATTGCTGCTATCAAGTGCGCAAGTGAAACGATTTGACGATTTGTGTGAACGCCGATAGAAAAACCTAGGCGCCTAGGGTGACTGCTATAGAATTCTTGCTGCGTCCAAAAAATCGTTGCTAAAAGCTTTGGCGCCATCTTGAGATGGCGATGGCGATGGCTGGGACGAAATTTCTGGTGTTTCAGTAGTATCCGATTCTAACGCGCATGCAATTTTTCGGCCTATTTTTTCGGGAAAAAAGTGCGCGTTAGAATCGGGTAAATACGTAAATGGAGATAACTGGTCGCACAAAATTTATGAAAAACTAAAAAATAAAAAAAGTAATCACCGAAACTGGCAAACCGTGTGACACCCTGCATTTCCACAACAATGGGGATTTCGGGAAATTTCCACCTGAAATCGTTATATACGGTAAATGGAGATAATTAGTCGAACAAAATTTATAAATGTAAAAAATAAAAAAATGTAAAATAATTGCGGAAACTGGCGAACCGTATAACACCCTGCATTTCCACAATAAGGCAGATTTCGCGAGTTACAAATGTAATCGTTATAATAGTGCAAATGGAAATAATTGGTCGAACAAAATTTTGAAAAACTATAAAATAAGAAAAATATTAAGCAGTTAAGGAAAATGGGAAACCGTAAAACTACCTGCATTTCCACAATATTGGAGATCTCGCGAATATTCCATTTGTAATTATAACAGCGTCAATTGAGATAATTGGTTGGACAGGATTTATAAAGACCAAAAAATTGGCTGTAGAAACTCACACTGAGGACAAGCGGTATAGGAATGCTACGCATTAGTAGATAATTGTTTGAATTTCTGCAGAAATGTTTTAGTACCCTGGAGTGTCGCATGGCACAGTATTTTGCGTCTCCGCCGCCTCCTCTCTCCGCCCGGGCTTCTAGTGGCGGGCCGCCCCTCGTCCCGAAATCACGCATTCTCGCAGGAATCGCCTGCCTGGAAGGCAGCCAGGCAGGCAGGTAGTTTACTTGCGAGCGGGAAGTCTTTTTGGCGCGCAGGAGAGCCTGAGCGCCCAACATCTTTTTTGGTTCCACCAAATGTCTAGGCACGCATGCGCGCATGCACCCCCCTTTTCGCACAATGAGCCAAATAATTTTGCATTTAAATAAATTGATTGGTCTGCTACGCTTTTCATGTACCCCTTGTTTCAACGGCGCTTTACCTTTAACACGAAACCATTAGCACTGCTAGAAGTCGAAAACAGTCCCGCGTCGGCGTCAACCTCCGACTGTCAAGCGTGGCTGGTGGCGTTTAAAGCGATTTCCTTCTGCTCATCTTTCATATGCTAACGCACCAGTTAGAAAGAAAGAACGGCTTTAATGACTCATTGGACGCCGTGTACAGGACGGCATTGGATAGGGAACCACCGGAGATAGGAACTTGCTAAATGGCACTTCAGCGACAGGTGAGAGCGGTTGGGCTCTACGAAAGATAATAGCTGAGTCAATTAAGTCACAGGCAGCAGTAATTACCCCTCGCAGAGAGAGGGAAAATGAACTTTAAATAAATCGAGGAAAAGTTTCAGAGAGGCGTCCTCATTCAAGGGGTAGAGTCGACAGTCGTTTCCATCAAGGGAAATTGATCTTACAGGGCGGAGCTGGCCAAGGCTTTTCCCCAAATCTCTATGGAAACGTGTATGTTGGGGGGATCTAGAGTGGACTTGTCGCAGCCGCCTACTGTGTGTATGAGGTTCCCAGGCTCCCCACAGAAGCGACGAAATGGAGATAATTGTGTCCGGTCAAAGAGGGGAAGACTGGTGATGTGTGGGAAGGTGTTAATCCGCAGTGCAGGGATTAATCTTTCCTGGTTATTCGCTAGCAATTTGTGCGGGAAGGAATGCATTCTACGGGAAAGCCTATAGTGCTAATTAATTTCCTGGTATGTATACAGGATGCATGCGCTCGGGCTCGGCTTCATCAGCGCTGGCTAAGCGGGTCAAATGTCCAGCCACGAGGTTGGTGATCTTGTCTGCCGGCGATGCCATTATGAGCTGGTGCCCATACAATCCTGGCTGGCCTTCGGCAGTGACCATCTTCCAACTTACACAGTAATCAAGGGAATTGGTGGTGGTCCGCAAAAACTCACAGCGTGCAGCATGAATTGGGAGAAGTTTAGAGTAATCCTGGAGGATGGCAGTGCGACTTTTACTACACATGAAAAGTTTGCTGACGATATCTCTAACGCGAGGGCTGCGTCCGAGAGACGTTGTTTGCTTCCCAAAGAAGTATCAGCGATAGACAGTGAGTACGAGCGCCTTCGCGCCCTTCGCAGGAGAGCAGAGCGGCGAGCACGCAAGACGTCGTCTCCGGACGACATTCGAGCTGCTAGACGTGCGCAGAAACATGTCCAAAAGCACATCCATAAGCTCGCTAAACTGCGCTGGAGCCAGTTCTGCTCTCGGCTGGATCCACGAAAGCCACTAACACGTATATGGCAAATTTTTCACACCTTAAGAACCCCGTCAAGTCCACTTCACCCGTTCTCGACGGTTGCTCTTCAGAAGGGCGTTAGTGAAGTGAGTGTTGCAGAAGAATTTTGCATGAAGATCACCACTTCTCCCTGCAACGTTGTGATCTCGGAGGTGTCCATGTTTTGTCACTCCACCACAAACGCGACGCTGATGGACGAACCTTTCACCATTGAAGAGCTCACCAGGGCGTTGAATAATCTCAATTTGTCTTCTTCCCCTGGCGCTGATGGCACCACGTATTTGGCTCTACGCCACTTGGGCCCAAAGGCTCTTTATCAGCTCCTCTCCGTGTACAACGAATCGTGGCAGAGAGGGCGCCTTGCGGCCAGCTGGAAAGTCGCCCGGATCGTTGCGGTCCTTAAGCCAGGCAAGCCGGCAACCAATATAGATTCATACCGGCCAATTGCACTTGTAAGTTGTATTGGCAAGGTGATGGAGAAGATGGTGTTAGAACGGCTTGCTTGGGACCTTGAAAATCGAGGTGTTTATCCATCGCAGATGTCTGGATTTAGGAGAGGACGAAGCAGCACGGATAACATACTTTCCCTCGCGACAAAAAGCTTACTTATTAAAGCGACAAAAAGCTTACTTACTTACTTACTTAAAGCTTACTTACAAAAAATATACTCATCTCGCGACAAAAAGCAGCTGGAAACATCACCATAGCTGTCTTTTTGGACGTCAAGGCAGCGTTTGACAGCGTGGCACACGAAGCTATCCGAAGAGAGATGACGTTCATAGGGCTGCGAGGGCGTATGTTCCAGTGGCTCTGCGATTACCTACAACATCGGTACGTCTATATGGTCACCAGTGATGGCGCAACGACCGAGCATCCTGTCACACATGGAGTTCCTCAAGGCGGCGTCTTGAGTCCGACTCTTTTCAGCATATGCCTTATACGCGTGCCAACGGTTCTTCCCCAAGGCGTCAATATTTCTGAAGAAGTGCAGCTTGCTGGGCCAGTTGGTACATTTTGAAGGTGAAAAAACCAGCGAAAAAGACGGAATACGTAGAAGAGACGAGACAACACACACGCTGGACTAGCAACTGTTGTCTCGTCTCTTCTACGTCTTCCGTCTTTTTCGCTGGTTTTTTCACCGTCAATATTTCGCTGTACGCAGATGACATCTGCATCTGGGCCTCATGCAAAAACCGCCGAAACATTCGTGCCGTACTTCAGAGAGCGATCCTGGCGATGCGAAAGTACCTGAGATGCTGCGGGTTGATCTTTTCCCCTCACAAGTGCGCAGCGATTGCGTTCACTCGGCCTTACGTCTCACGATACACGCTCAGTGTAGAAGGTACGCAGATACCCTATGTCAAATGTCACAAATTTCTCGGCGTCGTCTTTGACCGCTCAATGTCTTCGACTCCTCATATCCGGCAGCTGAAAGAAAGGCTTTTGTCTTTTGTGCGCATTTTGCGCATGCATAGTGGACAATCTTGGGGATGCTCCGTGTCCCCTCTTCTTGGACTCTATCAAGCACTCTTTCTCGGCCTTCTCCGCTACAGCCTGCCGGCCCTGAATCAACTGTCTTCTACAAATTTGAAGGTCATAGATTCAGTGCTGGCGAGATCTCTACGCGTGTGCCTGGGTCTTCCCAAATGCACGTCGACAATTGGAACACTTCGGGAAGCTCGGTGTCTCTCTGCGTCAGTGCTTCAACATCAAGAGTGCCTTCGAACGTCACTACGCCACGGCACTCGGTGCCATGCGCATCATCTGGCAGCCACCACTGCATCCCATGTAAAAGACTAGCTTCCAGCAAATTTCCAGCGACCTGTGAATCCAGCATTGCCACTGTGGTTACTTGCAGCATGGAATATAATAACGACAATTCCCGGAATAAGCAAAAAGTCGTCCATGCCCGCACCTGCACTGAAGTTTTTCACACTTGAGTATTTATTTACCGCATACGCAAGCCACACCCACGTTTATGCGGATGGCTCAGTGACCGAAGAATCATCTGCCATTGGCGTGTGGATTCCGTCGGTCCAGTGCACAATCAGGAAAAAACTGAGCCATAAAACATCATCCACCGCTACTGAGCTAGCGGCTGTAAGGGCTGCCCTTCATTTCATTGGTGCACATCAAGCTCGACTATGGGTGATCTTCTTAGACTCACGGGGTGCTCTGCAAGCTCTAAGAAGGCTGTCCAACCACTGCAGTCAGCTTGTGTGTGAAATCAGTGAAATCCACACACCGGTAGTGCACGCGGGCCATTACATCGTGCTTCAATGGCTTCGTGGTCATTCGGGAATAGAAGGAAATATAATATCTGATGCAGCCACCAGCGCTGGCCACTCTCTGCGCAACACGACACAGCTTCCTTTCTCTCGAGAGGATGGTTGTGCCCTTATCTATCGAACTGGTTGGAGAGAGCAAATGTTGAAGTGGCAGCACCCTCGCAGCGGATATCCACCTCTACATGGAATTGACCCTTTCTGTAAATTCCGTGTTCCACCCGACCTAAGCAAAGCGTCTGAAGGTGTACTGCATCGTTTGCGTCTCAACGTGGCTTACACCCGAAGCTTCAAGTTCAAAATAGGGTGGGAGGATTCACCACTGTGCCCCACGTGCGCTGTGCGCGAGACTACCGAGCACTTGTTGTGTATATGCCCGCGATTTTCCCCTGCGCGAGTTACAGCGGCGAGCTGCCTGTCTCGTGTTCGACGCGGAGCAAGCCTTCAGTTGTGTCACTTTCTTGGACCCTGGGACAACAAAAATGACTCATATTTAGGGACAAAAATTCTTCTGCGTTTTTTGCGAGATTCAGGACTAGACAAAACTTTGTAATTCTTCCACTGTGCGCATGGCTACGTCTGTACGCGTTTGCGTCGTCGTGTGCTCTTTGACTGCTTTTTCTTGTTAGGCGCTCTGCGCTTCCTGGGCTCCATTCGCTCAATTTTTATCTCTTTTCCTTAACTTTATTTCGAGTTTTTCCCTTGCACTACATTGCGTGCCATTTTTATTGAACTTTTTTTTTCTCTCTATTGCTGCTTTCCCGATCTCTCACATTCACTTAATTCACTGCATTGTAATCATCCCCATCTGGCGTAGCAAGCACTGCCGCTAGCAGAGCTGACCTCTCCAGCCCACATTAAAGAGTTCTCTCTCTCTCTCTCTCTCTCTCTCTCTCTCTCTCTCTCTCTCTCTCTCTCTCTCTCTCGTTGGTGGTCTCTGCTTGTTCATTCGAATTGTCGTAACATGCAATATACTATTGGCAAAGTTGCGCCACGCCTGATAAGAATTTGTTATTAGACTTTTGGCGGCCCTTTGGCTAAGCGCACGTGCTATCGCCTCTTCCTCAGCTTGGAAGGGGCTGTGTTCGGGGGTTGAGATGCTACATCTGTGGAAGGCTGCAGAACGGTAGCACGAAGAAAGAGAAGGTATCGGAGAAAGCTATCGGGTGTCTTTCGCATCAAACCAGTTGATCGTTCCTTTTTTTTCTCTTTCAGTTTAGTTGCTTCCTAGTCTTACCTTATATATATACACATTTTGAGAACCTTTTGGTGAATATAAGACATGCATTAGGCAATTAGTTTTTAACTTTATTGCGAGATGTAAATCTTACGCAAGAGATAACCTAAGAGCGTAATACGTACATAAAAAAGGCCTTTTATAGCATTCAGGTGGTCGACACATAACTTTCCGGCTATTTTGTGCGTAACTAAATTTCCTGATTGGTCGAGAAAGAGAACGCTGCAAAATTTAGAAATGCAAAGGTCCCCAAATATATCATGTTTGGTCCAACCCTCTAATCCGCCTTAACTGACCCGCTAATTCCTCTAATCCATATAATTAAACACCGCAGTCCCACTAATTCACATTAGTTCATTCACTCATCTCACTAAACCACCCTAGTCTACCCACTAATCCACGTTAATCGACTTAAATCCATGCATCGAAATGCTATCGCATTTACTTTAAAAGTGAAGATGAGAAGGCCCCTTTTTTTTCAATTCTTATGTTCTCCTAGGGCAGTAACCAAAGGACACAACGGCACTGTACAAGAAAAAGTGATGGTGACGTAGAGAACTTTGAGTGTTTGTGTCTCAGTGCTGTTTTTATATAAGTGTCCACTCAAACTAAAATAAGTATAAGATACGGATTTATTGTTGATGGGGTCCCTGAAGGCCTTCACAAGCGGACACGGATGCATTCGAATAACCAACGTGAAAACTTCACACGATTTTAAACACACTGCAGATAGAAACCATAAAGAATACCCCATCATATGTTGCCACGGAATATGTGCTCTAACTTAAGTTATTGTAAATGCAAAAAGATAATTTGGGGAGATGGGCAATACCTAAAGCAAACTAATAGTGTATACGGACTATACATTAAATTTAGGGTAATAATAAGATGAGAACCTTGTGGGCCTTGGGAACTGCAGACTATGCAAAATATTGCATGGTGGCGTCTGGCGAATGGTAAAAATATCTTCGGATGCAAGGTAGGGTTCCGGGATGGAAAACTAGAAATCACAGTTTGAGGCCCCGGAACCGGTTCGGAACGGTTCCTTCAATTCGTTCCGGTTCGGGTTCAGTTCCAAAATGGCGGAAAAAATATGGTTCCGGTTCAGTTCCGGTTCCGGGTAAAAATTCGGGTTCGGTTCCGGTTTTCGGTTCGGTTCCGGTTCCGGTTCGACACCCTGTTCATAATTGAAACGCAGGTTGATATGGAAGCACTGGACATGCCTAAACGCAATTATGCCCGACCACAAGGTAAAATAACGTACAGTAAACCTTCGTTACAGCAAACCCCCCGTGACTGGAAGCTGGTTTAGTTATAAGTGGTACTTTGTTAAAAGCAGTATAGTTCACTCTCCCAACAGAACATGACCGCGAAAAACTTTGAATAAAACGATTTGGTTCTGACAAGGGCTTACTCTATTTGAAGTGTCACATATATAATGTCGCCTCATTATCTCCATCGTCGCTTGCAGGAAGCGGATGCAAGAGAAGGAGGTGCACGAGGAGTCATCCATCAACAAGCAAGCCGTGGCGGCCGTGGGCATAACCGTCGTCCTGGCCGTCGTCATGATCACCTATATCGCCGGTGCGTTTATAAATCGTCAGGACGAAAACAGTGTCATAGTCGTGGCAGGCAGAGTAGAATAGAAGTGTCGGCAAAGTTCCTCCTTTGCTTGCGTCATGCAGTTGGTTATGGTGCGTTTGCTTGAACGTTAAAGAGACCCTGCAACACTTCCAATAAATGCTTTCACTGTTTCCCTCTCCGCTGGACCCACTTAAAAAGCCATGGCTATCGCAGCACGAAGCGGCACGGCGTGATTTGCTCGTTGGAGCACATACGCTTTCTCTTTCTGATTTGCTTTTGTGGCTTTACTTTTAAAGTGGCTATCGAATACGTTATTGCTGCAACTGAAGAAAAGCCGACAATAGTTGCTACCCCGCTGTAATGACGTAGTTAGATCAGTCGAAGAACGTCAAAACTGGGGAAGAGAAAAATCTTTTGAGCAGGTTTCGATGGGATCTGATGGGATGCAAAGGTATCAGCAGTAATTTTGGCTGAGGTACTTTGCGACCCCGTAATCTAAGTACTGGATGTGTTTGTTGAGTATGTTCCGCAGCATTCATTTTCAAAAATGTTGGACAGAGTGTTGCAGGGTCCCTTTAAGTAGAGCAGAAGACGCTTAGCACAGGTCGGCTATCTTCTGCAGTGGAACGTCGGGAGGCCTTCAATGATACTGTAAAAGGAAAGCCCGAACTTGGACAGGGAAAGAGGAAACAACAGAAGAGTTTTCTCTGTTCAAATTCGCGCTTTGATTTTCAAGTACGCAGCTAGCTCGTCTCGTTATTTTGCCACTGGCTTCAAAGATTTCTTGCCTTTATGCATACATACATGCTATTACGCACACAAATGTTTAGTTATCAGCAACTAGCGGATGTATGCACGGCGGCTATGTTTGTTCGCAGGAAATTGCTGATGGCTTATAAAGAAAATTTCGGAAGTCGGCATATGCCGGCTTCGCCGATTCGGAACACAAACGAGATGAACAGAAATATGAATTAAGACCATGATCTTCGGTGAAGGGGTGGGCGACGTTAGGTTCCGTGGAGTATTGCAGGCAGGGAGTCGGACATGGGTAAACACAGGCGAATATATTGTAAGACCAAAAGGACGGACATGGACGTAGAGATTAGCACGGTACGGGTCGGTCACAGCCAAACCAAAGCTAAATACACACGGCAAAACGAAACGTCCTACATGGGGCTTCCGATGCGGCCGGGGACTGTCGGTGCGGAGGCGTCACCTTTCACTTCGTAGCACGGTCTCTCGTTGTCGCCATGGCCGGCGGGAGTGATGCGGGCGCGTTGCTCGGCTGCTGCCCGGGCGCTGCGAAGACCACGGTATTACATTTATACATCTTTATCAAGCCAAAGGAAAATATGCAGCCACCCCTGACACCTGGTGTGTACTGAGTTGGAACCCTTGGAAGCTGCAAAATATGGTCAGCCGAAGAGGACACTGAAAGTCGTGGCGAAGCTGAGTGACAGTCATGAAAGCCCGTGATTCAGGAACGGCAGCTGTATGGTCAACGAAGCGTGCGCGATATAATGGGGCATTCTCCCGGATAGGGCCTAAACCATCTGGTGCGCCCCATTAAAATGCCTCGCGGAATGCTTTTCGCCGTACGGGTTCTATTAAAAGTTCTGCATGATCTGTGAGCCATCGTGTAACATTAGTGCCTACCTGCTTTACAGTAGACTAATACTGTATGCGAAGCTGACGCCGATTGTTTTCAAGTTGCAGATTAAGATTGCCGTCTGAGAATAATTCTGGGGTGGTACGTTTATGGGAACATTTATCTCCCGTAGACAGTACCAGGTGATTCTCATGTATCAGGCTGTTTTGGCTGACAAAACAAAGGAGGTCAACAGATAAACAAAGAAGCTGATGTGGGGTTTAAACTTTTTCAGTCGGTGGAAAGAGCAAAGCAACCACCGTCGCGCCAGGTAAGAGAAAGCACCAATTATGGTGTAATATGAATTCATTCTTTACTGCGTTGAAGAGCGATTGTAAAACTTTTCAATGCCTTGTACAAGCTGATGTAAATTCGACTTGAACTGCTCTTCTGCAAGATAAGCTGCTAGTGTTTTGTTCTAAAGGAAGCTTGTCCACAATATAAGGATGTTACCTAGAACGCCCCTATTCAGGAGTTTGCTACAAAGGGTTTTTGTTGGTTTAGATTACGACGTAACTCAACAACTGTTGCAGAGTTTTGAAATGGAAATTTCGTGTATACATGCGAAATTAAAATAGCGGAACAGCCAAGGATTTAATAAACGTCGTTTTTCCAGAACGCAAACACTACTTGTTCCCGATTATAGTGCATCACGCGTTCCAGCACGCGCTGTGTAGAAGCCTTTCCGCGCGTCTGGCGACAGCTCCTATCACGTTGACTTATCTTTTATGAAATCTAGCAGGTGTCCACCTAGTCCGTTACACTGAGAAACTGTGCAGGGCAACTATAAATTGAAACTCTGAACATACCGCTTACCTTCTCTTAAATATAAGGCAACATAAGCGGCGGTGAGCTCCTTTCGGAGCTCGCTAGCTGTGCGATTAAGATTGGTTTGGCACGGGTTGTCTAACCTCTAGTCTATTACACTGCGAATCTGTACAGTGAACTATGAACTGCAACTATTCGCACCTCGCTTATATTCTCTGAAGTATGAGACAGCATAGCCTGCGGGGAGCTTCCTCCGGAGCTTGCTAGCTTTGCAATTAAGGTGTGTCCGGCGCGGATTGGCTGGCAGGGTAATCCATTACACTGAAAAGCTGTGCAGTGCAACATTGAAGTGATCCTACTCTACGTACATGTCCCTCGGAGCCCAACCTCCTCTTGTTGACTTCGGACTTCTTGTCAAATAAAAGCTGCAACTAACTTTCAGCGTCTAGTGTAGGCCGGCTCCATAACACACGATGGTCTACACCGGGTTCTAACGACGCTGATTTTTGCCATAACGTACTTCACAAACACATCCTTTTCTACCGCAGCATTCGAGTCACGCAGTGTAGCTTCGTACGTGATTGCTTTTCTGTTGCGCTTTATAGAAAAAGTTGAGCGATTGCTAGTTTTGTGGTAAGCATTGTTACGAGATCTGTGTTGTCTATTTTCGCAAGATCGCCTTACATCGGTGAGCTCTGCGATCTCCTTCACTAATTTCACCCGTGTAGTTTGTGGTGGAAAAAAAATCTAAATGCCTCTAAAAACCCTTGAACGCTAAAAGAACAATTTTTCTACATTTTTTCATCTGTTTGGGCTGCCTCGGCGGCTCACAGTCAGGATTAGATATTTAAAAGAATGTCCTTTTACGTGTAACAGCAAGGCTGTGTGTCTAATTGTGCCGTTGTCTTTCCCTCTGCACATTATAGCCGCAGGGAAGTAAGTACACATATTTGCAGCAACCAGGGGTTTCTCCAGGAATCGAAGCAAGGGGGTTGTCTGAATGGCTGGGGGGAGGGGGGGGGGAGAGGGATCCACTAGGTAAATAATAGACGTATAATAGCGAAATGCTCAGCCCTGTGACGTATGTTTCTATTTTTCTCTATATACACTCGGAGGTGGGTTTTTTTATTTAATCTGAAAAACACTTTTTTTGAAAAAAATTACTTTTTACTGAAAAATGTCAGCATTCAGTTTTTAAATGTCTGACCATTTTTCAACGTATTACGACATTTTCAAACTTGTTGCCAGGGTCAAGGACAGATTTAGGTTTTTGAAACAATGTTTAGGGAGTACACGAATTATGCAGTACTTCTAAAGTGGGCACCGATCGTCGTTTGACGTTCACAATTTAATAAAACGCCAGGATCAGCTGCCGTAGCCCTTCGCCTCACCAAATCGCCAAATTTAAATGTAGTTGTTGAAGGAGCTTGAAAGTTGTAAACAAAGAACGGACCGGGATGAACGAAGAAAGTAAATATACGAGTGTTTACTACACTCAGTTCAAGCCAAAGGGGGCTTGGGTGAGAGCTAGTCGATATATGCTTTGCTGGCACTTCTTCGCGGGCTAGTTCTCGTTCTGCAGCACTGGTCTCTGACGAATGAACGTTTTTTTAGTTCTTATCATTAAATTTGGACACTTCTTAGTTTACGCAGAGTGAAAGCAACACCAATGCTCCAGGTTCCCTAATAACAAAATGAATTGAAAACTGGACATATGATAATGGGCCAAAGAAAGACGCCGAAAAAAATCAATTGTCGAAAACCTGTAATTTTATTTATACGTCTACAGAACCATGTCAAACTGTTTTTATTGTAGCGTGAGCTACACTGGCCGAGGTTGAGCAGTTTCGCGTGGCTCCTGGAGAGCCGTACTGCGCATGCTCGATGAGCAGTGACGTCACACGGCGCACAGAACGTTTCTCGCTTCCCGGCGTCTCTGACGCACCCTACGCGCCCAGCGTCTTCGCAGACCTCCGTTCCGCACGTGGCGTCCCGGTCCACTTGATGATCATGCGAGGGGTGGCCGGGTGTGGAACCTATGGCTCGTGCGCCGCAGCAACACCGGCGTGCGCCTGTGGAACCAGCTAAGCTCTGGGTCGATCGGTGACGCTGCGCCGGAGCCGCTTGATAAATATACATGCGTCACATAATAATGCGTATACCGCGTGTGTGTCATTGAAGCAGCCGTAAGCATGATAACCAAGCTAATCCTAGGCAACCCGGAAAGCTAAGAATAACCAGCTGAACCTTAGCTCCGCTACGTATATCCTGGAATGACCGAGCTAAGCCACTGCTAATTTTTTTTTGCTAACGGAAGAAGCAAACATTAACTTTCAAAATAAAAATGGGAAAATGTACACATTTTCAAACACTGAAACCTCATATTCGCCGCACCTTACGTACAATCATCTAGGCTCTTCGCTGTTGCACGGAACCGCTTTTACGATTATATAATTAAAAACACGTCAGTCGATGTCAATAGGATCTCACGCGTCGGGTACCTGCGGACCTTCGATAGTTATGCTCATCAGCTCGTTCATATGGTTGGGAAGAAGATGGCGTCTTTCTGTCGAGCAAACCCTGTTGAGGGCCGAAACCGAGCACTCAGCAGTGCCTACTGTGAGCGGCAGCAGCAGCCTGCAGGATATGGCAGCTGACGCCCGCAGGCTGGGAAACATTGTGGCATGGTGAGGCTGAACGAGCAAAGATGTTAAAAACGCAGTGGACGTCAAGTCTCCCTGAATTCACCTGAAAATGTCCGATTTTGTGTCCAATTTGCTTCCAATTTCTTCATCGTATCGCAGATCGGCTGCTGGAAGAACTGCTTTCCAGTCTACAACTTGTTTCTTTTGCGACAAGCACACGTAAACAACACCGCAGATCTGTAGAGCAGACTAGGAGCCGTTGCGGGAGATTTAATTTAATTTCTTTATGAAATTTGCTTTGGGTTGTATTACTTGCTTCCAATATTGATTAGCGTTGTTTTTATTTAAAATAATTCTTCACTTATAGTTTCGGGCCTCGAACCGCATCCCTCCCTTTTTCTTTTCACCTGACGTCTACTGCAGCTAAAGCGTCCAATGAGTCTTCATATTTTTCAGGAAAATTTGGTCGCTCGTTAGAAGTAAAACCCTTTGGATTAAGGTAGACCGTTGCGTATTTTCTCTGTCTGTTTCGCTTTAGATGGTAGCGTAGTATTTCTCTGCACCGTTTATTGAAGCTTGACCAAACTGCCCAGATGTTAGTACAAGAATTGACATGAGCAAAATTTAGAGATTCCAGGGGTGGGGGTACCCAGAAAAACTAGATGTCTACACACCCCCGGGGTGTGTAGAGAATCACTGGAAGCAACATTACGTTAGCGCACGTCAGATATTGCCCGTGAACAGAAAACACTGCCGCAGCGGTTAAACGGCGGCGAGCGCCACAGTTTTGTTCATGCCTAACTCATCCCGTGCGGGCGTCTTCCAGAAAGATGACAGCATCGTTTATCGTCAGCTCCACGTCTAGTGCTGTTACGGTGAATGTAACTTGCGGCGGAGTAAGCCAAGGCGCTGGTCATAGTAGTTTATTTTCTTCTAAGAACCCAACTACTGCTATTCGTATCGTTGTTGACCAAATAACATATTTGCTTGATTCTCACACGCCCATTTTTTTGCTAAAAGTAGCCTTCAAATTCCCATGCGCGTTACAATACTGCGCAACAGCGAAATCGGCGTCAAAGCTGCAAGCGGCGTCTCCATGGGCGCGAACTGCTCCCGAAATTCAACGCAATTTCATCTAAGACAATCCGTCAACATCGCGCGTGAAAATTTCGGGGTGCCCATTCCTCGATGGGAATATATATTGACCAGCTGTTGCACATATTTATGTTTAAATTATTTTTCATATTAAGTGTTTTTTTCAAATCTGTATGAGGAAACTTCCCTGTGCGTTACGATCGGGGGTGCGTTAGAATCGTGCAAATACGGCACCCCCATTCCCAAAACTACAGGGCAGTCGCTTGGTTTCCATCCACGTCGGGTGGATTTCGGGATAAAAATGAACTTCGGGGTCCCTAGTTCAATTTCAAATGTCCCGGGGTGGGGACACAATCCCTTCCGCGGCACTCAGGTTGATATGTGATTTCTGCGTATCCAGAAAGGAATAAAACGTTACCGTTAGAAATGACGCATGAAATCGCTGTTGTCCTAACAATCCAAGCACATGAGGTGATGGTTTTTAAGTTATCCGTGGAACCAAGATTTTACTTCGCTATCGTAGTATTGCTTCGATGCGTCGAAGCGAATTTAAGTCATTGATTTTTTTGTCTTCGTTCTCACCTTTTTCAGCTCCTCGACAGGTGCCAAGGGTGGGGTAAGAGCGCTCTGAAGGCAGTTGTTCCTGCCCTTGTGTATGTTATTAGCTGAAACTTTGGTATTTGTAAGGCCTGGCTAGTCTACTTTCTTCGTTTGGTTAACCACAACGAGCGTTTGCTTGTGGTTGATATAGGATTAGTTACAACCACTTTTTAATTGATACACTGAAGAGTCGCAAGTAGTGTGTTTGAAAAAAAAATCTGGACGGAAATGACCAGCATGTTCCGGCTCATAAATCTGTTTCAATAAAAACAAGTTGCGACTATTTCCACTACAGCCGGCATAAGATGTAGACGTGAACTCGTCGACACAGCAGCTAGACCAGACATTTGTCAAGTGACACTTATACACGAGGCATTCAGCAATACCTCATTACAAATTTAAAGGGGCCCTGAATAGTCTTCCGAAGGCAGCGATTTCAAACGCGCAACCATCTCTTCCGAAGCCCTCCGCATCATACAGAGTAACACCCCTCAAAAGATGGTGGAGTTGGCGTGGGCCCCGGCTCACACTGGCCTGCCGGGAAACGAACTTGCCCATGCCATTGCCCGCGATCTCACACTCCGGGCTGGTGTGAGCATCGTCCCCCGACACGGCGCGCGCTCCTCCAAAGAACGTCTAATGCCGTTAAACGACATTGTGGAGCACTACCGACTCTCTCGTCGTACTTTCTCCCCCACCCATTCCTCCATCCCGTCTCAACAAACCCTCTCCTGGCGACAGTTGCAAACGGATTCTTTCCCATGCATAGCTTGTCTACACCACATCCACCCCTCTTCATTCCCGTTTCTCAACTGTCCTCAATGCGGTTAACGTGCCACTCTGGAACACTCCATGGCCCTTACCCTCAAATCTACAGCAGCAAGGCGTTGGGTAGCTCTAGCCATGAGATTCAGGAGGACCTGGCACGCAGAGTTACCGAAGTCGCGGCCGGCCTTCCCCAACCGCCATCAACCCTCAGTAACCGTGGATCAAATAAAAGTTTTCTCACTGTTTATCTCTCTCTTGCTCGCCAGATTACATGTTCACGGCAACATATACAAGACATTACTTTTCTGCCTGAAGCAGAGGCAGCACAAACATATAAAATTGGCTGCGTATCTGCTCCTTTCGTTGCAAATGACGTCAAAAGACGATAGTCTTTATCGGCTTTTGCGAAGTAAATGCCTCCCTTCGCTTTACTGCTCACCTCTCATGTTGTTCCTCTTGCGTCGCGCTCCTCCCAAGGTAAAGACGCCAAATGTTTGCTTAAATCATTTTAAATTTTGCGCGTTCTACTGCTCCAAACCGGGTGTCTCGATGCGAACGCTTCCGTACGGCGAAGACGCGCGTTAATCGAGGCGCCCTACTTCAACGTTTATAGAACCGCGTTTCCCTACTCCACGTGCGGTGCAAGCAGAACGTGGAAACTATCTAGTGGAACCTTTCGTAACTGTTGCCGGTTGATTTCTTAAAATGGCGCCAGAAGCTATACGCCTCGAGCTTCGCGATCGCTGCGCCGCCTGCCGCCGCTTCTCCGCGGCGTTGACGGGATTTGCGCTGAGTGGCTGATAGGGGTTCGTGCAGTGTTTTTGTTTTGTTCTGCTTCTTTTTGCCTTACCGCGCCCTAAAAAAAAAACTTGTTATGGTGACGTCTATAAGCAAACAGTACGTTTAGGTCACTTAAAAAGCAGCTGCGCCTTCGTAGAGTACGCGATCGCCTGCAAGAGCTACTCGAGGACGCGGTTCTGCGCGCTTCGTCGCCGCTCCTCCGGGCGTCGGCGACGGTTGCAGCATATCACCGCTGTCACCTCTAAATACGCCAAGCACAAATGAATTCTACTGTCGCCTCATTTAGACCTGATACTGGCACAGTGAGAGGGTGCAGCGTGGACAACGAATGCGGCTTTGTTTCGAATATATACGTCGCAGTAAAATACGTTTCGGGGATGTGATTACCTTATCCCGGATTACCAATCCCGAGTAATGTGATTACTTGTGCCTTTTATAAGAATATAACCCACGCGAAAATGTTAAGTATATTCCAAGCCTGTACGTCGTTAAATATTTGCCCACACACGCCTTATAGCAAGAACCAAGGCAAGCTAATGAAACCACGGAAAAATAAATGCTGTGCAGGTGCGGAAGAAACATAATAGCTCTAACGGAAATGAAAGAAAAAAAACAGTGCAGCTTCTGACCTGCTAAAGACGTTCGTCGAAACTGAAGCCAGGTAGGGTTCATCAGACCAACTATACGCGAATTGCTCTGCTATTTCGCCAGACATCGGTGAGAAGGGGGGGGGGGGGGCGCTGTGTACAAATGCGGAGCGGGATCAAGCAATGAACGTTTTAGTAATCACACACACAAATCTTGCGTTCACTTTCCTTTTGTTTTTCGACTTCGACGAATAGCTGATCGTACGGCGGACGCATTTTTGGAAGTATACAGGGTAGGCAGTTCAACAAGCGATGAAAGGTGTCGTTGGAAGAGTGTGGCATGTGATAAGGCCCTTTGATTTCAGTTTCTGCTTTATTCTGCAGGCTCCCTGAGCCATATGACGATATTTCGAATAAGCATTTAGTCGCGGACGCGGATTATATTCTAACCCCGTATCCGCGCTGCTCGCAGAGGATATATGTAGCAGATGAATGTTTGCGGGCGCTCACTACACGGCAAGACGACTCTGTCGTGAGCTGATCCCCGAGTATAATTATGCATTGTCCATCGTACTTTTGTTGAATATTCCCGAAATTAACACAGACTGGCTTGTAAATGGTGGTGATCAATATCTGAGGTATAATATTGGCAAACGTAAATGGTGTGCTGTCAGGTATGAGTGCTCCGCTGATTATGTAAGCGCACAAAACTGATTTACATCGTAGTGTATAGCCGTAGCATGAACATATGATGAACCTGTGGTTAGGAAGACAGTGTTAGTAAATTTCAGGGCTGTGTAACTACAATTGGCTCCATCATACGCCGGTTACTCGACGCTGGCCTGTGACACACTCCTGGCGCCTATACAGACCGAATATACCACACTAAGATCGCGTCAGAAACATTTACACTCTCGTAAACACACCCCATTTGCGAACAGAGTGACTGCTCCACGTAAACGTGGATATCAAACGCCCGCAAACGGTAAATCTCGGTCGTGAACGTGCCGCAAAAGCAGCGGCGACAGTGGGGAGCGGGACGCGGACTCCCGCGGCTGCTTTCGAAACGGACCGCTAGGGGGATTTCAGTGGCGCCCCTACAGGCCGCGCTCGAGGCGTATAGTGGCGCGGGCGACAGCAGGCGACGGCGGAGTGAATTCTTTTTCTGAAGTTGATGAAGTATTTAATTTCGCAAAAGTCAAGCATGTTTGAATTTTTATAAAGGAACACTGCAAATATCACTTCTGTATTGATTTGTTGTCTCATATTTCCGTAATGTCTTGTTCTTCTTCAACAATGTTGACAAGTATGAACATTACACCAGACCAAGACGGGTAGATTTAGCTGTGACTATATAAGACTATTGCGCAGGCATTCTTTTGCTTTGGCCGGGTGGCTGAATCGAGTCACAGACAGATAGACGGACAGACATACAGACATACAGACAGACCAAAATTTCTGGGTTTTAGTAGCCCAAGAAAGACTATCGTATTTAAAAGGGGTCTTCCTTTCCTGTTTTGTTTACTTGTCAATCCTTGTCGCCATTCTGACCCGCTCTGGCATAAATGTGCGACCCGGACGCAGCCTCTATGACGCAGCTGGCTCTGAAGACTACGACGCCGCTATTGGCGGGTTACCTCAAATGATTCAGCCAATCAGCGTTCCCAGCTCTGGAGAAAACGCGGGTGCTCATTTCGGCGGTTCCGGCGCGGCACTCCGGCACGGCGAATCTTAGTACTAGGGGCGAATGTGGATCGTCCCCATTCGTCACACGAGCTTAGCTGAGCTTGCTGATACAGCGCGTCGCTTGCAAGATGTGAATAACTCTGAACTCTGAAAAACACCCGTTGTCTTTCAGGCGGAAGCACCTATACACGCGTGACCGCGGCAATTATTGCCTGCACGGTGGACAAGTCGCCCACTTTGTGGTGTATGCGGCATACGCCGCAGCAGCTAAAGCTTCTCAGCGCCCGCCAGAGTAGGTCTGTCGCTAAAAATCAGTTTAGAAATGCGTGAAAGGGGGTCATAGTGCGGTGAAAAATTGTGCGGGGGATTGTCGTCGGCGCGGCTTCGTAAAGCAGTGACGAAATAACAGCGGCGATGCTAAACCTTTTCTGTTCGACCCGGCCTCGTAGGGACCTGTTCGCCACGACAGCGCTGCGGGGACATACGCCAGAAGGCCGCTAGTTGCCGGTGGAAATGTTCAACTCCAATTACAACGTAGTCGCACGCAAAATCGAAACTTTCGGAAACCTGTTTAGGGCCCCTTTAAGGAGGCTTAAAATAAAGTGTCAGTTGAATGATTACTGCGTGCTGTTGTAAAGAGTTAACATTAAAACAGCTCCCGGACAGCGGTGCGACGGGCGAGTTTATAGCGGCACTCAGCAACGGCTGGGAATAAAATGGGGCCACCTTTATTTCACAGCAGTTCCAAAGTTATTCAATTTGTGCAACAAAAAGGATACAAGTCATACGTAAGGAATTGGAGTCATACAACGAGGGCCACAGATAATGTATTCAACGCATTAGCCTAGATAAATACACCATTGCACCGGAAGAAGGCGATGCCCCTTACAGTAATATGAGCACTGGACGGCTGTATAACCCTGGTGTTAAAAGCTAGGACGAATTCTGGCTAAGAAGGAAGTAAATACTCTGAGAGTGATAGGATGCATTGATTCAAGGAATACGTCTGGGTTAGGTTAGCCCAGTCGTGTTTACATGTTCCAGTGAATTATTTAAGGCTGCAATAATACTACACGCATAGGGTGTCCTGACATTATACATTTTGCCTCAGACGTCTCTTATTCAAGGTGTTTTATTATAGGTGGGTGGTAAGAGATATTGCAGCAGTTAGAAGTCACTAGCCTAGACGATCAACGGACTAATGAAAGTAGATGGGACGGAGGCGGAACATGGCGTGGGTGGACGTATAATTGTAGTGTGCTGCATGGGCAAAAAATTAAATATATTTGGATTGTCAAGAACCAGCGTTTTTTCCGTGCAAACAGCCATTGGGTGGTAAATGAGGCTTTATAATAACAAAAACATACGAGGTATGAAAAAAAGGTTGCTGAGGTGGCTTTCAAAACATATTTCGAACAGAAACAAATACAGTTAAATGCAGACGTTCATTTCTATACGGGGCATGACAGTGTGTACATGACATCACAGGCACAAAATACTATGCAGCTTTTGAAGTGACTAAAACCGGAGTGTAATTAAAACGTATCCCTAATTTCGCAGAGAGCAAATTCTTTGTGTTTTGTTGTTTCTGTTTGATTTCATTTTGCAGCACCCGGCACGAGCGGTTGTGGTCGAGAGTACCCTGCAGGGCGGCCAGGTAATTTCCCTGTTAGGTCGAGCACGTGTTAAGTGGCCATGTCCGGGAAGGGTAAATCAGGAAATACCGAATATTGGCCGGGAACTTTGAAAGGTGTTCCCTATGAAAAGTACACGCCCATATTTCGGAAAATTACCGCTATTTGTGTACAACTATTAAAAAACCGAATAGCCAGGAGGCCATACTAATACGTTACAGGGTCTTATAAAAAGCTTTAGCTTGCGTATACATATTCGGATATGTGTGTTATGATGTCGTTTCTATTGTTCTTCTCTCAAGGCTTTTTTGCTGAGTATATGCGCCTTGTGTAGTTTTCAGGCCACAGCAAAGCAAAACTGAGGTGACACTGTTCGAAAACGAATCCTTCGTGCCAACAGAAAAAGCATACAGGTATTATATTGGTGGATAACAATCCAACTGGAAGAATAATGCAAAAGGGTTACTCGTAAGCTTAAGCTCTGCCGCCTTCCTCAGACCTTTTCTTTCAACCTACGCCGTAGACCGAAAATTTGACGGCGTTTGTTTACACCAGCTTTGAGGGACCAGATAAAGGCTTATTTTCAGTTAATTCTGGCAACTTCGTAACTGGGCTGATGATTGCTAGCATATGAATATACATCAATATTGTCCCTTAACGAATGAAAGCTGTCCATAGCAGGCAATAACATCGCATATAAAAACATTCTTGCGTACCAGCGCGTTTAACCACAAAGAAACACAAGCAGAGAAGAATAGCTTCACTCTCCTGTAGTTGTGCTTGAAGGCTGGAGTACCTTGTGTTTTTTGAAGGTTTTTAAGCTAACGTCGTTACGAAGATAAAACGGGAAAAGGCGGTGAAATCACAAGTGTCCATGCAAGTTTATGCGCCCGGGGCTGTGGTGTACGCGAGAATAGGAAAGGTGAAATGGCGCTTTCTCCGCTTCGACGAATAATTTATTAAGTTTAGAAGAAACCAGCTGAACATGAAAACAAAGGACTAAATGATAACAAAAACTGACAGGGACAATGCCAGCATTGTCCCTGTCAGTTTTTGTTAATATTTAGTCCTTTGTTTTCATGTCCAGCTGTTTTCTTTTAAACTTAATATGCACCAACTAGCCCAGCAACAAACTCTCCTGAATAATTTATCTCATGCGGATCTTGCAGGCTCACCCTTACTTCTGCTGAAGAGGCAGCTGGGGGTAGTCATAATTAAAAGTTCGGCGTATAATGTCTAAGTAGACGAGCTTCGAAACAATCAGCCGGATTTTAACTTTGGAACAGACGAAACAGCACTGCTGTCTTCTTGGCAGTGTAGCTGTCTTCTTGGTTCATTCTTCTTGCGTTTCGTACTTTTTGCGCTGATGGGTAGATAATCAATATTCAAAATCTCACCCAGCTCCCATTCCGCTTGAAAAAAAGGCAGTAAACCACGGGAACTAGTGCTGTAGAACGCAGAATTACTGTCACATTGGACATGAGGGGGTGAGCTTTTTAATGCAGTAGAATTTTCAAGCTTATACCATGGTGTGGTTTTCAAATTGCGGGAAGCAGAGAAAATGTTTGAAAATATTGGAGATAAATGTTTCTTCTCCTGAGAATATATAACTTCTAGCGTCCAAACGCAGAGAAAACTAAAACCCTTGAAGCCCATTTGGCCAGTTTTACACTATTCGCGGACATACTGTCCTGTTTGGAAGAATTTTAGGAGCATGAAGTGCGGGCAAGTGAAGTGGAATAAAGATTTAAAATGCTTAAGGTTTGTTTCAAATGTTGCCTATATACTCGGTTAGGGATATACCGGTTTTAAATAGGTGTAGGAACGTGGAGGGCTGCCGCAACTACCATGGCACTACAAATCACAAACCATTGACCGCAATAAATATTGAGGGCCTCCTTTAAGGCGACCTGGGTGTACATCCACCGAACTCTTGGTTGATGCTGCATTGTGAAGTTTAAACATTGCTCATTAGAAATGTTAAGAAGTGTGGAGATTTCTTTTTTTTCTCTAATACGCGACAGAAAGGAAAGCACCATGCATCGTTTGCACCCACACTGGTTTGCAATTTGGTTTCATGCTGTCTCATCTTTGAAACATTTCTTCGCCAGGCCTTGGTAACGTGTCCTTTTCTTTTCAAGCACAGCTTGTATAGGTTTAAACCAGCTCGCAGTCCACTAGGTTTAGCCGTGCGAACTTAACGCCGTGTCATAACAGCCAATGGGTCCAAATTGCCATCGAGTATGATGTCCCCCGCGCGCCAAGAGAAAACGGTGCTTTGAAGCCCACTTTCCTTGTAAATGCAAATAATCTGTCATAAAAACTGGAAAAACGACCCACGCGTTCCAGGCTTTGATCGGTTGTGGCAGTTAGACAATTTTTACGATTAATTTCAGACTTCCGTTGTGTGCAGGGTTCGCGAGAGAGGATGTAGAAACAACAGCAAACGTAGTTTTAATGCGCAAGCAAAATTGGGAGTGCGGGATGCGGCCGAGTACGGCAGTAAATATTTTCAGGCCTAAAGCGTTACAGCAGCAGAACCAATGCAATGAAAAAAAGCCCAAGTAATAGACATACGCCTATGGGAACGCTCACCATTAAACCTAAAATTGTATTTTCATTTCTGGGGAATCTAAGCGTCCCGCATTTGTTTTGTTGCGGACGTGGGAATAATAGTTTCGAACCATGTAATTTATTTTGTTATAACAGTTCAATATCGCTTATTTGAATGCACGCAATACAACTCCCGGTTTGCTCAAACTGACGCTGTGTGTTCAACAAGGTTTCTTTATTTTGGAATACAGTTTATTTAAAACGAGTGTTGGTTTCCTCCAAGTTCGATTTGCCGAGTTTGAAATTTATTATGTTCTAATGTGAAGATTTATTGTATATATCACTGGGAGTCTTTATTGTGAGCGCTTTGTCCGTACACAGGGTATTCCCGCCACCAAGGCCGACGACGACGACGACGGGGAAACGCAAGATAGCAGTACCCCCGACGCCATTGACTAAGAGTGGTTCACCAAAATTGTCAACTACGCGGATGTCACCATCAGCGATGCGAACGCGCTCTGCAACGCCACTTCTTCATGCCAAAACGCTTGAGCACTGTATTTCCTTCCACGACTTGTCTGATAAACAGAAACGTATTCATATGGTTGTACGCATTTATTTCGCATTCCCCCCCCCCCTCTTGATGGAGGTGATACCCAGCAGCACCCGGAGATGTCCGGGTGCATTAATATACCAAAGAACCTACTTATCTTCATTATGAGCGTGATTGTGGCCACTGCAGGACGAAAGCCTCTTCCAGAGATCTCCAGCCACGTCTACGTAGTGTTAGCTGACTCCACCCTTTCCCCAAAATTTTCATAGTGCAGAACAAATGTACTAGCATGTCCGAATTGAGTAATGCGTCAAACGCACAGTTCGGTCCCACATACGGATGCGCCAGTATACAGGGGTCCCACCTATGAAGCACCAAGATTTTAAAAAAGGGCAATGATGTTACTTCAAAACCTACTGCATAATATTTCTAATACAGTTGAGTAGTGTCCAGTGATTTCTTAGTAATGATATTTATTGATATATAATTAGGTAATTGTAATTATTTCGGTTTAATTAGGTAATTGTAATTATTTCCTAACTCGAGAAGAACTGCCCCAATCATTAAAGTGTCGAAGAGGCACCTTTATGTGCCCCCGAGTTGAATCGAACTGCAGTGCTTTCAGCGACGCACTAATGGCGTACTCAGTTATTTTGACTGATAAGGAAACGCCGCGAAATATGAAAAATACCACGTGACGGCGGCGCCCCCCCATCTCTCTTCATAAACGAGCACCCACAAACAGGGTGATTTAAAGAAACCCTGCAAAACTTCTTGAACTTATTTTGAAACCCTAAAAGTTGCAGAACGTAGTCACCCAACACACCCAGTGCTTAGATTAGGAGGTCGTAAAGTATCTCAGCAAAAAAGTACTGCTCCATGCCCATCAGATAATTTGAAAACTCGCTCAAAAGATTTTTCTCTCTTTCCCGGTATTGACGTTCTTCGACGGCTCTAATTATGCCACTAAGGCCATGTAGTGGCTGTTGGCTGGTTTTACTTCACTTGCAGCAATGAACGCTTTTCCATAGCAACTTAAGAAAAAAGCAACAAAAACAAAGCAGAAATGGAAGGCGTATCTGGGGCGATGAGCAAATCACGCAGTGCCGCTCAGTGCTGGCGATAACTATAGCTTTCGTAGTGGTTCCAGACGCGAAGGAAAGAGTGAAGGCGCTTATAGAAAGTGTTGCACGGTCCCTTTAAAGCAGCTGCTTTGCCTGTCGCACGCCCCAACTAACAACCCATCACCTTGGTAATGGCATGGAAGGAGCAGAAACAGCAAGTTTCCTACGGCGCAGTTAAGGCACAAACACGGTCGCAATTTTTTCTTTATTTCTCTCCTTTATTTAATTCTGGCTAATTCAGCCGAAGCCAGCGGGTGTTGGTTTAGGATGCGTGCCTGAGCGCCGTCACGTGGTATTTTTCATATTTCGTGGGTTTTTTATCAGAATAAATGAGCACGCAATTATTACGTCGCTAAAAATACAACAATTAGGTGCCCCTCGTGCGCACCTAGAAGTGCTTCGTGAAAACTTGAAAAGGAAACTCCTCGGTCTAAACTGCTCGAGCAATACCGGCTGAGAGTACGGACAGTGAAAACAGGTGAACGGTGGGAGTGCCCATGGCACCTGCGTAAGCAAGGAGGATGGGGGCACGGCACTTACCAAGATTTTTGATCTGAGGGCGAGGGGAAATGGACAAAGAGTGTAACTCTGCATATCATTGAATATTGACTGTCGATAATTATCCCTGTGTTGAAAGCCGTATGCACCAACCATATGCAGCTCCAATGTACGCTCTCACCACTGCGACCAGCTGTTTTGCAATTTCGGTGTGAAAAAATGAGCAATACAGTCGGAAAGTTGGGAAGAGCGTAGCATCATTCAGATATTTTAATTTGAATAAATTACTTGCCTTGTGTTTTTACATTTTGTTTTGTGGAATTTGCTTGCACGTTCTCCTCTTTTCATGTTCCCCTTTCTCTTTCTTGGGGGGACTTGCCGAACCTGAATTGAAGTCCTGGCTACATGCCGCTGGTTCACATAGTATGGGTTTACGGGTATCTCACGAAGCTTGATAGGGGAGAGGCTTTTTAATATGAGGTAATTTTGGGCAAAACCAAATGATATGGCGCAGATAAACTTTGGCTGTGGAGTGGCACTAGGGACAGCATGGTGTAGCGGCAATCATCAATCATTTGCGTAGGGTTTTGGGGTTGTAGACTGGCATCGGCTGAGCACTTGTTTAAGAATACCTCAGCAGCTCTTGGGCGTTTAGGTATAGCAGCGATTAATGTAGATGGGGTAGGGTTTTTGAGGCGAATTTTTTCCTTCTCTTAATGGCGTATCTGCACCATTGGCGAGGATGAGACGTCAAAGGAAGGCGTCACTATGCAGAAGACAACCGAGATATGTGGACGAAAACTCTCCTGCGCAGCTGAATGAGCTGACTGGTTTCTTGGTGAGCAGGCCCCTTCACGACCTGGTGACCAATTGGTGCATGTGTAAATTGTGGGTATGTGGTGAATAATAAGTGGGGTGCGTTAGTCGAGTTCTTGACGATTTGTTATGCTTCATATACTGTTTATGGGTAAATGTTTGTCGTATTACATGAATGCCTTTTCAATTTTATTTCAGATTGTCCTGTATCAAAATCAAAGGTTGCGTTCAATAGGCATGCCAGTGACTGTAATGTAGGTAACGAAGTGTTAGAAACAGTAAGTGATTACGGCTACCTCGGGAACTCATAAATGCTGCTCGCAATCATGAAAAAGAAAATACCCGTACAATAAGCATACGCGTGGGCTGCTTTTGGTAGAAATTTTGATATCCTCATTAGTAAGCTTCCTCTGTCAATTAGTAAGCTGTTATATAACCAATCACTTCTTTCACTAATGACGTATGGGGCAAAAACTTGGGGTCTCTTTAGGTGTCAGGAGAGGAAACTTATGTCGGCCCAACGGGCTATAGAAAGAATACTGCTAGGGGTCACGCTTAGGGATAAGAAGGCATGCAGTGGTTTGAATTGGTGTGGAAGATATTCTGGTGGGCAAGATAATCAGGCTCTGGTGTGGAAGACTGGTGTGGGAGATATTCAAGCTCAAATTATGCGATCATAAAGACGCGGGTTCAATTTCTGTCGTTCGCAGAGGAAACACGCAGAGGAAACAGTGTATCTAGGGGCACAACAGCGGACCTGTCATGGCTCAGCGGATCACTCGACGTTACGTGGAAGTGTAAAGATGAGGATCTGGGCTACAATCATAGCGTCGTTACAACCACAATACGGGGTTCCAGCTACCGAGCTAAGCTATGATCTGCCTACATCACAGACTGGGACAAGATGCGCAAGCATACTCAATAAGAAGAAGAAAACACAGACGAAGCAGCGTCAACCGGCCAGGCGTACAAGTAGTGGGCTGACAAGCAGAAACGAACATTAGACGAGTTCGCACAAAAAATCGTTACAACGACACAGGCGCCATTCGTCGACAGCAAACTCGCCATCATGTGAGTGTCCCGACAGTCACTAACGAAACGCTGGACACGGCAGCGGCGAAACAGAAAGCTAGCCCGTCGCATAGCCCAACTGAACACGGAAATATCCGAGTACGTGGCCAAACTCAGCAGGAAGAATTGGCTAAAGATCTGCGACAGCCTCCAAGGTCAGCTGTCGGTGGAGAAGCCATGGAAGCTGCTACGCCATCTTATCGACCCTACAGGCAGCAAAACAGCAAGCAACCTCGCACTGACGAAAGTGCTAAACACATACAACGGCGATGATGGCAAGCTGATCAAGGTCCTCGAAGAACGCTACCTACAAACAGAACAAGGAAAAAATCGAACTCCCGCAAGAATATAAGGGCCCGAACAATGAAGACCTCGACAGGTCCTTCTCACTCTGGTCTGGAATCGACGAGAGTAACAAGAGGAGTGCCCCGGGAAGGACGCCATCACGTATAGGCTACTTACAAACATGAACGACAAAGCGGCGCAGACTCTCCTTGAGCACAACACAGCGTGGGAGAGCTCGCAGCTCCCGCCGGAATGGAAAGAAGCAGAAGTGCGCTTCATCCCTAAATCCGGAAAAGCCCCAGCCATTGAAAACATGAGACCAATCTCTCTAACCTTATGTGTGGGGAAGGTCATGGAGAGAATGGCGCTCCGCCGACTCCAAACACACTTGGAAGACACAAATCAAATGCCAAGGACTATGTTCGGTTTGAGGGAGCATCTTTCCACCCTAGATGTAATGCTTCAGCCCCATGAGCTGGTCGTCAAAAAAGGCCACAAGGAACAGCCAAAGGGCGATCCTGGCCCCCGACCTGAAAGGCGCATATCAAATGCGCCTTTGTCACGCATGCAAGCATTCTAAGAAACCTCAACGGAACGAAGTGTGGCGCCCGCACATTCGGATACGTCAAGAACTTCCTGGCCTCCAGAACGGCACAAATATCGGTGGGCAATGAGAAGTCGGAACCTATTGAACTAGGGGAATGTGGCACCCCTCAAGGTATCGAAAAAACTTCAAAGCGCACAAATAGACGGGGACAAAAAGGAGGGACACACACGCGCTTACTCGCAACTGCCGGTTTTATTGAAAAACACAAATTTATACATGAACACAAAACAGATTAAACAAACATTGAGCCGATTAGTGCTTGCTCCTTCCCGTGAAGAATAATGGATGATTTGCTTATACACTTGTCAATATGTTCCTTGATAAAGTATGCCTCTACCAATTCTCTGACAGTTTGATCATTATGCCGATAGAGCACCTCTGTGTCACCAAACAACGGGTCACACTTACACTTTTTGCAATGCGCAGGCAAATTGGCGCTTGTTGAATTTCTCACAGTTGACGCATGCTCATTCAAACGAATGTTTAAACAGCGTCCTGTTTGGCCCACATACACAGACTTGCATGATAACGGGCATCTGTACACGACGCCAATCGCACAACGAACAAACGGCTGCGTGTGGGTGACACCACACTCGTTCCTCTTTTTCTTAGGCCGGTCCTTGTTGTTAACAATGCGGCAGAGACTGCCCAATTTGTTTTTGCAGAGAACAACACCCTTACGCCGTATCGGGGCCCCACGTTCTTCAAACCGTGCGCCATTTTATGGACGTACGGGACTAGCGCACAATGCCACCACACACTGCCGACAGTACAGACGGAGGGAAACCCACCGCCTTAAGGTGAGTAATCTGCTCCGAAAAACTCTCTCCCACCAAATGCTCACACGACTTCTTAACAGCCGACCCCAGACATGACATGGCTATTCCTCTTTTCACTATCTTTGAATGGCCAGAAGAGTAGTTCAGCAACGGCTTCTCCGAACGCGGGTGGTAACGTCAACACGGGTGTTGATTTGAGAGGTCAAGTTTCAAATCCAGAAACTGTATGCACCCTTCAACTGCTTGCTCAAATGTGAAGGTTAGGCCCATCCCACACTTGTCGAACACATTCAAAATGTCGTGTAATTCAAACCTAGGTTCTTCACAGCGCACAAAAACCAAATAGTCATCCACGTATCTGTAGATACGGCATGCATCATCCTGAAGGCATTCTTTTATGCAAACATCCACTCTCCCAAGGAAAATACGGCTTAGTACAGTGGCTACGCAAGAACCGATGCAAACGCCTGCCCTTTGGAGCACGACTTGCCTTTCAAACATTACGATCGCCGACCACAAATACATGGTTAATAACTCCATGAAGCCACCAACAGCTACACCACTCTCAGACTGAAATTTCTGCTCATAATTGTCTTTAACAATACAAGCCTTGACACAGCTCAGTAGTTCTTGCTGTGGGAGCGAATAATAGTGTGGATGTGAAAAACCTCTATTATTCGCTCCCACAGCAAGAACTACTGAGCTGTGTCAAGGCTTGTATTGTTAAAGACAATTATGAGCAGAAATTTCAGTCTGAGAGTGGTGTAGCTGTTGGTGGCTTCATGGAGTTATTAACCATGTATTTGTGGTCGGCGATCGTAATGTTTGAAAGGCAAGTCGTGCTCCAAAGGGCAGGCGTTTGCATCGGTTCTTGCGTAGCCACTGTACTAAGCCGTATTTTCCTTGGGAGAGTGGATGTTTGCATAAAAGAATGCCTTCAGGATGATGCATGCCGTATCTACAGATACGTGGATGACTATTTGGTTTTTGTGCGCTGTGAAGAACCTAGGTTTGAATTACACGACATTTTGAATGTGTTCGACAAGTGTGGGATGGGCCTAACCTTCACATTTGAGCAAGCAGTTGAAGGGTGCATACAGTTTCTGGATTTGAAACTTGACCTCTCAAATCAACACCCGTGTTGACGTTACCACCCGCGTTCGGAGAAGCCGTTGCTGAACTACTCTTCTGGCCATTCAAAGATAGTGAAAAGAGGAATAGCCATGTCATGTCTGGGGTCGGCTGTTAAGAAGTCGTGTGAGCATTTGGTGGGAGAGAGTTTTTCGGAGCAGATTACTCACCTTAAGGCGGTGGGTTTCCCTCCGTCTGTACTGTCGGCAGTGTGTGGTGGCATTGTGCGCTAGTCCCGTACGTCCATAAAATGGCGCACGGTTTGAAGAACGTGGGGCCCCGATACGGCGTAAGGGTGTTGTTCTCGGCAAAAACAAATTGGGCAGTCTCTGCCGCATTGTTAACAACAAGGACCAGCCTAAGAAAAAGAGGAACGAGTGTGGCGTCACCCGCACGAAGCCGTTTGTTCGTTGTGCGATTGGCGTCGTGTACAGAATCCCGTTATCATGCAAGTCTGTGTATGTGGGCCAAACAGAACGCTGTTTAAACATTCGTTTGAATGAGCATGCGTCAACTGTAAGAAATTCAACAAGCGAAAATTTGCCTGCTCATTGCAAAAAGTGTAAGTGTGACCCGTTGTTTGGTTACACAGAGGTGCTCTATCGGCATAATGATCAAACTGTCAGAGAATTGGTAGAGGCATACTTTATCAAGGAACATATTGACAAGTGTATAAGCAAATCATCCATTATTCTTCACGGGAAGGAGCAAGCACTAATCGGCTCAATGTTTGTTTAATCTGCTTTGTGTTCATGTATAAATTTGTGTTTTTCAATAAAACCTGCAGTTGCGAGTAAGCGCGTGTGTGTGTCCCTCCTCTTTGTCCCCGTCTTTTTGTGCGCTTTGAAGTTTTTTCGATGTCATGCACCAACTAGCCATGTTGCGGTATTGCTTTACTCCTCAAGGGGCAGTCCTGTCACCACTTCTGTTTAATCTGGCTCTGTTACCCCTGCCACGCCTTTTAGACCAAATAGAAGGGATCGGGCACGCTTTTGACGCGGACGACATTACAATATGAACGGAGCGAACAGGCTCCGACGGCTCGATAGAGGAGACTCTCCAGGCGGCAGCGCTGCCCGTACAGGAGTACGTAAAGACCTGCGGACTTAGCTGCGCACCGCAAAAGTCGGAGCTCCTCATTGTCCAACCCGGCAAACCGCGCAAGACGCCCCCAGAAGACATCTCCATCCAAATCGAAGGCGCCGAAATCAAACCGACGGACAATAGACGTATCCTCGGGCTCATTCTGCAACACAACGGAAAGGCACACGCTGCCGTCGATAAGATCAAGAACAGCGCGAAAAATATCCTCGAAATGCTGCAAAGAGCATCCACCAAGAATAGGGGCCTGAAAGAAGAAGACGCCCTCCTGCTGGTGCAAGCGTTCATTATATCCAGAATCACATACTCTGCCCGTATCTTAACCTCAATAAGACCCAGAAGTCTACACTCTACACCATCACCCGAAAGGCCACCAAACAAGCCCTACTTATACCAATATACTCGTCGACCCAGCGCTTACAGGCCGTGGGCATGCAAAACACGGTTGACGAGCTTATAGAGGCCCATCTATCCAACCAGCGTCTCTGCCTGAGCAAAACAACCCACGGCCACGCGGTGCTGGACAAGGCAGGCTGGCGCAAGGAACAAGCAACGATAAAGGCACCCATACCAACAGAGTGGGAGAGGTCTATAAACACTAAGCCCCTACCGCGCAACATGGCCCCGGATAAGGATGATGGAAGGAGACAAGCTCGTGCCAAGACGATGTCCCAGTGATTAGGTTAAGACACCAGAGTGCTCTACGTGGATTCGTCACTTGCGAAAGGAAGCAACCGTGCGGCGGTGGTGGTCACTGACGAAGAACGGCTGGTCACTAGCGCTTCGCTGAAGACCAAAGGCCCAACGACGGCCGGGGAGGTGGCCATAGCCATGGCGCTTGTCCAACCGGGTGTCGAGGTAGTGGTTACCGACTCAAAAAGAGCGTACGGACGCTTCAGAAAAGGGGTGATCTTCTCAGAGGCAGCCGCAATTATGTCCAAGGGTAGGGCACCGGGGCGAGCCATAGAGCTCGCGTGGGTGCCTGCCCATACAAAGGTGGCCGGCACCGTTATCGCCGACTACCAAGCCCGGGCAATGACCCTCCGGGCAGGGCAGGACACCGGCACCGCAACCCCAATGCTCACATATAAACAGATTACACATGAGTACAGAGAAAAGCGGTGTACCCTCTCTGAGCCGCATCGCACCCTTACCAGAGACCAGCAAACGATAATAAGGCGAATTCAGGCGGGGTCGCTTGCACACCCCGTCCTACTACACAAATTATATCCAGAACGAGAGGACAAATGCCTATTCCGCGCAGAGAACGTTGGCACTCTTGCACACATTATCGCAGAGTCCACTAAACTCAAGACAGCCATACCTCCCACCCTCTCTTCTCCCCCAACCCCATTCCACGAGCGATGGGAGACCTTGCGGTCCAGCCCCGCCCTGCCAGCCTAACTTGCACTGGCGGCCAGGGGACAGCAGTTTCTGGCCGCATACGGGTCCCGAGACAAGGGAACCGCCCCGTCCGGTGTCTGATCGAAGACACCGTCGTTTCGAGCTTAAAATAAAGTTTCTTCTACTTTTACTACTCCGTACACTAAACCCCTTTGAATGGAATTTATACCTTATGAGAAAGCGTTTGATTCCGTACTCACCGCAGTCGTGCTAGGATCACTAAAAGACCAGGGAATAGAGGAAACCTACATAATACTTCTAAAATACATAAATATGGAATGCATGGGCAGGATCGCCCTCCGATCCTAAAGGGAGAAAGACAGGGTTTCGCCAAAACTATTTGCAGCATGTCTGGACGGGTATTTAAAAAGCTTGAATGGGACAATATAAGATTGAGGATCAACGGGGAATACGGGGAAGTTGAGGGAAGTTGAGTTGAGGGAAATTGAGTGAGACAGCAGAACACATGCAAACAATCCTTGATGATGTACAATCATAAAGCTCGGTCGTGAAGCTAAAATATATATGAATAAATCTAAAGTAATGAGAAATAAGCATACCGAAAGCGTCCTGTTCAGCTTAGGAAACAAACGCTAGAAGAAGTAAAAGAACATTTCTACCTCGGACAGATGATTAGTGCTGACCCCAACCACGAGAGAGAAATCCGGCGCAGAATAGGTGTGGGTTGGAGAGCACTTGACAAGCACTTGCAAATAATGAAGAGTAAGCTACCTCTGTCACTGAAAAGAAAAATCTACAACCACTGCATACTGCCGGTGATGACATAGGGATCTCAAACGCGGCGCCTTACTAAACAACTGGCAAGCATGCTTCGGTCGGGTGAATGGGCCATGGAACGATTAATGTTAGGAGTAACACTCGGGAACAGGAAACGAGCTACCTGGATCAAAGAACAAACTTGAGTAGAAGATATCAGTTCAAATAAGGTAAAAGAAATGGACTTGTCTGTCCATTTAGTGAGACGAACCGATAACCAGTGGACAAGTAGGGTAACAAAGTGGATTCCAAGAGATGGGTTTAGAAGAAGGGGAAGACCATTAACCCGATGGAGGGATAAAATAAAGAAATTCGGGGGTAAACTGTCAACTCGAGGAGCGCAAGACAGGAGCGGTTGGAGGTGAACGGGAGAGGCCTTCGTACTGCAGTGGACCTGAGTAGGCTGATGGTGATGATGATAAGGGCCCATAATATGGTTTTATTCGTTTAGTCGCAAGAAACTACTGTCACTTTTCGCTTTGATGAGACACCTAAGCCTTCCTCTGTAGGAAGTACTTCAGTTTTTATAGATCTGTTTGAATCGTCTTTTTTCAATTTCTCATATTTTCTAAACAACAAAAGCAGCTTTTATATCCCCCTCAAAATTTTGTGAAAACTTGCAACTCTAGTTCCAGTGCGTCGAAGTAGGCGCTTGTCTTCAGGCTGACCCATAGCTCGGCGAGGGGAAAAAAGGTAGAAGAGGTGGGAGGGATGGGTTGTGAATACTCCCGATGAAAATATGTCAGAATGCCGGGTGGAGAGAATTTTTTTATTCTGTTGGGTATTGGGTTGTATATAGTGGGCGTAGCCACGTGGCATGTGGGAGAGTTTTGTCTAGACCCTACGCGTAGTAGTTGCTTCTTGCTTGAGCAACTGAGTTACCTTGAAGTTTGAGCTGGTTGTTACTCCATTGAAGGAAAACCCCAGAAAGCTCAAACATATTTTGAGGCAAATAAAAATTCCAGAAGCGTGTGTATCTTTAGTTAGGGCTAACGTGACTTCATTCATGCAAACACCAAAACGAAATTTCAACCGAATAAAAAATGTATAAACGCCCCATATATGTTACAGTGGGCTCTTCTGCTATCACCTTGCCCGCTGCAGAAATTTAGCTTGTAGTACTCGAAGAAGCAGTTGCAGTGCATGTTCAGGCGGGGAGTAATATCCCATTTCGGGCACACAACTGTGCTAACCGTGCTAGCGCTTGGTATACAGCTCCTGCATCGAAGTCGCTTGTTCATCACAAGTGGAAAATGCCCAACCCCCGCCTCTTCGAATGTGGTAGTAATGGTGGTGCCAGAAGATATGACTCATACCCACTCAGGGGAATTGGCCAGGAAAGGTTTGCTCACTGAGAGAAGCTGTATACTCAGTAATTAAAGAATTACATTTAACGAATGCATTTAAAATAGGTGTTTAGGGGGAAATATAAACAGAAAAGCATAAACTGCCCGAACATGAGATGCAGCACCAGGAAGTGTCGAAACCAATATAAAATCGAAACTATAGAAATTAAAGAAGAGAGAGAGAAAAAATCCATGCAAAATATGTAAAGAAATAAAGAAAATAACGTCACCTCTGGGCTGACTGGGCGAGGCCTTCGTCTTCTTGACAGAAGGAGGAGCACGATTGGTCGGCCGTCCTCTTGGCGCTTTTCCTGTGGAGATCACGCTTTTTGATATGCTGATAATGAACGTCTTGAGAGTGGCTACTCCTTCAACTAATGGCTCTGGCGCCTGTGGAAATTCCGCACATTCACGACGCAGACGAAGATAGCATAGTTTACGAGATGCATGAAACAGCGCCTGGAGAAAATGGTGTACTTGGACAGTGACACCTGATAGTTACGCTTGTCAATCCTCCCTAAAACTGTTGTACAGAGAAGGAGGAGGAGAGAAGGAGACGTTGCAGAAAAGGAGACGTTAACGTGGATATTGGCCATGCAGTCATACGTTTCACCCGTTGGATGTGCTGTTTGTATGGCTGCTTTTGAGCAATTCCTTTCGCCATTTGTTGCCTGCACGGTGATCATCGCTGGTCTCGGAGTGGTTCAGGATGGCTAGGGGAATGTAATCTTCATCGTCACTTCCTGACGAGTCCCTAACCTTGCTGACATCTTCGCCAGTGATGATGTGGTCCAATACGTTCCAAACTTGAGGCCCTAAAACATCAGAAGAATAGCAAACAGGTAGACTGTTTATGCTTCAAAACTATACTGAAAAGCATACCAAATGCAATACCAAAAATGTGCATCAACGAAGACCCACTGTATCAAGTATGATACACGAAAATTTGAAGCAACGCTAAAAAACGGGATAGCCTCAAACATGACAACCAAGATAATATTTTGGTCTGGCAACATTTTCTTAGGAAGATAATAACCGAAACGTTAGGACGAAGCAGAAAACTATTCCTTTTTTTCCGAGTAAAGTGACGCCGGTGGGATGCCTCCGTGCGAGCTCCCGGGTGCGCTCATTTTTCTCGAACTGCCAGAAGGCCCCCACCAGCGCCTTTCTAACTACTCATAAAAGAAAAGTTTGTAAGGGAATCAAAAACAATACTCTTAGCTTTGGTATTAGCTTAACGCTATTTGTGGTCACTTTCTGGCGTCTCATACACCGCATAAGAAATTTGATACGCGGGGCGTCGTGAGGTTAAAGCGCGGAAAAAAGAACGACGGAGGAAGGGGGATCTGACATGGCCATAGTTGGGAGAAGGACTTATCCGTTTGGCTCTCTTCCTCTGTCGTTCATTATTCCCCCCCCCCCCCCCCCCATTCTCCCGATTGGTTGTCGAAGGACGCGGTGATGATGGGTACTATCTCAAGCGGTGACCAGGGGTGGAGAGTCCGACGTGCCCTCGGTTGCTTAAACAGAAATGGCGGAGGTTTGTTGACGAGCATAGTTGTCGTCCCTCAGAGGAGATTGGGCCGAAGGTCAATGTTCTGGGTGGGATGGCGATGGCTGAGTAGGTGGAGGGTTGCGGGGGCCACCTACCCAACAAGAAGCTACGACAGGTAGCCTGGGAGTTACCTTACAAGCATCTGCTTGGAAGGACGATTGGCTGTGCGCCAAAGGTGATGCAGTTGACAAATTCGCGCAGCGTGCGCTGACGCTGCATATCTCGTCGGTCTTCAAAGCCTGGACCTTCTTAAGGCGAAAGTAGGTGCCGAAGCCATGGTCTTGAAGGGTGAAGCAAGAAACAGGACAGCACGCGCTTTTATTGGGCCACATATGCTTCCATGCTGCAATTCAGAAGCCTGTGCAGTTATAAGTCAAGTGTTTTATTTTTCATTTGTACATGTTTATATCAATCTAATCACTACATTTTGTCTCATTATTTTATATTCTATACCACAATTTGAACCAACGTTTCTTTACTTTTGCGGACGTGGGACACTGCAAAACGTGGAAGTAGAAGAAGAAGGAGCCATTTAGATAGCGGTTGACTTTCGGGTCTGCCGCTGCGACTATAAGGGAAATCGGTAAGACCTGAGCCGAATTTGTTGGAACCTGTGATTAATTTTGAAGATGCATTCGTGTTTTGGTTCCCGCCACAAGTACTGTTATTCTGTTAGTGACAAATGGCCATATGTGTTGATAGTCTGCGGAAAATGCGCGGCGCTAAATCAACGCGTGATACGTTTGCCGTTCCTAAGCGCAGAAAAGTTAGCCAGTTTTGTAAAGTTCAGAACTGGGAAGAACTGTTTCGTGCATAGCACACTCAGAGGGCTTCTACTCTGTTTTCGCAGCACGCACTGCACTCGTCATCAGGCATCTGTGGGGAGCCAAGGTGGACGTCGAAAGCTGTTGCCACCCGCTTAATGATGTCGGGTAGGCCACGCGCTAATATTATCGCTACTTTCTAGATATAAAAAGGGGCATGTTGCGGAACATGGGAAACAAATTTTTTACCAGGTATGTGCAATTCAACGGACGAGTGCGGTCCCGGCATGACGTGTGCCAACCACCAGTGTGTCTGTCCGTCGCCGGAGGGTGTGGCCTACAACGGACTTTGCAACTCCACAGGTGAGTCTACCGCTATATATATATATATATAAAGCTGGCCCCGTGTGCAAGCGGTATTAGCCTCTTGAACAAAAACAAAGACCTTATTTTGTAAAGACTCGTTGATATACTTGATTGGCGAGCCGGCAAAGCTTGTATAGTGTTTGTTGAAATACTTGTTTAAAATATAGGGGCCTTATGACTCCGGCCATTCCAGCGTTCGCCGTTTCTTGGATAACGGTCTACTAGTTCCGCACCAACTCTAGCACGAGTACAGTGCAGTTACATCAAGGTGGAGGTTTCCACGAGTAGGATCGGGCAGCTATAACTGAAGGGAAAATAACTGCGTGCGTAATGTGACCGATACCATAAATGGTGGAGGGGATGTCCTTTGAAGATACGCACTATCTCTCTATGCCCCCCCCCCCCCCCAAGGTGGTACTGTTAAGAGCCAGTCGCCTTGAGGTCTTTCGGTGGCCATCTTGACGTGGTCTGGTCACTTGCCGAACTACAAGGCACTATGGGCGGGCAGGACAAGGTATGCTAGACACGCGCTGAAAAGGACTTAAACTTAGCAGTGCACATGACTGGCTTCATGCGAAGATGAATTTCATAATAATCTTGGCTTGGTGACAGCGATTTTGTTTTCGACGCGTTACAAATGTCTTTAAGAAGTGATTCGACTGAGCCTCGCTACAATAGCGACTCTCCGTAGGGGCTTGGCTCATCCCTCGCAAAAGTACGCGCCGTTATGTAGATGCTGTGAGGCTAAAATGCGAGACGATTGATTTCTCCCCGGAAGTATAAATCGATGGTGGCCCCTTAAAAACAGGATCTCGTCTGATTTACGCTCATGGTTCGATATAGACAAGTGCGAATGTCAGCTTCCGGAATTTCTCTGAAACTAAGACGCAAACATATAAAGGGAGAATATTTCTGTTATGAAGAGTGCGAAGCCCGAAGCCTGAAAGTAGGTTTTAGTGCAGAATATAAGTTGTTCTGGATGAGAACGTGGTTTCAGAATTAGAATGGACCCGAAGTGGCGTTGGCGTTTTTTGCGGAAAACCTCTGATAGTAAAAAGCAATGGTGCGTTTTAACCACCCGTCATAGCAACTCTATAAACTGCACCACTACAAAAGTGTTTGCTTTCTTGGGAGAGAAACCGACTTGCGAGTTGTCAAGTTATTACACCTTTCATTACCCCTAAAGTAAAGCCCATTTAACAAATATCTTTCATTATACATCCATTGTCAATCTAGCTCTCATATTTCATCGAGGGAGATTTTTTTTCATAAATTTGCGCGGAACTGTAGGGTACGATCACATGTGCCTTATGTGAAACCAGCCACGAATTAGGGTGGCGTCGGTAAAATGGAAGACGAGCTAGTTGGTGAACTTACATCATTGGAAGTTCAGCGCGAACTAAAAGAGTCACAAGAAAAGTGGGTGAAATGGGCCCTTACTATCCACTGAAAAGTTTATTTTCAAAGGAAACACATGTATGCCCCCTCAGGGCCCAACAAAAAGGCACGTGTCCCCGCTGCACGTGCGCATAGGAAAAAGACAAGGAAAGCCCGCACTCGCCATCTACCCTTCTACGACGTCGTTGACTGTTCGTCTTCATTGAGTTGGATGGTATTCTCTCTCCCCATTTCCCTCAGGTGGAAGAGTGTCGTTCCCGCAAAAGTTGGGTGAGGCCTGTACCACCGACGCCAACTGCTCGGTATCAGCATTCTGTCTGAACGGCCACTGCGACTGCGCGGAGGGATACAGGCCAGTCGACGAGCGTCACTGCACCGCCATTCATGCCACAGGTATTTGAGCTTTTTTCTACTCATACGATGGGAAAAGCCACGTATTTCACCAAAAGCCACGTATTTCACCAAAATAGCTAGCAGGCCCGGGCCTCTAAACGGCGCCTACCCCTTCAGACAGACGTATTAATAAAACCTGCTGATGGGCTAGTTGGTCCAAGGTCATCATAGTGGAAGTTAGCGCTTCAAAAAACAAGACAGATGACAAAAAAAAAACGGACAGGACGAGCGCCCGTCAAGTTCGTTTTTCTGTCGTGTTTCTTGTTTTTTGAAGCGCTAACTTCCGATATGAAGACAGAAGTATATTTGCCTAAGAGCCACTCCCTCGTAGCTGTCTGTATTATTCTCACTGCGCTGTCTGTATAGTAATGTCCATAGGTAATTACATGTCATTTAACGTCCTTTATAGAGGATTCATCTGGCGTCAGGCGGGAGCGACTAAATGTCAGTTAGTACATAAAATAACTACGCAATAAAAGGGAGACATTGACGAAGTGAACACGGACACACACGACGCAAAGGCGAGACACGTCTTCACTTCGTCCGCGTCTCCGTTTTTTGCGAAATTGTTTTATCTAGTTATGGAGAACCAACACGCTCAGGAGGCTACCCTTATTCAGTTAGTAGTAATATTTAAGCAGTTTCGCTGTAACTCCGTGTCAGTAGCCAAGGAACTTCCCATTCGCCCATCATCTCACTTGAACCTGAACAGCTGCTTTGGTGGCGCAGTTGTAAAAGTGGGGATTCTGATGCGTGGGTGGCGCCCCAGCTTCTGAGGTGGCGCATACCGTGCCACCGTACAAGTCCCTCCCATGCCCAGGAGCTTGGCTGCTTTTCGGAGAACAAGAGAGTTAAATGGTTCCTTGTACGCTATGGAACGCTAGAAATTCAAAGCACACGCACGGGAGGAAGACATTTAACGATGCTCCTTGATTAGCGAGGACATTGAATTATGCATGGGATCAGATTGCTTCGGCCATCACAGTAGCAGTCATCATAGTAGCAGCCATCATCACAGTCAGGCGAGAACGCCTCATGAAACTCCGATGCTTCAGAAGGTTGCATGCCGACAGGCTAACTTGGGAAGCGCACCAAACAAGTGTATTTTACTGGGTGCTGTGGGTCCCATACTTCAGATACTTTGCGATCATTCCCTTCGCCCTTGTGTAGGGATCACCATGGCTGTTGTAAATAGTAAGCACAGATGAGGACCCATCGGACACAGGATGCGCATAAAAGCGTTACACTGGGAAAATGTCTTTGTAGACAAGTCGAAAGCGAAATGATTTGTGATCTCATCGACCAAGGTTTGTCCGGAGAGTGAAGGTTTATCAGCATGTTATCAAGCTACTAAAAAAACATTGCCGCGAGTCATACATTCTGTTTTGTTTACTTGCGTCTGTTGTTTTCAGCGTCTAGCCGTATCGGTAGTGTTATCTGTGTTCGAAGCAAGACGCGTGCTGGTACCATTCGTTTTGTTTCGCGCAGGCTATCTTATTTGATGGGGAGTGCACTGCCCTGTATCGCACTAGGCTAGTACGTTCTTCAGTGTTCGCGATTTGATTAGATAGTTCCAGAGACAATAACGTGGAAAGATAAATGCTCGCAGGGCAAACGCCATGGGATTGGATTCGCCGGCAACCGTCTGTGCACGTCACGTTGTTGACTGTTCCGTTGCCGGTTGTGCATTCTTTGAGTGTTTAGCGAAGCACAAGTTCACTCCGATAAACTTTTGTTCCGCCGTCCTTGACTACGTCCCAACGCGACACAAAAGCGTTACCAATGCTGATTGATTGATTGATTGTGGGGTTTAACGCGCCGACGCAACGCAGGCGATGAGGCGCGCCGTAGTGGAGGGCTCCGGATTAATTTTGACCACCTGGGGATCTTTATCGTGCGCCGAAATCTCGTACACACGGGCGTTTTTGCTTTTCGCCTCCATCAGAAAAGCGGCCGCCGCGGCCGGGAATCGAACCCGCGACCTCGTGCTCAGCAGCGCAACGCCTTAGCCACTGAGCCACCGCGGCGGGTGCGTTACCAATGCTACTGACAGAGATACGAAAAGTGCATTCAATATTACGCATCAAGCAAGTATGGTGTTCGGTTGTCTTCATTAATTATTTTGCCCAAAAAAGTCATATATTTGTTTAACTGTGGCGTTTCTTCCTGACAGTCTTACAGTTTTGATAATTTTGCCGCTGCATTTTTACGGGGTGCATTAAATTTAACAAAGCGAAAAAAAAAAACAACAGCTGGGTACCATTGCAGAGCATCTGCTGTCAAGCATAAAATATACTTGAATTGCTTTATTTCCACAACATGTACGTACTTTTATGGTGGATTACTTTTATGGTTGATTTGTTGGGAAAGAAGCTGCTCTAGGCAGCTTGACAAGCCCTAAAATCAATTGACAGAGGCAGCAGCAGGGTGGCGCGAGAAAGAAAAGAAAAAAAAAACCGTTTTTGATAATAAAAAAAAGAAGACAAGAAAAAGAACAGAGAAAGAAGAGAGAGGCTACCCCGTCAAAGAAGAAACAACAACAACACTTGATTGATTGATTGTAGGGTTTAACGCGCCGACGCAACGCAGGCGATGAGGCGCGACGTAGTGGAAGGCTATGGAATAATTTTGACCACCTGGGGATGTGCGCCGAAATCTCGTACACATGGGCGTTCTTGCTTTTCGCCTCCATCAGGAAAGTAAACAACCACAACAACAATCAACAACTACTACTACAATAACACAAACAACTACAAAAAAAGAAAAGAAAAGAAGAACAAGAGACCGGCGCTAGAGATGTACAATTCAAAACAGGTGTAATTCAGTTCAATGTCACAAGTATAACGGCTCGAGCGGGACAGTGTTCAATCTAATCACAAGTAAGGATCATGAACGCTTTGTTCTTTCTTTGAAACAGGTAACGCGACCTTCTGGCTTCCTCTTGTGCTGTCACTTTCTGGGCTCGTCATCGTCTTCTGCCTTTTGATCTACTTGTGTTGCGGGCGCAAGTAAGTAAGAAAACGTTGGCGTATACACGTCCCGCACACCAGAATCTTGGAATTTAAATAAATGCCGTAGAAACACCAGGGAAAAAATGATCCAGTACTTATCACCTACAATGTAGATACTATTTTCATTAAAATAAAAATCGCAGTTTCACCGTTTTTATTCAGTCAGTTGTGTGATATAATTTGTATACCCGATGCACCGTAATAAGATTTCTTTCCAGGCTGTCCCTGACATTTCTATCTGCTCTGATTTCTATTCAGAACTGTACTGCAATTGTTTTGTTATTCATCTCGTTAAGCTTGACTTGCTGCTCCGGGTGTAAGGGTGCTAGGGCCCTTCAACAGCTGTTTTCTTGGTTTTCCTGGAAATGGTGGTAAAATAAATTTAAATAATATCAATTCCATTATTACGCCAGGCGTTGTCGTAAAAAAACATAAATAAGTGTTCAAGATCTGCAAATAGAACTTTTGTTTGTTAATTTACCTGTTGTTTCTCAGACATTACGCGCCAATTGAGACATGGACGGTGGCAGAATGACAAGGACTGCGCTGAACTTCGAAGGGATTTCACGTGAATTAAACAATACACGCATTCCGTTCAAGTAGGGCCTCTCATCTTCGCAGGTGGAGAAATATCAGTTCTTTTTCAGAGAACGTAAGGGAAGCCACGCTGACGCATGCTTCCCAACTGCTAAAATTCCTTCCAATATTTCTATTTCGAGAGACCGATGTCATTTGCACTTCCCAATACCGGAAGTACTTCCCAAGCCAGGGTAACAATGCTTGCCGTTGAAACAATGGCTTACCAAGAAACATTCCAGTGCCTCCGGTTGGACGTCATGTATATAGGAAGCTCCGCACAGTCCTCGTCATCCTGTTTCCGTCACTGTTTCATTTTGCGCTGCCATCTGTGAAGTACGTCCTAAGACACAAAATGTTCGGCGTTGACTGCTGTTCCTGCGTCACCATATCAAGTCGCGAGCAATCTTTCTCCCTCACATGAATCGCAGAAAGCGCAAATTCCTGTTCTGGAAGAGCGACTACCGCGCAACGCCCTTTGCGAACGTCGTGGCCTCACCGTCCAATGCCAGCCCTGGCGAGCCAACGGTTACCTCTCCGAGCGCGCTGTTCCCGCATTCACGTTTTGACGTCATCCAGTCGCCCACCCCAGAGACGGACACCGAGGAGTTCGCTAGCCCCGGGCTCAGGGACTTGCGGCATGCGATGGTGGAGAACAGCACGGCGCTCACCAACCAGGCGATGGCAAGCTCGAGTGACCATCGCGGCCTGGCGGCTGCAGTTGGTGAACCCTTCGAGCGGCCTGTGCTGAGCGGCGAAAAGGTATTCAAGGAGAACTCTGGTCTCAAGGACGTCCTGGAGACTTCCGGCTCTCCCCCCGAACTTACTGTGCTCCCACCGACGCCGAGGCCAACTAGCAACAGCGTCCATACAGTCCCCAGCCAGTTATCACTTGAGGTAAGGAAGTGAGTGAAGCGCCCTTTTTACGTAGGTTATGCACTTCCTGTTGCTGGGGCGTAGCCAGTGGGGGTATTTGGGGGTCAGAACACACCCGAAATAATACGAGCGCTGCATCCCCTGTAGCGCTTTTTTGGGGCTTCAAACCAGAAATATAATGTGTTGTTTGCGAAGCAAGTACATGTGAGGCCTGGGTGTTTGGTTATGTGTGTGCATGGTTGTGCTGATAATACAGTGAGCAAAAACTAATTCTCTCCATGTAATACTGCGATACTGTTAGGGCACAGGTTTTTTTTATTAAGGGGCGTATAACACACCCCTCGTCCCTAAAATGGGATTTTTAAAGCAAAACATTCTACCTTACCAGGCAACGGTTCTTTCGCGGCGGGCGGAAGAATAAACTTCCAACGCGGCGGAGGCAGCGGCGGTGAGGGGAGGGGGGGGGGGGGGGGAGTGAGAGTTCCCTCACGGAGCACACTTCAGATGGCGCGAGGAATTCACCCAACGTTCCCTGCGTGAGGGCGCCTGCACGCCGGCGGGTGCGTCGGCGGTACGGCGTTGTCGTCTGCTTTAGAGACGGTTATTATTTTGGGCCTGTTTTGGCGCAGCTTCACTTCTATTGCGCACTTCCTTCGCACGGCCTGATTAACTTGTTCGACAGCACCTTCTGGGTAACCCTGACACGACGGAATTCAGCGGTAGTACGCCAAAGATAGGTTAAGGATTGGTTTGCAGGGCGGGAAAACAAAATGTAGATACCAATACAGACATCTAGGCGCTAGAGAAATGCTTCCATTTGAGCAGTGTTTGCCACGAATGTGACTCTGTTTTCAAAATCGGTGAATGCCTATTCGGTCTTGTTTTAAGAGGTATTACAAAATGTGAGAGGTACAACTGGTTCTGATAAATAGCGATTATAAAAGTTCCCTTGGCTTTCTCGCAATTCTCAAAATTACTTAACTAACTAGTTTTAATCGGCATAAATGGGGATCTCTAAGCTCGCATGCCCATTTGTTTCGGTGTCTGCGCTTGTGTCGCGTGGTGGTGTAGCCCCGAGCTAGCACATCAGGATAGCTAGGCTCCGCTGCCTCACCCTTCCAAAGAAGCTCCTCTCTGTTTTCTTTCTGCCGACTCACGGCAGGGCTACAGCGGCGGCGTCCGCCACTGTAGCGGCCGTGAGTCAGCCGAGAGAAAACGGAGAGAAGCGTCTTTGGAAGGGTGAGACAGCGGAGCCTAGCTATCCTGATGTGCTAGCTCGGGGCCGCCGCTCTAGCCAGGCCCTGGCCGACGCTGCTGCGTTCCGGACGCAGCTCCTGCGAATTCCAGGTAATGGCTCTCTGCGAATTCCAGGCAGAATCTCTGGTCTCACTTTTTAAATGCAGAGAATTTCTTTAACTCACATGTAGCGTCCACCGTGCGTCCGCAACAGCCGTTCCAGGTGCGCCCTCTCCCCCACTCCTCCTCTCCCGCATCACGCTACCCTCCTCGCTCTCAACAACAGGTCCGCACCCCTCCCCCTACACTATATAAAAAAATAATGCTTACCGGCGCCTGGTTTCGATCCCACGACCCTGCGGGCGGAACGCAAGGTACATGGTGCTCTACCCACTGCGCCACAAAGCCGACACAGAATGGAAGGCTACGAACGCGCCGTATATCCTTGACTCATTCAAACTACGTCAAGAAGCTGCTGATACAACGCATTCACTACCTGCGGGTATGGTGCTCTTCCCACTGCGCCACAAAACCGACACAGAATGAAAGGCTACGAACGCGCCTTATATCCTTGACTCATTCAAACTACGCCAAGAAGCTGCTGATACAACGCATTCACTACCACCAACTCCCCAAACACTAAACGTTAACGCAATACACCCACCCCCTATGCGACGCATTTACTGGAGTCCCCTTCGCGGGGAGATGGGCCCTTTTTTAGAGCCATCTATGTGAATTCAAGTGACGTCGCATAGGCATTTGTTGTGGGTGTCGTTTAAAGCTTTGCTTTCCCATCACCTTCACAACATGGATTGGTGCCAATTTTTTAGGACAACTCGTAGAGTATGGGGATAGGTCAGAGCTATAATGATACATGACGTGGAGGGGTGTCGTCGGATAGGAGACTTCAGCGTAGGATGTTAATTTAGATAGGTTTATTTTGCCCCATGTTTCAAAAAGAGAATCGCATAGTCGTATGCGTTTGTACATGGGGCTTAGACGATCAGCGACAGAGTTTATATGAAGGAAAAACACATTCTATGAAATGCGTATTCATTATTACTACTACAACGGCCTACGAAATGTCCTCTAGGTTAATCTCAGTGATTGGCAATATAAGTTATTCTGCACTAACGGAGTGTTTTTTTTTTACTTACGGGGAAGGCTCTCATATCGCGTTAGTGAATCCACCTGCTGACCTAAATAGCATTGGGGTGCCCTAAATTCTCCTGAGCAACTACATATCACGTAGTCAGCGCTCAAGTGCTGAGTCGCCAATAATTCCTTCCTTAGGATAATGTGCCCTCTTAGACTCTTATAATACAAAGCCCAGATTGAAACATGTCTGCGGGGCTGCATGGTGGAAGGATCCCAGGGTCTATGCGGAAGAAACATCCAACGAACTTGAACCTATGCCCAATGCCCCTTCTTGCTTGCTTATAGGCTCCGTTTCTGCTTTCGTTGACATTGTGCATATTATCTTTAATTTTATGAGTGCGAGAAAAACTCAATACAATTTAATTTAAACTCCACTCAATTAAACACCAAACTCAAAAATGGAGCTCAATCCTGGGCAAAAAGGAAACAATTTAATCAAAAAGATTTATAATCAGATAACCTTAAATTTTTAGGACTAGGCGTTAGCAAGAGCGGCATATAGATAATAATAACGCCGATCGAGTTATCAGTGTTTTTTGTACTTACGGGGAAGGCTCCCATATCTCGCTAGTGAACCCATCTGGCGACCTAAATAGCATTGGGGAACATTAAAATCTCCTGAGCAACCACATATCACGTAGTAAGCGGTCAAGTGCTGAGTCGCCAATAATTCCTTGCATTCCTTGCAATAACTCCTTGCGGACTGCACCTTACAGTCCGAAAATAACATCAAATGGAAGCAGCAGCTTTGGTATATCATTGCACAGTCATGTTTAGTGGCAGGGACCTTGCTTGACGGTTACCAATAAAAAAAATAAACAAGTCACTGAGACTTCTAACAAAGGTAGTACCAAAGTGAACTGTGAGTCACCACTTTTTCGCCTGTTTTCATAACTGTGTATCTGAGTTGTAGGAAATTTGTCTAAAAATTGGCATATTTCTTATTGGGCTGATGCCATATTTTAAATAAAGCAAACTTGTATATAGTGCTCATGGCCTTTTAGAACTATAAAATAGCGAGTATATATCCAGCGTTAGAAAATAAGTTGTGCCTCTGTCTCTTACACAATAAAAATAAATACGTTTCAAAGGTCTCTTGGCTGTGCACACAAAACAAAAAGAAAAAAGCGTATTAAAAAGAACTTCAAGTTCTTGTAAAACGTTTGGGGACAGGCTGTAAAATTAGTGCTTATGCCTGTTTAACAGCCTGCGGAGAATAATTGCTTGAGGCGCCCTTGCGCGTTCGCTCTCATACCACATTATCAATATCTGAATCAATGCGCATTTTCTACTGATGCTATTGATGGGTACTGCATAGTTAGTTTGCGTGCACTGAATGTTGCCCCTAAGGTAACTCACGTTTTACCAGTCGTCCCCTAACAGAACAGAAAACTGGAGCATGCAGTCCTAAAAGGCGAGCGCACCTGCCTCACCGGAATGAAAATAAGGATCAATTGCTCATTTGACAAATGCAAAGGTTCGACTTGAGTTTGGACTACAAAATACGGTATGCCTTATCCCGTTGTGCAATTCAACCCACCAAATTTTCGTATTGCACTCTAGCAGCGCAAAACTAACCGGACTGGTTTATTTCCTAAATTACAAGATTGTGATTTCGGGAGCGTAACGATGGTGCAAACGCACGGGGTACTTTAAGTATAAACCACGGCAAAGACATTTAACGGTGTTCCAGAACACTGGTAATACAGCCTAGTATTTAGACGTATTTTATTCCCAACTCTGTCTTTCTTATTCTGTCGGTGAGGGGATAAATAAAAAAGTATAAATAGCGCATGCTTAGAACACTTTCGTTTTTGAAGGAGAATTCATACCGATCAGCAACATGGACGTGGTTTTCTCGGCCCCCAACAAACTGACCAAGTTATGCGGCAAAATAGACAGAATTTTATCTCCTAGCCCAAAGCGGTCAAGAAAACAAGCATGGCAAGTGAAACATGCTTCCTTCTTTGTGCGTTGCGCAACGTGTGTTGTTTATGTGATACCAATTACGCGTGGTCGCACTTATGTAGGACAAACTTGGCGATGTTGAAACACACGTCTGCAAGAACATAAAGACGGTAAAAAATCAAATCAGGGCTCCCAACTATGGGAACACTGCAGCACGCATGGGTGTTCGCCCATCTTTTGCGATACCACTGTTTTGTCACGGCATCGAGATAAAACCAATCGACAGCTGACAGAAGCGTTTCACATTAAAAAGTCCGGAGATAGGTGTGTTAGTGCGCCGTCAATTTTTATAAGACAAAGAATATTTTTATCTGTTCCACTCATGGCGATCGTAGCGGTTTCTCGATATGTTATGGTTTTGCTGTTTTAATGCCCTTAACCTTCGATTGTCGCGTGCACACCGGTATGTAATTAATCACTGTAAAAAGTGACTTTCATGGTTTTACTTGGGAGAGATGAACGCACCCCGTGAGGTTTTGAAAGTATATATTTCTGTTTCTTTTCAATGAACCAACAGTTGCGAGTTAGCGCCATTTCGTCTCTGTTTTTTTCTACTTTCTTCCCTGTTGTGTGAGCGGTTCCACCTTCAGGATGAACTGCAGTAGCACTGTCGATTCCGGTTCGGCGGCAGTTTCTGCTAATGCCCCTGCGTACTGATCTCGTCAGCCGCCTAATTAGAAGGCGACCATGGACGTGATGCAGGCACCGCGAGGACAAATTGCTGCCGTGGCTAGAGAACGATGCGCGGCGCTCGAGAGTGTGGGTGGGAGATGCGCTCTGGGAGCAGCCGGCCGGCCGGTTTGCCCACAGGTCTGCCTACTGATGTGTTAGGCTTGACACTGCGGCGAATATTCGATGCCCGCACTCGTAAGCGGTGCCGACGACGATTTTAATACGAAAGTGTTTTATTTCGGGATACACGAAGATTTTACTTACGTCATACTCGGCACGGAAATAACGCCAGTACAACGAAGCAAGACGCCTGTAAAGCGTGCACCCCTGCACACAGGGTCTTCTTGCGGGGAAGCTATTTAGTACTAAACACTACGTTATAGTTAGGGTTGTTTGTTTTCGGGTTTTATATTTTAACACAAAAGTGTTTTATGCTGGAGTAAAGATCGTTTAAAGTATCGTTTAAAGATCGTTTAAAAAGATCGTGGAGTAAAGTAAAGCGCTGGCTTGGCTCTGCCGCTCCACTCCGCGCGGAGCTCCGCTGCTGCCGATGAAGGCGGGCTTGCGTCCGCTTGCTGCCCCTGGTTGTGGCCTGGTGATTTCTTCTGCCAAATCCTGCCGGCTGCGCCAGTAAAGATCGTTTCCCCGAAGTCCGGTGTCGATCAGGAACCCAATCGCCCGGGCTCCGGTTGATTTGGCAGGAGGCTGGCTGGGTGCTGGTTTTGAAGTTCTTGGAGATGGCGGTCGAATTGACGAACTCGAGGCGTTGAAGTTGATTAGGTGAAACGGAAGTTTATGTACAGCTATTTACAGTATGGAAACTGGGTACATGAGAAATAAAAAGAAAAACTTCAAACTTCGGCTAGACGCTAGCTCCGAGTGCGCACAAATCACTCGAGCTCCTCAACTTCGTCTAACTCTTCCTATTCTCGGAGCGTACACAAACCGCTCGAGAAACCACGGCCGAGACTCTGTCTCGCCGCAAGATCCGTCTAGTTGCCCGGTGCGGCGCTGCACCCTTAACCTCCGACGCGATCTTAACCTCGACTAGGGGGCTCACAAATCCCAACCTAGCGTTAACGGTCGAGACTCCTTGTCTCGCCGGGAACTGCCAGCTCAGCGCTCAGACAAGAACGATTTCCAACGGCCAAGTTGGGTCTTATATAACCTCGAGATCACACTCTCTCGGGAACGCCCCTGTAGCGTTCGTACACGCGTATGGGCGTGCCCAAATACATGTAGACAGCTGTCACTCAGCACGCCACGGAATATTCATTGAGGCGCCGCCACCTTCGGGTCAACGGCACGCTCGTAGACGAGCAAGTTCGAGCGACCCCGCGGGGCGAAAACGAAAGACGGCGACAGTGCGTCATGCTGACCAGGGCGCGACAACAATGGAGACGCCGGTAATCCCCCAACCTCTGCGCGTCAAGTAGACATTCCTGGAATCAGGCGCCGCCGTCTGCCTTCTCAATGGGGGATTATCCTTGAGGAATGCGGTGGGCCAGACAATCCGTCTCCCGCGCACGCCGCGACGAATTAGCGGTGGTTGCAGCGCAGTGTCGGCAGTGCTGCGTCGCTAGACAGAGCGGCGCGTTCTCACGCGCAGGTCAGGCGCCTGGCCGCTAATCTAATAAGTGGACCTTACAACTCCCCCCTTTAAGAGGGTTACTGGACCTCTTGGTTCAGTCAATCCGAAGAGAATTTAAAAGGGCCACTCGTTTCATCTCTCCTTCCGCAATAACAGCGGCATAAACAAACAAACAAAAACACGTGGAAGGAGCTATAGTATAACCACAAATGAGCCCCCTCCCATTTCTGCAGCTGAACCGAACTCTCTCTCGCCTAAACTTACAAACACAACCTATTCCCTAGCCGTTCAACAGGGACGGAATACTCTACCAAACCGGAAACACACCAAAAATGCTAAAAACACTAAGTGCGGGTAAAAGAAATTGGGTCGTGTCTCCGGAGCGTGTAAACGCCACGAACAACGAGACAACTCAACCTAAAACACTGATGCGGGCTATAACTGCAAACACGCACAATTACTCCGGCACTCGACAACAAGAACAAAAGGAATAAGGGCTGGCAAAGAACACGGGCAACTTTGCAGTCAACAAAAATAAAACGTTAAGAAAGTTTGCATTGCCACTATGCGCACGCGCGATAATGTTCTCCGTGACGGCGTAGCATGATAACGTTCCTTCAAGAATGTCCAGCTGTGCTTTCGCTCACTTGCGGTGCACAGAAAGTTCAGTTCGGTGCGCGGATCGATCAATTCGGTGCACGGATCGAGCACCCGAGGCATTTCGTCGCGCACAACCACGGCACACACACACACACACCACCAACGAAAAAGGACGGGTGAACGGGAACGTTCACGTCCGTCGTGGCGGTGTTAAGGCTCGGAGGCAATTCAATACTAGCCTCCCCAAGCAACAATCTGAAAGTAGGGGGGTGCATCCGCGTACTTCCAGCCCCCTCTGCAGATGATCCAGACCGCGAAGCGTTGCAATGTCAACGCAAGTCTGGACAATTTAGCCCCATGAGGCGAACACAACTTCGGGGAAGACGGAGTGGTATCACAAAATGCGACCCCGTTCCCTGCCTCATAGACCACGCGGCCATGCCTCTCCAATTCCCCAACCTAAGGCAATGCTGCGCGCTGGCCGCGTGAGCGCAGGGTTGATGCTGGAGCGTAACGGCGGCCCGCGAACGCGACGACCTTCTCGGGATCATTCTTTCCCTTACGCACAGACTGCCCCACAACAACAACCTCACAAGCACCTGTCACTACCAAAAACCGCTCGTGCACGCTAGGTGCATTCTGAGCAGCGGCCTGACCAAGACAGTTTTTCAGCCGTCCCAGCACGCACTCACCCTGCCACAACTCAGAGCTCGGGCCTGTGACACACGGCCAGGTCGTAGAACTTAGTGCGTCATCCCATCCAGCGCGGCTCCCGACTGAATCTCGGTGATGGCCGCAACCAACACTAAAGCTACGAAGCTCTATCTGAGACACCGGTTTCGCGAGATCTCCGATTGCGTCTCGTTCCTCTGTTTCAACTGTGACTGCCTCCTCACACGGTTTTTCCCTCTCCTTCGCAACCTCCTCGGGAGCACTCACTCTTGGTTTCGCAGTCTCCACGCATGCGTTCTCGTGTTCTCCATCGGCCTCCTCGGTTACACTCTCACCATCAAGACTACCAAATCCACGCGACATCTCCGTATCGTTCTTACCCTCCTCAAACGTTCTCAGCTCCTCATCCTCCGTCTTTTCGCGTTCTCTCTCACTTCCTTTTCCCTTTTTTACATGTTCAACCCAGCCTACCTTCTCAGCTCTCTTATCCGCCTTTAACTCCTGCTTTTCCTCAGCCTGATCGTAGACTCCGTCTCTTTTTCGCTCCGCCTCGTCACATGCTTTCTCGTCTTCTATCTCCTTTCTCTCCTGGGCGAGCTCCTGAACGCCCGACCTGGAGTTCGCTTTCTCGTGCAGCTTACGAGCGCAATTGGGAGCGGGGCGGGCCCCAAGACTTTCCTGCGCGACTCCAGTCTCCTCCGCTCCACCGATTAGAATTTGGGTACTGCCCGTGCCAGCAAGTTCAGCATGCATTAACGCAGTGCCCGGTGCAAAAGCGGCGGGCGGCTCTACACCCGCGACAACGGGGCTACCCCTTGACTCTGCTCCTATACCGGACGCGCTCGCTGGGATGCTCCGCGTGCTCGCTTCCCTTTCGGAACAGCTGTTCCCAGCTGAGACGCTCGCTTCCTGTGCGCAGCCAAAGCCGCTTTTCTCGTTCTCACGCGGCTCCAAGTTGAAAAACGATCTGGCTTCATTCAACTCTGCTGCCAGTGCATAACCGGGCCCGCTCGACGGGTTCTGCCCTATGCGCTGCAGCTCCATCCCCAAACTTCGCCTGCGAGGCTGCTCGTCATGTTCGAGCATCACTTCATTACGCCGCTCTACGGTATCACCGGCCGCGCCTACCTCGTCGCTCCTCATCCCAATGTCCATCTCCGCGCGTCCGACATCGGCGGAAATGCTAGCCTCGTGTAGGGAGTCACGGCGGCTTACTATCTCATCGCAATGTTCAACTTCCGAACACTGGCCGGAGCCATTCAACCTCGCGGTCGCTACCCAGCTAGCTGGGTCTGTGCCCCATTGTTTCTGCTCGCGGGTGTCCGAGCGCAAGGGCGTCTGCCTTCTCCGCTCCAGCTCCAACTCATACCTTCGCAACCGCTCTTCAGATTCGAGCTTCAGCCTTTGCATGCGCTCCTTAAATTCTCGCGCCTTTCTTCTCTCTCTCTCCTCCGCTTCTCTCTCCCGTTCTTCGAATTCGCGCTCTGCTTTTCTCTTTCGCTCTTGAAACTCCAATTCCATTCGCCTAATAATCATTGTTTCGGACTCCGCTTGGACCACCCCTCCTGCCGCTGTTCCTCCTTGAGGTGGTGCCTCATGCGTCTGACCATTTCCGTCTCCGTCCGCCATGTTCGCCAGCATGCTCCGCGTGACTACTATGCAACCCCAGACTCAGCCTACACCGCCACAACGAAGCGCAAGAAATCCCACTCACCCGCACCTTCGGTGGTCGGCTGCCGCGTCGCTGGCTCCGTGCGCTGGCTTGGCTCTGCCGCTCCACTCCGCGCGGAGCTCCGCTGCTGCCGATGAAGGCGGGCTTGCGTCCGCTTGCTGCCCCTGGTTGTGGCCTGGTGATTTCTTCTGCCAAATCCTGCCGGCTGCGCCAGTAAAGATCGTTTCCCCGAAGTCCGGTGTCGATCAGGAACCCAATCGCCCGGGCTCCGGTTGATTTGGCAGGAGGCTGGCTGGGTGCTGGTGTTGAAGTTCTTGGAGATGGCGGTCGAATTGACGAACTCGAGGCGTTGAAGTTGATTAAGTGAAACGGAAGTTTATGTACAGCTATTTACAGTATGGAAACTGGGTACATGAGAAATAAAAAGAAAAACTTCAAACTTCGGCTAGACGCTAGCTCCGAGTGCGCACAAATCACTCGAGCTCCTCAACTTCGTCTAACTCTTCCTATTCTCGGAGCGTACACAAACCGCTCGAGAAACCACGGCCGAGACTCTGTCTCGCCGCAAGATCCGTCTAGTTGCCCGGTGCGGCGCTGCACCCTTAACCTCCGACGCGATCTTAACCTCGACTAGGGGGCTCACAAATCCCAACCTAGCGTTAACGGTCGAGACTCCTTGTCTCGCCGGGAACTGCCAGCTCAGCGCTCAGACAAGAACGATTTCCAACGGCCAAGTTGGGTCTTATATAACCTCGAGATCACACTCTCTCGGGAACGCCCCTGTAGCGTTCGTACACGCGTATGGGCGTGCCCAAATACATGTAGACAGCTGTCACTCAGCACGCCACGGAATATTCATTGAGGCGCCGCCACCTTCGGGTCAACGGCACGCTCGTAGACGAGCAAGTTCGAGCGACCCCGCGGGGCGAAAACGAAAGACGGCGACAGTGCATCATGCTGACCAGGGCGCGACAACAATGGAGACGCCGGTAATCCCCCAACCTCTGCGCGTCAAGTAGACATTCCTGGAATCCGGCGCCGCAGTCTGCCTTCTCAATGGGGGATTATCCTTGAGGAATGCGGTGGGCCAGACAATCCGTCTCCCGCGCACGCCGCGACGAATTAGCGGTGGTTGCAGCGCAGTGTCGGCAGTGCTACGTCGCTAGACAGAGCGGCGCGTTCTCACGCGCAGGTCAGGCGCCTGGCCGCTAATCTAATAAGTGGACCTTACAGCTGGGATACACCAAGATTTCACTGACGTCATATCCGTCACGGAACTGACACCAGTACACCTTTGCCGAAGCGACCTGCCTGCAGGACGTCGCTCGCTAAGCACGCCCAGAAGACAGCCGTCTACCCCCAAATCATGCTCAGCTGCAGATGTCACTGCACATTTCCCTTTCGTGTTTTACTGATTCGTGTAACAGAGGAATCGACCGACCTCAGTTTCTTAATGCAATTCGCCATCGCATCACTAACTCCTTTCTCGTATGTGCTGCCTTGTTTGGAACTTGACTCCCATTTCGTGCAGCGGTAACAAGTTATCGTTCGAGCTACCTGCACCGGCCTGCGCCACTTCGCGGCCGTGGCAGCCGGCTGCACACAATGACTTAACTACACCATACCCTGGAACAAGTGAACACTCGCAGCACGCCAGGGGCGACGAAGTATGCGTTGCCCACCTGCGAAACGTGCCGTATAGCCACAAGCAAACACTTGATGAAATAAACTACATCTGGAACAGTGGCGAGCTACCTAAAACGTGGAAGTTTTCAATCGTAAAACCCACCGCGGATCCAGGCAAGTCGGCTATTTTTCTGTCCAACCTTCGACCAATCTGCTTGACATCATGCGTGTGTAAAAGTATGGAGAGCATGGTAGACACACGATTAATCTGGTATCTGGAGGAGCACCAGATGTTGTCTCCAACGCAATATGGCTTCCGATCTGGACTGTCTACTTAAAACATGCTACTTCGCCTTCAAGAAGACGTTCTTGACAGGCACTCTAACTAGCCCAGTGTCGTGGTCGGTGTTGATATCAGGAAGGCTTTCGATTCGGTTCCACATGACACGGTTCTGTCCAAGGCCCGAGAGCTCCGCATATGCGGGAGGCTTCATAACTTCATCGCAGCCTCCTTCTAAGACCGCACCAAATAGGTCCACATAAACCAGGCGACGAGTGCTATACATCACAACAACGTCGGAAAACCTCAAGGCTCAGTTATTGCGCATTCCCTCTTCAACATTGCTATACACGGCATTCTGGGAAAGGTGGAAGCGGTGGCTGTGCTTAAATACGCTATTTATGCCGACGACGTCACCATGTGGACGCACGAGGGTTCCGTCGGTGAACAACAGGCCATGCTCCAACAGGCACTGGACATTATGCACATTCACACGTGACATGTGGGCCTCACTATTGCCCCAGATAAGACCGAATTCATGGTAATTCACGGGGGCGGGCGTTCAACGGCGCAACAGACGGAGAAGGAGGCATACAGATTTCGGATTGAAAGGCAAGATATTTCAAGGAAACGGTCCATTACAATTCTTAGCAAGCTCCAGGACGAGAATTTTACTGCCTTTACCTGGTTCCAAAGGACCTTAAAGATATGCAAGCAAATTATTCAGATTCGCAGACGTATTTCAAACCGTACAAGGGGTGTCAATGAAAGGGAGATGCGGCAGATTGTGCAAGCATTGCAAGTATCTCGTATTGTGTACGGACTTCCTTACCACGATGTCAGTCGAACCCAGAAGCTTGCACTCGAAAGTCTTCTCAACGAAGCCAGACGCATTGTCACAGGACGTCTCCGCTACACCCATCTCGAAGCGCTCGAGACCTGCAGCCTTATAACGACTTGTCCGAGATCACAGACACTCACCGGAGCACGCAAGAAGTCCGGCTTCGCGCAACAGAGGCTGGTCGTGAACCCTTCGCCGTCTAAGCTGTAACACTAGGGGTATACCATTATTCCCACGACGTACACCTCCATGGGAGTACATTACCATTACAGATGGCAAGCCGCTACCCGTTCACATGGGACCTCATCACGGCGCTGGAAGAGTAGCCCATGCGAAGCGTCACGCCCGCTCCACACGTGGCTTTTAAACACGAGCGTGTCATCTAAACGGACGTTGCCATGCCCACTACGGCCAACTCACACATTGTGTACGCCACGGCCTGGTTCGATGAAACTACCGGCCTTCAAGGTCACCGTCACCTGTCACTCCGGGCTACAGCACGCAAGCTGAACTGTAGGCCATCTGTGACTATGTTGACGCAGCTCTCCAGGAAGGCGTATCGAACAGCATATCGAGCCTGTGCCAATGTGGACTTCACCAGCCCCGTCACCGAAGTCATTCGCCGCAAAGATATGAAACTCCGGGCATCGGGTAACGGCTTCATACTTCACTGGGTGCCAGCACACTGCGGCATCCTCGGAAATGAAAAAAGTGCAGCGCGCTAATTTACAATCTGTGTTAGCTCGGAGCGCCTCCCCAGTCGTGACGACGGCGTCCTTGCCCGTCTCCGAAGAAGCCGATCCCACGGCTGAACGACAGCTTACCTCGCAGCCGTGACCAACCCTCTGCACATCCCTGCAGTTCCTTCCCGTGAGTTCTCGCGGCGGGAAACTGTGATCATACGACGGATTCAGGCGGGAGCACTGCTCACACCGTTCTGGTTCTACCGTTTTTATCGCCGTGTAGAACCCAGTGTCCCAAGCACGTGCAGCACTTGCCATACCAGGGCAGACCTACATCTAGTGTGGAACTGCCCCCGCGACACTTTTTCTCGGTACCGTGCCCTTACCAACGTGCGACTTAGACCATGGCCCATGTCTCTCCAGTACTGGTCCTGTCCGCCGCCTAAACCTCTTCCTAGGTATGCTACTAGATTTTTAGTGCGCTCTGCTGCTTTTTCTTATAGACGCCGCAGCACCAGTCGTAGGTGACCGGCTTTGCGGCGACGCGTAGGACACTATGACAGCTACGACTTTAGGCGACCACAGTGTTGCATCCAGGCCGGTGACGCAGTAAATGGCGGCATAATTACCCTTTCCCACATTCCCCTTCCACCACGCCTCCTACCAACCGTACGATTATCCATAGCAACGCCAAACGAAACAAAATGAAATAAACGTTTTGAATCAATCAACCGTGCGGCTCGCTCACTACGATTTGCGTGTCCCGGGCGCGTTTTGGCGTTCAGTGTAATAAAAAAACAATAAAAATAGAGTGCCTGGAATCGCTGTAAGACGTTGGTCGCGGCCAGCTGCCCCATGAGCCTCTGCAATCCCGGTGCCTCTGACACCAACCATCGGATCGTTCGTTGCTCGACAGCAAGCGCTCCGACCTCCGATCCGAGTGGCCATCGAACGAGAAACGCCGGCAGTGCGGAAGGGGCCAACACAAACTCGTGACGTGTTTGGATGTTGTTTATTTAGTCCACATCCATGGAATGTCGATTGCGCGATGTCCTCCGCTGGCTGCTCGGTTGCGTTTCGCGCAGTTTAAAATTGATTTTAAATACCATCTAGGCTCTATTTTGCACTGATATTTTGCAGATGGTGTATATGTGTTCATACCAATCTATCTCATAATTTATCTCGCCTTCAAAAGTATCTGTCAGTACTCCTTTAGGCTGGAATTGACACATCTCTTGCGGTATTTTTTTGTACATGTTACAGTCCGACTCCAAGGCGGATAGGCCATCATCTTTGTCGACCTCTCCACGGAGACGCAAGCGGAACGTGCATCCGGGTTCGCCCCCGCGACATGTGGTCTTTCCGAAGGAGCCCGTTACATCTATTCTGGACAGCGAGTCCGACACACGCCTGGAAATCAAGGTAGCTAGAGAGGTGACGTTTGCACAACCAGAGGTATAAAAGCAGCGATTTCGGGATAGTAAACGTTAGCCTGCTTTAAAAAGAAATGGCTCATGGTCTTGCGCTTGTTTTTATTTCAAGGTCAAATGAAAACAAATTGCAATTCGTTTCTAACGAAAGTTAATAAAAGCGCGAATGCTAAAAGTGCGTCCAAACTTCGCTGAAAGTGCGTGCAATCGTTCGTCAAAACTTCGAAGACTCAAATCGCGAACGAAGAACGAACACACGCGACCATTTTTGGCGCACTAAGTAAGCGCATATACGAGCGATCGAAGTGTGTGTCGATACGTGCTTTATCGGATAAACGTGTACTATTGTACTCCTTCTTCATTATCGATGGGTGTGTTGTCTTGACTAAAACCCTTCTTTTTTCGCGATTTTCAAGTAACCGTTTCGGCGCAATGGAAGTCCCATTTCACACACGCCCCGTGTGTCCAGAGATCATATCAGAGCTTTTCTATAAACCAACTGGTCGATGGGGAAATGCATCAATTTTTGGGCACAATGCCATGAGTCCCAAGAAGGAAGTTTTCGCTTTGAAAATGTGTGTGCTAAGCTATTTGCGGCGTATAGCGAAAAGTTACCGTAGAAGTAAACATTTCCGTGCAAGGTGTATAGAACACCTAGAGGAACAATACCCATCGGAACAATCCTCGAGGAAACGGTACCCACGTGCAGCGTGGAAGTGCGGGACACACGATAAGGGCTAGTAAATGGTAGCGTTTTGTTTAAAAGCTAGGTGTCTTCTTATTCCACACATCTGTAAAGTTAGGCAAATGTTCCCCAAAGGCCTCTTGAAAGGACTTCAACTGTGCTTTTACTGTGCCCATTAATTTTATCCACTGCACCAAGTTCGTACTTGATCACTGCACCCAGTTCTTCGCTGGTCTTTCCTTGCCACACTCTCATCACGTCTTTGACAGCAAGTATGTTTTTTGAGGCCCGCGATTTGCCAGTCCTCTTCCCACTGCCTTCGAGCGGACTCTAACTTCTATCTAGATTTAAGCTGGATAACCTGAACACAAAAACCTTTCTGATTTGGCAAACTTGTTGTAATATAAATACGGGTCACATGTAATTCATCGTTCTGTGGCTTCTTCGACGCCCAGGAGGCCTTAAAGGAGCCATGAAGAGAAAACACAAGTTTGGTTCATTCAAAAGATTGTCTCGTTAGAATCATACTGACACCACTTTTAACGTAAACTTCGCTCAAATAAGCTACATAATTAGGAAAAACGGGAATGGTCATGCGACCCACCAGCTCATTTCCCGCAACAGAACCTGTGATGTCACATGGGCTAAGCTCTGCGATTGGCGGAGGCTGGCAGAAGCAGACGCAAATTAGGTAGAGCTTACAAACTAGACGAACGAGCGATTTGCGCTTAAATTTAGGGCACATTCTTTAGAAAGCAATAGGAATGATGGGACAAACAGTGGAAGTTACGAAAGCACATGTAAACATAGAAGTACTGATGCGTTCTGCTGTTCGTACTGCGCACAGCATGCTTTGGTTTAGCTGCACAGCACTACGGGGCTTGGGGTTGTCTCAGACGACACTGGCCGATTGACGCAAGCAACGGCGTCTTACGTGACCCCATTTGTCGAGCGAGCACTGTTTCAGGGAACGAATATTTTCTCCCAGAACAAAAACAAGCCAGGTTTAAATGCGGGCAAAAACAAACCAAACGCTTGCCACGGTATGGTGGCGCCATCTAGGTTACGGAACGTAAAGAAACGCGGGAACAAACCAACACCGCTACAGGGTGGAGACAACCTTTGAACGGTCCCGTGCCGCCGCAATTGGGCCAACGGGCTCAACGCGTTATTCTTTTCGTTTCCCACGAGACCTAGCAACACGAAACAGACAATATGATTCAAACTTCTTCAGTAAACCGCGTTGCGGCGATAATTTTAGCGCGGTTTTGACACAATGACTTGCTTCGGCGGCGAGCGAGCAACCGAACATGGCGGCGCCAGCGTTACGTGTCTCTACCCTGTACGGCGGATGCGTGAATGAAGGTACTCTAGGCTGCAGAGCGGTCGGTTCCCGTGATGTCACTTGGGACCACGAAAACGCACGATTGAGCGGGAAAATCAAAATTTTAACCTAAATTGTTTAATTTCTCAGTGAATAAAGCACCGTTTGTATCCGGACAAGCGCTGGGGGCACTATAAAACACGAAATCTTTCGAATAAAACCAACTTGCATTTTCTCTTCATGGCTCCTTTAACGAAGGCGGCTTGTAAAACATCAAGCTTCTTTGTTGCGCATATTAGAGAAGGAGAACTAGCTTGCGTGGTTTTTCGTTAGTGTGGGACTTTTGCAATTATTTCTAATGAAAGATTGATTGTGGAATGCAACCGATTTCATGCTAATTTTCCGCCTCACGTCTTGTGGCCTTACGATCAGCAAGAACCAACACTTCATAATTTTTTAGCAGTTTTTGCCACTCACTGTGTTTAATATGCAGACAGAACGCTATCTGACTATTTTAGAGTGACAAAAAGTCTTTATCCTTACGACCCATGTTTTATGTTTCTGCTTGCGGGCGCGAGGGCGCACTTCCTGCCCAAGTTTGAAGATTAAAAAGTATTTATCAGTTCTCATAGCCTGAATGTCCCTGCCACTGCTACCAAAACGCGCTTCATGACTACGAGGCCACAATTCTATGCGGTCGTAGTGGTTTACCACTGAGGCTTAACATATACTTGCTAGTGTGTAAGATGTAGGGACGCAGAAGAAAAATTGGTAAGAGACACAACTTTGATTACGTATCATGCTAATTGTTGTTTCATTCTGCCAGGGTGCCAGGTTGGGGCTGCGGTTAGGGCATTTGGCTGCTGCTCTGGTGACCCGGATTTAGATACCACGTGAACCCAAATTTATTTTCGTCTTTTCAGCGGCGGGAATATTGTTAACATTCCTGTTGACGCCTCCGACGACAAGTACGGTCACTTTTCGCGTTTTTTGTTTCACTTTTTACGCTAAGGGGAGTAGGTAGCGTTTCAAATAGTGCTCCTTTCCTGCCAGCCTCATTGCGCAAGGCGATGACAGCCCCGGATTCTTCGTGTGCAGTCCGCCTGCAAGGATGGTGGTGGTTCAAAAAATTGTTAGGCAGTTCTCTATTATATAGTATAAGCGCGTAATGTGGGAGGGACTCGGAATATAAGAACGCGGCGTTTGACTAGAGTATATTGAGTATTCTATGGCCACTCAAATGATCAGCCTACTTCATGATGCCTTCATTTGGAAAAGTGGGCTTCTTGGCGCTGCTAATTGGACTTCATGTTGAAATGCGCAAGACGCGCCCAAAAAGAAGAAGGCCTTTAGTTTTTCCAGTAACCGTTAACTGCGGAATGAAAGTAGTAGTAGCTACTTCGCCCTATGAGAACCGATGCTGGTTTCGGCTTTTTGGACCGGTGTGTGGCGCCGAAATGGGGCTTAAAGCACGTGGAATACGGAAGTAACTGCTCCGCCTAGGGTCATACTCGATTAGAACATCAGAACATATTGAATAATGAAGTGGAATACATCTCTGACCTGTTGAAATACACTTGAGTTTTCTCGTTTGGTGAACTTAGAGCTTTTGGCGATAAACCTACCACCCCTCTATGAAAAAAAAAAAGTTCTGGGAAGTGCGAAACCTAAAAGTGCGTCCAATATTTCTTGAAAGTGCGTCCAATCGATGGTTAAACCTCCAGAGCCCTAAATGTCAAACAAAGAACGAGCTCATGCGACGAACGAACCCATGCGAACCCCATACCGACACGTGGTTAATGATGTAAAGGTACACTATTGCGTTCCTCTTTCATGATCAATGCGTTTATTGTTGTTGGAAAAATCAGAAAGGAAGAGGTGGCCATTAGCAGCTGCTTGCTTATAGTGCTATCATCGTCATTGTGGAATTACATCCGCCATTAAAGATTCACCCAAGTCCCGCGGTCCTCGCCTCGGTTCTTCAACAAAATGGTGCCATGACCAGAATCAAAGAATAACACAGTTGAAGACCTGAGTGCGCACCGCCCCACAACTATGACGTGAGGGACCGCAACGATGGGACTGAACTGTTACCGCTGACCATTGACCGAAAGCGTCCGCGGAGAAAACCCAAGGACTTGAGGACACGCCAAACCTGTAGCGGACCCCACGCTCTCAACGATTTACCGATTCTCGGCGGACGTCTCGCGAAGACCACTGAAAGACAATGACACCAGTTTCGACATTGCACCGAGCGTGATCTTTCTCGACGACCCCGCAGACATTAACGACGTCGAGAATGGATCTGCAAGGCCTTTGCCAAAGAAGAAGCCTAATCCGACAGTACGTAAAAGCACTGATCGACAACATGAAATCACGCATGACTAACGATACAGCATCAATCGGTGAGCAAATTTTCATGAAAAAAAGTAGATTAGAAAAATATGAAATCCTGAAGAAACTGGACAGGGAAATTGAAGAGCTTGTCGAACTGGACGATTTAGAGAAAGAATGGGAAGCATTATATGAATTCGAAAATTTGATCCTGCTGACAAAATTTAGAATGGAGCGATTGTTCCCGGAGTTACAAAAATATTCTAGCAATGACACTGTAGCAATAGCCTCCGAACAAGACAACAGCACCATAAAGAACAAAGAGTCAGCACTGAAGAAAAGTGGCCGTCGTATCAAAAACAGCGATTTGGTGGCACATTCGAAGGACGATCATCAGGAGCCCCATCTCACCGAAGGAGCTGGTATTTTCAAAGAACAACATAATGCCTCAATCGACAAAGTGCCGGCAGCTGCTCCTAAGGCTCGCTCAGATGAACTAACAACAGCTTTTCCCGCAGTGGACGGTGCAAACGATGAACCGGCGTCATTACCTCGAATGAATATAACGAGGAATAGAAGTGACGACAGTACACTTGGTACGAAAAAAGAAGTCTTCTGCGCAAGATTTTCAAGAGATTAAGATAAGAAGTGTTCAGCGCACAACGAACGACTTCATGGAACCCCGAAGGTGAACCAAAGAACACTACAGAAACATCGACAGAGTAACGCAGTTACAGGCGCACCCATCGATCATTCAAGAATATGTTGTCATCACGGAAACACGACTTTGGAGGGGATTTTATTGAATAGAGCAAAACGTGAAGATTTGATAACCAAGATGCCAAAACAAAGACGGCGAAAATGGCGAAGCCGGACAGCCCTACGACAGGCAGGTACAAGTAGCACAAATAAGGCTCAACCGAAACGTGTGATCAAGTACAAAGTGAGACTAAAAGCAAGGAATCAAGGGAAAGCCCCATGTCGAAGGACCTGTATACACCTGAAGAGGTACATCCGGTACTTGAATTTTCTTAGGACCCGACAGTCAACCCGACGCCCATGCCGCATGAAGTTTGTACGAAGTCCGCAAGGTCGTCATCCACGACGGACGACGGTGCAATCGAGTCGATTACACTGATCAGATTCTGCAAGGCGCCGGTATCACAAACACACCAATCATCGATGGCAACAAAAGTATGGACTAGACTAAAACAGGGCGGCTACGACGTTCATGACAAGGATTATGAGCACAGCGAACTGATCACGGGACCTTAGACGAAAGTGTTAAGAGACGAGTGCTTGATGACCGTTGAAAACTACAATCCTTCACGTCATGCCCATTCTCCTCCGCCACTTATCGCGTGGCCGGGAGGATGTTGGAAAAATCAGAAAGGAAGAAGAGGTGGCCATTAGCAGCTGCCTGCTGATAGTGCTATCATCCTCATTGTAGAATTACATACCCCATTAAAGATTCACCCACGTCCCGTGGTCGTCGCCTCGGTTCTTTAACAATGGCCTTCTGTAGAAACATTCTTTGTCGCTTAACCGTTTTGACAAAAAGGAAGCCCTGTTAGCGCACGCAATGTGTGTCCAGAGATCTTATGAGAGATTTTTATAGATCAAGCGGTCTGTGGGGAAAGGCAATAATGTTTTTGGACAGAAGGCTATCGGTCACACTAAGAAAGCTTTCGCCTTAAAGGGTGTTTGTGACCCTCCCGGAGGAAGCTGCTGCTGAAAACACCCCGTAAAATGCCATACTCCTCTAGTCAAGCCGGCGCACAATCAGAATATTCGTCTGGGCTTGACTTTCAACAGGGTATTTCCACAGTTTTCGCTTCAACAACCCCAGCACACGTTTTCACTGTGTCCTGCTGCCTGAAAGGCAGGTGGTTTACTCTTTACGTTGCTAAAAGGTGATTTCCAAAACATTAGATGGTTATATTCTATGCTGCACGAAGTGCTGTTTTGGCTCGGAGTACCTTACAAATGCCCTTCCGAGCGGCTGACAGTCGGCCACAAAGCGAACGCCATATTTCAAAACCCGAAAGCTATGAATCACCGCTGGAAATACTTAGTGAGACCGCGCACAACCGACCAAGCGCTACCACGACGGTTTTCTAACTTATCCTGGAAGTGCAGAGCGATCGCATTGCCAATAGGTCCCGCTTCAGGCGGCGGTACCACGCAACTAACCGACTGCGACAATTGAACCTACTCTATTAACGGTTCATTGAACAAGTCGTCTGGTGGCTCCGTGGCTTGTTGGCTAGTTTGCTAGCTGTTCAATGGTAATGCTCAGCTTCACATTTGAAGCCTTTGACGTTGTCTCAGTAAGCGCCAAATTGCCCTTTCTTTGTTTGTAGGTTCTTTCTTGGTTTCTCCATGTTGACGCGTAAACTCATGGTGGAGATTTCCCTTGTGGCACATTATTATCCCAACTGCATACAATGTAGACAAATATTATTTCGCCTGAACAATCTGCAGTTGGATGTGTTTATTTTTCAAATCTGCCTTCCTGAATACACCTTAGGGAAAGGCTGTGAATGTTTGATATATTGGGTTTTGTTTGATTTTGTGCTCTGAAATTTGAGCTTTTTTTGTTATGAACAGTCATTATCATCGCTCGCATCCCCTCTAAACCGTTCTAATTCAGGCTGATCGTAATATGGAATGTCACGTGTGGTAATATTAAGGGCTTTCCTTATCTTGTGTGATACATTATACAACTTGAGACCTCTCTTGTACAACTGTATATTCTGCTATCGTCGAAACCACATCGGTGTTTTTTTACTGAATAATTGATTAGTCGTTCTGTTAGCGTAAAAAGCTGTTCATGTCTTATTTGAGTATATGAATTTTCCCGCATATTCCGGCAAAAATACGGTGAACTAGCAAGTGTTTGAAGTACGAGAGCCTATTAATCGCCTTCAGGGCACGGAATCCTAGCACTAGCTTTTTCTCTAATGACCTCGGAAATATAAAATATGGACGATATTAAATACGTTAAACGTCTCACCAGCTCAGCTATACCCAAAGTTATATGGTACACCACAATTACGAAAATCTTCGATAGTTCCAAAGATGACAAAAGTTTACTAGGGGCAGTAAGTATTGCAAGGCTGAACTTGCAATGGCTTTTAACAACACCAGAAAATTTTACCACCCTCAGCCGCGCTGCTGATGTAAAATGCATGCTCAGACACATACATGTAAGTGTGAAAACATCCATACTTTTACACATAACTGGCTACCCGCATTTGTACGCACGAGTTTGCATACGTACCCCCAAAACTTGATTTTACGAGGGGCAGTTAATTACAAAAATTCGTACTCAATACAAATTCCAAAAGAAGATTGAGGGGCCAGGCTAGCTGGTTCTAGCGGATACCAACACACGTATGTATAAAAAAAAAGACAGTACATGGCAGATTCTGTAGTTTTATCCCGTTGTTTCCGATTGGATTAGTCGCTGCACATTTTCCGGCTACTTCGCGAGAATATAAATTTGATAGTCTCTCTTCTGGCTACAAGTGGCGGCCGCTCATTACACTCTGCGCGTTGGCCAGGCGCCAATTATCCTCGCACTCTTTGATTTCTCGCAGGGTTCCAGCTCTACCCAGTGGAGCTCACTTGGTAGCACTCTGGACTCTATCCTGGCGCTGCCTGTGGACACTGCAGTACGCCGATTGAGCAGTGGCTCAAAACGCCGCAGCAAATGATGCTGGTGCAATTCCAAGCAATCCTGATTTGCCCCGAAGCCAACCGATTTATTGACTATGGCGTAGTTTCTGGCTGAAAGTTAGTTTTCTGAATGTATGTAGTTGTCATTCGGCGAGCTTATAACTATATGTTGACAAAACAAGCAGAAGGTTGGAAAATGCCATGGAGTTTGAAGAAGCTATTTGGTTAGTAGATTTGTTTCTCATTTATTTTTCACTCGGGCGGATATTTGCCAAACAGGCTCAATTTGCTGCTCTACGAAAGGGTCTTCTTAATGGCCTGGAGGTAACTTTCGTGCTTGTAAATAATAAAGTAACTGCAGGGCATAACCTGTTGATTTTTTTTTCGCATTCATTTTTTACTCGGGCGGATATTTGACAAATAGACTCAATTTTATGTTTTACGAAACGCTCTCCTTAATAGCCTGCAGGTAACTTTGATGCTTGTAAATAATAAACAAAATAAATGGAGGACATATCCGGAGTTGGTACCAAACAAAATAAACTAACGGGAGGGAAGAGTAGGTGATGACAGGCTGGAATTTGGACCCGTTGTTTTGCCTAATGGGCAGACACGCCCTGAACTTCAAACATGGACAACATTAGGTATGGCTTGGGGGATAAATCAATCGATGAATGTGCAGAACAGAACCCTGTTCATAATCTTCATTGAAGTGCTTCTTCCGTTTTGTTATACGTAAGTACGTTTGTGGGCGAGTGTGTTATAGTTCAAAAGCGACATTGGCTACGTAGTCACCAGTCCTGAGAGAGCTGCCACTCCAGCAAATACTCTTGAATGTTTCTGCAGAACACTGGCGTGATTCTCTTGTTGGTTCAGCGGTTAAGTACCGCTAATCACACAGTTTAGGTGCCTAATTCTTACTACCTAATTCTTACATATTAGGTGCTACCGGCCTATTTTCTTCAGGAACACATCGCCGCTTTTTGGTTGCCCCTCCTCTATTCGTCTCTATTCATGCTTCGTTCTTCGTCGTCGTCTCTCTACTCATCATTATCACTGTCGTCATCATTACCATCGCCACAATCAATCAATCAATCAATCAATCAATCAATCAATCAATCAATCAATCAATCAATCAATCAATCAATCAATCAATCAATCAATCAATCAATCAATCAATCAATCAATCAATCAATCAATCAATCAATCAATCAATCAATCAATCAATCAATCAATCTTTATTTCTGGTGTCCAGGAACAACCCTGGAGTATTGTTACGGGTACATTATACACTGATTTTTAAAAACAAGTCAGAATTATAAGGATTCAATAGAGCAAACTAGCCATTATAAAACAAAAATCAAACAAAACTAGATAAAAAATTCCAGAAACCGGGGACAGCCTACAGTTGCAAGCCCTGACGCTCAGCCGGAGAAAGGTTCAAAGTAAATAGAAAAACAAAACAAGCAAACACAAACACCATTACCACACAAGAGAGATAAAATACACGTGCGATAAAATCTTTAGAGCAAAAAATAAAGGCACTTTGAAAATGAAAAAAAAATTGCACGTAGAACGCACTAACATTCAAAACCAACAAAGGTTAAGTAACAAGGAAAGGTGAAAACAAACAAGTAAACAAAAACATCATGTACACGTAAAAAACACTAAAACATGGCAGGCATACTTACACGGCGGACAATAACAGTTTTTATGTAAGTAGAAAACAAAGATAAAGAGCCTTGGGATATACTGAGACGACCAGAGGAGGCCTTATATAATGATTGTATCCCGCTGATGGGCTAACGTTCGTTGCCTAAAGTATCCTTTCTAAAAGCCCGGTATGGTGGGAAAAGTTTGTCGGGCACGTTGACGATAATAAAAGGAACTAGGTCGTAACACAAAATACCGAAATGAATCAGTTTATAAGGTGAAATCAGCTCGCATTCGAAGTCGACTCTAAAGAGTAGGAATACAATTCAGGAAAGTCATGCTGCCATTTGCGTCTGCTTGTACATTACGAAACGCTGCTGGAAGATCGAAATAAAGTTATTGTGAATCCTTTCGATACGGTACTTTTGAACTTGCATCTTTCATTGTAACCAAATGATCCGCATTTGGGAAGAGGTAAGCAGAGAGCCGAATACAAGTTTTAGAATGTAAGAGGACCTTGAAACTGTAAAAGATCCGCAAACCCCACCCAGAGGCCGAAAAGAGTGACGGGTAATTTCCGTAACGTGGAAACAAAGTCAGAGAAGAATAAGGATTCTCCAAAGACTGCAATTTCGGCCACCATCCACAGTGTGGTTACTTCCAATTACATTGAAATCTCGTTGACACGTTTTTCACGGGAACCAGAAAATAAAACGTGTTATCCGAAAACCGTATTATCCAAATAGATTAAAAAGAAGAAAAATATGCATGCTTCGTCAGCAACTCGCTTTTATGGAGCAACATTGAAGTAACTTCTCAATTTGTGCTGCCCTTTCTACTTTTAAATGTATAGTAGTAAATTCTTCTAAAACGTACAAAAAGAAGCTGCCAGTATTTGTTGCTTTGGCAGACCCTGACTTGTACGACAATCCGTGTCGTGCCGTAAATCGGTGAAGGCAGCCCCCGAATGCTTGAAACTTTTTAATACCCAGGGAGAGCGCGATGCTGTCAACTGTTTCGCGTAGGTCTGACCCGTCGAAGTTTCCTTCTGCCTGTTTAGCTTCCTTGAACCGTGTAAGAGGATGTTTTCCTTTTACTCATGCTTCGCACCTCGCGTTTGGTTTACACCAGGTGCAAAAACTTCCAGCTTCTTCAGAAGTTACTTTTGCTGGTTGACAATAGTGTTGAGCGTTTACACTGGCAGAGAGAGCTCGCTTGCCGATTCCACGCACTTCCTCTTGGGGTTCTTTTCCAATTGGCGTACACTTTCCACTCTATTTATTTATTTATTTATTTATTTATTTATTTATTTATTTATTTATTTATTTATTTCAACATACTGCAGGCCCTTCAGGGCCCATGCAGGAATGGTTACAATGAATTCAAGTTTTCATCGTAAGGATAACATAGGTATTCAAAAGGCAAGAAACAAGAACAATATAGAATACACAAGGACAGAAGCATGCTATACAGTGTAAACGCTTAGTTCACAAAAAGAAGTTATATAAACACTAAATATGCAATTTTTCTTTTTATCACGTGTTAAAATTCTTTGCCTTGCATTGATTGCATGGCAACAAAAAAACACAGCTGAAATGGAAACGCTATTCTCGCAAACTTACCAACGCTTCAGGCCACACACACCTGCCTTAGTTAATTTACCGTGATTGTAGAAGTTTCCGTCACGCAAAACCACAGTGCACTTTTTGGAGCTGTAAGCTCCGTGTCAAAATCGAGTGTCAGATGAATCGAGTAATTTTTGTGTATGGTCTTACTATTGATTATGACAAAGTTATTACCAACAAAAGAAGAGTGTGTGCATTGTTCTTCTAAAAAAATGATATCTTTTTTTATGCCCGGCAGACTTGTGTCATGTTACGGCAAACTCGGTTCTCTTCCATAAGGGCATGAATTTGTGTTTTTAATTACGTGGCCTTAGCTGGCGACTGACGGGCCCCGATTGTATACAGACCCCTCATTATCATCCGAAAGGGAATAAAAACATTTCGGTTTCGAACCACGTCGCCGTCGTGGTCCACACTATATGCATTTAATCGTTCGATAGGCTCATAGCATCTTTTACGCATGTCACCGTTCCCTTAATAGGGTACGCTGTTAGATGTGAAGAGTCGACTCAAGCGATCAAACAACCCCACCGAATCTACAGGGCACAGTTTTCGAAGGGGGTGGCCGTCTGATCTGCGGCTTTCGCCGACCAGAGCGCTAAGAATGAGTCAGAGCCTTGAACGAAAACAACACAAAGACTTATATTTGGACAGGCAAGCCATCAGGAGCGTTAACAAATAGATATTACAAAGTAGAGCAGTTAACTAAAAAGAACACGAACAGTTCCATGCATATGAGAGACAGAGTCCCACAATATTCACCGACCGGGCCCGACGATGCACCGCTGTCGGAGGCGATTCGGCTACCTGAGTAACCGTCACGTTGCTTTGAAGCGACGCCGCGCGCGACAAACGATTTCATCTCGAATGCCCTGTTACAAACCGGCCTACAAAAGAATGCGAATGCATACCCCAAAAGCCACAAACAAGTACAGTAAAACGATTGTGCGCTTCTTTCTTTGCCCGTGCGTGTACGTGCTGTGTGCGGCACGGGTACTTCGCAGTTAACCCTATCCAAACGTTTGACAAACGCATCGACTGATGACAGACCACTTACCAGCGAGCTGTCCACAGCTGTCGCCGTATCCAAATGTTGTTAGCGGCCGTTCGTCGTGTGACAGGGGCACATAAAAATGTTTCCACCAAATGGCATTACTAGTCCTTCTCAAATAAGAAAAAAATGATGGCCCAAGGCGAGGCGCTTGAAGCTCCGGCCGCAACAAGTCACCGGCCGCGCTGCATTGATAGCACGGAGGTTGTTTACATCCGGGCAGCAAGTCGTGCCGCCAGGGCAAGTTGAGTCGCTGCAGTCGGGTGCGTTGGCGCGCTTGCACGAGAATTTAAATTGTCTATATATGCGCAAGCAAGCGAAGCAGATGAACATTGCAATTGTTTGCAACGGCGAGAACTGTCTCTTTGTTAGCAGCAGAGTTTGACAACACCTACCTCCAAAATAAACAGATTGAAACAACACGGCCGCGCTGTCTGCTTGTGATCGCGCTGGCTGAAGCATCTATACGGGTATACGTACGGTATCGGTTTTGTAGCTGCATGCAACCGTCGCGTCCTGATTTCTCGTTCTAATTAGCATTAGTCCATGGTTGAAGTGCTGACACACGGAAACAACACAAGACTAACATGGCGACCGCCCGCTTGAGATGATTACCCCAGATGGGGAGTTTATTGTGGACGTGGTTGTATACAAGGAACCGAACGCCATCTCACAAATGGTGTTAAGTCGTTCTAAATCCTCCCTTTTGCTACACGGATGGGCAACGGTACTACCATGGAGGTTCGTCCACTTTTATAGACCATGCCTAGGGAGTACATTTTTTTGCTATAAGTACTTTTCAGGGCACATTACTTGATTAAAACTCCATTTCCGGCTAGTTTGCGTTTACAGTGTACGCTCCCCAGATTATGTGCTACACTTCTTGTATAAACCCATTATCATTATATCGACTGGTAAATTCGTCTACTTTATCATAACCCTATCATTGTCATCGGGGATTCGGACTAGGACAGCTCGGAAGCGGTTGCTTCAATAAACCGTTATCTGAACGCAGCCCGGAATAGAGGCCTTTTGGTCTTAAGAGGCTCACCATACCCTCCCACCGCTTCCCTTTAAGCTCAATAAACGTTTTACCGATTAACCACACCGTGCCTTCACATCAGATTGGTGGATTTGCTCTCCAGGTGGCTATCTCTCACGAAGGAGCTCTTGTTCATAAAGACAATCAACAAGAATAGTTGCGCGTCCCTTGTTCAGCTGTTCCCCCAAGCCACCCTGTGCCGCCACCTGTGTGTGTTCCGCGAGCCGCAAGGCTCAGCAAATGGAACCCAAAGCGTCCTGCACAACAATATATTTCACTGCTCAATTCGACAGAAATGCCTTCTTTCGCGCTGGCTTTGCCTCATCTCGTGAGCCTCTGTGATCATGTGTTGCCCAAATGCTTCATATCCGTGGTTTCATTTGTGTAATGCTATCGCTAAGGTGCTGAAAAATGCGGGTGAGGCTGCGTTTCGGTGTGCCGGAAAGCCAAGGGGGGATGATTATGCGGATCATAATGACCCGTGCCGTGTAAAACAGAGAAATGCGAATGCCGACTGACGGCACGCTACCCATGTCTCTAATGATGATCTAGAGTGCCATATCAGGCAATGGAAATAAATTAAACGGGCGAAAATGCATTTCCATGGCACTCGAACCAGCAGTGTTTGAATAACGCTTACGTTGCCCAACCAAATTAGCTAAAGAAGAGATATTATGTGTTTCTTCTACGTGTATGGAAGCGTATACTGCATTAAAGAACTTGTAGGTAGAGCGGACGTTTTTGTAAACGCTTTCGTTTCATTATTGCGGTTCCACAACGACCTCAATTGAACTAAATATGTGCGTTTTGGTAGTTTCAGATGTAATGTTTATGAAAGCCACGGCATGTAAAAAAAACAAAATAGGATGGGAAGGCGCAGCAGCTGCAGTTACAGAGTACGCTACAAAGGGTGGAAGAAGCTTGCCTGATGACTTGAACGGTAATATCAATTTTACGTTGAACAAAAATAAGTGTCATGTAGGCGTCATTGTTCTAATGATATAGCCACCCGTTTTGCACGACGCTCTAAGTGCCCAACGCCAACAAAAAAATCACACATCTCCCCTCCCTGAACGATGCCGAGGGTGCTAAGGCACTGGGACGGAAGTGTGTATTGCCTGTGTGATGAGCGTCATCGTCCTTGCGTGCTGACGCACTCTGAGTTTTAAATGATTTTGATGTGCAGTAAAGGCACAGTAAATGATTAGCGTGACACAAAAGACAATTGGCGTCCCAGTACTTCGCACCGTCGGCATCGTTCACGGCGTTGAGATTTGTAATTTTATTGGCCCGAATAGGGCTGAATTGACACAAATTATCACGCATTAAATGCATGAAGGGATGGACAATTGTGTCTGCAGTGTATATATAGTGTTTTATTGACGGTATTGGTGGTACATTGTGAAGAGTCCCGGGTCGCGTTTCCCCTTCACGATCACTGCCTTGTGATCGGTGAAGTGCAGAGAGAGTGGTTCTCCGAGCGGGGCTAGATTGCAGTTGGCAAAGACGAGGTCTATGCATGTTCCCCTGATGGTCGTCGGTTGACTACGGAACGTGCTTACATACGCAGTGCACCGCAGCGCCCTCTCATGTAGCTCACTGTAGTCACTGTAGTTTGAGCTGTAATTGCAACTGCTCTTTTTCCGCTAAGTATCGTCGACAGTTTATGGTTTTTGCTTTGTTTTTGCGTTTTGTACCTTTTGAAATTCGCGCTCTTTGCAACTGGAGTTTGCGGCGCTCACCCCAGATTGCGCGCGGATGGTACTCTCGATAAATGGCGCGCCGATGGTACTATGTGGCTTGACTCACATATTTCACTTACAACGCTGTGCGCACGGAGAACGCCAACGGACAACGAACATTGCGAGGTCATAAGGTGCTTCGCAACTCAAAATTTCTAACTACAATCTTTGTACGTTAAATGTTATCCCAAGGACCTACATTACGGATGATAAGCAATGCCGACGTGCAGAAATATAGAGATCCTTGCCGTAACTTAGTTGACTGTCTATGTACCAGCTAAATGTGGTACAAACTGCAATTAAGTGACCTAAAATCAGTACGCAGGTGTTCGTGATCCGCTTCACAAACGCTTGCGCTCCCCCGTTTACTCTAAATTGGCGTGGGTGACTAAATTTTAGTGGTAAATTTTAGAGGTTTATAAAATACAAGGCTTTAAGCTTGTAGGGCACCCTCAACTGAGCTTTGTGAATAACTATTTGTAACCACGCAGGACTACTAAAGGCTGCTGGGAAAAGCGAGCATGAACACAGTTTTAGTTTATTTTGAAGTAAGCTGCAGCAGATGATCCACGAACCGGGCTTCACTTTATAACGGGCTTCACTGAAAAACAAGGACAACACATGTTTTGCACGAACAACGCTGCTCAGGTTGTCTAGAACAGCGGTGCTTAAAAGAAAAGTAGGGCGAGCAAAACCAAGTTTTCACCGGTAATGCGTCTGCCATAGTCACACACACAGACTTGTTAGCAAAAAAACGACGAACAAAAAAGCCTCATGGAAATAAAGCACTTAGTTTTTTGGCTTGCGTTGTCCTACTTCAATGTTTTGGCATTCATGAGGCGTTGGAAACTGCTTGCGCCGGTCTGCTACGGCATTACTGATCTTGCAATAGAGTGGATAGTCAGCTGAGGCACATCTCAGCGTGCAACATCCGCCACATACCTCGGATGCTCTTTTTGTAAAACAGAGCTGTTAAACCCCACTGATGATGGCAGCGTTCTGAAAAACTGAAAACCACCGCATAATTTTGCAAACTTTAGTTTTTCTTCACCAGACCAAAATTGTTAGGGCTAGACAGAATATTTAATATTTAAGGAACTAAGCCGCATATGCACAGACATAGAAATGGGTTATGTTTAGAGGTTTCAGAAATATTGTGACGATGCGGATTCGGAGTCCTTTGCCACCAGACTGGAACTAAAACTCAACTTATGGTACCTCTATTCCCAGGTTAGCTTAGCAGGTATTCTAGGTGTGTTGTTTGGGTGCGCCACTGAACGCGTTTTAAAATGCGGAGTGATATACAACTTCCCGTATATTAACGCAACGCAAAAATGTATTTCTTCGCCAGCGTCATCAAAGCATTACATCAAACAGTTAGAGACAAACGCATCCGCTTCAGATACGGTCAACCGATTACATCAAACAGTTAGAGACAAACGCATCCGCTTCAGATACGGTCAACCGAAACTTCACTGCAAAACTTCTATTGGCTGCTAAAGGCATGACTAGAATAGCTTGTAACGCGGGTATGTGATGAATATCTATTTCACTTGGCTGTGACGCGTCCTATTACCGCGAATACGGATCTGCAATGGCTGCAGATGCGGGCATGCGCGCTGTTTTACGGACTCGATGACTGCGACTCATTGTGCGTCTGCTGACGGGGGTACGCGCGGTTCAAAAAGAGCTAGCCCACCAAAGGAACCAGCGGCGTGGGCAAGCAACCCCTTAATGCTAGGCCTGGTGTTAGCATTTCAGGTGTAGCTGGGCCAATCGCTGAGAGAATTGGTACACGTCGTTTGATGTTATGCATGTAGGGTGTAATCAAGGATACGTGCACACGGGATCTTTGAAGTCATGAGGCCACACGGCTCTCGAGGAAAGCGGGGTACATTAAAAGGAAGGCGTTACAGACCGATAACGGTTAGGACAAACGGAAACAAAAATAGACAAAGGAACAGCTGTGACTGAAGAAAAAGAAAATTGAAGACTGGGGTCTTACTAGTAACTACAAAGGTGCTAGTATAAGGTAAATGTTACTGTTGACAATAAAAGACGTAGCTCAGAAGTTCCTCATTGCCGACGGCACGTGCGCCCATGGAAGCGACGTAGGGAATTCCTTACGCGACTTCGCGTGGTCATAGCCTTGACGCGCAGCTTTCCGGTACGCCAATCCGCCGCTGCCTTTACTGGCCGGAACGTGTGATTTACCCAACGACTTGGTGGGCCGGAAACGTTAGAATAGACCGAGGCTACATGGCGCACAACACATGTTCCTCGAGTTGCCGGCCGAGGGGTTGTCCTTCCAATGACGTGGCCGTCCCCGAAGGGAGGGACGTCAGACAGGCTATCCCGTGCAAATCTCGGGCACCTGAAGATGCGGCATGTGCGGGTAGCCGGCTCTACGGCGCGGCCGCGCTGTGCCGGCAGGAACCGAACGCGTCCAGGCGCTGTCACTTGGTCGCCTTGACATTTGTGCTTGCCCTCGCTGCGCCAGGTCACAGCCAAAGAACAGCCTTCCGCTTCATCCGGTCTTTCTTCCTGTATGCGCTCCAATGTCGACCCCTTCCTTTCCCTTTGTACGCCCTTTGTTAGCGGCTCACGCGCGTAAAGTGATGTATGTCCTTGACCATATTTTCTGCGCCTTCTCTATCTTCGTCATTATTCCAATATTTCCTGCTGTCATTAAATACAGCTGTTAAGGTGGGGCGGCTTGCGAAGTATTATAGGCTTAAGGTTAGGATTCCATAAAATTATACCATACAATACGCCTAACATAGGTCAATCGCAACTTTCCTTAATCCGACGAATTGAGAACATGAAGGCAAACACAAACAAGGAGCTGATAACAGAAAAAGAGCGAGGAGCTGAGTGACTTTACTTGGAGTTGTAGCGAAGCCAGAAAAGAAGCTCGCGCAGTTTCTAGTTCACACCTTACGAGAAACGTTTTGCCTTTTGTAGTTTTTCTTCACCTAAACAAAAGTGTTACAAGGAGTAACGAAAAGCAACACTCACCTTTACAATGCGACAAGCGATTTACGGGTACACAGTAAGATGTATTGTCTATTACCCGGCACAAACGCGCGTGCAATTACTAGCGCAGCCACTTGAGAATCGTCATATACACACACGCCGGGGGCGAATTTAGTACTTTGAGAACCGCAATTTAGATCATGTTCATTTGTGTTACTCAAGTTTTAGTGCCAATTTGACATTTCAGCGTACCTATGATGGGTTAATTTTCTATATTTCATAACCAGGTATCTATAAATTCTGCGAGATATTTTTAGCGAATTTGGGGTCACCGTCTCCTCGCACCTATAAAAGTTTGTACGTCCATTTTCGAGAAACGTACGATTTAAAAAGAAGACATCTAGTGAGGGCGACCTTGCTGAATCGAGATTTTGTAGGCACAAGGATTTGTTTACAATTAAATGCAAGTATTGAAATGACGTAATATGATACACTCAAGTCGGGAGTATTGCCCTTGGGTGTTTCTTTTCCTACATACCATGTATATACTGCACCCAGCTTTTATTTAGATCCCTGTAGGATTTTATTTACTAAGACACTGACGATATAGTCCTACGTTCGCAATCGTCTGCACAAATACTGGTAGCCCTCTAAGGAAAATCAACTGTGTTGCTCTCGCGGCTGCTGAGTGTTCCCGGCGTGGCAACAGTGGAACCTGGTGGTAATGTTCCTTCGTACACGAAAGTGCATTCTTTTCACTGCACTAAAAGCAGCCTTCGGCTATTATGAAAAATCATGTTCTGGTCTCGAAGAACTTTCAAGGTATTACACTTTATGTTTTATGAAGTCGGCCAACTGGGGAAGCAGAAGTCCTGGCAGCTGCTCGGAAATCTCGATAATATAACGTTGCACAACCCTGTCCTGCAGTGTTATTTGCGTAACAGACATGAACTGACACTCAGGCTCTTCGAAGTGCGTGAAATAAACGAATACTTTAGCATGAATTCAACTTGTAATGTCAAGGCATGTGGTTTGAGAAATCTTGCACACTTTATAATGACAATTTGTTTTAGATATTACGGCCAGACGTCTCGATGAAAGGCGTTTAAGGGACGATTTGGAAAACAGGCGCCAGAAAAGCCTTTGAATATGTTGATTGAGAAATATCTTCATGCAACTCTACACATATGTCACTGACAGTGGGACGCCTATCTCTGTTTTGTGGAGGTCCCTCGTAAATAAATAAAGTGCATCCAGCACCCTTATGACCATAATTTGTGGAGCCTACATAATAAATGTTTAAAAAATGTTGGTCTTACTATCCCTTACAACTGAGCAAGTTTCACTTGAAGATCCGTTCGTTGTACATAAAACAGTAGTGATAAGAAGGGCTTGTACACTAATAAAAGATCGTTATGTGTTCTATAGGAGAATGAAGAAATCAGTCCTAATAGTCAACTATAGCTCCTCTAGCAAAACCACTTGTTAGATTACCTAATTCGTTCGTGTGTGAAGGATTATTAAATTTACACGTCATCTCCTACCCTCATGTAAGGGTAGGTGATGAATAGTCAGACAAAATCCCAATGTTTGAGATCAGAGGTAACCTACACAAGAAACATGCTTCCGACCACTTTTGAAGGATACGGCAAACTCTTACTCTGTAAGTCGCAAGACCAGCGAAGAGTACGGATCACAAAAAATTTGTAAACCAGCACACTGTAAGGGTCAGTGAGGATATTTAACTAATGTTCGGGTTGGCACGAGCCGAATGTTTGTGTGGCAGGTATCTATCTGTAAGCACTCCTGTTCTGTGACGGTGTAGTTCCACTCAGGAATGCTAAGTCATCCACTTTATTGCCATTTTAGGTCGGCCAAGCGCAGCTCCAAGGCTCACACCACTAGCGTCCATGTCGATTTTACTGAGGTCTCGGAGATCGAAGTGGTGGAGATTCGGTGCGAATGTGACGACCTGATCGGTCCAAATCTGATGAGTCCGAACCTCAGCTGACCTAATTATTTGGCACACTCCGGAGCCCCACAAATATGCGTGATGGAAAAGCAACGCAAGGAGGACGAACTGGGAAAAGAAGGGAGAACGGCACGTGTCTTTGCACGGTCGTTCCATCATAAACCAGTGCTAACTAGCCAAACGCACAGTCTTTCTCCAAAAAGGTGCATCAATGGAGCACTTGGGTGAAAAAAAGGCATTATTCCCTAATTTCGAAACCAATTGTCAGAAATAAGAACACAAGCCTTAAATAGTCAGATATTTGGCATACTGTGGCGCCTTGAAGCACCCAACAATGTCGGACTTTGATCGCGCCCCCGGCTAACGCTTGATGAACGGCTAATTATCCTGCGTCACTGAGTAAATACATCACCTTACTACCCAAACGAGCGTTGGTGGAACCAAAAGGTCATGGTTAGCGTTTAGTAGCGGTGAATAACTCTCGCGGAAAGAGAGAAATTTCAGGCGTTGTTGGGACTTGCTTTTGCATTGAGTAAATAAGGCTGCCACTTCTCAGTAGGACGGGGCTAGCCAGCTCGGCTAAGTTGCAAGTACTTATCTCTTATGGAATGCCCACGAAGTGATTCCTGATTGTCTCAACCGAATTCAGCATTGAAGCATCGATGCATTTCAAATCGTTGTGTGCTTATAACCCTTCGCCAACGTTTGCTTATGGGCACTTACAAGCTACGGAGCGCTGTTGGTGTCACAAGAACTGTCCGCATTATAATTTGTGTGACGTGCACGGACATTCTAAACAGCCATATATAGTATTTTGAATAGAGTACTGGGGATTTGGAGTAACCAACAGTCACTTGTGCTGTTTTAAACGTAGCGCTAAGGCAAAAGGAATAGAGAGTGTTGGTACAGCGTATGTTGCCTTTGCGTACGGTAAACTCTAATTTTTTTGCGTCACGCTACGTGAACACCGCGAGAGGAATTTTAGTTGAGCGTCTCATCAGTTTTGCGTAGCGACACGCAAATGTTTACGGCGCCATCTGTCGAATGTTTGGCGAAATGAATCGTCGGATGATCTGCTAGCGGAGTGGCGGAGTGCGTGGACATTTTACGACTATCCAAACAATTGTAAACAAATGCTTTCCCGTTAGTATTGAATGCAACACGGCCATAACACGACATTATTATTCTCTTACCTGAGTTCGTTCCATAAAGAAAGCTTTTAAGCCCCGTGGCACTTTCGTGCAATCGCAGAGAACGCCTTGAACCGAATGCCCGGGTTTGACGCATACATTTTATTCAACTTCAAAATAATCCAGAGATGCGTTTCGAACGAACACAACGTCACAGCATGCGTTGCAAGTCTTAGCCGCGATCGACAGGCGATCGGTTGTTTGTCTCCTCCCGCCCGTCGTAAATTAGGCACTCACCTCGCGTGCGGTTTGCGGGGACGAACAGCAAGTCACTTAACTCTGGCGCGCAAGCCGAGAAGGCTTTTGCAACTAATGCAAGGAACAAAAAAGGCCAACTCATAGGTTTACATGAAGACCCTTAAAGAATAGCCGGAAATACTTTATGCAGTGCTTGATGTTTATACTCGCGCAATGAGGTACCCTGCAGCACAAAAACAAGCTTTGCGACAAGGAAGACATTGCTTACCTGCGCACGCGCCAACACAGAACGCTCTAGCCCATGTATGCCTACAAGGCTCGCATAACTCTCTTGAGTGGCAATGTCTAGCGCCGCCCAATTTTTCGTATTCAGCAGATTCAAAAGGTACCGGTTTTCTTTTCTTTTTACTATGCAGTTGAGGTCCTTGCCTATGGAGATGACACTGGGTATTTTGTTGCTGATAAAAAAGCAATCAAAAACCGTAATTTGGTCAGGCATTTTTTATTGTGCTGAAGCGGCTGTGAATACGAAAAAAAACCAATGCATTGCGGTTCGTTGAATGGACTTAGGAACCATCCAGATGCGGTGGATATACTTGGGATAGTGGCCATTTCAAGGTTCAGCCTCCTAAGGTCCAAGAGAGAGAGAGAAAAGACTTTATTGAATGTTCGCCTGCAGGAGGGACGAGCAAAGGCTCCGCGGAGCCACCCCGTCTCTCGACGCTGCCTAGGGCGTCCTCGAAGCATTGCCCCGCAGGCGTCCGCCAGTTCGGCGCGCGAGGGGCCTTCGGGGATGTCCCCTCGATGCCTCCGTCGGCACCTCCCCGGGCTTCTGCCTGGCGAGAGCCGCCTCGAGCTGCTGGACGGCTTGCAGCTGCTCCGTCAGGTCCGACGATGCAACCGCTCGTGCGATGGGATCCGGCAGCCGCCCCTGTGGCGCGGCCGCTTCCGTTGGGTAGCGAGAACAGTCCCATAGGATGTGGGTCAGAGTTGCTCTGGCACTCGCGCACACACTGCACACGTCACTTTCATAAATGTCTGGGCACACGTGGCGCGTGAGCGCCGGCGTGATTACCGATCCGGTCTGCAACTGCCGGAAGAGCACTGCCTGCGCCCTCGTCAGTCCCGGGTGGGGTTGCGGCATAGTCCGACGTTTGAGCCGATACCAGCGCAGGACCTCGGCATACTCGACGAGGGGCTCCTGCTGTTCGATGTCCTGGCAGCCGTCATCGCCTTGCGGTTCTCCGTCCCTCGGTGCCGCTGAGCCAGGGGGGATCCCGGGGGTGGTGGAGGGGGCCACCGGGCGAGCCGCCGCGCGGTTGGTGAGCGCGCGCGCGGCGGCGTCCGCCGTCTCGTTGCGGTTGGGGTGGCCGCTGCCGTTGTTGCTGCTGCCTGCTTCCCGCGTGTCCGTGTGCGCCGGGAACCACCTCAGGTGGGTGGCCGGCACCGAGTCTCTCACTGCACTACACTGCACCACGCGCACTGCACTGGTACACACTCTGTTGCGGGTGAAGTACATGATGGCCGAGCGGGAGTCGCTCAGTATCGTTGTGCATTGCGGGTCCGCTAGCGCGAGCGCGATCGCGACTTCTTCCGCTTGCCGCGCGGACGGCGCGCGGACGCTGCACGCACTGTGCACTTCGCCGTTAGTGGCTTTCACCACCACCGCAGCGTAGGTGTTGGGTCTGTCCGGGTATCTGGCCGCGTCCACGAACAGGGCGCCGGTGTCGTCGGCGTATGTTTCCGTGAGGACCCTGGGCCGGGCGGCCCGGCGTTCTTGGTTTCGCTCCGGATTCACGTTCCGAGGTAGCGGGGGGATCTTCAGTCTTCGCAAGGTTTCGGCCGGCAGGCTTCGCGAGTCGGCCGCCGCAGCCGCCCGTTCCCCGAGTCCCAGCCGTTCGAGGATGTGACGGCCGGTCTTCGTGGTCGAGAGGCGCTCGAGCTGGGCTGCGCGCTGGGCCTCGCCGATCTCCTCTAGGGTGTTGTGAATGCCGAGCTGCAGTAGCCGCTCGGTACGGGCGCTGTTCAGGAGGCCCAGCGCTGCCTTGTAGGTCTTCCGTATGGCTGCATTTATCCTGTCTCGTTCTTGCGTCTTCCAGAAATGGAACGCCCCCACGTATGCCACGTGGCTGATGGCGAATGATTGGACTAGCCTCAGCAGGCTCGCCTCCTTCATCCCGTTGTGCCTTGTCGCCACTCGCTTGATGAGGCGGGTGGCGGCTCCGAGCTTTGTGATCGTTCGGTCGACCGTGGCACCGTTGTACCGGTTCCCCTCGATGATCATGCCGAGTACCCGGAGCGCCTTCACTTTGGGGATGATCGTGCCGTCTTTCGTCCGCACCGTGATTGCTGCGGAGTCTTCTTCCGCCCTCTTGCGGTACGCGCCTGGCGGGGGATGATCAGTAGTTCGGACTTCTGTGGGGAGCACGCGAGGCCAGTGTCCCCCAGGTGATCTTCGATAGCTTCCACCGCCGTCTGCAGAGTCGACTCGATGTGGCCGTCGCTGCCCCCGGGGACCCACAGGGTGATGTCGTCCGCGTAGATGGTGTAGCGGACCTGCGGGATCTCCGAGAGCCGGTTGGCCACCCCGATCATGACGATGTTGAACAGCAACGGCGAGATCACCGAGCCTTGGGGGGTCCCGACGCTGCCCGACTTTTTCAGCGGTAGTTCCAGGTCTCCGACCTGGATCATTACGGTCCTCTCCGATAAGAAGTCCCGGATGTAGTTGTACGTTCTCCTGCCCATGCCCAGCCGCGAGACCTGCGCCAAGATGGCGGAGTGGCGCACCTTGTCGAAGGCGCTCTGTAGGTCGAGGCCTAGCACCGCCCTGTTGTCGCGGGTGGGGGCGGACACTTCGAGTATCTCGTGTTGCAGCAGTATCATCGCGTCCTGGGTGCTGAGCCTCTCCCGAAACCCCAGCATGGTGTCGGGGTAGAGCCCTTCCGTTTCCAAGTAGCGTTGCCATCTATTCATTAGCACGTGCTCCAAGACCTTCCCTACGCACGAGGTGAGGGAGATCGGGCGCAGGTTCTCGATGCCGGGTGGCTTACCGGGCTTCGGGATCAGGACCGTCTTGGCCGTTTTCCACTGTCGGGGCAGCGTGCCAGCGTGCCAGCAGCGGTTGAAGTAGTCCGTGAGGGCCGCAACGGCTCCGTCGCTTAGGTTCCTCAGGGCTTTGTTGGTTACCCGGTCTGGGCCCGCCGCAGACCTGCAGTTGAGGGTCTGCAGCACTGCCCGCAGTCCCCATTCTTCGATGCTGCGATCCAGGGCCGAATTGTCCGCTCCCCGGTATTCGCCGTGCCTCTCGCTCGCAGTGCTTGGCAGGTAGCGCGCGTTTATGCGCTTACTTGTTTCTGCCTTCCCCAACGTCTTGACGGTCGTGTGCATTACTTGGGCCAGCCGGTGCTGCTGATAGCCTCGGGTCCTCGTTTCGTCCAGAAGGTGCCGTAGCAGGTTCCACGTCCTCCCCTTGTGGAGCTGGCCGTCCGCCTCGTTGCACACGGCATGCCACCTCTGGGCGCATAGCTCCCGACTGTATTTCTCGATGGCCCGTCCGAGCAGGGCCACCCTCTTGCGTAGCCGGCGGTTCGTGCGCTGCTGTTTCCATCGCCGCTGCAGCGATTGCCTCGCCTCTAGCATGTGAGCCAGGCGGCTGTCCACCTGCGCCACGCCCTCGTCCGTTTCCACTTCGGTGGTCGCGTCCGAGGTCGCGCGCACGATGGCTTCCGCCCATTCCCCGATGTCTGTGATCGTTGCCGTCCGCTGTGGCCCTTCCAGATCCAGCCGGAAACGGTCCCAGTCCGTGATCTTGTGTTTGCGTCGGGGTTCCGCGGCGATCGGTATGGACGCAGGCAGGTCGACTTCGATGATGTAATGGTCGCTGCCCAGGTTCCGTCCCGTGTTCCGCCACTTCACCCCTCGCTTGGCTGTATCCGCCGTCCGGACGAATGTCAGGTCCGGGTTCTTGTCTCGCGTGGTGGACGTTCCTACCCGAGTGGGGGCCGCTGGGTCCGTGTAGAGGGAGAAGCCCGCGTCCGCCGCATCGTCCAGGAGGTCTCTTCCTTTTACCGTTGTCCTGCCGTACCCGAGCTCCTTGTGCGGGGCATTAAAATTCCCGCAGACCATGACCGTGCCTTTCGGCGCCGAACGTATCGCCTTGTGCAAAAGGGCGCGGAATTTCTGCTGACGGTGCGCCGGATTGCTGTAGGTATTTACCAGGAGAAAGGATTCTTTCCTCTTCCTGCCGATCACCACCTCGGTCGCGCAATGCTCAATGGTGCTGCGTCCAAGGAAGTTCTCGTGCTTGACGAAAGTGAGTCCCTTCCGCACGAACGTGCACACTCCCTGCCCGGCTCCTTTGCCGCATTTCCTTGCGCTCGGGGGGCTCGCGTGCGCTCGGTAGCCGGGGAGGGATGGCGCGTTCTCGGTGTGTGTCTCCTGGATCATTATTACGTCCGGCGCCCGGTCGGCGCCTTGCAGATATTGTTGCAGTACCGCCTTTCTGCACTGGAACCCGTTGGCGTTCCAGTGCCAGATCCTTAGGCCTGAGCTTGCTGTTGTTGGGGTCCGGGCCATATTGATGTCCAACAAGTTGAAAGATCCAGCGAGACGAAAGGTCTAACAGTGTATATCTTGTCTGAGTGAATATTTCACCTCTTTCGACTTTCAGCCTCGATTGAACCTTCCGTCTAGGTAGATATTTCGTCTCGGTGGATATGGAAGATTGATTGGCCTTCAGTCTCAGTGGATCTTTCATCCAAATTAACATTCAGGCTTGATTGGACCTTCCGTCGCGGTGGATCGTTCGTTTCGGGGGATCATTAGGCTCCATTGGACCTTTCGTGTCGGTGGATCTTTTGTCTGAGTGGGCATTCAGGCTTGATTGAACATAAAATCTAGGGGGATCTTTTGTCTTCCTGATCACGTGAACGATTAGAGTTTCCGTCACAGCTGAACTTTCGTCTCCTTGACATTCAGGCCACAAGCGGCATTTCAATACCTAAGTGGGCTTTGAACCAAATACGGAACTGTGCTATTGCCACACGTTGGCGGCATGAAAAAACCTGGTCTTGGTGGTGTTCCTATGGATGGGGAAAATATCATCATCCAAACCAGCTTGTCTACGCCCACTGAAGGGCAATGGCCTCTCAAATTATTATACAATGATCCCTGTCCTGTGCTAACTACGACCAATTTATCTGGGCAAATTTCTTGATCTCATCCGCGCATTTAATTTTCTTCCGCCACCTGCCACGCTTTCGTTCTCTAAAGAACCATTATGTTGCCCTTAGTGACCAACGGTTACATGGCCTTCGCATTACACGCCTTTCCCACGACCACTTCTTCTCATTGTCTACTAATATGTCCTTAAGACGTGTTTGTTCCCTGACCCACTCCGCCCTCATCTTGTCCCTTAATGTTACACCTATCATCTTCCGCTCCATTGCTCGCTGAGCTGTTTTCAGTTTAAGTAGAACACTCTTATACTCTAGTTACACGGGCACACCTAACCATGGTTACGCCTAACTATAGTTACCCAGCTTAACCGCAGTTAGCGCTAACCATGGTCAGCTGCTGTTACACGCAATCCGAGCGTGTGTGTCAAGCGGTCACGTGGTCTATGCAATTGCGAAATGACAAATTATGTTCAAGCTACTGTAATGACAAAAAAAGAGATGTTGCCAGGTTATAACGAACTATTCAAAACAGCAGTTGCAAAACTATCTATTTTAGCGCACACGTTTACGTTTTTTTTTCTTTAGACAGCGCGAATGTAAAAACAACCCGTCAACACTGTCTACGAAGCCACTCAACGAGCCGAGGTCAGCCAAAGCCAACGCTGTGAAAACGTTGTCGTGGGTCGTCGTCGTGTTGTTGTAGTGTATTTTTGCCATTCCGGATCGCTTCTGCGACCTTTTACCGCTTGCACCGCTTGCTTGCGCCTTCGTCGTCTCCGTCGTCCACAACACGCGCTTCGCATCGGTCGCCGCGCTGCAGTCCTCCATGCCTGTAATCGCGTCCGACGCCATCTTTGCAGTTTGGAAGCCCAAACTTAGGTACCCGACCGAAGTTAGCGCGGACCATGGTTAGCGGGCTAACTGCAGTTAGGTCTGCCGTGTAACTCCGGCCGACTATGGTTAGGTCTAACTGCGGTTAGGTTAACCATGGTTAAGTGTGCCCGTGTAACTAGGGTATTAGTGAGCCTCCAAGTTTCGGTCCTGGGGCCCTATTCTCGACTGCACAAATTGCCGGCAATTCTCGGCAATTTTCCGGAAGTTCTTTCTGATTGGCTTTCACTTTTGGTCACGTGCTTCCGGTTGACAAAGCGGTTGTGTGTGCTGTCGTCATTTTGACGTTTTATGACGTGTACGGGCACCGGTTCTAAAGTTTGCCTTATTTCTCTTTACTGAAAGCACATAATTCTTGGCCGGCAATGAAAAACTAGACCAAATGCACCGTGCATGACAACGTAAGCCTATCTTTGCTATTCAACAACAATACTGCTTTTAACACACACCCTCTCTGTGATTGGCTGAGAAGGCGTGACGTAGTTTAAACACTTGGCGGGAACGATTACGTCATGCGTTGGCAACTTCAGCCTGCGTCAAAGTGACGTAAGGCTACGTAACAGCTTGAAAATGGCGGCTGTTTTTGTCGCAAAATACAAGCAAAATAGGGCAAAAAATTGCCCGGCATACGGCGCCGCGAAATGTGCGGCAATGTGCAGCCGGCGCAGTTTCGCATAAGCAGCACTTTATTTTTACATTGACCATAAGCAATAATACTGTAATTCGTTTTAAACACAAAAACTTAAATTTGCTTAAACTGTGCATTTTTTAATCTCCAAAAAAATGTTTTTGCTATGTCGGATATAGCTCCATACTTCCGGAAAGGAGAGAAAAAAAGAACGCGAAAATGGCGGTTCCTTTCGTCGTCGCCTTGATCGAGTGGGAGCTCGATGAACGTGTTTATCGGCTTCACAGGGATGCTTTCCTGCTCTCTGAGGATGCAGTTCGGCGTCAATACCGATTGACGAAAGAGCTGGTTCGCTGGCTGTGTGAACGACTGCAGGGCGAGCTCACCAGAGTCCGGCGCAACACAGCTACCTCTCTCACCGTCGAGCTGCAGGTGTTGTGCGCGCTTCGTTTCTTTGCCACTGGCAGCTTCCAGGGCATGGTGGCAACAGATGAGCACTTGGCGACCAGTCAGTCTAGTGTCAGCCGCTGCATTCGTGCTGTTGCTCAAGCCATTGTAGACTGCCTGGGCGAAGAGTGGATCGCGTTCCCTTCAACTCGGGCAGCTGTGGCTGCGACGAAGGCAGCCTTCGCTCGTCTAGACGACCGGTTCGACGGCTGCGTCGGTTGTGTTGACGGCACCCTCATCGCCATTCAAGCCCCTTCCTCAAATGACCCCGACATCAACAAGGCGGCTTACTTTTGTAGGAAGGGATTCTACGCGCTGAACGTAATGGTGGTAAGCCATCTGTTGCACTGAATGATAAAAATGGCTCCTAGTTTTGCAGGCACCGTTTATAGCAAAATGTCATGCCGTGATCGCAAACTTGCATTAAAATAAAGTAATCACCGCTCAAAGACCTTTGCTTCGAAGCGATCTAAGCCAACGTTTTGCGAGGATAAGCAAAGCATGCCTTTCTTGCTTGGCATCCGCCAATAATAAATGTTGCAACTCGATCCTTACCCGACCACTATGTCAGAATAGTGCATGTGCAGCTCTTGACATTCGTCGACAACAAAATATGGAAACGCAAGTTGGGGTATGCACAAAGTGTTAGTATGGTTATGCAATGTCATGTCAGAATTTTTGTTCCACCTTAGAGATGTCTGTTTTAGGACCATTATTGTGGATGGCTGATTCTGCGAGATGTGCCTGATAGGAGTACAAGATATGGCGTCAATTAAAGCTGAAGCATATGGCTATAGCCACAACAAATACACGTCCATGCTGCCTAGCCCACCGAAACATGCTGAAAAACTGCAACCATTCAAGCGATTCTTTTTTTTCACAGGTGTGTGATGCTGAAAAGCGCATCACCGCTCTGGACCCAACGTTCCCTGGTTCAGTGCACGATTCCTTTGTCTGGAAAGCCTCCTCGCTGCATGAGGAATTCGTCGGCGGGAGGCTTGTTCGACCAGGCGAATACTTGCTTGGTGAGTGCATACACAGTTACTGGAAGAATATTTAGTTCATTCAAAAGGAGGACAGTGAACGGACAAGACAGATAGCACCAGTCTTGTTTTTTGCCGTCCTTTCCTATAATGCACTAAATCTTCCCATAACAATGAACCAACTCGCCCACCAACACGTTACCGAAGCATACCTACTTCATGCTTGTGGAACTTGTGCCTTGGAAGAACACCGTTACAGGCCACCAATCTCCGTACAAACATAGCGCAAGGCAAAAAGATTTTTATTGCGAAAAGAAAATGCCTCCGCAGTGAAGCTTACAAATACAACACAGCATGATCATAATAAGGCATGCCCTCTTAAGCGGCTTTCAAAGTAATCAAATCGGCCTGATTTAGGAAACAGTGTGAAGTTGTTCAAATTCATTAAATGCATTGGCAAAAAAAATTTCACATGTATATAACACCTGAAAGCAGCCCGGATTGTCACCTTAATGCTGACAATGGAAAGCATCACTATGCACAAACTTGTGAGAAACACGTTGCCGTGTGAGGTTTTTCCATGTTTAAATTAGGAGGGTTGCTCAGCGCTTACCAGTAGCTTGACATAAACGAAGGAAGGCTGAGATTTATTATATCGCTTTCCAAAGTAGTTGCCTAAAATGGGGGTTAAGACATTCACCTTGCTGTGAAGGTAAACATTTCATTTAACCTAGGAAACGACCAACGCAGTCACCCTTACAGACGCATTATGAATAGTTGATGACCAGTTTCAATTCTCTAAGCACTTCTCAAAAATTGTGCCTTGCATCATTACTCACTGAACACATTTGTGTGTTCACTGCACATTTGTGTTCTTTTCTCGTCTTTTAGCTCAGGTGTTTTCATCTCGGCAAATGTGCATGTCTGGCGTGTCGGTGCGGGCAAATGTTTTTGGTGCAACAGATATGGATAAGGGTCACAGACATACTGGGGCCCAACATTTTAGCCTGAATAAACTCCAGTCCTATCGTAGCAAGCTCCTTCTGCCATGAAATAAATGAATGAACAAACATGGGAAAACTACCAAGGTTTCTTTGGGAGTACAGATATCCATCATGTCATTCACGCGTAACCATTCAAAAATCCTAGATGTTTCTGAGGGGGAACAGTTGTGTCATGGCGCAGGTGCCATCCACACCCCTGGTGAAGTAGTGGCGCTGCCTCAATTCCTATTATTTCAAGGAAGAACATGTGCTACAGAAAGCTTGCATGTAAAATCTGTTCATAATGGTATGGTAGTTCGGCAGTCGGTGCTCTTTAGATCTATGTCTATTTACAGCACGAACCATCTTTTGTGCCTGTATCCCAACTAGCTCAGTAGCAAACTTTTCTGAAGACATTTTTTTCGCAATTCTATGGCATAGTGTATCTGACACTACACTTACTAAAAGATCAACCTCCAAGCTACCACCAAACATGTGGATGAGCCTATCCGGTTGGCATAGGCAGCAGGTTGCGAGGCAAGTCACCGTGGGCTGCTAAAACGCTAATAAATCCTCTTGCTCCCCTCACAGATATTGGTGAAGCTCTTAGGCAAGCTCAGGTACGATAAAGAACAGAAGGCTGCGCTTGTCACGCCTGCACACCAAGGAGAAGCAAGAGTGCACTCCTTGAAACGTTTGTGTGTAATGCAGTTAGCATGTTAACGATAGCAGCAGCCTCGCTTGTGCATAAGTACACAATAGTTTTGTGTTCTAATCAGTCTAGTGGATGTCCTTGTCACCAGTTTGCCTGCAGTGGCCTCCTTGGCACTTACATGGCAGGCAGCGGTTTCCCTGATAGAACATCACACTCACATACTGATTGGAAGACTTGCAAATTGATGACCGAGCCCCAGGGGCCGATTTTTTTCTCTTTCCTTCTGGACATGGTGCCATCACACCGGCTTGCCGGGTAATGCGGGAAATTGTGGCAGACTGACTTTTGCTTTTGCAGTTCTTGTGATACATCTTAATCTGTTGGTCGCACAGGTGACAGTGGATACCCCCTGCAGCCATGGCTCGTAACCCCGGTGCCTGGTGACCACGCAGCGAGGACTCCAGCAGCCAGATTCAACACGGCTCATGCGTCAGTGCGGTCGGTTGTGGAGCGCTGCATAGGGCTGCTGAAAGCCAGGTTTCGGTGCCTGCAAAGGTACCGGACACCGCACTATGCACCAACCACGGCATCAACCATTGTAGCAGCATGTGCAGTGCTCCACAACCTCTGCTTGCACTATGACTGCCCGGAACCTGACACCACTGGGGATGACGAGGAAGGCACCAACGATGAGGGAAGCACCGATGATGAGGAAAGCAACGATGATGAGGAACGAGGAGGGCCAGAAGGAATGGCACGACGTGGCAGGGAACAACGGGAGCAGTTGCTCTGCAGATTCTGTTGTAGCCGCAACTCGTCCTAGGCTCTTGGTGTGGCTGCTCCGTCTTCGGCACAGCCAAGTGGTGCTGGGGAACGGTGTTCGTGTGGCTGCTCCGTCTTTGGCACAGCCAAGTGGTGCTGGGGAACGGAGGTGTTGCTCCGTCTACGGCACGGCCAAGTGGTGCTGGGGAACGGTGTTCGTGTGGCTGCTCCGTCTTCGGCACAGCCAAGTGGTGCTGGGGAACGGAGGTGTTGCTCCGTCTACGGCACGGCCAAGTGGTGCTGGGGAACGGTGTTCGTGTGGCTGCTCCGTCTTCGGCACAGCCAAGTGGTGCTGGGGAACGGTGGTGTTGCTTTGTGTTCAGCACGGCCAAGTGGTGCTGCTCCGTCTTCGGCACGGCCAAGTGGTGCTGGGGAACTGTGTTGGTGTGGCTGCTCGACCTTCGGCACGGCCAAGTATTGGTGCCTTGGTCTGTGTGCGTCATCAAGGTCCAGTGGAATGACGTGGACTGTAGCCACATGCGTCACTCAGTCTCCACCTAAAAGTACAAAAAATAGGTGGTTAGACGCAAGATAGTTGTTTTCGCCTTTTGATGCGAGAGCAAGCACAGGTTTAATCCGCGTGATCAGCTTTGCTATGATATCTTTACTTTTGATATAGGTAGACTAAAAATACCAATGTGTCGACATTTTGGGGCACGTTCAAGCTCCAAACGTGGTCAAAAATTACCCCGAAACCCTTCGCTACTGTGCGCCTGATGGCCCAGATCTAGCTTGGCACATGCAACTCCTCTAATTGTTTAACTATGTGACATTGCTTTGCAAGATCTGTAGTTTGTGATTCAGGCAATTGCTTTGCAAGGTCTGTAGTTTGTGATTCCCCTGCCTGTGTTGAATGTGAAAGCTAATGGTATAGATGGTGCAATTTCGGTTACGAGAACTTTTGTTTTAGGTAATGTCCAAATGGGCCAGGTTTACCTATTGCACCACCTACAGCACCGCAGATAGAATGCAATAATATGCTCCTAGGTTGAGGTTGCTGTGAACGTGGCAGTGTCTGCTGCAAAGTCCACATGCCAAGTTTAGCAATGAAAATTTACGTTTATGCCATACCTTTTCAGCAACATGTGCAGTGTGATGCACTATGGGGGGCACACTCACATTACATGCTTTCACTTCTACATATATTCCAGTTTTTCTTGAATGGGCTTCCAATGCATAGTTGCAGATTAGTTTTCTTAGTTTATGTAAATATGGAGATTTTTTGTTTGCTGGCTGTTAGCATGTGCAATGCAAAACATGGTGAGTGAAGGTTCTTTCCGCGCACTTTCCTACAAGTTGTAACTTTGCTCAAACTGTTTTGCATGTCATTGAAGTGCTACCACGCTACAGATGAGGATTTATCAAAAGACTATGAATCTGCTATGCTACACAAATAGTGATCTCACGTTAAGGCTAATGAAGTGCATCGTAACTGAGTTCATGCTAATGAGATTCTACTGTATGCTGCACAAAATGTATGCCTGAGTGCTGCTAGCAACCTGCACACATTCTGTCATGCGATGATGGTTCACAAATTGATCACCTAGCTACTTATGGTCTTTCATTCATCATATTGCCAATTTATAAATGTCCTAGGCAAGCAGCACGCGTCCTGTGCCTTAGCATTCACACAAGCACCTTTCTTACCATTGCGGGTGCTACTAGTTTGCGGTGGCTGCCTGCTGTCCCGCAGCTCTTGCAGCACCTGCTGCAGCACCGTTGTCTGCTGCGCTTGAGCATCAGCGAGACGCTCTTGCGCTTGGGCCAGGCGTTCCTGGCTACCGGCCAACAGCTCAATGGCCCGCACGAGCTGGTCACTCCGCACCGCCTCCTGTTCAGGAACACAGAAGAACAACTTAAAACAGAGGAGAGGCAGCAGAGTTCTATTATGTTGAACATCAATATTACTTTGGGTAGCTCGCAGAAATTTGTCAGTTTTTTGTCCCATTGTTCGCTTTTGTAAAGAGCGAAGCAAGAACAACGAAACTAGGACATGATTTTTTGCCCTTGTGGTATAATAGAAGGCACTTGTTTTTCCACAGTTTCAAAGCTCCAGTTCTGATATTAACCTGCATGGAAATGAAATAGCATCCTGTGAGGCATTCAACATTGTAAATGATAATGTTCGCAATTTCACACAGCACAAAAAAGCCGAACTGCGGATACGTGACGTGAAATCGCGGATTTCATCGCCTATACCTTTAGTGTCAGTGTGGCTACCATTTGCCTCCCTGTGCGTGCTTTCCTGTTACATTTCTATGTTTACGTGACACCTAAGGCCTGTTCATACTTGAAAACTACAGTCCCAACGTTTTGCTGTGCCCAGGTGCGCCCTTGTGAACACAGCTTGCGTATATTATAAAATGTTGGGTACGCAACTGCCTCAAGGTGCCGCTGAAGTGCCGCCCTGCACTCTTCTTCGGCAGCAAGCCGCTGGCACTGGATCGAAATCAAGTGCCGATGGTCTGCTGCCAAGGTGGTCGCAACATCGTGCAGGCTCTCCAAGCGTGCTGCCCTTGCACCGCCGTGGCGGTTTGCTACAGCCCGAGGAACGGGTCTGCGGCGGCGCGGTGGTGTGAAGCGGTGCGGTGGCGTGCGGAGCTGTGGTGGCAGCCCGCGGTTTGGTGGAGTCCGTGGCGAGCCTGGTGATGCCTGCCTGCTGCTTGTTGGTGGACTTGGTGACGGCAGGGGCCACCGTGTCCGGCTGGTGCTAGACTGCTGCAGGGCTGCAAATGAAAAACTGCATTTGTGGTGTGTGCTCCCACAGTGATTCACGCACTAAAATTTGTGAACACAGTTATCCCAATAATTGCTGAAGATATGCTGGGGAACCCGTAAAATAAAATGGTGTTGAAAAGTTCCATCGCCCGCAAAAGTATGGAGTGCTCCTGGCTTCCAAACATTTCCTTACGTGAACTTTGATTAGTTTTCATGGTTGCAAGTCGGCAAGCACTACTGCTGGAATTCTGTTTATTGACAGGTTATTTTTGCGCCTTAGTGGTACCAATAGTTTTTGAATGGAGCTTTGCTATCTTGAAATGAGGTGTCCCCACGATCACGAGTTCAGGCTGGCCTGGCGCAATGTACAGAACAAGTGTAATATATGGAAGGGCAATGTGTGATAAAGGATGAGGGCGAAATTCAGGCTGCCTTTGACTCACCCATAGGAAACGGTAATTTGTTTTGCTAAATGTAAATTGCATACATGCGCGGTCACTCTGTGCCGCTGCCTGTGAAACAGCACTGTCATCACTGAGTATACGTCTAGCACCAAGAAAAACTGTAGCAACATGAAGCATTTAGCATGCTTCATTTGGGGGTATTACATCAATGACGCCCTCACCTGGCGACGCTGGTGGGGGAAGAGGCGGGGCCAAACTTGGCACATAATCATGGTCAGCCAGCGCCTGGCAGCCAGCCTGTGGGGATGCTTGTGGTGGCGGGTGGACAGCTTTACAAAAAAGTGACCTCAGTTAGGGCATGTACTACAATGTGTGTCTAATCGATACACTGATGTCTACCTCTCGTACCTGGTGGGTGGTCGGGCGATGAGCTGCCCGCAGCAGCATTCTCATCCTGCAGCACTTGCGAGGAGCCCTGAGCTGCTGACACGATGCCGAGCCTGGCTCGTATGGCCGCCTGTGGGGTAAAAATGATTTGTGGTGTATGCTGCAAGCCTCGGCATTTTTATTAAGGCATGGGTGTCATGCTTACGCGAAGCGGGCACCTTTGATGCTTATCGGGTGATAGTTATGACATGTTTTAGTTTTCAGGCAAGTTGCTGCAGTCAATGCAGCAACTTTCCTGCCCCTCCCTTCATACAAGCATCACTTTTTGGCATATGAGGCAACTGCCCTTGTTTATGCAGGATGACCTCTATATGCATTAAAAAAATGATTGCCTATTACAGCTTGTTTTTTTGCCTCTGCATGATGCAATAATATACAGGTGATTTCACGTTGGAAGATGAACACCCCACCCAATCACAGTAAAAGCAATCGGTGGTCAGAACATTTTCCACTCTTGAATGGCAAAACAAAGAAAAGGTCACCGGTGGGACCACCAACATTAGCTTCCAGCTTGACAATATTAAAATTAAAATGTCTTGCCAACCTTTCAATGTCTACCAAAAAAAATGATAGGGAATTTCCCTCATGTGAGATATATTTCCAGGAGCATGGCAGGCCATGAGTACTTCACCATGATGATTGCCAAATGTGGCACTTTCATTCAGTTCTTTTTTCTTTTTTTTCATTGTTTAGGCAGCTACGGTTCCATAATCTCAGCCTGAATGCATGCCCAAATTCATTTCAACGTTTTGCTACTTGCCTGGGCGACAGGGAAGGCACCAGGTCCACGACGTGCCGGGAATGAGGGGCCACCGCCACCCACAACTGACTCGAGGCCAGCGATGTTGACGACACGGACAGTGTCGTCGTCCAAACCATTCAGCATGCGGGACGGCCCCGCACCTGTGACCCTGTCATGGAAAAGAAACATTGCCATGTTTAGCGATTGTTAAGCATTAATATTATGGAAAGGGGCGCGCACATATCTTGCATGTGCACAGAAACCTAGTTTGGCGAAACTTTCTTGGTCATAGCAAAAGTAATTGGTCCCAACGAATTAAGTGGACTATCTTAAATGTTCTCATGCGACCAAGTTCTTTTATGACAATAACACAGGCTCTTTGCCGAATTTCTGGCATGAAAAGTTTGTCTTGTTCAAAAGTTAAGCTTGCATTTTGAATTCTGTGTGACCTATGAACCTTTGGCATGGCCTAGAAACTTTTGACAGACTGCAGTTAAGCGCATGCCGTATTACTACTGGGGCACCGTCCACGCAAGTGCATGCGTAAATTTGATGCACGCGAACGGTAAGAGCGGCATTTGCGGAGAACTTAGTTTGTCACACCTGAAGTCGGCGACGGCCTTCGCTGCTTCAGCCCGTGCCGCAGCCACACGATGACGCCACAAACGCCGCCAGTTGTCCACCGAGCGTCTGCCTGGCCCTTCCCGGTTGAGGAGCCTCGCCAGGGAGTTCCACAACTGGGTCTTCAATTCGGGTCTAAGCTCACTGGCCTCCCTGCCGAGAAGTGGCTTCTCGGTCATAAAGTTCAGCATGAGTTCCCACTGCTGTGGGCTTATGCGGGGCCCGTACGGACCGCGCTGCCTCAATGTACCACTCGTCGAGGGTTCGTCCATTGCGCAAGCGAAGCACGCGGGTTTGAAGCAGACGATACAGCTTGGTGATGCCGATGGCGACACAAATAACAAAGTTACGTCCTTCAAAAAACATATTTGCAACCAGAAGAAAATGCTAAATAAAATAAGACTCGCGTGTTTTTTTTACAATAGTTTTAACATTTTACAATCGCTGTCAAATCTTTTTATTTAAAAAATTTTTTTTGTTTTGTATTGTTATCAGATGAGCATGCTACCGACTCTAGTTTTGACCAAACAACTGTGTTTTTTTAATACGTTTCAACACTCACCTTTATTTTTTTTATATGCCTCAGCTGTTTTGTTTTCGTTTAGTAATAAAATTAGTCATCTGTAATAAAACTTTTATAAAAGACACGTCAAATTACACTGCATGTCGTCATAGCTATAGGTGCAGCACGTCACTGATTGCTTACGTCGTGCTTACGCAAAACAACATGGGCGAATTGCCGGCAATTTGTGCAGTCGAGAATAGGGCCCCTGTAGGTGAGTACCGGTAGGATGAGGCTGTCATACACTTTCTTCTTCGAGAACAATGGTAGGCGTCATTCATTATCTGAGAATGACTGGCGAATGCACTCCACCCTATTCTTATCGTTCTACTGATGTCTGCGTCATGGCTTGTATCCGGGGTAACAACTTGGCCTAAGTAGATATGTTCGCTTACCACTTCCACTGCCTCGTCACCTGTCTCAAACTACTGTGCTCTGCGGCAGTTATTCATCAGTACTTTAGTTTTCTGCATAATATTTTCAGGCCCATGGTTCTACTCTACTAGTCCAGTGCGGCAAGCATGCCTTGCAATTTGTCCATAGTGTTACTTAGCAAGGCCACGTCATCAGCCAATGTGAGGTTGCTGAGGTGTTCTCCGTTAACTCTTACTCCCACCTGTTTCTTATCCAATGTTCTGAATACTTTTTGTGAACACGCTCTGCATAATATGCTGGGGAAGATATACTGGCGGATAATCGGGAGCTTTAAGGGGCATTGGGTTCGCTAGAAAAAGTTTGCAAAATTCACATGGGAAGCGCAAATGTTTCAGAATAGTGTATAGCGTACAACACTTCAGCGCTATTCCACATGAGTAGAAAAGGTTCAAACCAATCGCGGGGAATCCTGCTTTCTGTGAAGCTGTGGTGTTGGTCCGTCTACTCGCAGACGGAATTCGCTACAAAGACAGAGAAATGAAAGGGAATCGACGCGAAAGCGATATATCGAAAATGGATTGATTGAATGATTCATTATGAGGTTTAAGGCACCGACTCTACACCGGATATAAGGCGCGCCATAAAGGAGGGCTGCGTATTTTTTTCAACATCAGGGGATTTTTAACGTGTGCCTAAATCGTGAACGCAGGAGCGCTCTCGTGTTTCGTCCCCATTACAAAAACCGCATATAACAGAAATTAGTAGTAATACCTTTCGCCAAGAAGTTGCCTTCAAAACGCATAAACTGACTTAAGTGCCCCGATGAATATTTTTCACTGGCTTATGGCGTTTGTAAGCTTTTTAAACTAAAAAATTCGATGCAGAATTTTATCTATGCAGGTCGTTAAACGTGACTTGATTGAGGCTTTACGTGGGATCTTACCATTGGGGACTCAACAAAGTGACATCTTCAAATTCCCTAAACTTTGCAAAGGCGCCATACAAACTGAAAATCGAGAATACGTGCAAGTTCAGCACATCCCTAAAATTGCTGTTCCCACCCGGCGGTCATTTGTATGACGCAAATTTGCACTGCAGACCGAGAACTTCTGTAATCATTTTTTAGGGATGCATCTTACTACGGGAGTATGTTTCGTAAACGCCGAAGCGTGCTCCGAATATTTATATTTAGTCATACACACACAAGTACGGTGTACATGGGTTGCACTGACATCAGCGTAGCCGCCATGCTTGTGGCCCACAAGCACGGCGAAAGGCTGCATACTTATCTGTTGCTCTTATCTTTGGAGCACTAGAAAAGCTTCAAGTGGGTACAAGAGAGGGTTGTGATGACGTAATGTGCATGCCATGTATTATGTTTGTGGACAATATAGAGTTTTATACTATATACGTTAGAGGAAACACTGGCGCTATTGTCTATGCGAGAGGCCGAATCGCGGCTTCAACCCACCAGGGTTGAATCCTGGAGGAAGCGTGATTTTCGATCGCGGCTTGACCCTCCGGTTACCTTGACTTGATTCAAAGTTTTTTTTTTTGAAATACAAAACCTACAAATAATGTTGATTAGTGCGTGCATTATTTTTCGTGTAAACAAATTATACTTGCCGTAACATTAAATTGAGGCTTAGAAGATTTTTTTTCATCAGACGGGAAGATATTTGTCAAGTGTATACACGGCTAACCTTAGCGGAGCCTACGATTAGGCCAACTAGGCTGCGAAGCGCTTTTTGGCGATGGTGTGTGGCTGACACAGGGCGGCTGTACTGTATTCTACAAGTTGGTATGGTTACGAGCGGTTAAAGCTATTGTGCGTGCGCCTTGTTCACGCCAATAATTACAGGCAGCTGATTATCGGCGGAAAAGGGCAGCTCAGCTGATGGTGGTTGCATTGGCGGAATGTTTCTGTAAATGCGTCCTACCCTCGCTTGTTTCGCAGCTTTCTACCATGATAAGGTGCTAACCACGATCAACTTGTTGGTGAGTGGCCTGCCGGATGAAGCTCCTGCGATAATGTTGCGTGAAGAAAACTTAGACGGCTGTACACGTATACTTACTGCTGGTAAATGTTTTTATATTGCTTACCCGCTACCGCGCGCCTGTTTTTGTGGCAAATGACGTCATGAGCGGGACTATGATGGTACAGCGTGCTCGTACCGTCTACGTTCAGCGGAATCTCTAGTTTGCGTCCATTTTCTGAAAGGCCGTAGAAAATGACCTGTTCTGGTTTATGGGCTACACACCAATGCTACTGCTTTCCACAAGCTCTTCATTCCAGCCGGGCAGTATTTGATAATTGGAGCCACTGGTATCTGGTGCTAACTGCACTTCTGCCCCGTTACGAGCCCTTGACGCCGAAAGCGAAACTGATGGCACAGAAAAATCCGAAGCCAACTGCGCATACCAATGGCCATGCATCAAGTTAGCCAAGTTCGAAAATCGCGAGTCTGCGTCACACAATCAGCTCCATGGTGGTTGGACTGCAGCGCGAGTATCCTTTATAGTTTTAGTATGAAACTGGATGGTGGACCGGGTCACCACTTGGCGGTCGCGGCCGTCAGCACGCCAGGCACAAACGCGCACGCACACACGCACAGTAACACAGGTACACACGCGCAGCAATACACGCTCGCAAACATAAGCACACACGGCGTAGACGTGACCGTGCTGGACAATTGTGCAATAATTTATAAGCATACCTTATGCTGCTTGGCACGATATTGTGCTGCTCGGCGGCTAAACGAAAAAATGGAGCGTTTATAAAACATTGGCTGCCTGTGAGCGAAGCTCGCCTTCATGAAATAAAACGTCACTATAACTTTTTCGAAGTAAACAAGTTACGCTAACCTGTATGAAAACTAATTAGTGTCCCTCCGTAGTGGGACACCTTCCCCGCAAATTGATTTTTTTAAGTTTACGTGGGAATCAAGGAACTGGGATTGTCTTGTGAAGGTTGATTCATCAGAAGTTTGTATAAATCTGTTTGGTCTGTCTGCTTCTACTGCGGCTAAAAATCGCTTATTCGATGACTCAGTGTTGTGCCCTGCGAAAGACTACATCCTTTTTCGTTCTTGTCAGGCTTCGACGAGTAGGGAAACCTTCGACCTCTTCTTTTACATTTCGCAAGGTATCTGGATATACTTACTCCTAAATGTGTCATAACTGAAATATGTCACATAATATTTCTCGCAGAGGAGAAACAAATGAATATTTGTCACCATATTTTGAACTTAGCGGCCATTAAGAAAATAAAGGAATGGTTCTTAGTCGATGTGGGGAAAATAACTGAATGTTTGCCGAGCGAAATCGGGCTTGCACTGTCATTAAAGCTGCTGGAGAAGGTAGTTGATCATTTTACATGATGAAATAAAATGTGCAAACAAAGGACGGGCCGAACCAAGGGAGGGTAGCTTCGGTTTGTCGCGTCCTTAGTTTCAGCAATTTATTTCCTTATGGCGCGTCAGCAACATACTGGAATACAGACGAAGAAAACGAAGAAGGAGAATAAGGTGCTATTCATCCATTTCGCAAAGACGCGAAGCTTGTTTTTGGTGGTGTTCCAGTTTGCTTTTAAGGTGAGTGAGTAAGCAGAGGCCCTTGAATAGTGATGTGTGGAAGAATTCGTAAACCTTTCGGTCTTCTTGCAGGATCCACACCAGAAGCAAAGATATTGCACAGCCTGGAGCCTGCGCAATGAAGTCAGAAGATGCCATCCTTCTCGATGGGCCAGCCACACGCGATTTCCAGACCAACGACGAGGAATTAGTGGCATGCATCTCTGTTCCGTCCCTGGCTAAGATAGTGTCCGGAAATACTTTTGCAGCACACAGCGGAGATGTCAACGACACCAGCCCAATACTCAACAGCATTGGAGACGGCGCCAGCTCTGCTATCGACGGAAACCAGATCTCGCATGGGCAAGCTTCCACAGTCGAACAGGGTAAGGTATACAAATGTTTATCATTTGTTTATTTTACAAACTTTGTGATTGTTTTTTGACGAGTTCACTTTATTCTGTAAAAGTGCAGCTTGCTTCGCCAGTTACGCGAAAGACACGAGGCAAAAAAAAAAACGATAACACGCCTAACTAGTTTCTGACACATATTTGCAAGAATGATTCATACTATGAACGACCAACCGTCTACGCATTCCGAATTCTTTTAGCACAATAAAAGCTCTTTTCGGTTACGATTGTACGCGGCAGCCTCTATCTAATGTCAAGCTGTAGTACGAGACCACTGTAAATGCAGCGTTTCCTTCCAATTTTGAGTGGGGTTGTGTGAACTCCGGTGTGAGCAGCACAGACGCTTGTAAGCAGCACAGACGCTTGTCATTTGAACCCCGCAACTAATCTCCTGGGAAACTGCTAAAATAGTTCACTTTTGAGCCTTCGTGGCTTAAAGATAGATCAGCTGATCTGACTACGTCTGATAACGTTTATTAATTCTGCTAAAATCAAATCTTACGGTGTCTTAGTACGAAAAGGAGAAATCGTATACACTGTTGATCACTGTGACACTGCTTATCTATTTTTGTTCATGTGACAAGGGTTCCTGAATTTGCTGGACCAATGTTACGTGTGCTGCGAGGTCGTGTTCAAAAGTGCCGGTTGAAAAAATTTTCAACGTTATATGTATATGGTTTAAGACAGCCTATATATTGTTGGTAGTTACGAATCTCGGGACATTACCACATAGTTCAAAAATAGATTATGCTTTATAAAATGCTATTCCACATGCGCGCACACACACCATAGTGATATACAATGCTAATGCGATCCCGTTGTATTGTAAGCACTGAGGGGGCAGGCGAAAATAGCAGCATGGAGGCTTGCGCATTGGAGGCCTCGCCGGAGTCTTGGTTGTCATTTATACTGGATCCATGCAGTGGGCAAGATTGCGTGCAAAGATTGAGTGACCGGTAGTGAGAACCGGATTGGTGGGATTAGTTTATTAAGATACTGAGTTTTACACGCCTGAACCAACAACAAGATTAGTTCGCGATGCATAAGTATTTCCTCAGAAGGCGGCTTTCAACACCTAAAGCTATGTCGTCGTGCGTGTTGAAGTCGAGCGCTCTACTGCAAATTACCGCTGCAGGCCGTAGGGTTAAATCAGTCAAATCAATATGCCTCGGTAAACAGTCAGCAGAAAGTAAAGTAAAGGGGTGAGGAAAACAAGCTTCAACCTGGTTTTATATGGTGGCACTTCCCGTTGGTAACTATCTCAGATCTATACTACCCAAGAAACACTTTCCTGAAATCTAAAAATGAACGATATATTGATTTTGTCCTCCACTACGTCCAGTGCTGCAACAGCGGCCGCGATACATGCATACCAATAGTAGGTTAACTTCACATACCGCAAACTTCACCGGAAACGTTTACAGTAACCTCTGCATTTCTTTGAAGTTTGTGAGAAAAGTAGTATCATCATTTGTGGCACACAGAAATCTTTTACAAATGTTGAAGTTGCGTTTTTTTTTCAATGACAAGGTGCAGAGCTCCCGGAGCTTCCCGCTACGCCGCAGCCAGCCGCAGCAGCACAACCAGGAAGACTGGCTCAACTGCTCATGCGTTTCTGTCGCCACGTTTCTCCGACTTGCCTGCTGCTTGTGATACTTACCTATACGCTGATAATTCTCCTGCTTATGGCGAACAATTGGATACGTCGAAGCATGGCCCGTCGTCATCGTCATTCTTCGCAGCAGTACAACTGACGAAGCTTATCGACCACATTAAACCAGTTTTACATGTTCGATAATGAACAAGCATATCCTTAATTTTGTTTTGGCTGATCGTTTAGTATTTAGCACGGGTAATAGCTGTATACAGAAGTATTTAAATTAGCTCCTTCTCATACTAACTGTCAATGAGGGTTTCTGCTCATTGTCTGAGCGTACAGCCGCTGAAATATATGCAAAAAACTAATCAAATAAAAAAAAGCCCCAAGAATAAACATTCTAAATGACACAGTTTTGCCTACCACCAGACCAATTTTTCCGGCTGATATTTTCCCCCTAAACGAGAATCCCATTGAGGTTGGCGTCCCCAGCTGCCCGAATCACTACCATTTCAAAGCATCCATAAAACTAGTCCTAACTGCATGAAACCGCCTCCCCACCTGCGATACTTCCTTAGTCGACACGAACAATTTGATGGTGGCTCTTCCTGGTGATATTATATGCTTGTTTATGATTTTATATCTGTCCTCTAATGTTTCTCTTGTGAGAAGCGTATTATAAACGTTGAAGCTGTTTGCTTTTTAGTTGATATGTATACTGATTTTTTTTACCGCTTCAAATATGCAACCAAATTCTACTGGAGCATGTGTACACTGTATTACTATGTTATGTTTACCCCCATTCCTCTCTGCGATTCCACTGTGCCTTTAAAGTACATAAAAAACGCATAGATAAGTAAATAAATACATAAAAAATAAATAAAAATGAATGAACTATTGAATCAACGAATGAATAAATGAATAAATAAATAAATAAATAAAAATTCGACCTGAGTTTTAGAAACAGTACTTTCTGTAAGGGCACACCAAGAATCTACGTTCAAAAAACTTTTTTTAGAGAAATTTTGGCACTGCGACATTTTTTGCCAACGATTTGTGAAGTATTAGGCGCGTTCCCTAGTTAGTAATCGAAAATGTTAAATTTGAGTGGAATAAAAAAATAGAAAATAATCAAGGGGCTCATGGGGAGCGTAATATGCGATTGGTCTACGCAAATACTTGTGACAAATCAATAAATGGACAAAGCAAAAATTATGCACCCTTCCGTTTACCAAAGACGATGGTTGAACGCGAAGCTTTCTCGTGGTGGATTCCTTGTTGGCCAATCCCACACCGCGATTATTTGCGGCTCTTGAGGTGTGCACCACTTTTCTAGCATACCCGTAGCAACTTTTCGGTGAGCACTCCGTATGCCCAACACGTGTGTTTGAGGAGTCCGGCACGGATCGTTACCTGCTGCTTTTCATTCAGTGAACAATATTTTTAATAGGTGCCGGTTTGAGGGGTTAACTCCCCCAATCTGACGTTAGGCCTAATGTTACAAACCTCAAAACGGGAGGTTAGGCTTAACGTCTTGTAGCTAACAGCCTCACAGCGCACAGAGCAACGCCTTCTCATTCCACGTCGGCCTGTGGGCAACAACTGTGGATGTTCGCGTCCCAACATCACGTTAGACCTATTTACGTCGCGCTGTCGCACGCCATCGTCCCCTCCTTCCTCTGGTGCACATCAACGTTAAGCGGAGGGGGCGTAAGGATGCTGGCCCGAGGCTTCGCAGTTTTTATAAGCGTTTAATTTGCCACATGGATATGTATGTGGGTAGGAGTTGATGACAAAAGGTGATTAGATGAACATGAAAATGTTCGCTTCACGGATGAAGTCTAGGAGTGAACGATGATGGCGGCCATGTATGCATGCGGCGTATGCGGAGGCGTCTACGCGGAGGCCCATCGCCGCTTGGTGCCGTAGTCCCGTCGGACGCAAGGTGAAGCAGAACCGCAGCAAGTACTTAAATATGGACATCTTGCTGAGGGCTGGATGGAAAGTGCAGTGAATGGTAGTGGCAATTACACTATCTTGAAAACCGGCGTTGGTATATAATATGATGGCTCCGGGTGGAAGGTGGCTATTCATGTCGGTATGGCGTTGTTTCAGGGCAGACACCCAAATTTTAGGCGACAAAGGTCAGTTGGCTCGTTGCCACTCAATTGCACGAACTGCCACGGGGTAAGTACACACTGCGGTAGGGCTCGTATCATATGAGAGACTGCGTAAGCTAATAATGCTCGCGCAGAATCCCACACTCAAGCCTTCCTTTCCTGGAAACCAACTATAGGGGTGATGAGTGGGCGAGTGGCGATTGGCTAGCAGGCGAGTGGCTTACATTTTCTCTACAAGCTAGCAAACCGTTGCCGTCAGTGATATTGGCTGAAGGTTATCTGGGACCATCTCTGCCTTGCAAAGTTTTGGTATGGGAACGACATGCGCTACTTTCCAGCTGCCAGGGACGACTCCACTAAGCCATACATTGTTGATTGAATCCAGAAGCTGAGCGAGCACATCAATGCTTAAGTTCTTGAAGGCTTCGTAAGGAATAGCGTCTGGACCATGCGCAGTTTCCCGCTTAGCACAGTCTATTGCCACAAGCAATTTTGCCATCATAAAAGCTGTGCCAATATCTCAGATATCAGCAGGCAATGGAGGCTTGTTCACTTGTGCAAGGAGGAATCATGGGCAAGGCAACAGATTTCGAAGAGGTGTGGAATCATAAAACGGAAAAAAATGCTCTGGCCGCTTCCTTGGCGAAATCTTCTGGATATAGTCTAGCGGCAAAGAAAGCATGGGCAGCCGGACCCGGAGGTCGCCTACAATTTTCATCACCCGGAATGTTAGCCATGGAGAGGGATTCGAGGTCTTCGAGGAGAGCCCCTCACAGTAAGTGTACCCCTGTCGGCTCGATAGGTTCTTTTCCTATTGGTGTGCCTTTGCTGTTAGGAACTGGAAGAGCGAGCGGGCGTGTAGGGAAGTAGCGTCCCTTGATACTGCAATATCTGCATGCCTGCGAGCAGCCCAGAGATTAAGGAAGCCGATGTCCGGCGCAGGCCGATTCACGTGCACCCATGAGGTAGTAGTGGCACCAGTGAGCGCACTTCGTATCCTGTCGACAAGGTCTGTTACCCGCCGCGGTGGCTCAGTGGCTAAGGCGTTGCGCTGCTGAGCACGAGGTCGCGGGTTCGATTCTCGGCTGCCTGTCGCGGCCCCTTTTCTGATGGAGGCGAAAAGCAAAAACGCGCGTGTGTACGAGATTTGGGCGCACGTTAAGGATCCCCAGGTGGTCAAAATAATCCAGACCTCTCAACTACGGCGCGCCTCATCGCCTGCGTTGCGTCGGGGCGTTAAACCCGACAATCAGTCAGAGAAGGTTTGTTGCCGCCTCCACAGACGGGGTCATGAGCCTGGACCAGAAGCTGTTCAAACTCACGATACAGCACTTGCGACGCAGCCGGCGGGCCCGCCGCGTCGCAGTCCTTTGAATATGAAATCGTTTTATTTTTCTAAACAGCCCCTTCAATCATCATCGTCGTCAGAGGAAGTTGACTTTTGTACGGGGCGTATTCGCTTTACAGACTGCATCAGTGAGAAAACTAGACATTCGCTTTAAAACACTCGGTATTGGAATTACAGTTACGGTCTACGGCAGTGAAACGGCTTGTCGGCCGTGTGTCTACAAAGAATTTAATGCGTGAGACTCTTTATAGCGCGCTCTTTACTCGGCAGTAGCGAAAAGTCAAAAACCACATCAGTACAACGCTGGTGAAGTAAGAGAAGGCAAGAAAGTAATCAAGAACTTAAAATCAGACAATGCCGCAGTCGCAGTCGACTGTCCTTATAAAATTTAGCGAGAACGAGATGTGGCTAACGGAATGAAAACCAATGGAAGTCATTCGAACGCGTTTCAGATACCGTAGAGAATTTTCGTAAGCAGCGAAAGCAAGAAGTTTTGCTGTAACGCATGCGACGGCCAGTCGCCTGAGTTGTTCAATTGTACTTCACTGAGAATGGCGGGGTCCAACAAAACACAGCATGCTGATCGTCGCTAGCAGTAGGTGAGCGAAATAAGCAGCCTATGGCTCGAGTCATTGCCGACGCTTTGCATTTCGCATAAACTTTGGGAACCTCAAGCAATACGCTCTGCCCGGCGTACTTTGCCACTCAGCCACAGGTGACGGTGAGGTGTGCTGTAGGGTGTTTTTTATATTTTCCATGGGCATGTTCTACCAACATTGGTAGCTTTCTCAAAATAGTCAGGTAATGGTCGGAGGAAATGCAAAACAACGTCAGAAAAACTGTGTTGCACTAACTTTTTGTCAAAAATAGCAAAGATGGTTTGGGTCACCAGCACGTTGGGTGTATGACAGAAAATATGGAACTTCGGCCATTTTAAATTCTGTGCCTTCGTCTGTGGGTAAATAAGATTCATGTTTATCCTTGGTTTGCAGCAATTTTCTTCGAATTCTCCCACGCAATAACGAGTATACCAGTGCAATGCTGCACATATATTAAAGAGATACGCAGCATAATACATTTACAGGCTGTAATGTTTTTTGTTGGGGTGAATGATCTCAGCTATTCAAATTTTATTTTATCCTACCTGCAAGACTGTTTTCCCCTCACTTACAAGCTTATCTGAATATTATACAGGGTATGACATCCATATATGAGAGTGTTTACCAATTTTTGTGAGCGAACCATTTCTACGGTTCCGTTCGGTGGTTATACCAAGGCCGCATTTTTCGGTTTTTGTTGAATTCTTGGTCGCAGTTGATTGAGAAGTTTACCCCCGTTAAGCGCTACAGCGGCATGCTGTTCAGACTCCACGGTGAGGAAAAGACCCAGCAGGTACCGAGGTAAACGCGTTATAGGCATGTTAGGGCCAATGTCTCCTCTGTCTGGATCGAACGCGCTTCGGTTGATGTGAAAGACGTCGATGCGAAGGCGAAAGCGGGGAGAGCACCACAGGGTAGACTTTGGAGCTGACCTGTGCCGATACAATATCAGCTTGAACGCGCCAAGACCACGGTTGGAAACTACGTATCACATTGTGCTACACAGTGGCCTACACTTCAGGTCCAGTAACTGTTTTTGGTACGTAAAGCTCGTGTGTACGCCATCACGCATGCGAGGTGCGAAAGTACACGACCAGCGTGATTGACCTTACCGAGTAGCCGGTGTACTGCGCTGGTATTCGTTGATGGGGGAAGACTTTATCCTTTTGTTTTTGTACCTGGTCTGCTGACCCTCCGCTGCCGCCGACGACAGCGGTCAGGAATCAGAGAAATTGGACTTTCGACTCGTATTTATTGCTACTGAGTATGACCCGGCCTTTTCAAGCGCTTCAAACTGGCTTCGGGTGTTTTTTCATGCTATTGAAGATCTGTTTTTAGGACCGAAATATGGCCGATCATATGGATGACTTCCGAAAGACGGTCGATGAATTCCGGCGCGGAAGTGATACCGAAAGGAACGTGACGATAGCAATACTGACCAAAAGCTCTTTACGTAGCCATATGCGTTCGTCAGCTGGTCTACCCCAGAGTACACAGTAGGAAGAACGTAGTGATCCGGTTGGTTATACTGGTTTAGCTTGGTGAAGTCTGCACAAAACCTGCAGGCTGTCGGCTGTGGTGCGATAACGAGACTGGCACACCTCTGCTTCGGCTTTTGCCCTTGCGGATGACCATTTGGCTATGCATATCGTACAGTAGAGTTTCTATCACTGGCAGTAGCAGAATTATAATCCTCCGTGAGATCTTCCGTGGGAACATCTTGCAACCGTGAGGTGCGAAGGTCTGTGTATCCGGTACAAAGCGGATTTTGTATGTTCGGCATTGCGTTATTTCCGAACAAAATGCTCCAGACCACTCGGCTACAAACACAGCGCTGTCGGGGAGGGAGCTATTTACTATGCATCGTATAGCCTCTTTATTTTTAGTGTCATAATTCCAAGCAGCTTTGATGAATATTTCTTGTATAGTTCTCCTTTTAGTTCCTAGTGCCAATTTTAACTTCGTGTCTCTTCTTCAACATTTATTTGACATTAGATATTTCTACGCGCGTACCAGTCAGGAATCGCGGATTTGTGTTTGGGGGGCTACGTGAACTTATAAGATTTATTAAGCTTGATACAATCTACAAACTAACCAGCTTCAGGCTCATTCTTTCAGGCCCAATTCGCGCAGTGGTTTATTTTCAACTGATCGAACCAATTGCGACTACCGGCCACCGGCCGGCCGAATAAACGCTGTCGGACGGCCGACTATGTCGGAGTTTCGGTGAACCGTGCAGTAGTGCAGTTAAAGCACGCCATCTCGAGAAAGCATAAGAAGAAACTTCATAGGAAATCAGCTACGAGGATGCACAGTGGAAGACTGGGATGATGTTGCCGAAGGGAAAAGCAGCAAGACCCCCGGGAAATCACAACGGGGTTTGCGCCAAAGAGCCCAAAGGGGAGAAAGAAGTCGGACTTCTGCAGCTTGCAGTATGTTGGAAGGTCTGCTGCAATGGGTGGGGGTGTAAGCAGTCGCATCAGTTAAGACGGCGGTGCCGGGCGATACGACCGGTTCGATACAAGGCACGAGAGGCTCGGCATCCCGCTTGACGTCCGGTGTGGGCGTGACCCTCAGTTCGAGTTTTGCTGCTCCCGGTAATCCTCGCAGCTTCGGTGCAGTAACCGGGGCCCGGGCCCGCATCTCTCCCTGCGGCGAGGGCGACAATAAGAGCCCGCGCTACGAATTGAGAGGCGACTCCACCTCGCCGACAGTACACAGCCGCATTGCAAGTCCCATGTAGGACGCCTTGTTTTCGGTGTGTATGTTGGGTAGACTGACCCACACGGCGTCGTATCGCACACCGTTTCTTCTGTAGTTGCCATGTCCGTACTTTTGGTTTCTATACAATAATCCGCTGCGTGTAGTCACGCCCGACTACAAGTCACAAATTATCTGAAAGACACCTAATGTGGAACATCGCTCCCGAGACATTAGTGTAGAATTGATTTTTCTACCAAATAAATTCACGTAAACGCAGCGAGAGTTGTCGAAACACGATATAGATTCTCCAGACCACATTTGCGGAAGTGATCTCTCAATTTGTACAAATTACTTCAGTGTCCCTTTAAGAACTTTTGAAAAGAGACAATCGGCATAGCAAGAAATTTTCGCCACCGTGTAGGATCGGGTCCGCCGTACTAAGAAAGCTAACGCACTCGCAAATACTACCCCAGTCGCCACACAATCCAACTGAGGGTGCTCCCGCTTTTTTAAACACGTGTAAATAGAACTGCGGCTATCTGACAAAAATCCTCATGCATCGCAAATTCCTCTTAGCATAGAAAAGCTCGTTTTACTTCGTCAGGCAACAACTGCAATTATGGCACCCAGAAAACGCTATGTCATCTATTTGCGCTCGGCAAATCCTCTTCGCAGTGGACATTTCTCAGAAAGCTTCTCGAACACAATTTGTGTTCGTGGAATGTCTGGGCACCAAACTACATTCCCTGCTGCCCCTCTGACAACAATGCGAGTCCCGCTTGGAACAGCCTGCCCACCTCCGACATGTGGTTTTAAAGGTAAACTGGCTCATTGGCTCATATAGAGCCTGCGCTGGAACCGGTAACCATTACGCCATACGCTACGAACACACATAATAAAACGTGTCTCTCTCCTCTGTTTGAAGCCAATGTAGAGATCTTACCGTATGCAGACACTTCGACAGTGGAAATAAACTCACGTGCACATTAGGGAGCGAAATTTACGTAATTCAGTAAAGATTGTGTGCTTGTTTTTATGTACATTTACGGCTCAAAGCGGGGTGTGTGTTAGCTGGCATTTGCTGTCGTAATCATTCCTTCAGTGAAAATAGTTTTATTACTATGCCGACTGATCCTGTGACGTGGTCACTGCTTGAGTTGCATTCCGCCACACCGATACAAGTTTTTCGACGCGATCCTCATATTAAGTAGGTTGGTACACCTGATTGATTCTTTGAAATTATCCTAGTATTACTTTCTATTCTATATTTTATGCGATCATTAGAGACACTATGTCATTCCTATGGAAATAGTTCCAGCAGTCTTTACGAATAAAATTGCTGATCAGCGTTTAATGACATCAGCCAGTCATGACCAATGAAACATCAGTCTAAACTGTTTCGCGACAAAAAGATCTTCAAGAACATTGTGATTGTTCCACTTGTTGTGTTGCTCCACCACTATTCTACTTGAGCTGGTATTTTCAGAAACATGATATTATTAATGTTTTGAATAGGTTCGTCAAACTACGTTTAGTTAGTCTATTGGTTTTTATTCTGTTAAGAATTTTGTTTCCTCTCACACCATTGTGAACTTAAGTTTACCGCATTTCTGAGAAAACTTTTATTACTTCGGCGAATAGTTTTATGAAGAACATTTATATAAAACTGCACTTTGTTTACAGTGACATAACGAGCCAAGGGAAAGTTATCTGAAATCTGCTGCCTAATTAAAATCACTTCCGGTATTTTGATGTATTTAATTGCGGCTCACACTAAAAAAGATGTGAAAACAGAATTTTGGAGTCTATTGCTACACGCTTACTGTGAAACTTTTAAGCCTTCAACTGAAAGACAGGCGCTATGGTTTATAAGTAACATCTCTGTGCAGGTAGTAGAGGTTGTCAGCTTTGACATGTTAACAGCGTGTTTCTGCCATGTCGCACAGCAATGATTCTCGTCTTCGCTGTTCAGCTCCTGGTTGAGTTAGCAGTTTTATGTGTCATAGCCTTCGTTTTTCTGCCAGTATTATTGTTTATCAGATAACCTATCAAGGCCTGACAAGCTTCAACTGGCGTTTTCTAAACCAAGATCTTGAACACCCAATCTTCATTTCAAACGATGTAGTGGTGCGCCTTTGACACTGAAATTACAAACACTCGTGAAAAATACATACAACTTTCAAGGAAGCTGAAGGCAAAGCCTAGTTGGAGCTTTTGGTTATCTACTGATAAACATTTTGGTAAAGGTAAATTAAAATTCCTATCACAGAGAAGAAAAAGGTAAATAGACATGATTGTGGTGAAGTACTCTGATGTTCCAAATGTTCGACCTCTAGAATGCTGTAAAATATGGAACTCCTTTCTAGAATTAATTAGGAAAATGGAATTATAGAAATTTCAACCTGTTTCGTGCGAACAAAACCTAATTTTATCGGTATTTTGGCCATACAGCATAATTTGTTTGTTCTTTGTTTTCTGTTGTTTTGTTTCTTCGCAACAAGCTAGAAAGGCATTTATCTAACCGTTCGCAGAATATTAACTCTCGAAAATTTTTTTGCTCAAATATTTTTGCTATGGAAGACACCAACAGGACTTCACTACGAAATTTGTTCTCGAAACGTACTTCGGTGCTGCCACGTCTGTTTTGCATATTCCTTCCTTAAATATAGACAATTACATATGGAGATCGGCCCTAATGTCTTATAAACTAAATGCGCTGAGCCGTAATATCAACAACATAGGCTTACCATCTGCGTGACAGCAAAACTTGCCCTTTGTGAGAAAATGCACACCACGCATGGAAGGAGGCGTATGACATTTATTACAAAACTTCGTCTTCCAGTGACGATCAGCTATCTGTAGCTCTGGCAACAATGATTATGTTGAACATTTTTCATGTTTTATAGCGTGTGTAGAAAACGACTGAATTAAACTACTTTTCCATATTTCGAATTGTCGTTTCACAGCTTTACTAGTGATCCAAAACGCTCTCCTCGGCGGTGGAGTCGTCGGAAGCGATGACATTTGTATAGACCAATTTTGGAGGGCCAAAGAAGCACTGGCAAGAGCCGATGACATGACCCCAGAGCAGTGGAGAGATATTCTGTTCCCTCTAGTGTGCGACCTGCAGTATTCCACGCTGATGCCGTGACAGCTCTTCAAAAAGAATGTGTTGCCTCTGCGATTGATGTGTAACATTCTGTTCGGTCATTTTATGGTTCCCAGTGGTAGGCGGTTGCAGCCATTGCTGCGATTTGAACGGGACACGCTTTTCTAACGCATTCATAGTTTATGTGGTATAGCGATGCCCGAGCGTAACATACTCCTATGAGTAGGCGAATTTTTACTAAATTATACAGAAAATTATACAGTAATAATACGGTCAGGTTTTATTAAAAGATTCAGCTGCGCAGGTTTAAGTAAATAAAAATTCAGGCGACAGCATGACACGTGAACTGTTAAAACTATCCAATTTCACTCGCTGCTGCAGATGGTTGAAATAGAAGCTTAAATTTGATTATACATGCCGGCGCTACTTTTGTGTAAAATACGCAATACGGCGAATTTTGAGCATTCAAACTACTTTTGGACATTTTACGTCATGCAAAAGCCCCACGCACGGTCTGGATTCTTTGCATACACCATTAAAAATCATCTACTGAGCCGGCAATCTCAAGAACCTGCCATTTCATTTGAGCTGTTACCAAATAATGTGGCCAGTAGGAGAGGATGGTAAGTTCCCAATTTGATTTTACAAACGACAACCGCCGGAAATAACCGCGCGAATTTCTTTTTTTTATACATGTGCTGCACATTGAAGGGTTCTCTTCAATTATCCATGAATTTCTTGCCTCTCGGGCTGGTATCATAACAAAACACGCGTATGCGAAACAGGGAGATAACATTACGCCTGGTAAAAGCTTTGTGTTCCAGGGCTATGAATTTGTGCAGCCAAACAGCCGGTGACTAGACTTCCAAAAATAAATTATTTTGTGATTTTTACCGGTACTAAAGGTGTCTCCACAAGCCCGCACGCGAAAAAAGCGCGCCAATCTACCCTGTGAAGGTAGCTGGAAGGTCAAGCTGTAAAGGACACCCTCAACGAGTACCCCTGCGATGTGACTTGAGTTCACACACGTGGGTTTACAAAGAGTGAAACCAGACACAATTAAGATCACTTAAAGGGGCCCTGAAAGGCTTTTTGTGCACACTAAATGAACTAGCGCAATCGTTAGATTGGGTCGTCAACATCATTTGTGCCAAGTATTACTCTTTTACGCGCAGCGGAAAGCTCACACTTTTGTTGCAAAGTTTGTCGCTTTTTTCTCACCCTTCCCTTCGTGTATTTGGACGCCGCCATCTTCACATGTCTACATCATCGATTCCCAGATGTTCGTCATGGGCTAGACATCCTGCTAGACATTCTGGTATTGGGCGGCTTTTTCACGCACTTCCGGCAACGAGATAAGTCGTCTGCTCAGCGGCGGCTTGCCGGCTGATCTGCCAGCAAGGTGCCGGAGTGCTTGGACATTTTACGACAAACGAAACAAGTGTAAAGAAACGCCTAACCGATTGTATTGAATGCAACACGTCCATAACACGACATGAATATTCTCTTAACTGAGTACGTTCCATAAAGAAAGCGTTGAAGCCCCGTGGCACTTCTTTCGTGCAATCGCAGAGAACGGCCTGAACCGAATGCCCGGGTTTGACGCACACATTTTATTCAACTTCAAAACAATCCAGAGATGCGTTTCGAACAAACACAACGTCACAACATGCGTTGCAAGTCTGAACCGCGATTGACAGACGATGGGTTGCCTCCTCCTGTCCGTCGTAAATTCGGCACTCACCTCGCGCGCGGTTTGCGCGGACGAACAGCAGGTCACTTAACTCTCGCGCACAAGCCGAGATGGCTTTTAGCCACTCACACTGCACATACCTCATGCGAGATTGAGTCGTACGTCGCTCGAGAAAGATAATCCAGACCATGGGAAGCACTATCCATCCGCTGAAGCACAACGTCGCATTTCATCGCGAAACAAAGGCGTCCGCAACACACACACCATCGCCTCCTGTAATGCCAAACGCATCTCGCACTTCCCAATGGGAGTGAGTGGTACGCCTGCACTGACCACATGCCGCGAGTTGGGGCCCCGAGCTGAACCGGGATCACAGAACCGTAACGGGCTTCTAGAGCGGTTTGTGGCTTGTTGCCAAGACAACCGATGTTTGAGATTGTCATAGAAATGGCGCTCGCTCCACCGCTAGAAAGCGCAGAGTCGCGGCGGAGCATATTTTGCCAACATTGCCGCTCTCCACCACGCGTCGCCCCAAGCTGAACTGGTCACATGATTAAAGCGTTTTGTGCACGGGTCCTGTATTGGTTTAAAATGTCTTTTTTACATGCCGCCGGCCGGAATTACCACCACCACAAAATAAGACCCGGCACCAGCGGGGCCACATCTGATAAGGCGCTTTTTGCATAAACAGTGCGCGGTGCATCAAAGAGAACGAGCGCACGATCCTCCCCGTGCGGCTGCGAGTTCGCCGCCGATTCCAACTGAAGCAACGTACACCGCGAAAGGGCAAGGCCAGGCCACCGCACACATGCGGCCAGATTTTTCGTTCACTTTTCCAGCCTTGAGCGGAGTGCGGGATTCATGGTGTCAACAAAGCTTGCCCGTAGCAGACGGCAGTATGAGCAGCGCAATAGCGGAAGTACGTCACCGCTGAGGAGCGCAGCATCATAGGAGGGAAGGCTCGCGCACCGTCAACAGCGGAGAGTAAGTTGAAAGGAGGAGGAAACGCGGCGCAACGATAATGCGCGGTTTTTGATTTACGATTTCTCAGCTAATACTCATCGCTTTAACGAAATTCTTGCGGGAGGAGGTTGATAATACATTGCTTTATTGGGTTACATGTACATCCATGCATCGGCGGAAGATATTTCAGGACCCCTTTAACTACACCCTTTACTACTTCAAAGTGACATATTTTTGCTAAGGTGAAATAAATGCATGATTCGTGAACAGTTTGTTGAGTTGTACGGATGAAGCACATGTGTGAAAACATTTTTTATAGAATTAAAGGAAGCCTAAACCCGGTAGACGATCTCACTTCTGCTGCGTCTCTGCGCTACCGACAGAGGCGACCAGATCGGCGGTAGAGACGGGAGAAGGTATGAGAGGCCATACGTTGCAATGAGATTCCTTTAATTTTTATAGCTTCTAGCGCATGCGCAAGGTGCGGACATGACCGCTACACGGGCCGCGGGCGGAGCCCACAGCAGCTCGAGAGATCGCCTGACGCTATGACGTAGCATTCAACGAGGGCGCATGGGGTAATTACGCAGATGAGCTTGTTGAGTGCACCGTCTCTCTCCCCTGTCTCCGCGTGAGCTCTTGCTCAGGCGACAATTATCCAACCAATAACTTCACATTCCCTTTCCACTAAGCCATGTCTTAGCAGGGAGCGTGGACGATTGAAACTTAAACAAACACATTTCTGGGTTTGGCAGAATACACATACTGATTACACATTTTAAAACATTGCTTTTCTGGTGGTCTAAGTAAGGCTGGCGATAAATAGGCACCGGGAATGGACTTCCAATGCTGCAATCAACAAGAGGTGATGGATCATTGATTTCTGTTATGTGGGGATGCTGTATTTTTTCTGGGACGATTTGCAGCGGACACTTAAAAAGGACATTCACATCACACCGTGCACCATTCTCTTTGCTACACCTTGCTATCTCGGCAGTGTATAGTTAACTGCCATTTAACACTTTTCCGAACACTGTTATTTTGTTCTGCGGGATAGCTGCTCATTGTAACGGACTGCAAACAGTTCGCGGCTGTTTGCAAGTAGTTTTGCATCTAGTAATTGTAAGCAGTTTTTCAGCGTGTTCCCCGCTTTTCCCTAGAAGTCGCTCCCGTGGCGGTCTAGGTAAGGGATCTCCCGATAGTTTTCAATAAGACGTGTGTATCCCAGTCTGCGCGCTTTCAGACAAGCGTATTAGAGAGAATCTAAGTCAGGGACTTATTTTGTTCTATAAATAAACAGGACGGTCAATAAGATTGTTAGTAAACGCGGTCGCTCGAGCGAGCGGTCCCTGGAGTTGTATATACTCCGCCGCATACGTGCAGGAGTATTTTTAAGCGCCTCCGGAACAAATTTAGCATTAAGTAACACAAAATCTCATGTCATTAACCTCCCTTGCTGCGAAGGAAATCGCTCAGTTTCCAAGGCGCAGAAAAATGCCTCCGTGGTACCTACAACAGCCGATCTTCAAAAATACAACCTGCCCTCCCTTCGTCTGCCAATCCCTTCCAAAATGCATATATTGTGAAAATATGAAGACATACCAACCGCACCTCCTACTGACAATTTCCCCGTCCCACTAGACGAGTCTCGACTGAACTGCAACGGTTACGTCGGCAGAAAAAAAGCCGTCACATCCTAGAGATACCTTGAAGCCAAAGAAACAGGTTTAGGACCACAATACTTCTGAATATGCGTGGTGTGCTCAGCATCACTGCGGCAAAAAGCGGCCACTCCTGTTTCAGCTAGCCTATGTTGACATAGTACGTTGCTTCCCTTCAACTTACAAAGCCATTTTAACATTTGTTTCTAGGTGACAATGACTGATGCAATGAAAGCTTCACCGGAAGCACGGCAGAACGTAGTTAGAATTGTAGTACTAGGCATCGGAATCGAAATATTTTAGGGTTACTACAAACCAGTTGCTTGCTACTGTTGCCGTCGTTCGACCAATGTTTTTACTCGAACATTTCAATTTGTCAAGAATTTAGAGTAACCTCATCTACCTCCATTTATCATAGATTTATAAAAAAAAGGAGCTTGGGGCAACAACTTATGAATTATTCAACGCATAACATTCTCCTGTAATAGGTAAACTCCATAAAACATAACGTTTCGTGTAATAAAACACTGCATACACGCTAATCAGAGATAAATATTGGCGTGCGGTTAGACATAATTGTAACCAATACATTCACCTAGTGGGTCTAGGGAGCCTGTGTGCCATAATGGCCCATTTACGGTCTCAACAGTACCTTTAAACCAATGCGACAAACAGGTATGCGAGTGACAAGTGCTGCAATAAAAACAATAAAAAATGAGCAAACTCCAGGCGCAGTACACAAACCAACATTGTTCGAATATCTTGATTTAAAACAAAATTCTACCACTATAAGGTCTTCGTAAATCGAACGGCAATAGCATATTGGTATTGCTAAACTTGTATGCGAGAATGCTAGAAAAATGTAGAGTATTCTCCATACGCCATATCAAGCCTGAAAACCATTTAGTAAAGGCAGATGGTTTCAAGCTGTAGTGTTGGGCTGGCGTCTATGTTGATGCGACGCGTCTTCTATGGATTGCCCAGTCTGTTGCGAAAAACTCCGAAAGTGGGGTTAAAACGCACACGGTACATTTGACTGATTTGCTCCTCTTCTATCAGCTCTTTCAAGGTGTATTGAAATTTGTCAGTTGATGTGGTTGTGGGCATTTCAATGCCTATTTATATTCGAGCAGAACCCTTTTTTCTTCTTTCCTGCATTTTAGCGTGCCGAAAGGGACGGCGTGCTATTAGTCGTATTATTGTTACAGTACGCTCTTGCGTGAGTCGCTCCCAGCCGGTTCTGGTTGTTCAAATGAGATGAATAATTTGAATAACGAACGTTCGCAAGCAAAACTTGCATGTCCTCGCGATCTGTCTTTGAGAATTTGTTAGCCAAGAATCCGAAGTTTGAGTGCCACGTGTACCGGTGTGCCGCAGACCACCTAGGGATCTCGGTTGTGAGGTAGTTGTCAAGGATATGTTTTCGGAATATTAATAACTCTGATTTCTCAAGGATGCATGTTAAACACCGAGATATAGGTAGGCATCCAATAGGTTCAAGCGCCCTTCCACTCGCCAATTGAGCCCGTTGTGTCCATATTGTAACATCATATGCGCACAACGCTTGACGGACACCGTCTCTTTGAGATAGTTCCTATCACAGTTACTCATACCGAGACTTACGAGTTTTAGGAGACTACTCTTTGCAGTGTGCCATGCGGTAGTCCATCGCACATAGATGTTCCTGGGGCTGCGAAACCGAATTTCTATTTTGGAGGTAGTGTTCTATGTGAATAAAAACCTCTTGCCACCGGGATATATGCTGATATGGCTGGGTATAGGCTCATGTCAGATATATTAAAAGCTCTTTTGACATAGATAAGATACCTACACTCCCGTAAGAGACAGTAAATTTTGCTGGTAAACGTTGATACTGTCGGCATTATTTCCCGACCTGCTGGAGAGGTAGCACTGTGCGAGTGTTTGCCAGCACCTGGCGACGTCATCTTTCTCTACCATACAGTCAAAGATGAGAGCTAATTGTGGCTTGAGGATGACAAAGGGAGCTGACCTCAGCAGCGGCGTTTGACCATTCGCAGTCTGCCGCAATAGACGCTTGTGCTTATGCTCTACCCGCTTTCTTCAATACCACGTAGTACCGAAGCCGTAGAATAAGCAGTGCGCACCATATCGTGAGCCCGGAAACTCAGCTTTTCGTTTCGAAATGTGTCTGATTTTGTGTGTATATATGTGTAATTTTTGTTATTTTTATGGTTAGTTTTCGGAGTTTTTATTTTGCTCCAACCAATTATCTCCACATACGCTATTATAACGAATTAAGCTTGGAAATTATGTTTAGTCACAATGAAGGGTCTTTCTGCTGTTTGTCTGTTTTAACAATTTTTTGCTGTTGGTCCGCTTTTATTTATGTTATGTAGGAATGTTTCGTGGCTGCTGTTTATTATTTCTATTCGTTTTTGAGGACTGTCCATATATAGATAATTTCTTGCTAGTTTTTAAAGCTTTACCGTTTCTATTCCTTTGTTTTCTTATTTTTTTAAATAATTTTTTTAAATAGCTTTGGCCGACATACCTGAACTTAAGTCATGAAACGATCAAATTAGGTTCGCAATGAATGAATTTTTCTTCTCATGCAGTGCGTTAAATTGCCGGTTATGTATACTATTTTAGTTCGAATTCAAGCTTCCTATATTACCTTTTAAGGGCTATCTTCATTTTCTGATGGCGGCGTACAGGGCGCAAGTGTTAGTTTGTTACCGCATTTTTGTAACGTTCAAGGCGAAGCTCTTAGGTCTGTGTATTTCAAGACCGCTGTCTATGAGGCATAAAAATCACGAACCCGTCCTTCTAATGACGAGGGTGATTGAACGCATGGGAGAATCAACGATCCCCGTCTGACTTTGGACTTTCACTCAAAGATGATTTGGACTTTTACTCGTAGATCTTTGACTTTGACTCACACGTAGCTAAGACGTCTGATCGCGGCGGCTTGATTTTAATCTTTGACCATTTTATTTCCCACGAAGAATCATTAGGGTGCAACTGTGGTCATCGTTAGACGGGGAGTGCACAATTTTTGTGTGGTTTTGCTGGTCCATGCACTCCTCTTGGAATCCTTACTGCTTCGGCCGTGTCAATAATGGCTCTAGGTTTCCATGCCATTTAGAGATCGAGTGTAATAATGCGCCACGCTGACCTTCATACACTCACTGTGACCAATTACTTCGCACAAATGATTTGCCTGCTGTTTGAAATGCATTAGTTGCCGACGCTTGATCCGGAATGGTTAGCTTTCCTCGAAAACCTATGTACATTCGCTGTTTACTTTAGGTTTTTCCGTCAGCGAAGTTCGAGCGAGAATACGTAACCTATGCGTGTCGTGTCTTGTGGTCAAAAAATAGTAACAAGACGACAGGATATGGTGCAATGAGATAGACGTCGGCTACATAACACGAAAGAAGCAGGGTCGACTTTGACCATGGAAAGCGTTTTTCTGTTTCACTCAACCAACGATCCTCTTTATCGCCAGGGAAAGTTGGCTTTGTGTAGCGCGTTTCAGATACGACGCACGCCATCAGTGAGACATAGAACGCTTCGCTTTAAAACCCACTGGAGTGTTCGGGGGTAGCCACAGCCGCAGAGGCTGAGCCTGGGAGGTCGATGTAGCGGTTTTGAGCTGGTAATTCCAAACAACGGCGCGGGACAGGGTAGCAGGAAGGCGCTAAGAAAGCTCGAACGAGAGTGGTCCTGGAATGGAAAGCGGCAGCAACAGAGGAGGGTACGCCGCGGCCGCACATGCAACACTACTCTCATCAAAAGGTGGCTCTATCGACGGCGTCGAACAGGAGGCTTCTGGTGATGGCCAGTTACCAGTACGAGCGAAAGAAGGTGCTTTCCAATCAGCTGGACAAGTTTGGGCGGGTGCGTCCGCAAGATCCCACACAAAATTGAAAAGGAGATCTGCAGCACGATCCTGGCGATGGGACGCGAGCAAAACGAGCCTCTTACGGTGCTGCCCAGGGGCTGGTTAAATTTGGAATGGCGCGGTCACAAAGGTAATCAAGAAGCTGATACAGCAAATCAGAAAGACGTTGACCTAGGTATTTGCCTTGATGTATATCAAATGTTGCTATCACCACCGGGATTTGGCTCTTTTTATGTTTGTTGGTTTTCTCAATTCCGTTGTACCGATAATCTATATGTAGGCAACTATACATATAAAGGCGTTGAGTTGACCAGCAACGTACATATGTGCGACTAGAAGGCAACTAAACAGACGTCCTGCAACAATTTCATTCATGCTTTGATATTTTGGTACTTTTAAAAAAGATATCATGTGCTTGCACATAACTAAACATTTCATGTTGCAGTGCTACCTCACACGATGATGTTTGTGAAATAGGTATCACATTTTAAATTTCTTGTTTCGCCCGTAACAGTTCTTCGAACTCTAAATATGTTTTTTTTCGATTACAAATTTCTTTGCCTCTTAAAAAGTTAATAGTTCTGCTTTCCGAATCATTATGCGGCGAATTGAATTAGAGCACGGACTTCAGGATAACAAGAGCCTTACTCTAAATGAGTACAAATTTCATTATCCCTGTTGATTGCTTCCCATCAAGCAGTGTAATGAGCAAAATTTACTACAAATTGAATCCTAGCTATACAACACTCTTACACTGCTAGTTAATAAAGTGTACTGTTGAGCGAGTTGGTAGTTCATCGATCGTCCCATCGTCTTTCTCTGTCCTTGTTTCTGTTCCCGCTGTACTTGTTTTTAAAATGGCGGTTAATCTACTGTGCTACTTTAAATTAACATTCAAATCTTGCGGTCAACCGAAGCAGTAAATAGGCTTTTTTTTGGAGAGAAACAAACTTCACAGACACTGCGACATGTCTTTTTAATTGCTGGAGACGAAAAAAACAAAACCTCGAAAGCTTTCAACTCGTGATATGTAAAAACGGCTGAGTGCCTCGCTAATTGTAACTGATTGGTTGATTTATTGTAGAGTTTAACGCGCCGACGCAACGCAGACGATGAGGCGCGTCGTAGTGGCGAACTCCGGATTAATTTTGACCACCTGGGGATCTTCAACGTGCGCCGAAATCTCGTACACACGGGCGTTTTTGCTTTTCGCCTCCATCAGAAAAGCGCCCACCGCGGCCGGGAATCGAACCCGCGACCTCGTGCTCAGAAATTGGAACTGCTCTCCAGCTAATCTCTGAAGCTAATTTCCGAGTGCAGGATTTCGCATGTCACGGCATTTTCATATAAAACTTTGTTAAATAATATACATCTTTTATTACTATACCATACAATGTATTTAAACTGTCTTATTCCACAAAATTGAGATTTTAATCCTTCTTATTTAAAGTCAAATAACGTTTCGAGCACAATTCTCTTAAAGGAACCAAAAATTCTGGCAGATCAGCCTACAAAAAAAATTCAAGTAGCAAGTGCACTTTGATCACTGGGGGATTATAAATCTATTTCTTCAACGTAATGTTCTCTTCAAGGGCTCTTGATCCACAACATCGAGATTTTCTTCCTTCTCATTCAAACTGGATGTATGGTTGTAGCACAATTTTCTGAAAGAAACAAAAGCTCAAAAGCTCCGGGCGGATCAGCGTACAAAATCCTTAAGGTACCATGTGTCCTTCTATAACGGGGAGTTACTTTCTCTTCATGAGCGGCGCAATGGCAATAAATTGTCTTGGCAGTAATTGGTACTTGGTTTGTCTGGGCGCAATAAATTTACGCCCAGACAAACCAAGTACCATGAATATTTTAAAAGTGTATTCCTAGCCACTTATTGCACTTTGTTATTCTGTAGACAAGATGCTTCCAGTTTAAAATGATTGTGTCTAGACTTATTAGCAGTTATATGGCTGCTTTGATCTATTAAATCTATTTTTCTTCACGAAGGTGGTACTGCAATGTCTTTCATCTCTCTACTCAAGCTCCTGGTTGAGGCTGTAGTCACCCTATGTATCATAGCTCTCATTTATCCCGCCGATGATATTGTTCACCACTAGACCTTTTCACGCTGGCCTTCTCTGAGATGCGCTGTGAAATGCTGAAACAACCATTTTCGGTTAGTGTGCATAAATTTTCTTATAAATAGCAAGTATTTATCTTTTAGCTTACGAGTACAAAACATTCTTTGTCGTTTTATTTTGAATGAGAGCAGGGCTAACTTCAACTTTAACCGTTTTATTGTGTAAAAAACATCAGCAGCACAGTTAGGATTCCCAATGACCGGTTGTTCCGAAAACGCCAGCAGTGTTATACATGAACAGCTGGAAATGCTGTACCCTTAGCATGAATTTTTTTACGAAGTCCTGTTGTTGATGCTGCAGGTTCTTTATGGTGCAAGAATGCAGCGAACCATACGTCGAATTTGCTCGCTTATGTTTTTGCTTTTACCGCCCGGCTGCTCGGGCTGTTTTATCTGTGTTCCAAGCGAAGAGCGCGTTCCATACTGCATTTCTTATGCCGCACGGTTTATGTCACTTGATAGGGAGAATGTTTCGCCATAACGGCACTAGCCTAGAAGTCATCTTGTATTTAGAATGTTCTCAATTTTATTACACGATTCCAAAAACCACCCCGCTGATAGATAAATGCCCGCTGAGGATACGTCAGAGCATGCGATTCGCCGGAACTCGCCTGCGCACGTCACTTTGTTGATTGCTGCTTCGCCGCCTGTGTATTCTTTCACTTGATAGAGGAGCACAAGTGCCCTCCAACAAAATTGTTTTTCGTTGAGACAACTGCGTCGTCTTTGGCTTCATGACAATATCATAACAGAATAAATCTGGAACTTTTTCAAGAAAAAAGAAGCAGTGCGAAAGCTTATCGTAATATTTGCCGAAATTCAAAACAGTAGCATAGAGGCTCAACCTGTTTTTGCTCCAATCGAAGCCCTTTTTAGTCGCAATCACTACTACCCACTCACGCATCACATAGAAAACATTTATGCCCGCAGCAGATGGCCACTCTCGGACCAAAGCGACATACTCTGCGGCATTTTTATTAGATATATCCGCAATAACCGACGCATTCGTATAAATATACTTCGTACTTTAACATCGGAGACACAAATGAAATAAAATTAATTGCCGGGAAGGTTTTTAACCAGCATTAAAATAGTTATAGTATAATAAAGCCGTATAAAGTAAGAGGTACTGTAGTATCATGGCCCCGGAAACTTTCGCTAATGCTTTACAAAACCGCCGTATTTCTTTGAGCGTAATCGCTACACTCCGGGATGTTTAGATGTCGGCTTTCCTACTAAGCAAATATACGCTACGGAGAAGGCATTTTTCAGAGGCAATACCTGGGGTTTGATATAATATGTTGAACGGCACTTTCGGAAAGCCCTTATTAAGGGGGATATATTCCAATTGGACCCACAAACCTCTCATAAGGTCACCCTACTATTCTACAAAGTTGCGATAAACACAGGAAGTTTGTTCTCACCGTGTATTTCTATGTTGCCATATCTCTGAAGTTTTGTAAGGCGTCATTATACTAAATATTAAAGGTGGATGTGGGCCGAAGTGTCCGTTAAAATTACAGGCGAGACCAAAACATCTGTTTGTTTGTGGCTGTGAATGGCAACAACATAAGGAATGCCTAGGTACTTTTGAAGCGGAGGAGATGCAGAAAATTTCAAGTACCTTAGATTTTGACCTTGTTCGGTGAGTCTGCAGATGCCCTGTTCAGGAACGCTCCTAAACTGTTGTTCCCGAAGGTTATTTGGGACTAGCGTGTCATTCGCCGAAATATTACTGGTAAACATAAGTAGGTACCTCAGCTTGCAGTATTCAGATGTCAAAAATACCGTTGCGTGTTCTTATTTAAAGATGTTCTACAGGTAGTGCTAGAACCAAGAAAAAATGAAGCGTTCAACTGCAGAGCAGCGTTATGGTGGCGAAATAATATCACGTGGTCCATCGTAAGTGACCTTTCTAGTTATACGAAATGAAAGGACGCGATGTATATTTTGTGTATTTGAACAAAGACTCAAAAACACATAAAATGATTCCATTTGTAAATAACTACCAAAAACACTGGTGATTGAAACACCAACCACATCGAAGATGTGAAATATTGCGGGACCTAGCCTTGTGTCGTACTTGTTACCGAAATTAAAAATAAACATTAAGTTCGGCCGCCTATCTAATACGAAAACGGTGCTCACGATAACCAGTGTTGCCGAATTTTGAAATAAAAAAGGAAATACGACAATCTTGGTACTGCGAAAAAAGTTTCTAACAAGTGACGAATGTAGTTCCTGCAAGGTTGGTTGTTGAATATAAAAAAAAAAGTTCGCCGTATTGTGGACATGAGCTCCATGCTATTCCATGCAATGAGAAATAAATATTTTGCCTTTTTCAATGGTTCATGAGGCAAAAGTGTCAATACGGCCAACTTTAACGTGCTGACCGTTCTCGTAGCCTTGTTAGCAACAGTAGATGCCGGTGTCGGACCGACAGGCGGAATCGGGACGGGCTGTTTAAATCTGACCGAAGAAGCAACGGCACGTGCTGATGCTGTTTCGCCTCAGCCGTAGATGCACGTCGTGGTACGATCGAAGATCTTACTGTGGCCAATGTTGATAGCATGATGTGGCCTTCTGCGACCAATGTTGATGGCGTGATGGCGGTTGAAACATAAATTGCTTCATGCACGTTTGGCGCACAAAAGCTGGTTTTAAACATGTGAATGTTGATTGGTAAATGATGTTGACTACACAAATTTTCTCTCCTCTGTGGGCACTTGTTCACGGAATGAACGTGGTAACTGTGAGAGAGTCAAGCTGTGAATATGTTATCGCAAAAGAAAGCTACCTCAGTTAAAGTTTACGTAACCGTTATGGCATCTAAGAACCCAACACATCTGTATAGACTTCGTTTCACCGCGCATGTCCGCTCGCAACACCACCAAAACGTTCAAAGCAGCGAAGCAAACACGGCAAAAACGAGGGGAGGCTGCGTAGTTTAATGCACCGGCTCATTCGACTAACGAGGCAAGCGCAGAGTGGTGGCTCCACCCGTCCAGCTGCCCGGTCCGAGGCGCGGCGATAGCGCCCTATTACCCAACGTTCCCAGCGCGCAGCTGCCTGCTCGCTCAGGCGGGCGCGTTGGAGGGACGCATTTATCGTGGGCTTTAGGGATGGTTGTTTTTGTCCTGTTCTGGCGTGCTTCGCGTCTATTGCGCGTTTCCTTCGCCTGGATTGATTAACTTGTTCGACAGCACCTCCTGTGTAACCCGGAACCGACAGCATTAAGTTGTTGTACGGTAAAGATAAGCTGAGGATTGGTTCGCCGGGCGGGAAAACAAAATTTAGAGACCACAAACAGACATTTGGCCGCTAGAGAAACGTCACCTCTGGCGTAATGCTTGACACGAATGGGACTCCGGTTTATAAATTGGTGAATATCAATTCGGTTGTGTTTTAACAAGAATTACAAAAGGCGAAAGGAGCGACTGGATCTGATAAACAGCGATTGTAAAAGTTCCCGCAGCTTTCTCGCAATTCTCCAACTTACGAAAGAAGTTACTTTAAATCGGTATAAATGGGAATCACTAAGCTTGCATTCCGAATTTTTACGGTGTCTGTGCTTGTATTGCGCGGTGGTGTAGCCTCTACCTAGCACATCGGAATGGCTAGGTTTGGCTTTCACCCTTCAAAAGACGCTTCTCTCCGTTTCCTGCCGACGCACGGCCTGGCTACAGCGGCGGCGTCGCCCGCCGCTCTGCCCCGGCCGTGGCCGACGCTTCAGCGTTCGGGACGCCGCCAACGCGAATTGCAGGTAACGGCTGACAGAATCTCTGGTTTCACTCTTTGCAGAGCCACGTGTGTGAATTCAAGTGACGTCGCATGGGAAATAGTTCTGAGTGTTGTTTAAAGCTTTGCTTTCCAACTACCTCAAAGTGCGGATTAGAGCCATTTTTTTTTGCAAATGGCCAAGCAGCCGCAGTAACGCTAAGATACCTAAGTGTTCCGATAAACGAGCTGAAAATTCAGTTCGGGGCCTCTCAATAAATTCGGTGGCCTTGGTAGCCCTGACCGCGGACCGACCTAAGTGCGCGATGACCGCAGCGTTATTTCTGCCAGGAACCTGGCGAGAATTGTTTAATATTGTGGTAGAACAATCTGAAAAACACAGGGAAGCTGTAAGTGCTTTGTATAATTTTGAATTATCTTTTCCTTCCCTAGAACAGCTCGGTTCTTAAAATACGACGAAGTGAATCATAATGAAACCTAACAATTGCGCAGTAACAGCCGCGAACCCCAAAGAGGTGGTCTCTATGGGATAATTGTGTGAGGGCCGCTATGGTATACGTCGGCGCTGTTGCTTTTAGGGTGACTTTGGAAGTCAGCTGTAGGCCTCAAGAATCAGAATGTTTCCATGGCTCGCACTACGAGTGAAACAAATTAACATACTATGCACCCACTGTGACATGAGCAATGCGAAAGCGTGTACGCACGTGTATGCCCCTAAATGCTTCTACACAGAGTCTTTATTCTGCTGAACGTGTCAAAACTCTGGCTTTGAAGCGGGAGAAAAAACTGACACATTACTCCTTGGCTTTGGCTCATATGACGTCCGGGGGGCTCACCATTGTGGTTCGCGATTTCTCGACGACCTTATTTGCGATTCCGTTGTCGTTTTTCAGGGACTATAAAATATTTTAATTTATTTTTGGATCTACACCGTTACACAATAATGCACCAGCTGCAAACCCGGCGACCTGATTTTCCATGGGACCAACAAGTCTGCATGGTGTTCGCTCGAAGCTTGGAGGGTGGCACACTAGTGACCTTCCCGTGGTTATCACATGAACCAATGCTGGCCATCGCTGGTACCTTCCGGAATATAACCGATAGGTTACTCACAGATAAATCTATTATGAGTGACCTACCTGTTTTTACCTACTGCTGACCAACTAATGTTCCACTACTTTGTCAACGGCGGGACCCTAGATTATTGTTATGTAATTGGTTTCCGCTATTTACCCACTACTGGCTGATGGGTATGTCAGTTGCGGTTATATGTACCATGCGTGTTACCAGTAAGTAATAGGTTCTGAATCACGGGTTCCTGGTCTATGATTAGCCGTTGGGTCATGTTAGTAATGTGTGATCTGGAGATGTCCACTGGTGGTTTCGGGGTTCGTCACACAGTGGTCACTGGTAATACTGTTACATGACGGCGATCCCAGGGAGACGAACCATGTCAGATGGTGAAATCACCCATGAAGCAGACAGCCGGCGCATGCTACGAGCCGAACACAGGTCCATCTTTTTCGAAGACAGGGGCGCAATGTGGTGTGTGCAACTGCCCACTTCGCGTTACAAGGCACCCTCGTCGAGGTCTCCCGACCGGTGTAAGTTAGAGTTTACGGTCAGTGCAGCAAAAATGACAATGAGAATAAACAATAACAAACTCATACACGCAGGTGTAAAACTGATGCGCTGGATGAGTCATGGCTCCGGAAGAGCGATGGCTGCCAATTCAGCCTCAAAGAGTCGAAGGTCCTTGAAGACGCGCCGATGTACTCGGTTCGGGAGGCATCGTCGTCGGCTCTGGACACGGTTGCTCACGTCACAGCTGTTCTCGGTAGGTCATCCGCTGGGGAGACGGAGCTGGGAATACGGACGTGACCAATAAGGACCATAGCTCGAGCCAGCTTCTGTGGCCCACGCACTTTCAGAATGTTTCAGGAGAAGTGACGAGGTGATGTTGGAAGGCCGGAAGGGCATGACTCTTGAAACGCCACCAAACATGTTGCGTGGGAGCGTAAAAGGTGTCACAGCCCTTGTTAATCGATCAGCCATGTATGTGCACAATGTCTGTAGCGTGAGAGAGAGCGATCCCTGCAAGTTACGCGCCCCACACAGCTGCGTTTTCTTCGGGGGAGATGTGTATCGTGGTGCCTGTGCTACAGTCAACTTCTATTATATACGAGGGTCATGGGGCAAAGGGGAGTGGCCAGCACGTAAGTCGAGGGACGAATGCACGACTCGTGGGTCACGGGTGGGTTATAGGCGGGCTTCTGGAGAAGTCTTGATAGCGGGTGATTCTGGGTCCCCACAGACATATTACCACTCGATTATTATTCACATGTGAGGAACACTTTACTTGTAAGGGATTAGAAATAATATCCACAGACGATGGGAAAAACGCGAGCCGCTCGCAAACCCTACTTCAAGATAGCCAGGGCTGCGCAATACAATGTCAACTACCGGCAGTCAACTACAATGTCAATTGCATGAAGTCGCCGCGCAGCCAATTATTGTTTCCGTGTGAAGTATTTAAATGTGGTTGCCCAGACGCGACTGACAATTCCATCAATGCAACGTTATTATAGACTACCCACCAGCGGTAACCCAGCGGTGTTTAAACCGCTGGTGGTTGGTTTCCGCTCCTTAGTAGGCAGTAACCTACCGATTTTTTTTCTGAGTAGGCTATTTCTTAGCTAGCATTCAAAAGTGTCCGCGAGTAAGCGTTACAAGTTGATATTCTGGCTCAAAAACAGACTATAATTTAGGCATTTCCCAAGCCCAACATTGCCTTGCGTCTTTTATTAGCATTTCGTAACGGCGCATGTAAGATATTTATTCCTGGAAGGTGACAAACCCGGTAAGCCACGAAGAAATTTCCGATACCAATTTTTCTTATGCCTCAATGCAAATATTGGCTGTGCGTCATGTGTTCATGACCAAACCACAACACTGGAGCAGCCACAGTGTGTATCGTTGCCCTCCTATTTCAGGTCAAAAGCACGTGCCCACAATTTGACGCATCGTTCCCACTTCCAAAGCACAAGGCCTGCTAATTACCGGCAATTCCTGAAGGAATACAATTTCCGAAACAGCAATATTTTATTTGGTCTAGGAGGGGTCAGTAGAGCATGTGAGGTGATACTACCACCGCTTAAACGACAATGAACAAACCGTGCACAAGCACACCGACGCAACTCTACCAGATCAATCCCCCCCGAAAACCTTGCTCCCTAAACACAAATACTGGCAGCTGCATGTCCAGTACTGTTTTTCCGGCGCGAGCGCTTTGATAGGACGCTAAAAGAAATAAAGGGTGTTTTCAGAATCCTCCCTAAAGCACGGTTAGTTTATAGCATGCTAACTCGACAGCGATTTATTTTGCAGATAATATATTGGTACTACTTTTCTAAATACTTATTACCTTCCGTACTCTTGAAGCGTTTTTATAGGTCGTTTGTAGCCTAATTATTCTCATTTTCCATAGTTCAGTGGGGCGTGTTGTTGGTTATTTGCTCAACCTTTTACTTGTAAAGCATCAGATGTAGATTTTAGGAAGTACACCTGGTGGAGGGTATTCTTAGCCTGGAATACCAGGGTTGAGGCTGGCCGTCGGGCCTCTCGTCCCAACGGCTTGCTTTGACATGAAGCGCAAACTTTGTGAGGCCTGCTTTTGCCCTTGCTGACAAAAATATTACCAACCCTCTAAACCGTACCTAGTGTGGACGTGACTGAATATTACAGTGTCCTAGGGAAAAATAATTGAAACTGAGGTATGAAAGAGCAAATATAAATAAGCGTAAGACAAAAACCAGTGGAAAGCCGTTTCCTCGGACTGCCAATCAGCATTCCCTCAGATGTGTAGCACAGCGTGTTAACGACTTGAATTCATTTCAAACCTTTAAATCCCCTTTCTCTCAAACCCGTTCCTTCTCCCAATCACTATGACGGTAAAGTTTACCCCTAACCCTACTCCACTGAACCCCCTACCCTTCCACCTACCCTCAGTTCATTCGCCGAAAGCGCGAAATCAAATTGCCGCCCAACAACCACAAAAAGGAGAGGCATGTATTGATCTATGAAGCACCTTAGGTTTTAAGGTCAAATTTACTTTGCTGCTGCTGTTGATGATGATTGCTATTGGTTTCCCCTTTGTAGCAGGGTGGTGACGTGTCATCTTACCAAAAAGGACTAATATACCTATGTTTAACTCTTGGTTTAGTAGTAGCTAAGCCATAGCGCTGCTTAAGGCGGGCACAAAAAAACTTATTAGGCACAAAATACTTTTTTTTCCTGTTACATGTGGTAGCTGTCAGAGGCAATATTTCCCTCTCTGCTTTTCGTCCGCCAGCTTTCTAATCTTCTTTTCGTCGTCTCGACAGCCTTGAAGTTAACTTCTTCTGTGCTAACAATAAATCCTAGAGCTTCTGGAAGCCGAATATTTCCCTCATGTAGATTTGGATACACTCGCATTCTAACACTATATGCTGCATAGTTTCGGTTTTTTCCGCAGACCACGCATACCCCATCATTTTGTGAATACTGCCCCACAAAGCTTTCAGTTCACAAGCAACCTGCTCTAGCCTCCAAAAGAAAAGCACTGCCCTTAGAATTATCCTAGAAATTTTCCTTTCTGATGTCCAATTTCTCAGCCCTGTACATCTGTAACGACGTTTTAGTGACCATTTTTTCCTTCATATATTCATTTCTATCTGCCTTGCCTCTTTTTTGGTTACCTTGTCTGTTTCAGATTTTCCACTGTTCTTTCCCTATTTTATCGTTAGCCTTCTAGTATTCCTTAACCACTGCGGGTCAACGGTTTTCAAGTATAGGTACCTAAAAACAGCTGCCCACCTACGTTGATCCACTGCTCTAAACCTCCTCTCAAACCACATTTTACTCTGCGCTTCTCGAACTTCAAACGATGACCAGACATATGTCCCTGCACTGCTCTATTAGTTGTTTTTCCATGCCCGCATAAGGCCAAATGCCCTACCGTTCTCTGGTTAACTTCAAGGGCTGACACAACCTCTGATTGTAAGCAGAGTACAGTGTTCGCAAATGTGACACCCGGAACCATTACTCGTTTCCACATTCCTCTCGGTACTTCATATTTGTATACTCCTCCCCCTCCCCAGAGCTCTATGCTTCATTATAGCTGCGTTTCGCTTTCCCTAACCCTTGAACTGCTCCTCGTCAGTTCTAAAGTTGTTATCACCTTCGTTTATGCACTCTCCGAAATATTTATATTCCTTCACTCTGGGTAATTCCCCATGCTGGAAAGCACTTCGTAGGCGGTAGTGTCATTGAAAACCACTATTCCCGATTTTTCTGGGCTAAAATTTAAGCCTAGGACGGTACCTTCTGGCCGCTATTATTTATGAGCCGTTGCATATCGGTCTGGTTATCAGCTAAAAGAACAATGTTGTCTGTGAGTAACATTCCCCGAATACGCTGTTGTACCACTTTGCCTTGCAGCATATGCTTTCGGTTCAACCCTATTTTACTTTTTTCAAGTTTGTAGTCTAACCCAACCCTGCAATGTAAAGCATAAACAATATTGGGCTCAAAGGGCATCCCTGTCAGTCCCGGATGGATGTTGACCTGCTGGGGGCATTTCTGTCCTTCCCGTCTAAGGTGCACTCTATTATCTTTATTTATTGCTATAAAAACTGTAATAACTTGTCATCTAATCCCTGAAGTTGCAGCATTCTCCGCAGCAGTTCTCGGTTTACGTTGTCATATGCCCCTTTAAAGCCCTAGAACATAATCCATAATGATCTATTCTGCGCTGTCGCAATTTCAATGCATTGCGTTATCAGGAGCAAATTACCATCCAATCTCCTGTCTTGTCTAAATTCATTCTGCAATTCCCCAAGGATTTCATTTTCTTCCATCCATGCTTGAATTTCTAATTTTATAGCCTGCAATACGAATATATACACCCCTGACGTTACTGTGAGTGGTCTGTATGAATCAATACTGGCTTTGTTGACTCTGCCTTTATATATTAAATTTATCCTACTTTCTAGCCAGTCCTCCAGTATTTGTTTGGTTTGTATTACCTTATCTACGTGGCAGAAACCTACGGGGCAGAACCTTGGGGGCTCACCAAGAGGGTTCAACTTAAATTGAGTACGACTCAGTGGGCAATGGAACGGAAGATGATAGGCATAACATTAAGGGACATAAAGAGAGCGGAGTGGGTCAGGGAACAAACGCGTGTTAAAGACATAACAGTAGAAATTAAGAAGAAGACATGGACGTGGGCAGGGCATGCAATGCGAAGGCAAGACAACCGTTGGTCATAAGTGTAACCGAGTGGATCCCTAGAGAAGGTAAGCGCTGCAGGGGACGGCAGAAAGTTAGATGGGACGATGAGATCAAGAAGTTTGCAGGAATAAATTGGTTGTAGTTAGCACAGGACCGGGGTAATTGGAGAATTATGGCAGAGGCCTTTGTCCTGCAGTGGGCCTAGATAGGCTAGTGATAATTCTGATGATGGTGATTTTCTATTGCCTCATAAACGATGCCTTACTTTTAGGTCCAAGCAGGTTTATCAGTTGCATTGGAATTCCGTCCGGGCCCACTGCTGTCTGCGTGTAAACGTTTGCTCTGCTTTTTCCCAATCCAGATTGCTGAAACTTATTTACCTTTCCGCAGTCTCCTGTGGCGCTGATCTTATCGGTGTTGACAAAAATCATAACGTTAACTTCTCCTTAACCACCACGCAAACGAACCTTTCATGTACTTAATCTGCACAGCTGTCATTTGGATCCTAGGGAAGTTTAGGATGCCTGGTAATGCTGCCTCCCTCTAGTCTTCTGCTAACCGGAAAACGGAGAGGCAAGCATTGCACTATAAAGCCCATTCGGTTTTAAGGTCACATTTACTTTGCCGCCTCCCTCTTTTCTTCTTCTTCTAACCAGAAAACGAAGGGGCAGGTATTGCACAACCAAGCAGCTTCGGTTTTAAGGTGAAATTTGCTTCGCCGCCTCCCTTTTTTCTTTTTCTGCTAACCATAAAACGAAGAGGAAAGTCTTGCACTACCAAGCATCTTCAGTTTTAAGGTCAAATTTACTTTGCCGCCTGCCTCTTTTCTTCTCCTGCTAACTCAGGCCCTTCGTCCATGTTCTTGGATTTGAAGGTAACATTTTTTAACTCCGGCCACTTTTCTCGTTTTATTACTGCATTTCGTCGCACAGCCCTTTCACAAGAGGACCACTGCACTCTGAATGCCTTTCCCGGTTCGTTCTTTGCACGCTGGGAGCCTTTGTGTCCTTTTTCCAATTTTCGTTTCCACTAATTGGCAAAAACCATGATGTTAACTTCTCCTTAACAACCACGCAAAGGAACATTCCATGTACTTAATCTGCACAGCTGGCATTTCGATCCTAGGGAAGGTTAGGGTGTCTGGTACTGAGCAAGCAATCATACTTGCCAGTGTGATAAAAATTAATCTTCTTTGTATGCTCGCTGCCATCCTAGGTATAACATCGCTGTTTTTTTCACTGCCCATACGGTTATGCTATTATCAGACGGCTTGTTCAGGACGGATAAGTTATCTCTGCTCGTCCCTAAGACAAGCGCTTACATATGCAAGCATCATTTAAAACCAGTTCTGTAATACTTCTTCATCTTTAGAAAATAATTTTATTTACACCGTAATATACATGACTTTACACGCGTTCTTCAGCTGCATGCCACACCGCCACCAAGCGGCCCGCCCTTTGTTAGCTAGAGACAAGAATTGCTCGTGGTGAAGGTGATGCATGTTGTTGTCCCATCCCGTTGACCCCAAGCTGAAATCGTATACCCAAACTCATTTCTTTTCCTTTTCTTTTTCTTCATCATCGTTACTTTACGTGCTATTTTTAGAACCACCAATCGGTCACGGCGACGCCAGTGGCCAGATTTGTGCGTTAGGGGGATCTGTCGCTCCTGCTTTACATCCCTTGTCTGCTACCCTGTCAACCAACCGAAGGTCTCTAAGGTCCATTTGGGTGGCGGGACTTTGGAGACCTTCTTTTAAAGATCCAGTTATTTTTTACCTAAAGAAATAAATATTATGGGAAGATTCGCATATTTATTTTCAGAAGTACTAGTGGTGATACCGGCTTTTTTTTAGACTAAACAGATTAAAAATGAATATACCCAGTCATCCGTAAGTTACCTCTGCTGATGGAATAACTGGCATTGAGGCAATGTATAATTCTGGAACGACCACAACGAATCAGACCTGCAGGTTCCACTAAAACATTGCAGGAAATTTTCTCTTCGTGAGAAAACAGCAGAAAGAAAATGTGAGCGGGGTTTACCAATGTGGCACTGTTTATTAAGCAACGAAGCCGTGAATAAAATGTATTAGAGGAATTGAAAACTAAGTTCACGTCGGCTTGAAATCCCATGCCTCGACGGTGATCCGTGCTGAACCAAAATGCCTAAATTATAATTCAAGAATAGTGTCAAACCTGAAACTTGAACAAAGGCATGGTCGTATGCGGAGATTTTGGAGTGTGTGGGACAAAAGTAGAGCAAGAAAGCTATGAGAACTTGAAAAACAATTGAAAATCTCATTCTTGCATCGCACGTCAACATCCGCTTACTGTAGAAAGATGATGCAGCTGATTATTTCTTATAAAACAAAACGTCAAGGGGCAACAAGGGTGAACTATGCTAATTTTTACCTTTTAAAATGTCTTCTCGCAGCTCTGCTGGCGGCACCAGGCGCCGCGTGGAGAGGCGGCGCTGCCGACATCGCTAGTATTGGCGGCGTCGGCAGGGCCGAAGAAGCACTGGCACGCGCCGAAGACGTGGCCCCACAGCAGTAGAATCAACTGGGGATGCGCCTAAAGTGCAGCCTGAAGATATCGGCTTTGATGGAATGAAGGGTGTTTAAAATTAAAGTGTTTCATCTACAACCACCGCGCTTGATCTTGTTTGAATCATATCTTAGGCCTCATTGGGAGCAAGGTGATGCCGTCTCTCCGGCCATTGCACCGCCATATCTACCAAAATTTACGCCTCAAACGCAATCATACTTGCATTGCACGGGACGCGCCAATTGGTGGTGCCCTTTTCAATGGGCATTTCGTCGCTCAGTGGTCATACAAACTGTGGAGAACATAACTTCTTTATATCTGATGAGAAGAAACAGCGGCCCATTTTGAATGGAAGCTTTATGTTCTTACCTCGGGCTTTTTCAGCAGATTTCGTTGCTCTTTTTACCTTGCTGCGTGCACCATCGAGCACTACGGCTCCTCCTCGCCCGTCGCTCCGGTGGAGAGAAGCACAATCCCTAGTTCCTTACGCGTGCTAGTCTCCCGCCGCCGATGGGCCTGAAGAGCACTAGAACAGGCGCCAGCAAAACTGCTCAACACCGTTCCCGCACCGTCCAGGGCATTCAGGCCCGAAAAAAAGGTTCCGCCGAACAGGAACGTATTCGTTAACGGCAAAACATTGCGTGGACCGCGAATGCACGCTGCGTATGCTGACTCGAAGTGGAGCCAAGGCGGCATTGCGTGGCTACGATGTATAACGACGAGCGTCGTGAGAGATACGCCCGCAAGTCACACGCATAACAAAACTGAAGCCCGCACTTTCTTCTCAACCAGTATTGCGTGACGCCCGTGCAATCATTCGAAATTATGCTACTGGTACTTCAAAGTTTAGTTCCGAACACTGTTATTAATCACGATGTAAACATATTCAACGCTTCCCTTTGCCTCGAATACCACATTTGCGTGGGCTCCGTCATTGTTTTGTTTGTTTGTTTGCTTCCTTAGTAAAATGCCCAGTGGCATAACATATGAAGCCTCTAAACTCTTTATTAGTGCGATATGTTAACTGCAAGTCGACTAGAAGCACAATAAAGTATACTGCAGCTGCACGTTTGCGTGGTGTGCAGAATACGGAAAATCTTTAAAATCAAAATAAGTGGGAACATATGGCGTCCTATAACCATCCACCATCGAACGCAATTCCTGAGCTGCCGCTAGGCAACTGGCACTTTTGAACTCATCGCACAAATTCCGAGGCTCTATACCAACACTGAGACAAATACGCATCCCTTTCCGCGCATTGGTTGGCGAAAAGCATCTTAAAAGGAATAATGAGAAGCTAAACCTGCGTAAAACAAACAATCATGCACATTCACTTGGCGTATTTAGCCGTTGTTCGGCTTGCTAGAGGACAGTTGAAACCGACCTAAAGGGGACAAAACCACCCATGTTAAAAATATTCTGAACCACACTGACCTTGCCAAAGGTGAAATTACCCTAAGGGGTAAAAAACACTGAAGACAAGTAGCGGAAACCGCCATAAACGAAAGCAGACTACTGAAAAGTACAAAACAAGAGCTGGAAGGCGCTTAAAGGGAATCGCAGCACGCGAAATTTTCTTCGTGTTGCACGACTCTGACATAAATCAATCAATCAATCAATCAATCAATCAATCAATCAATCAATCAATCAATCAATCAATCAATCAATCAATCAATCAATCAATCAATCAATCAATCAATCAATCAATCAATCAATCAATCAATCAATCATTGTTTATTATCAAGGAGTACATAAAGAAGCAAAATGGGGCCGCCAAACCAAGCCTACAGGTGGGCTTGTGCGGCGCCGCCCGGCAGCAACGGCCTTCACTTCTGTAAAAAAAAACTCATTGACAGTGGTAACTTAATAGGAAGGTAAAAAAAAACAAGCAACCAAAAAAAAGATAGAAAAAGAGAGGAAAAAAAGAGAAAAAAGAGAGAACGAAAAATTAAAGGGAGGGAAGAAAAAAGGAAAGCAAACAACAACCGACGAACAGAAGCGATGAAGACGAACAGACAAACAAAGATACAATAAATCAACATGGATGTCAGCTACATGGGTGGCATTTTCCTCATCACACGAAAACAATTAGAGAACAAAGAAATAACTACCTTTCACCGCATACACATACATACTTCAGCATATTTCTAATGCCAGAATAGCAGCGCACAAGTGTTTCCGCGTTGTTGAAGAGAACAATTCGTCAGGCAATTCGTTGGAGATAGCAGGAACATAATATGGCCGCGCAGCCATTCCGTAATGTTACGGACCCTTGGTGTCATAAATCGAGGTATGTGCCGCAGAGGTATAGGTATAACATTGGGAGTTCGGTAATCTGTACATCAGCACGACGATTTGCTTAAACAATGTATCGAATGACGGTAAACCACTTGCCTTAAATACAGTGTCCGAATCCGGCATGTGTGACTAATAGGGAACACTCTTGGCTATTTTTTTAAGATACTGTTAACCCTCTTTTTCCAGGTAGCGGAGCAGTTGAAAAAACAGCACATGACATAACGAAGAACACTATAACCCAAAGTTTGAGCTAGTATTTTTCGAACACAGAAAGGCAGAAACACTTTTAAGTTGTACAGCATACAGGCAAAATTTTTAAGCTTTTACATATGTGAGCCGTGTGTGTGTTCCACGAAAGATCCCCATCAAAATGTACACCTAGGTATTTAACAGACTCGACACAGAAAATACAGAAAAATAGATACCACGCCAGATAAAAATAAATTTGGTTTTACCAAAAATATTGATTAAAAACAAAACATCTAGCTCCTGTGCTATTTGAACCTGGTTTATGTGATTAATAACCACAAATGTAACCTATCATGAGAATTCTTTTCAGGTATTTCAATGGTATTGGATTTAAATATAAAGAAACATATGTACAAGAAGGAGAACTTATGGCGCTTCATATACAAGGCGAAACGGGCAAACTGGGATTCGGCGAACAAGACATTGACAACAATTCCCGCTAGTGAGGAGGCAATGATGCATACGAGTGGAAAAGCGTGTACCAATCATGTTCATAATCATGTTGGTTATAGTTGCCTGTTAGCTTAATTATCTTTTGAATAAAGTTCTGCTCGGAAGGTACCATTGGCTTTGCGTTTTTGTCTACCATGCGCGCTTATCGTATAACTGTGTAGAGCGATCAGAAAAAAAAAGCAAGTAATAAGGCAAATCATCCCAGGTAGCTACAAGGTAACGCCAAATTGGTGTTGTTAATTCAAAGTTCTTTAACGGTGTCCGTCGAATCACATCCTCGAACAATATAGCTTCTGCGCAGTCAATGAAACAGTGCTCAATTACTTCTTGGGCATCATAAAAAGGCGACAGTTAACAAAAGACAGAAAACTTTTCGTACTACGGAGCCATGTTTTCACCGGCAAGGTTTGCGTACGTAGCTTGAAAAAGATCTCTTACAAGGAGAAAAAGGTAATCTACACACTCCCTTATTAAGAACATAATCGTAAAGATATTACAAGGATTGCCTCAGTTTCCACTTCTTTTTTGCCTTTAATTAAAGCTTCTATGCTTGTGAGTTCATCTATTCCCCAGCGTTTACGGTTTTAATGTTTTGGGCAATACACTAGAGGTCCTGGCGTGTCCCGAAAACCTCTTCATCTCTTCTGGCAAGCCTAGTATTGACAAAGTGCTGTCATTGACTAAGGAATTTGGGGTTGCTTCAGGCGCTACAATGAACTTACTTTGCGCTCTGGCCTTGCTTCGGGTTGACTGGTGGGTGCTCCCATCCCCATATACAGGGCATTAAATGGCCGTCTCAGCCACCAAAACACATTAGAATACCAATGAACTGATATAACAATAGCACACGATAGTGGAATCTTCGGGTCGAAACACTCCGTCGTTATGTTGAAACTTCTGTGCCGGTCATACTGTGTTTGCTGTAGAGCAAAGGCGTGCAACATGTCTCTTGCTCAAAAAATTACTGCATATTTACAAGTTTCGCACTGCGCGCGGCCAGCACGGCTCCTCATTCAGCTCTTTCAGATGACCTTGGCGACATTTGTATGGTCCTCTACTTTGAAGCCTATGAAACGTGGTAATCTGGTCAGTCCCGTCTTTGGCGATGTCTCACCCATCAGTTGAGCAGTGGGAGGGAGAACTGGCAAGCTCGACCATCGAAGATCAGCTTCGGCTGATCCACCGGGCTGAGGCGGCTGGACGCTCCAACTGGACTGAGAAAACCAACCACTTGGCTCGTTTGCTTTGATAAAGTTTACTCTCCCTCTCTCTATCTCTCACTCTTTGGTGGACGACTCGGGCTGACACACCTCTATTTCAGTCAACTAATCACGCCCTTTTTGTTTCTTCATTACTTATCCCTTTTTATTTTTGGAGCCTTTTTTCAAGTCAATCTCCTGGATGTTCCTTGTGGTATATTGTTTTTTTCTACATTTTTCTCTCTGGCAATGTTTCTAGGGATTCATGCTGAATGTTTGTTCTTCGCTCAGATTTTCGTTGGCTGGTTTTCTACGGGCTAAATAATTACGGTGCTGCGCAAAGCACTTTGCTAAAATTTAATATCTGCATAACGAGACCGGACCGCATGAATTCGTCTTAATAGAGTAGGAGAAGCCCGTGAATATGTGCTCAACCGAACCTTTAGGTGGCGCCACACGTCATTGGTCCCATCGCGATAGGTGTGTGAATTCGGAAGCAACTTTGGTGCGTTGCTGGAATGGAACAAGAACGAGCCTGATGTGTGACCCGTGATGGGAAATGTTACGGCGCATGCGCAGAACAGGTGCACACTGAGGAGACTTCTGCCTGTGGGAAGCTGCAGCGTGAATTGCGGGGAGTCTGCAGGTCGTATCAATTCGGGACAAATGACCAAGAGACAAATGTAGAAAATGATGCACGAACGCCCAGCAGTAACTGAGAAGTCTTACGATCGTTGGCTTTCAGTTTCAACTCACATAAGTGGCCCTAAAGGGACTCTGGAATACTTCCGATAAACGCTTTCACCGTTTCCTTCGCGTCCGGAAGCACCGCGAAAGCTACAGTTATGGCCAGCACGGAGCGGTACTGCGGGATTCGCTCGTCGCAAACAGAACTATCCGCCTACCGTTTCTCCTTTTCTTTTGGGGCTTCCTTCTTTAAGTAGGTATCTGATGCGTTCATTTTTGTAACTGAAGAAAAGCCGGCCAATGTAGGCTACACCGACCGAATGTCCTAATTCCAGATGTGGAAGAACACAAAGACGGAGAAAGAGACAAATTTTTTCGATAAAGTTCCGAAGTTACCTGATAGGCACAGAGTTGGTTATTATTTATCTGAATTTTTTTGCAATCCCATCACCTAAGTACTAGATGTGCTGGTTGACTACGTTCTACAAGCATTTAAAATATCTTGATTGATTGTGGGGTTTAACGCGCCGACGCCACGCAGGCGCTGAGGCACGCCGTAGTGGGGGGCTCCGGATAAACTTTGACCACCTGGGGATCTTCAACATCCGCCGAAATCTCGTACACACGGGCGTTCTTGCTTTTCGCCTCCAATAGAAAAGCGGCCACCGAGGCTGGGAATCGAACCCGCTACCTCGTGCTCAGCAGCGCAATGTCTTAGCCACTGAGCCACCGAGGTGGGTGTGTTTAAAATTTCTAAAAAAAAAGTTGAAAAACTGCTGCAGGGTTTCTCTGGGTGCCCGAGATTTTTTTTTCTTTTTTTGAAGCTGGCACAGCTGCCGCCTCGGTGCTATGCTTTCTTTATATGCAGGAAAGCATAAATACTAGTAGTAGAGTGCTAAATCAATTTGGTTCTCTTCGGCAGCCAAGACCTCGGCCAGTCGTAAAAGTGCGGTGAAAAAGCGCTATTACTAGCCAGCAAAAACTTGAATGCTCTGTTTTAATACGATAACACAAAGGAGTGAATAATTTTCCACGCAGTAGGGTTGAGCTTGCTCAGCTTTTCTTTAGAGACCAATGGCATTCGTTTGTTTTAATCAAATGCGACGTTTACCGTTTACTGGAGAAGGATCTATGTGCTGCTTTTCTACGGAGATAATTCCGACCGCTGAAACACTTTGCTCGTAAACTACTAATCGTCAACCTCAGTGCTTTTGGTGGCCACCTCCAAAAAAGCGAGCGTCATTGACAGCATCAAGAGTATTGAAAGCATTCCACAGTTAACAAATTTCTGGGCCAATTTTGTGCGGCGGAATATTTATTTTAGATACAATTCGGAAATAATCACTATTGCAATTGCTTTTTTTCCGTGGCCATCACTACAGGGACTAGACGACAGCAGATCAAGAAAAGGCTCGCTCGGTCCCCTAGTGCTACGTACAAACACAGTTTGCAGTATTGCTTACAGCAATGGCTGGGCTGATATTAAGGCATTCATGTACACAAATCCACCTGGAATTGTCGTCGTTATAGCCCTCAACAGCTGGAAATCTGTTTTGGCGGGTTCCTATTTATGGTTAGGCTGTCCTGCCTTCCACAGGCGCAGCCGATACTGCCAAACCACACTTTCCCGTGCCCCGTCTCAGGATATTCATCAACACGCATTATATCACTTAAAAATCCAAACTTACGCCTTCGGCTGTCTACAGCAGATGGTACAACAAATCCGCCTGTCGTCATCTGCCTGAAATCATGTCCCAGGAACGAGAATCGAACTCTGACATGCGTGGTGACCACTGCCCTACTCCCGCGGCACGCAGATCGCGGGTTATGGTGCTCGTTACTTATAGTTTAAAAGATGAAGGGGATATGAAACGTAAAAAGAGCAACTACGCTCCGATTAGGACCGAATCTACGAAAGCAATCCACGACATCTATCACGGGGCACAATCAACGAGGGTAATACTGAATTATCAGCGTAATCGGTTATCGGGGGAAGGGGGCAAATGCATGCATATGGTGGCGATTTTATTGTGCGTACACCATGTATAATGCATGTACATCTATGAAGAGTCACTACTTTTAAAACTGTTATTATTTAAAGCAGATCTTACAGCGGTTTTTATCTGCAATGGCTTAAAAAGTGTGTGCCAAGCTGCGCACAATTTGCATGACCAGTTCCTTCGCAGCAGGCTTATAAAAACTTTTAAGAACCATATATAGGCTTCCCACTAACACATAAACAAACTTCATGAGAGCAGCGTAGCAGTGTAGATCACTGGCCACAGTTTGGTACATTCACCTTAAAAAAAAATATACAAGCGTTCTACGTTTCAGTTTATAGCCGCCATAAGCTTCGTCGTGTTCAGTTCGATCACTGCTAAGCAAAATGAGTTCGACATCGATTGATAGTCGCCGTCCCTCAAAGTACTGATGTTTCATTCTAGAGGTTTCATTCTAGAAAAAACGCATGACAACTTGTTTGGTAGTGTTATTCCGTGCGTGAGGCTTTCCAACAGGCAGCGTGAGCTTTCCCGTCGAAAAAACCCCTCATGAGTCGCCAATTGCCGATGGCCCACCGGTGATGATTTGCGGCTGACCGGTTACTGGATCCCGGCCGCTTCCAGTGTGGGCAACGTGTTAATGGTTGGGGACCTACCCGTAGGTCACGTGACGAGAAGCGAAGGTAAAAAGACGAGAGTGGAGGGAAGGCATGTAAAGGTATGGGAAGGAAAATGCTTATTTTCTGGCGTTCACAAAATTTTCGATTAATAACCTGAAAATTCTCTACGCTAATAGCTCGGAAATTCTTACTTCAATGACTACCCTGGGAACTCTGTGTTTCGAATGTGTCTTGAGGGGAATTTCTCACAATGTTCGTTCTGTTCGTGGTGATATTTCTACGAAGGATCGGCACCTCTTCTCGCCCAGTTGAACTTTGAAAAGCGCCCACGCTCATCCTGCACGCGCAGCCACATTACGAAAAAGAATAGGGTATGAAAACATGTCCCTGCTACATACGATTTCAGCAAAAGTCCAAGCATCTTTCCAGTACCCAGCTTTGGGAGAAAGCCCAAGTGAGCACCGGCATATACGGCCAACTTCGTCTGGCCCAAAGAGCTCGCGATGTCTCCGGGCTTAAGGCACCTTGGACTGAGAATGCCTACTTAAAGCTTTATTGGAAGTTAACCTTTTGCCAATTAAAAAAAAACATTTATTCTCCGACTTCTTTACCGTTGTAAGACTGCGTGCCATCTTCAAGCGTGGTACGGTGTGCTTGTGCATCAATACAAGTTTCTGTTTTGTTTTCCCTGAGTGGAAAACAATAGCATATTGGGTAAGCGGCCTTTTTTATCTGTGAAACTTAGGTCGCTTCTGCAAGTGTTCTTTTTGGTCACAGGATAGTCGTTACATAATGGTAGCAGTAGCATTAGTTATATAGATTTATTCTGTACCCTGTATACAATCGTAAAAAGTTCCCCTTTTTTACGCGCCTATTCAATACACCCATTGGTAAAAAATAATGTGGCATTTTTGAGATAAAAAGGCAAGTTCTTCAGCGGCGCGCTCTTCTGATAAAAGTTGGCTATCGAAATTGTTCACCGGTTTGAACACCACTGTCATCGCTACCCGACAAATTCTTCACGCCATTGCCTCGGGCATTACTGAGTGCTATTGTGCCGAGGTTCTTAAAAAACTCAATGACGACGCGCCAGGCAAATGCGTATTGCTTCTGGTCATGACGGACGAACACGAACGCGAAGAAGGCGACGGACGCTAGCGCTATTAGTGTCAGGCAAGACGTCAGGCAACGTCCGGCAAGCGATGTGTGCCTTCTCCGCGGTGGTCGCCTCTCCCGCGTCGAGCCTCCGTAGGGCACTCCTCGGTGGTGAACATATGTTGAATGACCTGCGAGTGTGAGGTTTCTGGTATTGACGTTTCAAATAGTTAAAATGCTTTTTACGCGATAGAACACTGCTCTCGAGGCCAGTTTTTAATGGGGTGCAACACGTCATTAGCGTTGAATGTAGCTCTAAGCAATTAGTACATCAAATGTTGAAGGGGTGATCACACTTATTAATAATGAATTGTGCTTTTGTCTCATGTAAACTGCCAAATGTACAGACCATGGCCCTGCGATATGACCGCCATGCCGGGATGACGCATTTATTAGTCCCGAATTCTTAGGTGGTTGTCGAACCGTGGCCCTATCATATACCTAGCCCCGTCGCAGCGAAATTGTAGACATTAAACAATGGGGTACCCGTGTTTCCCCACATTCGGATATGTCGACACTGCTTTTCTCATTATCGGTTCCTCTATTGTTACGGTGAATAGCTTTGGCAATTCTGTATGTGTATCGCGTATAACAATTTTTTAAGTAATCTGAATTATAAATCACGGTATATAAGCAGAGGGTCCTACTGGGCCTCAGGAAACATGGCTTTTACGGAAGTGAAGAGTAACAAAAATGAACGCCGTTCAACTCAATGTGAAAGCTGTGGGAAGTGCAGAGCAGTGATTCGCCATAAGGAATGGTGGCGCTTTTATCCATTCACTCCTACCCATCACCCTCTTCGCCACCCTGTCTCATTTCACTGTTGATGAATATGCAATACAAATTTGCTGCCTTCGCAGTGCTCGCGCGCCCCCTGCCTGAAACTGCGCCAGCGGGAGTTCTGTTCTTTTTATACTTTCTTTAATTTCGTATGCTGGAGCTGTTTTGAGATATTTCTAACGCGCAATTTTTTTCTTGCGTGGCTGGAGCCTTTCGGCGTCATTTTGAACGTGCCATTTTTTTCTTGTGCGGCCACTTTTTTCGCGTACTTTTGTAAAAAGCAACTGAGCGAGCGTTCCTAACTATATGAACGGGGGGGCTGCCGGTTGTACACACAGATTTTGCCTAAAATGTACCCGCATTTTCTTTTGCGCTAAACAACGGGGAGAGGTATGACACGCGCCAGCGGAATACCCCAGCTGCGGTGCCGTATTCCGGCAGTCGCTTGAAATCGACCGTTAGCGAGCTAAGACGAGAAGGCGAGTTCATAAAATGCTCTGCACCTAAAAGTTGATCCATTCATTCCCTCACACTTGGAAGCATTTCTTTGTCCTAAAGCTTTATAGTAGCGGGCTTCTGTTTATCATCACCGCCTCGGCGAAATGCGAACCCTTCTTTGGCCCCTTTATTAAAATCGTACATAGTAACCAATATTTCGTCATAATACTCAGCATTCTCCCTTGCGTATGACTGACACTTCACTGGGCGTATGCCATCTTACGTTTCTTTGATTCATTTAAACCACGTATTACCCAGAATTCAATAGAATTATGAAAATACTTCTACCGCAATGAAAAGGATACTGTTTTAATTCCAGCCCTAGTGCAAGACAACAATACTATCGAGAAACCTCTTCACAAAGCAGAATGCGTCAAATCCTACTTTACGTCTGTGTTTTCTTTGCAGGTGGCGTCTACGGAGGAAAGTAGAATTTCTGAGCCTATGGAAGACGTGACATTTCAATTGCGTGGGATACAAGAACTACATGAAGGTTTAAACACATCGAAAGCAGCTGGCCCTGATGGTTTGCCGAATGCGTTGCTAAAGTTGCGGGCGTATTTTATAGCACGATTTTGAAAATATTCTTTGTAAATCGGTGCAATACAGTGCCCTCCCTGTAGAGTGGATTATCGCCTCGATAGCTCCCGTTCACAAATCTGGACCTCGTAATGCTGTCTCCAATTGCCGTCCCATTTCTTTAACTTGCGTGTGCGCAAAAAATTTGAGCATATAGTGTATAGCGCGATTGTTAAACACACTAGTGATAAGAACCTTCTCAATCCTTTCCAGCACGGCTTCCGAAAAAGATTGTCATGCGTAACTCAGTTCATCCAATATACTCATGATATTGCCCAGGCGCTAGGCAACCGCACATCCGTTGACTGTGTTTTTCTATATCTTAAGAAGGCATTCCACACGGTTCCTCACAAGCTATAGCTTAGAAAATTAACTACTTATGGTAATTAACTCATGATACTTTCCAGTATTTACGTAGCAGACGTGAGTATGTGATTGTGAACGGCGCTGCATCAGAGACGTCCGATGTAACGTCAGGAGTTCCCCAACGGTCCGTCTTGGGTCCTTTATTGTTCCTTCACTACATAAATGACATCAGCAATAACATCACTTCATGTATACGACTGTTCGCAGATGATTGCGTATTGTACAGAAAAATTACTTGTGAAAATGATCACGAAATATTGCAAAACGATCTGAAAATTATAGACGACTGGTGCGAAAAATGGGGATTGCAACTTCTTCTAAACAAACTGTCTGCCTTACTTCTCAAGAAAGCGAAGCCCAAATAAACTCCCTTACACAATAAAAAATGTTCCTCTACAATTTTGGATGAGTTTAAATATTTGGGAGTTTACTTTGCTGGAATTGACATGTCTATCACACTGTCCGTAAAGCTTGTAGGACTCTGCATTTTCTGCGGTGCAATACACGTAAGTTTCCACAGGCAACGCGCAAATTACAGTACAAGTCTAATGTAAGGTTGATCTTAGAGTGCGCTTGCGCCGTGTCGGACCCCCAACTGTTCTTGACAAAATATATTAGAAAGGGTACAAAGCGTTGCAGCCCGGTATGCGGTTGGTAAGGCTCTTATGAACTCGAAGTTTAGCACGAGTTTAGCAAAGAGATTTTGAAATGGGAGACAATAGAAGATCGAAGGGCGATGGTTCGCTTAAAAATATTCCGTTCCATGTACTCTTCCTAAATTGACATTTCCGCGTTTATTACATTTTTGCACCTCATTACCTGTGAGCGCGAATGCATCACACCACCAAGGTGCGTCAAATTCGCTGCAACACATTCGCGTTCACAAACTCATTTTTTCTGAAAACAATACAACAATAGAATCTTTTACCTGCGCCCGTAGTTACGGAACAGTCTGCGGATGCATTTTACGCGTCCATGTGTTTGTTAAAGCTTCGAACTAATCCATATTTGTTCACTGGGAATTTATTGTGATGCAAAAAATGTGTGTGTGCGTGTGTGCGTGTGCGTGTGCGTGCGTGTGCGTGTGCGTGTGCGTGTGCGTGTGCGTGTGTGTGTGCGTGTGTGTGTGTGCGCGCGCGTGCGTGCGTGCGTGCGTGCGTGTATGCGTGCGTGTGTGCGTGCGTGTGCGTACGTGACACTTGAACTTCGTTGTAGCCTGATTTGGTAGGAGAGCGTTGTACTTTCAATTTTCGACTACTTCTTGCTCGTCTTGTCGTTGACGCAGTGTTATATTTTCTGTGCGACAGCAACTGAGTGGAAAGCAAAGCAGCGACTTGGCGCGGCCTTTTCTTTGTATAGCTATGGAAACTCGCTGATATTCTGCACCACTTGTGCTGCGGCTGACAACCATTAGTTCCGAAATTTGAACAGCATGGCACATCTTTTCTTTTTATTTTTCTATGTCCTTCTTGTGTATACGAATGTATCTTAAAAGGGGCTCGCGGCCTCTGGAACGTTCTATTTTGGTTTTCAGTATAACTAGTTGATGTATTTGTTTTTGTTATCCCCCCCCCCCACTGTAACGCCAAAAAGGCCCTGTCGGTACCAAATAAAAAAAAGAAAGAAGAAAATATACACCATTTTTCTTTCTATAGTTGGGCGCCGCCATTTGCTTCTCTTTACAGACGCTAGCGCCGTATATGAAGCGAACGCCGAAACCGCCACGCTGGGATGTTAGTGCTCCGTTATTTCCGTGCGTCTGTTCGCTGTCCGTGAGTTACCCAGTGAACTGTGGTGGTTTGGCATTACGTTTTCGGTAGCAGTGCTTGTGTGTGTCGGTCGTGTTTTTGTTTCACCACCTGCCGACGAAGTTTAGGTCCCAACTCGCTGCTAGAGTGAAAGATGCCGACCCCTGCTTTTGTGAGTAGTTGTAGCAATGGTGCCGGCGGCATTCCGCTGTTCCGCGATGCAAACGCTACCGGTATGGCGCAGACTGACATAAATATCGATATCGAAGAGCAAATACGTATTTGCAATGCCACCGTGCATGTTATGCTCGGCGATTAATTATGTTTACGGAAGCGCGGACGCCGAATGCGGAGCGCGCACAGCGTGTGGGTCACGCTCACCCGCGCTCGCGATGGGCTTTCGAAGAGTCGATTTCCACGCTGTTGACATTGCAATACAACATAATCCTTATGAACTAGGCTTAGGATGGTTACTGACGAGTGTGAATTATTTGGGTGGAAAAATAACACGACTGCGCAGCCAGTAAAATTACTACTCGATGGTTGTGATCATAATTGGCCTAACTCTGCGCAGCGTATTCGCCATGTTGCTTGGAGCCAATCTTCGTGAACCCTGTGCTTGCGCCATGAAATCTTTCCACGATCAGCAGTGGCTGTTTTGTAATTGTAGTCCATTCGATTACGTGACAACGCAAAAGGAAGAGAAACTTTTCCTTTGACCGCGTGGTGTACACGTTTAGCTATTATCCAAATGAAGCATTCGCAAAGCTCGATCTGCGTTTCCACATTGGGCTGCCTGCTTATCTTGTTATCGACCTGCCGTGTACGATAGAGACAGTTATCCTTTCATATCGTTTGGAAGTGTAATGCGTTCGCCTCGAAAAAAAGGAAACAAAACTCTGTGACTTTAAATGCTAGATTGGATGAAAACAGGATTGTGTAATAAAAATCGGCTATAAACACCCAACGATATGCGTCATTTAAATTGATTACAATGAATTTGAAGTAATCATACTGTTATACTGTAAAGGATAAAGTTACTTAAAAAATTTTGGGGGCTTCCGTTTTGTCACCCCTGTCGCAGCTTTGTGTGCGATAAATGGATTTTGCTCCGTCGGCCTGCCGTCCAACAAGTGCTCCGAACAGACCCTAGAGTTGGTCGTGTGCCCAATGTCTTTGCGGTTTATCAATGGCGCCCACAGATGTCTCAACTCCGTGTCCCCTGGGAAGCTAAACAGCAAAAAAATGCCGCAACCGCACTGCATTTTCGCCCCGCATTGTTGTGCTAATGTGTGCTGTCGGCAACTTTCTCTCGCTTTCTCTGGTTGCTCCCTATCCCACCACCACACAGTGCTGATCAAGCGACGTTTGTAACTTGAACGGCGTCGCAGAATAGGGTAAAACAGTTGATAGTTCCGCAAAACCTAAGCACGCGGTGAGAAACATTCCCGTACTACGCAGTAGGGCCCATCCGCCTGCGCCCGGGGCGCCGAGACAACTGGTTTGCGAGTATCTTCGTCCTTTCCCGGCTGCCTGTAGAAAATGGTGCATAGGAAGACCAGCCTGTACTCAACCATTTTTCACGCGCCTCTAGACTTCCTTGCGGTTTTGTGAAGAGGAAACTGATTTTGTGGTTCCGGCATACAACTCACAAATATTGAGTGATAAAAAGATGTGGACAATGTGGCGCAACCCGCAACTACAACCCCACAACTACAAAAGAAAGTTGAAAGGTTCGAAAGCATAAACACTGCGTAAAACGTGCATGGAAATATTCGCTCACAGTGCGTCAAAACCTTCGCTGTAAGTGCCTCCAATCAAACGTCCATCCTTCAAATACCCTAATCGTAAATCGAACGAGGAACCCATGCGACGATTTTTCGCGCACTAACTAAACGCACCCACGAACGATCTAAATGTACATTGGTACGTGGTTTTTGTGTCAACGGTAAACTACTGCACTTTTTCTTCATGTTCGATGGGAGTAGTGTCTTGTCTGAAACAGTTCTTTTTTTTGAGGTTTTAAAGTCACCGTTTTGACATAATCGAAGCCCGGTGTCACACTCATGCTATGTGCCTAGTGATCTTATTGGAGCTTTTCGGTCGACCAACTGGTGTACGGGGAAATGCCTTAGTTTATTCACAGGACCCCATCGGTACGACTAGGAAAGCGTTTCCAGGCAAGTATCTCGTTCAATATAAATCTAGGCAGAACTAATCGCACTTCTTTAATGTAGTTATTAAAATCAATAGCTACAAAATAGTCGTTAAAGTGTTGCGCTCACTAAAAAAACATGGACGAGCCTGCAAGGTTTCTATCATTAGGACCCAAAGCACCCATGATTTGCACAAAAAATGATAGAAGTAGGAATGTTTCCTGGGCTATCCAATTGCAGCGAGGGCTAAGACATCCTTCGCTGGGGCTTCTATTGATGATTGAATTAACTACTTTTGAATGAAGTTGTGTAAGCACCTCCATACAAAAAAAGTGTCACAAAAAATGAGCGTGGAGCCGCAAGGGGAACGGGACTGTGCTCAATTGAAGTGTTCGCTTGCTTCAAAGCTCAGTTATTGTATGGCAGCTGCATGTTTATGGACACACCTACTTCGGTGGCATCTGGCCATACATACAGCTAGGTAACACTGTTCCATTCATAAATAAGCCGTTTTTGGGTGTAGATTATCGATGCGTGCAAGTAAAGAAAAAAATGTAACAAGGCACAGTTTTATTTGTGGGTGTGCGGTCACCTTCTTTACATCTGTTTTACCGAGGCATCATTACAAGAATAAATACGACCAAACGAGGCAATGAAATTCAGAAGGCGGAGCAAACGATTGGTTAGTTTCAGTTATAGATTACCCCCTTCCAGAAAGACTACTTCTGGGCTAATGACGCAGTGCAGAAATGGCATTTGCAGTTCATCGCCCAAACGCCATCCCGAAAAATTGCGTACACGTGTCTTCGATCAGTGTACTGCTCTTTTTTATTTCTTTCCTGAAAGTGATCAATCTGAAGTTCCCATGACCACTGCCAGTAGTTCTTTTTTCTTTCACTACATATTTCCATGTGTTGTAAAGAGCGGCATAGGGGCAAGTTCGGCACTTGACCGCCTTATGCCTCGTCCAACACAAGCTACAGGGTGCTCCGTCAGACACTAAACTTCTGGCTTATGCTTCCATCATCAGACCCCGACTTGAATATGCATGCACAGTTTGGGGCCCTCACACTGAACTACACATTCCGGCATAGGAAAGGATCCAGCGGAAAGCGATACGCCGCATCACTTCGACTATCGTGCTAGCGACGCTCCAACAAATTTAATGACAGCGCTTTGCATTGAAACCCTCTAAATTCAGCGATAAATCCCCCGATTTAGGTTTCTTTTAAAGCATTTCAAACCCTCTAATTTCGGCGATAATCCCCAGATTTGAGTTACTTTTAAGCTATACAACAGCCAGTTTTTATTGGATCCGGAGATATTTGTACAACTTTTCTTGACAGGACTAGCAGAGACACCGACATAAAAAATTGTTAGCCCCCAATTATATCAAAACTCACCTTTTTAAATATTCTTTCTTCCCCCGTACCATAACGGACTGGAAAAACTTGCTTTTGTTTTCATTTCACTCTGCTACTCATACCTTAGATCTAATTTCGGGACGTTTTTTGGTTAGCGGTTGCTTTATTTGTATGCTGTATTGTTTTTCATGTCTTGTTGTTTCCACGTTTGACATTTCGCTTGCCATTATTTGCGGCTACACTTATATGCTGTTTATTTTCTTACGTCAGATGCTATGCATCGCCCATCTTCTTGGGCCCAACCTCGGACTCACTATGCACCAAATAAATCAAATAAATCGAGATCTTTCTCCCTCCCTCTATATAGCTGCGATGTTACGAATAATCCTAATTACCCCAAATATCCCTTCAGTTGAGGCCCGGCTACTTCACCAAACTGCAAGACTTACCTTGCAGCATCGTCGGGCTATATGAAGGTGCGATACCGTCACTGTGATACTTGCTTCCAATTTCGCTAGTGAGTGGTACTACAGGGACATTTTCCGAGAAGCATCCGTCGACGGCTGGTGCGGCCTTAGGCCAATGCTCCTTGCAGAAAGCGACGTCGTCGTGCTTTGCGTGGCAGTCTTTCATCTTGACGATGACGATGATGATGATGATTTTAAGTATCCACATGGGGGAATTGGCCACAGTTAAACTGTTGACTGTGTTCCCATTGTAGCTTAAATATCGAGTTTCTTATATAAGTGGAATATACGGGTGTTACATAAAATCAGGGTGGCTGTTATGATTTCCGAATTGCGCAGTAATTGTGGCTTCCTTATCAATTCAAGCTTCGAAAAAAAGTTATGAATTTTGCCCTTCTTTGGCTTTGCCGTATTATCCCCTCTTTCAGGGGCGAAATTGTGCTGAAGAAAACAAGCGCATGCAGCCGTGCTCAAATGCACTGCGATTTTCTTTCTCTGGGCCAGTATTTTGCAATATTTTCAGCGTTCCTCCGAAAATATGTTGGCCTAGTTTCAAGCGCTGCACCGAAAACCACCACAGAGAAAATTTTCATCCCTACTTTGGCAATGCTTCCGCCTTCAGCCTATCCTTCAGTAAACCCTTAGAGGTGAAAAAGGCGCAATGTTCACAACCGCCCGCCACGCAGGGCATCACTTATTCTGTGTGTGAAGCATGCATACCACCTTTCGAAGCAACTTTCCCCCTCCCCCTTCCCCCGCCCAGTGGCATGTCGGTGTCGCAATTCCGGCAAACATCTCGGCTTTCTTTTCTAATAAAGCGCCTTCTCACTCTCTCTCTCTCTCTCTCTCTCTCTCTCTCTCTCTCTCTCTCACTCTCTCTCTCTCTCTCTCTCTCTCTCTGAACAACTAACATAATTTCGAGTCCAACAAAAATCTCTACTTCTCTCTAAGTGTAATTCTCGCGAAAAAAATTGAAATTCCAGCGTATTCGAAGGGGCCACAGGTACTTTTCCTTAGCTCTCGAAGGAAGTACCACGGCATCTCGCAACGCTGAAGGTACACTTCGGGATATCGACAATAGCGCCGGTGTGCTCAAGAATGTGCAGAATGAAATATGACAAAAATTGCGCAAAGCAGACAAAATACCGAAGAGGCGGGCGGCACTGGCACTTCCGGTAGTGCCAATCCTACTCGTCTTTCCGGAGTTTCGTTGGCTTTGCGCAAATATTTCTTTGAAAATACGAGCAGCTGGGCCAGGCGTCTGGGCATTACAATGAATGATGGGCGTAGTCTAGCTTATAAATATTGGCATCTGGCTAACGTGTAATTATTCATAACACCCCCTCTATGTGACTAGCCTCTGTTTGTGGGATCTAATGCCTGCTTCTTCTTGGCCTTCCGGTGCTGTCTGGTATAGGAGTGATGGTGGTAGTGGTGGAGTCGTCGGTAACCCAGCCCGGTTGGCAAGAGCTAGAGAGCTTGAGTGGGCCAGTTCATCCCACTGCAGATCTCAGTGGGGCTAAGTCCAAATTAAGATCATTTTTGTTTGTTTGGGAGTCTTTTCTAACACCGATACTGCTTCAGGGCGATCCTGTTTTTCAGAAAGGTAAATGTGGCGGACCTCGAGTGGCTTATGATTATGGTCGCTCCGGTAGAATGTATGGCACGGGCCACCTCCTCGCCCTGAGTGGTATCTTTGACTGGCGTGGATACTGAAGCCATTGTGACTCCGTCATTGCTGACGGCTCACCTTCCATGGGGTGAGACTACAGCCGCCGTCGACGCAGTCGGCAGCGTCGACGCAGACATTCTTTCGTAGCTCACAATTGTTCGTGAAAAGTTGGTCTCGGGATCGTGCTCCATTTTTTAGTAGTGTTGGGATGCGATGGTATTTTCGCCATCCGTGTGCGAGGTTCACTTCGTTTTAGCGGGATTACCGCTTCGGATTGCGAATGACTCTAGAATGTCTCCCTGTTTTGCTTCTAGACATACGTTACATTTGGGCTGTTGCGCTTCCCCTATCTCTTCGATCCAGTTGTAGGTGCCTAGTTGCACGGAACGTTCCTAGCGCGTGGTAACTGGTAATCTTATGGCTTGTTTAGAAACCTTTAAATTGTTCCTTTTCTTTTTCTCATGATTTTTGAGTTGTCGAAGAAATGCAGTTGGTGATTTTACTAAGTTCGCAAGTATGTATCAACCGCGTGAGCAGATCTTATTTCATACCTGTATTTTTGTTTCGCACTCTGGAGATGAGGCCTATGGTGGTTTGAGTGCCCTTTCGAAAGATTGTGTTTATGTTGTCAGTATTATATCGCAGTCGTAGGCCGATGATTCTAAGGCTGTTTACGATTGGTATCTTCTAACGTTGGGCGCAGACGCAGATGTCGGAGTTTGACAGGTCTCTTTTTGTCCCCTAATGGCAGGCCGTTAGACAAGCAACTTGATTTTGAGGAAAACAGTCGACCCACGTTCTCGAAAATACTCTCGCACCATGTGTACTGCTTTTTATAGGGTTTCTTGAATATATCCATCATTGCCACCGCCGATTTTGAGCGGGATGTCGTCGGCGTACCGATTATACTGGAGGTATTTGATGTTGCTTAGTCCCTCTGGCGGGCCTAGGAGTACCGCGTTGAAAAGAACACAGCACATACCCTTGAGATGCACCAATATCACTCATTGAAAAGTCACGTGACTCAAGGCTGCCGGCAGAAAGGGAAGCAGTCCTGTTTGAAAGGAAGTCTCTGATGTAATTGTACACTCGCTTTCCCGGGGCGACGTTGGCTAGTCCCTCCAGCATTCCAACCTGTCTTACGTTACCAAGGCCATGGTGAAGTGACGACTTGATTGCTCTGGTGTCCGACGGATGGCCTATGTCCGTCTATTCTTCCGTGTTCGACTTGTAAAACATCTCGGATCAGAAGCTTTGCTCTGCACCATATCATAGTGTGCATATATAGGTCGTTGTCCGCCATGTAGTTTCCGATACGGTTGAGAACGACGCGTTCGAAGAGTTCGCCAATGCAAGATAATAAAGGGATACGTCTGAAGTGGCCAATGTGAAGCTTTTTCCCGGGTTAAGGTATAATTGCTACTTTTGCAGTCTTCAAGATTTTCGGGAGGCTGCCTCTCCACCAGCAATCATGCACGAATTTGTCTAGCGCCGTGAGGGCAGGCTCTTTGAGGTTTCTAAGTATCCTGTTTCATATGTCGTCGGGTTCCGTTGTCGACTTAGCGCGCAGCGTTTAACCAAGCGTGGGTACTTCTTCAACGGTGATTGGTCTGTCACGTTAGGGATTCTCATGGCAGAGTTTGATGAAAAGTCTGGGGCCGACGTACCTGTCTTTATTGGCTTGAGCTCGGCGTTCATCCCGTCGTTGAAATTTATTTTCGGGGCGGTTTTACCGGACTCTGGATTTATAAGGCACCGCAGATATTTTTTTTTTGTTTTCGGGTGCCAGATCTCGATGTCCACGTATTCGCACATTTCCTGTCGTCGCGAGCGAGAGTCGGTACGCATATTCTTCTATTTCGCTGTTTATTCTAGCTATCCTATTCTTAGGGTGCAGTCGAGTTTTCGCTTCCTAAATTGTTTCTGTAATCCCTGTTTGGCTTCCCACATGTGAAGTAGTTGGGAATCAGCAGTCGCCAATCCCGCCTTCTCTTGTATGGTTTTTGTAGATTTCTCTGGGTGCACCCTCAGCTGCACCGACCATGTTTCGATGACGGTTATGTGCGGTGTACCGCCGTCGTGGACACACTCAGCAACTCTCGGAAGTAGTGCCATTCGACTACCTTTGACTTTCTGCCCTTTAATTTTACCTGGGCGACCACTAATTCGGATGGCTATTACGACGTAATCGCTCCTCACATTTTCATGTGTGTTATTCTAGCTTACCTGTCATACGCACTTGGTAAAAGCGAGATCCGGGGATATGTCCGCAGTTATGCTGTTGCCGTACCACGTGGGGTGAGACGGACCATTATGAGACAGTCTTTCTTGCTGAGTGGTTTCTAAGAGTTGTTTACCCTTGGGTGTGTCTCTTGCGCATCCCGAAGACGTGCACGTTCCGTTAAACGCCAACACTAGCAGTAGGGGTTTTCTTTTCTGGATGCCTGTTGCCTTCAGAAAAAGGGACGCAAAATGCCACTTTTTAGAAGCAAAGCATCTCTTGCTCTCGGCTCCGTCGTCCGTCGTTCATCCATCCGCCGGCTCAGGATCATCGTCTATCCATCCACCGGCAACACTGCCGCTCCAGGAGCCCTTTAAGGGGAAGCGTGTTCGTCTCGTGCCACCCAAGAAGACACCGGCAACACTGGCGCTCCAGCATCTCACGGTTGGGGTTATGTCCCTCCCTTGTTGTGGCACCGCCCACACCCCCACTGCGCATGCTCGGCTCGTCTAGGGCCGGCCCAGGAAGACACCGGAAACCCTGTCGCTCCAGGAGCCATTAAAGGGTAAGACACCACCGGGAATTCAGCAAGCCGAGCGTGCGAAGTGGAGGTGTGGACGGCGCAACAACGACACGGAAGGGTCATAGCCCCGTCGCATCTAATAAAATTACACCACCTTCCCGTACGGGAACCCACAGTAATATGCGAAACAGCCATGGGCTCAACGCAATTTCCCATTTCGTAGTTCCAGTAAGTGAAAAGTGTGGTAGTTACCGTGAAAACCAAACTGTAAATATAACGGTAGCTACGCACCTCAACCTAACGGAAACGACGAACTGAAAACTAATGGGCATTTGAATCAACAGCACGGCTGCTTTGCATACTACTCAGGCTTCCCCTACGGGAAGATGGTGTAATGTTTTTCGAAGGTTACTGTAGACGTTTAGCGCAACAAGACTATTTTCCTTTTGTGTTTTGTTAAGTAGTCCTTTTAGGACGACCTCTTATCGGCAAACGTAAGAGCCTAGTAAAGTGGCTTATGATTTTCGACAACCTTCTGTACTTTACCGGCTCGCACGCGTTCACAAGGTCATTATGTACCAGGGAATTTTTTGCAAACTTCTTGACTCCATATTTGCAGGCTGTACCGTAGTGATTGTTGCAATTCGCGTTCTCGGTTCTTACTACATAGACATAAAGTCTTGGCAGATGCCAGCTAAAAATATTTGAAATGTAACATGTGTACGCAGACAGTGTTGTGAGCACTTCCGGGTCATACTAAGCGATGTTTCACTCTTCTATTAAATATATCAACCAGGAATTACTGTTTCTGGAGGCTCAGCTTTAAGTGATACGCGTATTATATGCGGGAATGGTTCCGAAACTATGGCATTTTTCAAAGGGTTAAGAAAGTACCGGTCACTTCTAAACGCGCACGAATGGGATTTTATTGAGTACACTTGCGGCACACGCATTCGCGTAAATGGGCCGCAGAGTGACGTTGACTTCAGGTTTGTCATGTTGAATTAAGCTTGCTATAAGCGTGTTGCTCTCACTTGTAGACGCTTACAGAAGGGCAAACGTGAACAAACACAATGATGTCAAATAATTCGTGTTGTGCCTGTCGTGTCCCTCTATGGTAACCATGAAGGCTCACGGCGACATCAGGACGGACTGCCGAAGAACTTGAAGTTTCACTTACCTTTACAGAAATTTCAGCGGCGCCCACAATCGCCAACTCCTAAGCTGTCTGACGCAGCTTCCTAGTGGATTTGGTAACCCCTACTACCTGCAAGCTCCTCAGTCAAAACAATTCTGACCATGACTGTGTGTTGCTCTAATGAAAAAAACGTTATGTAAGCACCTACATGTCCTTGGTCACAGGAAGCAACTCTCCCTAACAGCAACACCGGGTCTTTGCGCCCCAATACCTGAGTAAATACCGAATAGCCCAAAGACGTTGCTTTTCAATGCATATCAATCTTGTATTTCCGAACCATATACGTACTCAACCACAAGGCTTTCTAATTGGGCAATAATTGATGCCCAGTAACAGAAATTTCGACAATAAACCACGTCGAAGGATCACGCAAATCGTTTCAGTTACATAACGCCTTGTATATAATACTGCACAAAAGAGAGCCTCCGCAACAAAATGAAGTTCTTAATCGAGGAGCGCCAGCCAATGCGAACTACGCATTATTCCAATGGTCTACCTCTTTGTTTTCGAAACACCCCAACACGTCGACGACCATTAGGATGTGCTTAGCTGTCTTTCAGATTACACATCAATTGCCAGGAAAGGGTTTTACCTACTTTCTTGACATTGGCCTCGTATTTACTGATAGCCACAATTGCCAGTTGTATGACACGCTGGTCAGCCAACCATTTATTTTATGCAGGTCAGCCCTTTCAAGCTCATCAAGACGAGCGTTGTTAATTTGGGCTCGAAGGACGGCCTCAGAAAATCATGATGAATCTTGGTGGACGCATATTTTTAGCAGTCAACTGGATTCTGAACTTCGTTAGGCTATCGAAAACTAGGTCCGCGGTCTGTCGCGGAAAGCATTTAGGCAAAGAATGACCGAGCACACAACACGAAGTTGCCAATGTAATTTCTGACAAATTTTACGCAGCCGCATTCTGCGAAATCTGTTCAAGACCGCACCAAAGGCTTCTGTGAAAATTGTCTTTTACTTTCCAAAATTTCCATAGCTTCTTCAAGCATTGGCACAGGAATATGTTAGTTTGTGGAAGCTGCCGAGTTTGCAAATGGGCTTCCGTAGGCACCGGAATATGTGATATGAGAGCGCTGACACTGTGCACTACACCTGGTCCTTTTCCTGGAAGATAAATACGATTTTGCAGACCGGGGTTGCATCAAGGACGGCTACTTAAGCCCAAAAACGTTGTCAACACGGCCGCAGGCGATTTTCCCTGGAATATAATTCAGAAATGCGGCTGTAACCACTTTTCTTAAAAATTGGCGCAGTGGTGCTCTAGTGGAAAGACGCTCTTTATTCTACAAATAACTGCCTGGGGGGGGGGGGGGGGGAATCGCTTAACTGTGTGATAAGTGCGTTGTTCTTTTTCACTGGCACCCACAGACGAGGAAGCTCATACATGTCCGTCGTGCTTACGCACGAGCGTTCTACGCTGTTTTAAATACGTGAAATGCCACCGAGATACAGTACAGCCATTTCTAACTTGCACAGCGATTGTTGATTTCTGCTATGTCGGTGTCTTTTTACTGCGCATCATCGCAAGCAGCAAACAGTGCTCATCCGATGTCCCAAAGTATTCATTGAAATTGGGTGGCCTGTTGAATTGACAATTGTAGCACTGCTACCGTTTTAATTAATAGTGAATATTATTCACGCGTCCTTCATTGTAAGCTGGCAGACTTTTCTACCATCTAAAACACATTCGTAGTGGCAAAACTGTTATAAAGTTCGGTTCGGTCTCTGTGTTGTATATAAATAGGGCATACTGCCTGTGTTTGCAAAAGAAAGAACTAAGTTTTGCGTTCGTGGTAAAATATTTTGGTGTATTTTTATATATGAGGTCCGCACAAATGTGTAAATAGCTCGGAAGTTACTACTGTGTCTTCTCCCAAGGTATTTGAAACGTAAAACGCATCAATCCTGTTTGCTCAAAAACGCCGTTTAACAGATCTGAATCAAATCTTCGGCTTAAAAATATTGCTTCTTTCTAATCGGTGCAAACTTCATTGCAGAAATGTTAATTACAGAGGTCCAGCGAGGGTATTGACAAGCTGCTTTTTATTCAATGTAAAGATCTGTGCGTTCAAAATTGATAGTTTTTACTCAACGAATTTCAATGCGGAAAATGACATCTCAGCCGCGTTTTTTGTCTTTTAGCACATGAAAATTTCGCGTCGGAGGGCTCTGTTTTCTTCATTTATTTACCCACTCGTTGTTTTATCAGGTGTATTCTTTTCGGGACTTCTCACTGCGAAATGTGCGAGATACCAGCATGGTCTGGAGTCTTCTTGGAGATCTCGTCCGTCGCAGTCTGACATAAACTTGTCGGATCCGAAGAGGTATATTTCGGCGTCACTGCCTTCGAAACTGGCGAAAGGCAAGCCAGGTCCGGAGTTCTCTTAGGCAAGCATTTTATACTACCATGAGACAGACGACGGTCGTCTGGCGGTGCACTCCTAGGCGTAACGTCCTTAAGCTCCGAGTACGTAGCGAGGTCGGGAGTTGTCTTTCTGGTGTTATCGTACTTGGTAGTCTGGAAGGAGCTAGACTGCTCCTCCGAAGATTTTTTCTCAGGAGCCGAGCGATTTGCCTTGGTCGATACACTTCCTTGCTTTGGCGAATATTTCGCGATTTTCTCATTTGCATTATTGGTGTCACTAGCCTGAAAAGAGAGAGATGACAGGTTGTTTTTTTTATGTCACCGTAACACTATTTACAAGAGTAGAAGCTGCAAAAGGAACTACAGATCCGGTGAGCGCATTGAAGTCACTGCTATCAAGATAAATGACTGCGGTGTCTTGGAGGACTATTAGTTTATTATAGCAATATTACGAATATTTTGAGACTACGCTTGGTCACGGGCCAACACTAAACCATACTCTAATGGAAACAGAGACAAAGATTTTCTTCAGCAAATTTTATTTTTTCTAGACAACTTCTTTAACATGATGACCCATGTATAATAAAGATGACAGTAGCACAAAATATGGTCGCAGGCAAAAGAATTCTGCTGCACGTTGAGCATACACCATGCGTACTTCCTTTTCCATCCACCCCATACCGGGCACACAAGTTGTGTTTTCGCTGTCTCCCGGCCAAAGGGGATGTCTCTAACCTTAGTACCCATTGGTAGGCTCGCCTGGCCCTTTTCTCTCTCTATCTCTCTCACTCACTCTCTATCTCTCTCACTCACAGCCAACACCCACTTGTGTATTGTGCCTTTCTCTTCATTGGTACGCCGACAAAGTTCCGTACTTGGCTTCTCACTGCAACCTTAAAAGTGATTTTGACATTTGCGCCTTGAAACGGCAAACATCGTTATCTCCGTGATTACGTTCAGCAGAACAACCTTTAGTCGAACCTTCGTCTACAAAAAATACCATTTGGCATACTGAAATTCGAAACAGCGCAAAAGGACGGGACAAGGAAACGACGACACAAGGCGCTGCCTTGTCCCATTTCCCTGTCCCGTCTTTTTGCGCTATTTTGAATTTAAGTATGCACCAACTAGCCCAAACCACCGTTCTAACGCAGTACCATTAGGCGTTGCTACATGTTTGCCTGAATTTACGTCATAATTTTGCTTTTGATACCAAAGCTTAGGGTCACCGTGCTAATAACGTAATTTAAATTACAGCGGGCAGCCCAAGCCGTATTCAATCAGAAGGAAAGAAGGAAGGAATAGTACAAGAAAGGCAGGGAGGTTAACCAGGCTACTGTCCGGTTGGCTACCCTACTCAGGGGGGAGGGGATACGGGAAATGAAAAGGAAAGAAAGGACAGCGGTACATAATAAATGATAATAAATGAGAAAATGAGAGGAAGGAAATAATGAAAAACTCAAGGCGTGACCAGGCAACTACAAAGCAGATATGCCTGAATAAGTAATCAAATAATAATAGAAATACGCCTACAGCAGTGTGATATGCGGTTCTTTGCTTTATGGGTCGGCCTGTGAAGTTCAACGTTATTTCTTTTGCATGTTTTACTCTTTAAAGTATACTGTCCCCATAGAGCCTCAATTTATCAGGTCACGAAGCTAAAATGGTAATCTTCTATGCAGAAGCATTAAACGATCTATACTCTGAATAAAGGACAGTATTTGCTTTTCGTGGTATTTGTGCTAGTAGTAGCCCGCTTCCAACGGCGTTATTTTCCATTTCTTTAAAGTTCCTAAGGAGCTTTCTCAGTCAATATGGTCAGCACCATATTCCAACCAAATTTAGCCTACACCTTCAGTCTTCGCCCTTTCTTTCATGAGCTCTAATGCCTGTGCTTTTTCTCATACATGCCTCCCTACTCGACGCTAGCTTTTAAACACCTCGGCGTATATTCGATGAATCAGCTGATTGCAAAAATAACGTGTAGTGTACAAAGGTACACATTCTGCGCTCAGCGTGCACCATGAAATAGCCGTCAAACTTACCGTAAACCTTGGCGCACAAATACCAACAATAAAAGGCGGCCTTGCCGCACTCCCTTCGGTAGAGATGCCGGCAAAAGTCACTGTACATGACTTCAGAAGTATTAACGTGGGCTTTCCCATCCGAAAATTCACCTACAAATACGTGCGCGATATCGAGCTATGCCGTCGGTGTCAACGAAACTTTTTCCCAGGTTTTTTCCAATTATGACTTGCGGGTTGCCCACGTGCCCTGCGCAAAACTTCGTGGCAAGCTAGTGCACGCAAAGGACAAGCTCGCAAAAGAAAGGTACCCTGGGGTCATTTACAAGATCCCGTGTGGCGACCGCGACTGCGTATACGTTGGGGAAACTGGAAAGTTCACGAGACGCCTCAAGGATCACCAGCGTGACGTAAACAAAAACACCGCTAATGCACTCACTGAACACGTGGAAGCTCACAATCACCAAATTAAATGGGACAGTGCCACAATCATCCCAAAAGAACGAAACGCAACAACCAGGCTCCTCGTTGAATCGCTTGTTATTCAAACGACATAAGATACCATCAACCGGACCGAGGGCAATATGCCCGGTATCTACGCACGATCCTTACGACGCATTTTGAAAGCATGAAAACCGCGACGACGTCTTGCCCCACCTCATTGTGATCAAAGATTCCGTAGGGGATCCGTAACGTCAATTTTATTCTTTTGACTTGGTTAGTGACCGCAACTTTGGTATGAGAGAAAACTGTACTTCCCAATAAGGTTTAGTGCTTTTTTGTGCAACGTGGGGCCGGTTAGGCTTATTGAACCGGATGGAATTGCACTGGACGGACTACGGGACGTACCCACGCACGTACTTATGAATTTATCGTGGCTAAAACTCACTTTTACGAAGCCGCATGACATAACTGAGTATTTGGTAATGTTCACACAGGCCGAATTCAAAAAAGCCCCATAAACGTGACTGTCAGGCTGATGCGACTTGCGTGGTGTGTCATGTGGCTACTAAAGATCTCGGCCGCATTACGAAAAGTTTGAAAAAACGCTTAAAAAGGGAATTTTTGACTGCTTATTTCTTTGTCCTTGATGTTTCAGCGCTTTTTACACCAAAATCACCTCATCTGCCTTCTTATTCTTTTGTTTAGCAGAGGCCCGAGTTAGTGGTACCTCGGTTGTTTGTTGATCAGTCTCAAATTACTTCGCTGCTAACTTTTGTCTTGGCCTTCCCGGCCCCCAAAGTGTTCCAGATTGTCTTTTGTCATCCGGTGGCTGGTGCTGCCGTGCAAGACGCTCTGGAGCCTGAGAACATGCAGCTTCAATGACCGCCTTCAGTGATTGCACCGTGCACATAACCTGTGCTACATCGTGACTTGTTTCTACGTCCTGCTCTAGCCAGCTCCAGTAACCACAGTCGTGGGCCTATATTTCTGATGTTATCTCATTCACCAATATTTTCGTTATCGTGTCATTGTATAAGTTCCTTTTCTCTGTTGCCAAATGCACTTCATAGAAAAAATATGCTTAAAATATATTCCATACGGTGGGCATGTCCAGCATACGGCTCAACTTTCTCCTTGATCCCACAATTACAATGCGTTTAACACCCCTTTTTTGCAATTGCACTCGCAGAATAAACACATGGTGCTTGAAAGTTTATTGTATGTACATCCAGTGCACCGACGCTTAATAGTCAGTATTCCTGACAGCTCGACCACGCCTCCTGACATGTATCACAGTGTATCCATTGAAAGCAAGCCTATGAGAAGGAGCGTACACTTGGTTCTGATAGCACAACAAGTTTCTAAAGTTACCTGGGGACTCCCTTCTTTAGTGTGCCTTAGCTGGCACCGTTTACAAGAAAGTCATAGGAAACCTGGAAGCAGTGCTTAGTTGACGTTGTGAACAGGATCGCTGCCACCTATGTGTCTAACGTCAGACACATGACAGCGAAAAACCAGTGCGAAAATTTTCACCGCCTTGCTGAACATTTTCAGTGGATTGCAATTTTGTTGAAGCTTATGGGTGTACAGGTTTAACTGACACCAGTACACAATCTGTCTAGTTTGATTGCTCCCTGTGACGTTGCGCACACACGCATAAAACAGATGGAGTACCTAACATTTGCAAGGCTAACGCACCTATCTTGAAAAAAAAAAAACGTTTTTGTTTAAAATCATCCTTGCAATGAAAGAATGGAAGTATAATAGAACTTATGGCAATAAGCATACCAGCTATGCAGCCGATACAGATGCACTATTAAATCCTGACAATATTTTGTGGCCTGAACAAAAACAAAAACAAGCCTAACTCAGGATAAAAGGAATGCATACAATCAGCGATTTTGGTAAGAGAGGTCCAAAGTTTCGCAACAGCCTTTAACTAATCCAAAGTGAGAAACACTTTTAGCTGCCACAAGGAATTGCGGTTTTAACTACGTTAAATCTGAGTATGCCCTCTGAGACTACCATGCGCAATATCATTTTGATTAATTTTGGGGATTCAACGTTCGGGCACTAGACAGGCGATGAGGCGCACTGTAGTGCATGGCTCCGGAATAATTTTGACCATCTGCATGGGATCCTTAACGTGCGCCGAAATTTCTAACGCACGAAAGTTTCGCGCTTTGCTCCTCCACAAAAAGCGGCCACGGTGGCCTGGTATTGAACCCGCGCCTTAATAAGGCGTAGCGGCACAACGCCTTATTCACTGAGGCACCGCGGCAGGTTGTTCACTACAATGCGTGCAGTGAAATCCACCCTAAGAAATCTCCAGTCCGCTAACTTACAACAGGCACACATTCAGTAGCTATACCCTCCAGTAGTCGTACCTAACGACAACCAGAACCAGCGGAGGTAAGCACACCAATCCTGTTAATATTCCCCTACTTCCCGGTAACACTGCTACCTCTTGGCTACAACTTTCATTCTGGTAGCTACAGACTGAGTTTAAGCTCACCCATATTTTTTCTGCGTTCTTGCTGCAAGGGCGCCGCTGTTCACTTGCACTATGGCAGGCTTGAGGATTGCCGGCTTGAACACTGGTTCGCGATCTCGGGCCGTGCTTTAGTTTCTTGGTGGGATAAGTCCAGCTTTCCTCCTGAACTTGGGGGAACCAGATATGCATACTACCGCAGTGGTTGCCAATAAAGTTTGGAAATAGTTGAACAATGGCATTACTAGACCACAATCTGCCGCCAGTAATTGAAGGCTTGGACAGCAGAGACACTGAGCCATAAGTAGAGCGTGTCATGGTCGAACACAGAGATGAAACATGAGAACGTGTTTATATTTATTTTTACAGCAGACTAATGGTTGAAAATGTGAAATAAATGTATTCCACAAAAACTGTACACGACTCTCCTTCCCTGAACAAGTTCAAAATCTGCGGGATGATGTCACATTATTTGTTGCCCTTCACTAGAGCACACCCATACTATGACATTAGGGATATATAACGCTCAGATTTAAACGTCTAACGTCTTGAAATTTTGCGCACATCATAAAAGTGTCACTATTGATATCGAGGAAATTCAGCATCATCATCATCACCACCACCAGTCTATCTAAGCCCACTGCAGGGCAAAGGCCTGTCCCATTAATTCCCCAACTACCCCGGTCCTGGGCTTACTGCGCCCAATTTATCCATGCAAACTTATTGATCTGATCTGCCCATCTAACTTTCTCCCACCCACTGCTACACTTGCCTTGTCTAGGTATCCACTCTGCTACCCTTAATAACCAACGATTATCTTTCCTTCGCATTACGTGCCCTGCCCACGTCCATTTCTTCTTAACTTCTATTAATATGTCCCTAACACACGGTTGTTCCCTGACCCACTCCGCTCTCGTCTTGTCCCAAATGTTACATCTATCATTTTCCTTTCCATTGCCCGCTGAGTCGTTCCCAGTTTAAGTTGAACCCTCTTAGTGAGCCCAAACTTTCTGTCCCGTAGGTGAGTACCGGTAAAATGCAGCGGTAATACACTTTCTTCTTCAGGGACAATGGTAGGCTGTCATTCATTATTTGCGAATATCTGCCGTATGCACTCCATCTCATTATACTTCTAATTATCTCTGCCTCATTATTGGGATCTGGAGTCACAATTTGGCCTTGGTAGATATATTCCCTTACCACTTCCACTGCCTCTACACCTATCTCAAACCGCTGTGCTGTCCCGAGGTTGTTTATCACTACATTGGTTATCTGCATATTAATTTTCAGGCCCACGGTTCTACTCTGTTTGTCCAGTTCGGAAAGCATGCTTTGCAATTCGTCCCCCCAGTTACTATACAAGGCAACGTCATTAGAAAGTCTGAGCTTATTGAGGTACTCTCCATTAGCCCTTACTCCCACCTGTTCTCAAACCAATGTTCTGAATACTTCTTGCAAACATGCTGTGAATGACATTGGAGAGATTGTGTCTCCTTGTCTGACGCCCTTCTTCATAGGTATTTTACTGCTCTCCTTATGGAGCATGATGGTAGCAGTGGACCCATTGTAAATACTCTCTAGTATTTTTACATAATGCTCATCTACTCCCTGATTCCGTAATGCCTGAATAATTGCTAGGGTTTCGACCGAGTCCAATGCTTTCTCTTATTCTATGAACGCTATATATAGGGGTTCCGTATACTCAGCGCACTTCTCTATCGCCTGATTGATCGTGTGAATATGGTCCATTGTAGAATAGCCTTTACGGAACCCTGCTTGTTCTTTAATGTGACTGGAATCTAAGGTTGCAGAAATTCTGTTAGCGATTACCTTAGTAAGTACCTTGTGGGCGGCTGACAGTAAGCTGATTGTCATGTGATTTTTCAAGTTCTTCATGTCACCTTTCTTATGGATTAGGATGATATTCGCGGTCTTATAAGATTCCCCTACACTTGTGGTCAGTAGGCATTGCGTTTACAGCCTTACAGGTTTGCCGGTTTTTCAAGTACAATTTCTCCGCCATCCGTCAAGAGGTCTGCTTTTATCAGATCCTCATCTGGGTTTTGGCCCCAGCTTGACTCTTGTGAATGCTTTGTTTGAGTGATAGGCTATGCTCGTTGTTCCTGTTATATTTTGGCTCACCGGCAGGAACACTCGTTGATCCTACAGAGGCCAGATCCGTGCCTAATCAAGGTTGTTGCCCACACATTGTCATTTTCTCCTTCAGCTTTTTTGTCTGCTCTCGTAGTGGTTTCACCCTTAAAGGAGCACTGACACCAATTTTCGGCGATAATATTATTGCACAGTTCGCTTCCTTCACTCAACAGAATACCCTGGGTGAAATATGAGCGGCCTGCGACGCGAAGAACATAGTTTAATTGGATCTCATTTATCGCGCCGACGGAGCAGCGCGCGGAGCGGCACTCAGCAAATGGACATCAGCGTGACATCATCCAGGGAGTGCCAAAAGAAGTGACGCGGCAGCGCTCGTCAAAAGTTCGTGACGTCACTTCATGCGCGCGGCCCCACGTGCGGTGAGCGGGCGCAACACCCTCTCAAGCGGGCGCCGGTGACGTCCGCACAAAGCGGTGAGGTACGCAAGGAAGTCTGTCATATGCGCCGTTCGGGATGAAAGAGCAGCAATTTGAAACAAACGATTTTCAGGCCGTTCAATGTAATTTACTACCGCGCGCTGAAGTATTTAAAGTGCTGTTTCAGGTTCGCCAGACCATCAAGCTTCGATAAAAGCAATAAAACAGGACACCCAGGCGCTCCTTCAGACCATCCGGTAAGGTAGTATAGGCAGCCCATGCAAAAGTAGCATACGCAGCCCATCCAAGCACACGGATGCCAATGGCCGAGTACTGGCTTTCAAGATGCTACAAAAGTGTTTGACCACTGTCAGTTGAATGCGGATGCTATATGTAGTGCAGAAATAGGGAAAGCGTTAGTCTTTGAGACAAACTAGTTTACTAACAGCGTCCTGTACATGACCAGAGTCCCGATGACGGTCTATTGTCATGCCGTAGTGGTTCAGGAGGAAAACTGCAAAAAGTCGTTTAAGAAGAATTCAGATTTTCACAAGGACTTTTACTGATATTCACTCTGCTCGTCTTAACGAATAACATTTCTTGAAATTGAAGATTAGCACGACCAAGACACGTATGAAATCGGTGCAATGTAATGCAGCGAACAGATGTGCTTAAGACGCTTTAGCACACAACATTTGTACAGTAATCGTAAAAACCCCTTAAAAACTTCTAAGGAGACATTAATGGATTTGTAAAAAAACGATCTGTATATCTGTGCCTGTATGTCTAGCGTGCATGTGTAGCATGTGACGTGCCTGTATGTCTAGCATATGACACAATGGCTTTAGCACTGTGGTGTACGTATACAGTGAACTCATGTCGGTTGGTGTAAGTTACTGAATCAGCTGAGTAGTTTGCACGGGTCTATGGCAAAATTATCAGGTTATTAACCCGCACGCTCCGAACTGTGTACCGAAAATGCTCGTGCGTTTTGTTTGGACTTTCTAGGCATCCGGAGTCGTCTTTGTGTCGCCAAACCATTACACACGGCTGTGAGCTACAACAGCTTCCTACAAGGTGCAGCGGTTACGCGTTCCTGGCGCCTCAGTGTCACTTCGCAGGCTGACGACCCAAGAAAAAACGGTTGGTTCAATTGACAGGCCGGACGCGCTCGGGGTCTTAACAGCTTAGCAGATCGACCATAACGTTTCCAGGAGAACCGATGGTGGTTAACGAAAAGCGCTCAGTATCGTGTGTTGATCTATACGCCTTCTTCGTTTTATGAAAGCATTAAGTATGTCACAGCTATACAAAAAAGTGTTATGCGTTTGCAGAAACCTTTCTGTTGATGCTGACTAAGCGAACCTGTCGAGCACTGATAGCTTAAGACCAGGATGCTGCCATTAGTTTATACAGCGCCATAACAATGGTTGCGACAACTTCACAAAGCCTCTGGTCGCCTGTAATAAAACTCCAGGCAAAATACATTTAAGAATGAGCGCGATTCATACAAACCGACCTCATTTGGCTTCATCTGTGACTTATTCACCTGGATTGAGTGATCATTTGTTTTTGACGTTTCACATTAACGCAATCCCCCCAAGAAAAGCAAAAGAGAAAAAATATATTCGTGACTACAAGAACGCTAACTTCGAAGCTATTAACAACGAATTGTCAGTCTTTACCGACTCATGCTTGCTGCACTTTGATGACCGGTCTGTTCAATGTAATTGGGATTCATTCTCGAGTAAAATTCACCAACTAATGGATAAATATATTCCGAATCGTGTAGTTAGATCTTATCCCCACGCACCATGGTGCAACTCGTATATCAAGCGCCTCTCTAACCGTAAGAAGCGCTTTTACCGCTTAGCCAAAAAGTCCCCCGCTAGTTCCCGCTGGGATACTTATCGCGTCGCTTCTGATGCTTACGTCCATGCAATAAAACATTCTAAAAAATCCTTCTTATCTACAGTACTCCCATCTATGCTAAAGACTAACATTAAGAAATTTTGGCGCGTCATTATTCCACCAGCTCATGATGATATTGGCCTCGAGGACGAGTTTAACAATCCAGTGCCTTCTAATTTGTATGCGTCTATCTTAAACGACACTTTCGCAAAATCTTTTCCAACACTACTGTCGATAAACTTCCGGCCGCCCAGCATTTCGAATATATTGCCATGTCTCAAGCGATTGTCGATGTTCTTGGCATTTACAAATTAATTGACGGTTTACAGAATCATTCATCCCCTGGTTTCGACCTAATTACTGCAAAGATTTTGAAAAATACAAGTGCTCATTGTTCTATACTACTAACAAAAATTTTCCAACAATCACTAAATACAGTTACGTTACCCGCCGCGTGGGAAATCGGGAAGGTGGTTCCTCTGTACAAAACTGGAAATAAATCTGATCCCGCTAATTACCGCCCAATTTCACTCACCAGCACATGTTGTAAAATGCTCGAACATGTTATTTTTTCTAATCTGGTTAAATTTCTCGAATCTAACTCATTTTTCACGTCGGCACAGCACGGCTTCCGGAAATCATACTCTTGTGAAACTCAACTGGTAGCATTTACACACATTCTTCACCGTATTCTTGATCGTTCGTCTAATGCAGATTGTATTTTTTTGGACTTTAGCAAGGCTTTTGACAATGTCTCTCATAAACTCGTGCTTCACAAACTACGCCAACTAAATATCGATGATAATCCTCTAAAATGGATTGAATGTTTTCTTACTAATCGTTCGTAATTCGTCGCAGCAAACGTCGCAGCAAACTCACCCCTACGAGACGTACACTCCGGTGTACCTCAGGTGTCAGTGTTGGGGCCGCTGTTATTCTTAATTTACATTAACGATCTGTCCTGCTTGGTAACTTCTAAAATCCATCTTTTTGCTGATGACTGTGTCATTTTCCGACAAATCAACACCGACAACGATTGCGCAATTCTTCAGTCTGATCTTACTAGTATCGCTAACTGGTGTCATGAATGGCGAATGGAGCTCTATACAAAGAAATGCAAAGGCCTACGTGTATCTCGTACAAACACCATCTCGTACCTTTATTTTCTTAATTATTCCGCTGTAGAATTTGTTGTCTCATATAAGTACCTTGGCGTTCACATCACATCAAACTTGTCCTGGGCCCCTGACATCGAATACGTTATTAACAATGCTAACCGTATGCTGGGATATATAAGGCGAAACTTTTTTAACGCCCCGTCCGAACTTACACTGTTGCTTTTTACAACACTAGTACGTTCAAAATTAGAGTACGCCGCGCCGATATTGGATACCACTCACGAAATGCTAACAACTGCACTTGAACTTGTACAGAACAATGCAATTCGTTTCATTCTCTCAAATTATAATCGATGTGCAAGCATAACAGCAATGAGAAATACACTTGGCCTACATACGTTGTCTTCTCGTCGAAAGCTTTTTCGTCTAACCCTGTTCCATAAATTGTATCACCACCCGGAACTCTGTAAATTAATTCCACCACATCAGTACACTTCCCATCGCATTGCTCACTCTCACAAAGTTGGTCTTGAATCATGCAACACAAAAACCTTCTGTCATTCATTTCTCCCCCGTACATCCTGCGAAGGGAACCACCTTCCCCGTGACATTGTTAATATTAATGATAACCTGAATTTTCGCATGAATTTAGCTAATATTGTATATTCAGGAACAATCTAATGTTTTTGTTGTTATGATACTCACTGCACTGTATTATTTTTTTGCTTTGTAACCCACTCCCCCTCTGTAATGCCTTTGGCCCTGAGGGGTACAATAAATAAATAAATAAATATAGCGCTAATTGAAACACTAGCAAAATACACACACCAGACATGTCGTCGAGAAGGTCATCTGGAGTGCTCGTAGGCGGCCAGGTAACGCCGCAATCAGTAAACCAAATTCGATAATCGGCGATGCTCAAAATTATAGAACCAAATAGTCCTTCATTTCCCTTTCTCTCTCTCTCTCTCTTTCTCTCTGTCTAAAATATATAACACATTCTCGACGTATGCCGGCTTTCAAGTGGCTGCAGATGTCATTCTACAACTCCGGCTAGTCAACGCTGCTGCATCCTTTTTTCTTTCATGGAATTCCGCAGTACCATTTTTAAGAATAGTCTATGAAGGTTTTGCGTGAGGTATTTTGAGTCGCCACTTTTTGAAAATAGTGGGATGTCATTTTGCCCGACAAAGAGAACGCGAGAAAGTAAGTGTGTGTGCCTAGTGGTCGGCTGGAAATATTTCCAAGGTTGGAGCGATGAAAAGGTTTCAATGTGCACAATATTGTCAACAATTACCATCTCGAACCAGTAAGATTTTTTCGGCATTGACGCAGTTTATATGTGAATCATTGCGCACTCACTCTGAAGGGGAACGTCGATCTGAAATTTCCGGGACTCAATAACGCCGAACGCGAAAGGCGACACACCCTGGCCATAGGACACTTTTTTGGGCTGTCGCTAACCATTTACAACCTAACAACGGTACGCATTACCATTAAATATCTCAGCAACGGTAATATGGACGCTTACAGCAAGACATTAAATAACAAAAATGGAAGCGATTACTTACGAGTGAAGAAAAAAGTTTATTTATCCGCAACGATCAATTCTCTGTAGGCATCACTAGAACCTAACGAACTGCTGCCCTCACTGTAAATTTATTCTTTGTGCTAGTGTGACGCTAGGCACTCTGCTAGGGCGACTATCTCTGCCGTCCCAATCACTGCCGCTCGAGCGGCTGCCGCCTGTATTTATGATCTTGTTGATAGTGGTAGAGAGATTCCCAATGCTACAAAATTCCGTAATGAAAGTGTTAGACGATATTTAATACTGGAAACAGCTATCCACGCACAATCACGGTGCCGCCATCTTTGCAGCTGGATACACTGCCCAGGCGACTCAGTATCGATTAGGCCTACTGGCACCGCCTCCGAGGAAACTGGCTGAAGCTGTACTCGTCGTCCCAATTATCACGAGTCGCCTCCATTTCACATTTTTAAAGATTCTGTGCGGCTGCTAGCTACTACTACAGTGCCTTTTCCGTGTGACCCTCTCCTGACCAATTTCTATTTAATCAAACTACACAACTGAATTTTAGCATCTCCCAGACATAACTAGTAGCTCAAACAACACGCAACAAATTATTTGTCCGAGACAATTGTTTTATTAAGTGGAATGCACTTCTTAAGCTACCCTGAACCTGCGTCCACCGGCGATGTCCGCGCACGTGGAGATGGGCGCGCGCAGCCTGGCCGCTGACATAGCACATACCCACGTGGGGGATTGGCCAGGAATCTCCTCGTCTTCCTTGGCAACGGGGGGAGATGGGCGCGCGCTGCCTGGCCGCTGACATGGCACATACCCGCGTGGGGGATTGGCCAAGAATCGGGCGTGAGAAGGGCTAGTGCACCTGCTTAAAGGAGTACTGACACGAAATTTCAAAGCTGAGATCCGCTCTAGCAATCAAGTACAACGACAACACAAATAGGTGTCTGTGAATAAATGCATCTTTCTTTCTTTGTAGTTGTGTGTGTGTGTGTGATCTCTCTTTCGCGAACATTACCGAACCGCGCAAATTCAACTCGTGCATTCGCACTTTCACATTCTCCCCTCGGGGAAATGCGGGGAATTTTTTTATCTTACCAGCCTCAAGGGTTTCAGAATTGCCGGATTTCTTAGGGCCATGGCCTTTGATTTTCCCTTCCCTGTTGCCATGGCGGAATGCGTTTTTACTCGCAGAGACCACTTGACAGCGTGAACCTTCGAATGGTCCTTAAGGAATGAATGAAACTTTATTGACACAAGGATGGCGACTCTGCCTATGTGGGGGCCTATGTCCTTAAGGAAAACAACGCCCATAGGCTCAACGTACTGAGAGATTCTCAATTTTGAACTTCCGTTATACGGTACTAGTTACATTGACACCGACCCCAATTTTCCTAACACAGCGAAGCTATTGACAAAAATATCCCGAAAACCTATTTATTGAGAATCTGCTTGAATAAAGAAATAATAAAGAAGTGTTCATAGCAAAAGTCAGTTTCAGCGCTCAAGTGAGAAATAAATGTTTTTGTTTTTGTCTCTACATTTCCCGAACTAGAATTTCTGCAGGCTTTGTGGATTACTAACCACGTAAGTTCTTGCACGTAGAGCATTGCCACACCAAAGTATTAGCCGACAACATTCAAGTAACATAATTTATTGAATCTGGTAGCACCAGGTGAGCGGAAAACTCGTAATAAATTGTGTTTTGAGGTAAAAAAACACAAATTAGCACTGCGCCTCACCGACAGATTTCTAGAATAACGCGCAATAATCGGCTGCATGGCTCTGCCTCTTGAGCTTCAACAAACGTATGACGTTATGTTTGAAAAAAGCACACACCCACACTCACATGCACATATATAGAAGCAATTCTTTCGTTCTCTTTCTTCATGTCTTTCTTGCCTCATGTTTTTCTTTCTATATTTTTTCTACCTTTCTTTTTGACTTACTTTTTTATTTCTCCTTCTTTCAACTGTCCTAAAAAAGGTCTCGCTTCCTTTCGTAGACGACCCTATGCTTCTTTATCTGTCTACGGATTATCTGCGAAATAAAACTCAACAAGCTAATTTCATGCTCGTACCTCTCCTTCTGCACCGAATCCTAAATTCTTAACTCCCCCTCTTCATCCTCCGTCTCACTGCCCTAGAATATATCTGCAAGCACACACGCGTACACACTGACACACATGCGACTGATCCTTCTTGATAAGTGTCTTTACTGTTCTTCATCGCCCATTTCATTCCCTATCTTCTGGTTCAAGCATCGTCATCGATCGAACTCTCCGATCCCTCCTGTTCCTCCTCTGTTTCACTGTCTGAAGTTGCGGTAACCTGTAAAAAACGTAAAGCAATGACACCTTTTGAAACATTATCTCACTATTGATGTAATGTGACATCCTTACTTTAGGTACTGATGTGTAGCTTATTTGGTGTTTGGTGTTCAGCCCGTTATCACGATATATTGTAATGTTTTTGTTAGCTCATTTCGATGGTTTTTTTTTCTTTGAGTAGTATAGATTGGCTTTTATTATCTTGTGTTTTCTCCGAATGTTGTAAAAAGAAATATAACATGTACTTTGCAAAAGATACGTGTGCCCTTTGTAGCACTCAGGGTCTGCCATGTACGGGGCATGAACCCAAGGAAGCCACTTTACGGCTTTTTGCCCATTCCCCAAACATAACAAGACGTTGAAAGAAATCGAACTTAATTGAATTGTATATATTCGTCTTAATTGTTTGCACCTACCATTGGTTCGACCCCCAACGAGGAATTCACAGTTCTCTCCCGTTCGCTCGACGCGTGGTTGTCTGAACAAATTATCTGTAAGGAAACAAGCACGAATTACACTGTGCCCTCTTCAAACTGTATTGTTTAAACTTGTAACAAAAACAAAAACGCTTTTCCTTATGAACCGTTTTGAAACGAGAGTCTCGCTAAAAGAATGAGAAGTTCCTTGTTAGAGAATCATAATTATTCAGTTCTGTTGATGCGTGCGAATGAACCATAATGTTTCTACCGTTCCTACTAAAATCGTTAAGCTAGGCGAATAGTTACAAAGCAACCGCATTAGTTCAAGGTGGACTCCTAACAATTAAAAAAGGCAATTCGGCTGTGTGTTCACTATCTTTTTTTTCGTTCTTCATCCAAAAAAGGGAAGATGAGTATATTTATCTCAACTGATTTACCCAAGATTAGGGTGAAACAAAATGAACCCCTCAAACATTGTCCGTGCTCCAATTGTGAGTAGTTAGAAAGCTGATCTCTTAGGTCCTTCGCGTACCACCCGGGCAGCGTAAAAACTACAGTACAATTATCAATAGCAGCAAAAACCACGTTCACCTCTATTTAATGCAGCAACCTCTCTACACGAAACAGTTTCAATTTGGAGCACCACAGCATACTGAACAGATACGTTTAACTTGCGATGTTTGTTGCTTGTACTGTTTTTGCAAATTGGTATTTAAAGCTACCTTGGTGTATTTTTTCTATATCACAATGGCATATAGGCTGCTAAAGCCCATTTGAACTAAAAAGTAAAGCGTTTTCTTTTTCGTACGATTGTCACAAATAGGCTACTTTATTGCTGCAAAGACTTGTTCGGCAATTAAAAAAACTGCACTTTCCTTCGTAAAAGCTTCCAAGAGCAATATCTAGCAAAGCACATTTGAATTTTAAAAACTCCAGCCTTGCAGCTTCAAAAAATCTTTAAAGTGAGCGAAAGTAACTGCTTTGAACTAGCTACTGAAGTGCAGGGATTAATCAACATTCAATTCTTCTACAAGAAACAAAACCAAGCGCGTCTGCGGTTAAGGATATTCTTTAGGCATGCCTTCGGTAAACTGGATTGCATAAATGTACTCATCCTTTTGCTCGGTGAATGACCAATTAAAAAAGATAGCAAAAAATGAGGCCGGCCTCTGTTTTCAATAAAGTTCCCAGTCTGGCTTGAACGTTTGTGGGTTCTTTTGTAACACGTCACCCAGGCTAAACATTTGTTTACTAAAAGTGCAATATCATGGTTCATTTGCAAACAACAACAAACCTAAGGAACTCGTTGTTCTCATAGACATGCAATCTTTTAGGGAGACTGTCGTTTCAAAATATTTCATCAGAAGAAACTATTTCTTGTCCAGTGAAAATATAACAATAAACCTAAAGCAAGGTTTCAAAAGGACACAGTGTGGTTTGGGTATGCTTCTACATTTAATCATAAACTCAGACAGTCAGACGCAGGACATGTGAATATCTCATTGGTGGTCGAACCTCTGGTAAGTGAAGAAAACTTTCTACGTCTTTATATTATTAGCAAACTAGAGTTTTGAAAGGCGCCACTAGTGTTTCTTGTTTACAGATTAGCATGACCTGCAGCAGTGAAAACGAGGAGTAAGAGAAGGAACGGGTGAATTCGTGGGTTGCGTTTGAACCAAAGAAAGGTGCATTGAACTGGCGGCGAACACTACACTTTACAATTAAGTAGTAAAGGAACGGGTGCGTGGAGGCGTGCGTGTGAGTGTGTGTACTCGTGCATGTGTGCTGGTGTGTGCTCTTGTGTACATGTGCGGGCGTGTACGTGCATGTGTGTGTGTGTGTGTGCTTGCTTGCGCGTGCATTAGTGTGCATGTGTGTTTGTGCGCGTTTGTTCATGCTTGTGTACTTGTGCTTTCGTGCGTGCTTGCCAGGGTGTGCGGCCGGGCGAGCGTGCACTCTTACGTGAATGTTCTTTTGAGTATGATAGGAGAAGCTTTTGCGAGAAATTTAATAAATGGCTTCATTTGATTAGTTCAATCAAGGTCGGTGTCAATGTAACTAATTATTGATTAACGCACCCACGCTACGCATGCAAGGAGGCACGCCGTAGTGAAAGGCTCCAGATACATTTTGACCACCAGTGTCGCTGTAACTAACTACGGCATTGCTAACCTAGGCAAAAAAATTGAGAAACTCTTATTACGATGAGCTCATGGAGGTTTTTATTTTTTTGCTAAAAAGCATTTGACGGTACACGCTGTCGGGTGTGCAAGACAAATTACTCCGTTCCTACAAGAAGACAACACAAAATAAAAGTACGAGATCATGGCGTCACAAATATGGCAATTGGTAGGTACTCATGGCTTTAATTGTTAAATAAAATATTTATACATGGTACTAATGATTCATACCCCTTCCTTTGGCCACTGGTTATATCTGCGCACGGTGGAAGCACACGTGCGTAGTATTGATTGTATAAAACGAGGTAAGAAGAGAACGATAACCGTTGCACTGAAGAGCCCCTGAAGCAATAGCTGGCTTTCGTATCGCATAGCAGCTAAAAAAATGACAAATGGATAACGCTTGTGATCAATGGAACATCGACATCTTCAGCCACCTTCCTCGTAGGCGGAGCAAGAAGCCCGATTCTCCACTGCGTATTATGTGCGGTGTATTCATCTATCAAAAGAATATGACCGTAATTCTGCGTGGAGAAGATTACAGAATCAAATATTCCCTATGCAAATAGGTAGAACCGTCAACACTTTGCCCCACCATTATACCCGGGTAATCTCTACGGCCACCGCAACGAAACCGTGAACTTCTATGATGTTGCTGAAAACGGTGGCAATCATAACGGCAAAGATGGTCTCCGAGCTACATTTTTTAGGCGCAGCCTCTAGAGACCGATCGACGCGAAAAAAGAAGATGCCGCAAATGCAGCAGTCCCTTCGTTTGATCCCAAAATCTTATCCCAACTAGACTCAATTGCGCTAGCGGGGAACAAGCTGCTGGGCTTTGTATTTCACTAAATGTTTCTAATTTTCTTATTCTTTTATTCCTAGCGCGTAAACGTCATCATTAAATATCTTGAGATGCACAGAATATTCCTTCTTAAATTCCTTTCATATGTTCTAAATTGTGAAGGACAGCGTAGAAGAAAGGCCATTTTCCTGCACGCTTCGCTGCAAATGTCCTCAAAAGACCATTTTTTTCTGCCACCCTGCCACGTAAATGCGTTTCTTCTCTTGTCAGCCACCTCTCACGCCGATGGTGGTAAAGACGTCCAATGAGTAAGAGGGCGAACGAGTCGACAGATCCACTTTATTGTGTCAAGAGGTATAACAAGCTCTAGTTTTTACCTTTTTATAATTTGTCTCTTAGAAGTTTTTAACATCCTCGCCAGTTTACTCATACGAATTGGTGTAAACAATAAAATCTTTTATCGTTTTGTCATGTAAGTCTTCTGGCGTTTTATGGCTATTAATCGGTGCTTGTGATCATGTCTTACTGTTTGGCTATTTCTTGCAATTTTTTGGAAAGAGAGAGAGGCTCTTTATATAAAAGGTAACACAGTTATGATTGCCGACGTGAGTTCACCGACGTTCGACTCTGCGAGATAAGTAGGAGAGCAAAAAGGCCATAGATTTAGTAAGAAGTATTGAACTATAGTAAAAGAGAAATGTAAGAACAAATAAAATTAGCTCCTGCTTCAGGACATTTAGTTTAATGTTTCTTGTATGCAGTGAGGGGAAGGCTGCAGTGTTTAAGGTACCCCAATGGCATCGACTAACTCAAGCCACCGGTAGAGTGCTTTGCGATCAGCGGAAGGAAAGGGCCATGGTCCAAGTGCCAGCCTCAGTACCAATCATCCAGAGTAGAGGTATTCAATTTGATCCTGCAAACGGCGCGTGGAATATACAACTACTGCATAGCTATCACTGATAAGTATACAGACGCTGTTTGCACAACGGTTTAACGGCTTCTTGCTACATTGTTTTAAGGGCAGGGTTTGTCGGCTTCTTTGCTGGCGCTCGGTCACTCAGTCTCGCCATGGGTGGCCGCTGTATTGGCAGCGCAACTGTAACAGGCGTGACCCAATTTTCATGAAACACTGTATACATAGCCTTAGCAAAACCAAGCCAAACACGCCTTTCACTTGCGATAACCGTGTTTTCGAGTGTTAAAGCTGATCTAATATATCAGGGAAAGCTAAAGGATAAGAGTAAATACGATTCTAATGCAACCAACAAAGTGTTCTTGTCCGTGTTGACCAGTCAGCTCATGTTTGGCCTCGCCATTCACCACCGAACAAAGCTTAGTTACAGGCAGAAAAGATGACGCCGATCCCAACGCGCATGCCGATTTTGTTCAGATAGTGCGCAATTTCACGTATGTAGGTTACTATGACGAACTTGTCATTCCCTTGTGTCATCGGCTGTCGGCCCTGGTGTCCACTTTATGCCTCTTTCTATATTGCCACAGCCAATAAAGGCAGCAGATGGTGCTGTTATCAAGCCAATACTCAGTCGAGTTATCTGGGTATTTAACTATTCTCTGCTTTATGAACGCCGGGCTTCGAAAATAAATTTCTCGACAACAACACGGCGATGCCCTTTTTGTGGAGTTTAGTGCGAATGGATGAGCAAGTAAGAAGTGGTGTCGTAGTTCTCGGCTCATACAATAAACAAACCTGTCCACTTTATGCCCCTTCCTATATTGCCATAGTGGGAAATACAGGTTTGTCAAGAAGATTGTGCGAATTATACAACAGGACTTTGTGTTAACACCATAGCCTCCCGGCAGACATAAAAATATCCGAAACACGTAAACGACATGCTTGAAAATAAGGGTTCCAACAGGACTGTATGTGTTACAACCGTAGCCTTTCGGCAGTCATTAACAGTTGCCAAAACTCAGAAATGAAATGCTTCAAATAAGGGCGTCACGACTTAAAGGCATGAGAATAATCTCTACGTAACTAAAAACGCGTTTCATGCTGTACCCAGCTATGCACTCGATAAAATGCGATTGCAAAAGGCTAAAAACAGACTACATAGAAATGGGGCTACGCATGAATCTTTACAGATTCGGTTTCCACAAGTGAATGTTCTGTCTTTGGTAATGATGAAAGGGTGATCCGCAGGTGAAGCGTCAGGTGCACTTTCAATAACATTTTTTTTGTGCGGATTTATCAGGCCTATAAGGAACTTTATCCAAGCGCAGAGACGGCCACAAAGGCCTTCCCGAATTCCTTATCTTCGTGAAAAGTCGAAGACGATGCCTGTTGTTGGCCCAGGCAGCTTGCCACCACACCTCGCAGTGCAAGATATGTCGTCATTTTGACACTGCGGAGCGCCGACCGGACGATAGAAAGCCAATACTTGCACGTCAGTGACCATTTCGCCAACAGGTTTATTTAAACCCAAGCACGTTTTTGGTGACCTTGCTCATACTGGCCCGACGCCCAGCCTCTCTCCATTTCACACGGTTGCGCGTGCGCAGTATTTGTCCCAAAACGGATTAAAAGCCACTTGTCTTACCAATGTCCTTTGACAGTCTTGACTATTTAAAATCAGACATCGGTCGCGTATGCTCGGATGTCCCGCAATCTTTCATTTTAGGTCTCCGTTTTTCTGCTTTGTCGACACGGTATTGCTAATGTGCGTTAACCACAGAGATCATGTTTATTCCCATGAGGTAAAGCATACGTTATGGGAGCGGCATACGTATACCTGAAAGTCAGACTGAAATATGGCTGAACAATTGGTAATTCAGAATGGATGAATGAATGAATGAATGAATGAATGAATGAATGAATGAATGAATGAATGAATGAATCCACTCCTAATTAATGATAAAATGGAAAGTAAAAAGACCTAAAGGGCCTTTAGAAGGTCCGATATTTCAGTTCCTGACTCGATGGACTACTTCACTCACCTTAGCCGTGTTGAAGGGTCCAATGTGCGTCAAACAGTCGAGTCAAAAAGTCCACGGGGGGTCGAGTGATACAAGTCGAAACATCCAATTTTAGACCTCTTGGCTCGTTGTATCTATTTTATTTTTTATCTCTTGACTCGGAATCCTCTCATGCTCGTACCCAGTCGTATCGCTCTTCCCAAAATAAATACGGTGGAGGCTCACTCAACTGAATTCGATTTCCGCGTGTTTCACTGCTCGCGTGCCGTGTATTAGAACCTTTCATTACTGTTGGACTCGGAATGCCGCCACATGGCCTAGGCTTGGTCGCGAGCACTTTTTCGTATTTTTTAGGTAGCAAAAATACGCATAAAGATAATTTTAATTACGATAACGCTGTCAGTACTAGTTGTGTATTCATCTTGTGCCTCAAATATTCGTAACGCGTTCTTTTTGATCAACAAAGTTCAGAAGTATGAAGCATGTTTCTGAATTTAGAGGTTTTGAATGGTTTTGCCTATATGGACTTCGTATTGAAAAACGCTGTTAACTTTTGGCCGGGTCCCTGAATCGATGGATAGACAGACACATAAAGACAGGAAGACAAAAAGTTTTGGGTTTAATTAGCCCCCAAAAAACTGCTTTCTTTAAAAGTGGCTTTTGACCAGGCTTCATCGTTTATCGGGGTCGGTATTCCAGAGTTTCGAATAATTGTACTCCGATGCCCCATTTTAAGGTCAGTGCAGAGCAATTGTAATGTAGACTGCCCCAATGTCGGATCAATCTGCCGAGTTCAAGATCATCGCAGACCGCAGGTTAGTGTTTAATGAAAGCTATTTGTTCTTGAAGCTCGCAAATATTCTCAACCGCCCGCCGGGAAGGCTAAATTAGTTAATTTGCTTTTTCGTTGCAGGTGCAAAAGACATACTAATATTCGCAAAAACGTAATTATTCAAAATGCCTGAGTGTAAACTTCCTGAAACTACTCCTAAACGGGCACTAAGAAACACCTGGAAACAAAAAGAAGCAAACGTTTTCACCCTTCGTAATTGCGGTGCTACCGGCAATTTCACACTGGCAATTTGCAGCTCAAGGAAGCTCTAAGATGGCGACAATTTCTTTCCTTTCTTACAAATTTGTTCAGAGCCCTCAGGCCGTCTGGAAGCCGGCTAATATAACGGTCATATTCGCAGTTGATTGCACGAATAGAACAGTCACTGTTGCCTGCATCTCGACGGGGGGGAATGCGGCCATATTGCACCTTATGGCTGCATCACTCCCGTGAAGCTATTTTATAGCGGATCTGTTGTAGGTGAACCATTTTCGTCCGTCTGCTAAAGCTCCAGAGTCACACAGGGTTAGCAGCAGCTTCCCCGGCCAGCCGGCGACCTCGCGGAGGCCATGTTTCGCGAAAAACAGTTTCCATGCCCGCCGATAGAGCGCGCAATGGTCTCGTAGATGTAGGCCGTCCTTCCTCCCGCAAGAAGAGGGATCCTCCCGCCGCAGACGTTTAGCTGCCAATCTTTTTGCGCGAACCGTAATTTCTTTGCGCGGCGATGGAGCCATCGTTCTCGGGGGAGCCCACGTTTACGTCCGAGCCGACACTGTAGAACCACAGCAGCGTTGTTTAAGCAGTTTACAGATTTGGTAGCACTTGCTTTAATTCTTCATGAGTACTTTTACAGGTTCGACAAAGTTTATGGAAATTTGAAAGCCTTGCCACACTGCATGGTAAGTGCAGAATCTTGACTTGTGTTTGCGTAACGATTTTTTTCCTATTAGAGCGTTCATACACGATGCGACAACTTGAAACAGAGTAAAAATAGGTTGGGAGTAAGCGAGAATCTGCTTCGATAGGAATCAGCTTGAATAAACCGAACACAAAAGGAATAGGGAGGTACACGACACACTGCTGACTATCAACTGGAATTTTACTGAAGGAAACACAGATATATACATACGAAAAAACACGAAAAATATAAAAAAGCTTTCTCACGTCAGTCACGTCATTATCCGCCCCCAAGAAGGCCTACGGCATGTGCCGTCAGGATAACAGTTGCGCGCCGCTGCCAATTTGTGACAAAAAACACCGGACAAGGTACGCAGATGGCAGCAAAAATGTGGTCTACAAAATTCCCGTGAAGTACCGGTCCGTCTACATCGGAAAAACCGGCCGATGCCTGAACGACAGGGCCCGAGAGCAGGCTGCTTCGCTCCATGCAACCCCTTCCGGCCACCTTGCCACCCACGTTCGAGACTGCCACTGCGAAGACTACGTGCACAAAATCGCAGTTATCGGTAGAATCTGACGAGAGATAGTTGAAGCATTGGCGATAGACGAAGCTGGAGATAGCTTTGTCAGTGTGCCGTCTGTGGCGCTGTCACGTACAGAAAAGAGTTTCTGCGGAGCCATCTTCGCTAATCATTTCACTGACTGACGTGAACAAGCTTTTTTATATTTTTTGTGCTTTTTCGTATGTATATATCTGTGTTTCCTTCAGTAAAATTCTATTTAATAGTCATCAGTGTGTCGTGTATCTCCCTCTTCCTTTTGTGTTCGTTTTATTCAAGCTGATTCCTATCGAAGATATATCAACTAGCACAGACCAGAGAATCTGCTTTATTGCTTGGAGCTTTCCGAAAAAAATCGAAATATTGCCCCGTATCTCTGCTTACAGAATAATTCGTCCTCATGCGCTGTAAGCAAACAAATGTACTTTGCACGGCTCTGCCATTGCTAAAGGTGGTGACTGCCAAATGTGTCGCATTCTGTGAAACATTACATTTAGTGTACATTCCGGAGGCTTCATGCAAGAATATTTCCTAAACCTAAGATCGGCAACGAGTGAACAAATAGCTCATGGAAGCGTCAATCTTTCTTGGTTCGCAGTAATAGAAAACTCTTTTTCAGCCATTGCCCCTCAAAAAAATTTCTAGAATACCTGCATGAAAACAGAGTGAAAGAAGACGTACAGCTCATTTGATTCTCATTTAAAGAAGACAATGCTCATTCCTACAGCCAATCAAGGGTATCGATTCTTTTAGGGGCGAAGCTCCTTAAGCCATGGGTCTGTCCATCCCTTGTGTCTCGTGGTACGTGACCGCCGCATGCTTTCGGAGATGTCGCAAAGTGGGCCGCGTTGCACGCGCAAGAACCGGCTGCAACCGGCAGCGCAAACTCGGCACCGGGAGCGCCAGGCTTCTCTGTGTTCGCCAACGGAGGCGCGAGCGCACGTGCACTGCGAGGGCGAGATCACGCAAGTGATCACGCCACGAACGCAGGCAGTCGTTCTCGGAGATCGAACGAGACGCAAGGGCCTTTGCTCGTTTCCTCTCGTCTTGTTCGGGCACAAGTTCGCCCTAAATAAAAGTTCTTTCTTTACCGTTGTGTCCCATCCTACGTGACACATTGTTGTCGAGGTGCGGGGTAGTCCTCGATGGCGCGGGGTCTTTCACCAGGTCTCGGGCCTGGGAGCATTGACTCCGAAAATAAAAGTTGATTTGTACAATGTACGCACACAGTCTTACGTCTTTCTTAATGACGTAATGGGCGGACTTTCACGGGAGAGTTACGGTTAACGATGATCTCCCCCTCTCGAGCTTCGCCCCACTTATCATCATTCAATCCGTGGATATGGCGTGATTTTTTTTCCGCCGGAACGGATCCTTGCAAAATGCAAATTCATTGGGACTAGCAGGAGCTGCATCTTAGCACCTTCGGAGAAATCACGCGGTTGCGGCATGGTCGCACTTTCAGGTTAGGCGCTCAGCTCCCGCAGGGCTGTGCGCCCTAAACACGATGGGTAAACCAGTAACATGCGCTAGAATGTCTGTAGCGCTGTACCGCTCAGCCCCAAAATTTTCCAGTGGCTGCTCGTATACCGGTGGCTGAAGTGGCCTAGCAACGCCATCGTTTATGTCAATGGTGCAGGGAAAATACTGCTTGCAATGCATTGCTTAATTGACGTAATCGTTAAGACACCTGCTTGTAACACAATGTACCATGTTCGATTCTCAGCAGCGGAAGCATTTTTTAAAGCATTTGCATGTGCTTCAGGTGAGCATTTCGTCACCGCCGTAGGGCACGTGAACGGCCGCGCAATTGAAGAGCTACGACAACCTTAAAATTTCACTTCGCCAACGACTCGACAGCCTAATGGGTTATTGCGCTGTTTGTCCATGCTACCGCTTGTTCTTCGGGGCTTTCTGGGTTGGTCAAAGGCACTTTTCCCAATTAAAAAACCAAGGCGTAACCGTCTCTCAAACCAATCCACTCATATAACCCGCTCGCGCGTTTTTTATAGGTTTAATATTTTTATATGCCGAACTCCAATCCATTACCCGATTGCTTGTGAGCTTGATATTTCTAGATGCTCTAGGAGGTGGGGATATGTCTTTAGGGTGTGTTGCCATATTGAGATACATAAAATCGTGTTAATCCCTGCACAAACATTAGACAGTGTTTTCTCAAAATGTAGTAGCTCTTCTCAGCTTTAGCTTTTTACTATCACGGTATACAGGATGTAACTTTTCTTTTTCGTTAGCATTAGTACAGCCCCTGAAGCCTTCTTTGCCGCATAGCTGCTAGCGTAAACTCCACCTTGAATTTTGGTGCGTGGCAATAAAACGAGCGCAGTGACCGTTCACACTTCAGGTTCCAACTGGTATGTCATGCGCCGGTGTCCAATTATCGAAGGTACCGGCGCCCTCCTTGTTTGAGCCAACAGCGGTGCGACTATGCCTGCATAATTAGTTAAGTATTGTATATAGAAACCTGTAAATACCAAAAATATTTGCACCTTCTTTCTCCTCTTCCCTTGGTGCACCGGTTAGATTCTATCTATAATAGCTTGCTCAGTTGCTATTTTGTCCATATCTACCTCTTCATAAAAGGTTAGTGACTGCTTAATAACCTAGTGCACATTTGTTTGGTTTCCCTGTGGCGTTACCTTCTTAGGATTCGTGAGAGACTTCGCACAAGAGATCGGAGAGGCGTGTCCCCAGTCGACTTCCATTTTGACGAAAATTGTATATAGAGCTTCTTGTGCACAGGGAAAAGATATGTGAAGTTAATTCGGGGGAAGGGGGGGGGGGGAGAGCGGGGATTTTTTCTTTCTAAAAAAAATTGCAACAGCCGGATCGGGCAGTGGCGCGTTGAGTGACTCGCAGAAAATTTGAAACATGTACCACTGTAAAACAACAACCAGCGCAGCTATCACGCTAGTGCGGTTTATATACTTTGCAAACTCTAAAATGATTTAACGTATTTGTATTTCACGTGCAGGGCTATTTTTTTTTCATAGAAATTCCCGAATTCGAATTATTTTTGAAAATTACCCAAACGTGGAGCCTTTTTTCTGCGTATCTAAACAAGCTGACTAACTAAAAAAATTTCGGATTATTCTTCGATCCTTGTTCTCTGCGCCAGTTTTAATTTACGTGGTAAGGACGTTTCAATTAGAAGTAAGCACTGCACTGCAGGATAGGTAAAGCATTTTGGTATATTTTAGAAACCAGTTAAAACAAAAGTAGCCCTTCCATTGCTTTCAAAGTTTCACAGAATAAAGCCACGGCTACTTTCCATACCCCACATGAAAAACATGTTGCACTATTTTTGTTGTTTTACTGCTACAAAGCGCGAACTATGGTCTTGTTGGCAATATTTCGGTGATGTATTCAAGTGTCTCCTAAGAAGCGTATGACCGCAATGTAGGGCGAGAATAGGCCGTTACAAAGAGAAAATCATTAAAGAAACATTGCGGTAAGCATGCTTTTTTGAAATTGTACGTGTATCGAGTACACTGCACCTAAATATTGTTTGATATCTTGCTTCCCCAGCCCATGTCTGGTAGTGTGTATTATTATTGACTGGTCGCGTCTCAACCCCGCAATTTGAGAACTGTCCTTTTCAAGACAGCTAGGCTTTAATGATTGCCGTTATATTTTGAATGAAACACAACGAAGTCATGCAGTAATTTTAAAACGTCTTTACTGAACCAAGACGGCAAAAAATTATACTCATGTTCGAACATTGTGCCTTTCATTTGTCTGATCTGGTACTCGCGCTGTCGTCAACTTTCAGGAATAGCCCCTCTGTGCAATTATCTGCTCACTAAAAATATGAGTCCAGATTAATTGGTTCCCGAGGGCCTTTGTGGCACCATATGCTACTGAGAGCACTTACCACAGATTATGCATGCGTCCCTACTGTCGTTCGTTTGAGCATAAAGCACGAGGGCACTAAGGCTGATCCAGATGGTTCATAGCGGGTTAGAAAGCGTCTTCTATGCTAAATGTCCCAGAGCTACCGCCGTCTGACGACCTTATACATTGCAGGATGTATATGCCTCTTGGTCGGCTGAATGGTATCTTTTGTTCCATTGCCTAGATCTTTCACGCTACGGAAGTTTTTGAGCCAATTTTTTTCTTGTGCCCTCTTAAATAAACAGCACAAAGGACGTGCTCCTGGCTACTCTTGGGCCATTGAGCCGCCGGGGCTCGTCGATATGGGTGAATCACCGCAGGTGATGATGGGGCAGAAACTGTTCCTCGCTGGTCTGGTTTTTCCAGGCCGCCTCTTGTTATCGCTCCCGGCGGCTAAGGTCGTCGTTATATGGTTTGTTTGGTACTTTTAGTTTTGCTGGGAAACATGGGATCATATCCTACTGAAACTAAGCAGGAAGTTCAGCGACCATCCTATTCCTGCCGGAATGCTTCACCCCGCTGCGAGTTAGACTCAGCTCTGCCTAGCCTCTGCGCCCAGGTCGTTCCCGAGAGGTCCGAAGTAAATCGTACCATCTCAATGTATGCGAGTGGGCCTACACAGCGTGAACACAATAATAGTGAGCTGCGCATAAAGAAATATTCGGAAAAGCGAGTGCGCTAACTTGAACGATTCACTTGGGGTGCTTTTCTTAAACTTTTTAATAGGCTGGGTACTTTGTTCGCGCCTAATTTCGCCAAAGCCTGCTCACCGTAATGTTTGTTGGACGAGTTTCTTTCTGTAACGGCCGTTTCTCGCCCAATGTTGCGGGCGTAATCTTCTTACAAACCACTAGACTATGTCACCGCAATACTGCTAACAATGCCATATTTGACGTTTTGTAGCCGTAAAACAACAAAAATAGCGCGACATCGTTTTGATGTAGGTCAGATTATGACCTAAATTATGAGAATTTATGAGAATTATGAGAATTAAATTATGAGAATTAAAAAAAAACTGAAAGACGGCCGCCCTCCTTTTTTACTGGCTTAAAAAATACGCCATAATGCGTTATCTAGCTGCAGTACAGAACCTATTCCCAATTAAACTGCCTTCACCACAAACTAAAGTTTTCAGAAAGATTGAAAAACCAAGGAAGAATAACAGTAAAAAAATTCAACTAGCTTGCGTGTATAGATTCGGAGAAAAACGGACTCACATTTAGGCAATTTTCAAAAATGTTTCCAATTTGGTAATTTTTTATTAAAACGAATTCACTCTGCAATCGAAAAGCGAATACGTTAAATCATTTGAGCATATGGAAAGTTTCTACATAACAAGAAATAAGGCGATAGGAGCAGTAGTTCTTGTTTTGCACTCGTAGGGGTTTTAAATTTTTCGGGAGCTGCTCACCGCGCCAGTGACCCGGGCTGGCTTTGGGAATTTTTTCAAGAGGGGTAAAATTTTTTGTTCCTCAAAAAACTTCACATATGTTTTCCCCGTGCACACGGAGGTATATATAAAAATTTTCGTCAAAATGAAAGATGTCCACTGGACACGCTAGTTCAATTTCTTATAAAAACCTCCTATGATTGCTTGTTTGCGCAGTTGCCAGATTTATGTTTCCCTTGCATGTCGTCAATATAATTATCAAAAAGGGATTACCCATCAGCTTTTGAAACGTGGGCGCTGCGGTTTTCAACTCAACAGGCGTAAACCTAATCTGAAATCACCGGGCGACCATCGAAATGCGGTTTTGTTGTTTGAATCTTCATGGCAGAGCATCTCCAAATACCCTTTTAAATCTAATTGCGGCTACAACCTTTCCCCACGAATTTTCCACAAGCCATATTCACTGCTATAATCTATTGTGCGTAAAACCAAAACGTTCTTAGCAAATTCTCAATTCAATCTTCAGCCAGCAATAGGCACGCTAGTTCTTTGTTGACGACTTACTAATTCCCTTCCTTCATACTTCTTGAGCACGTTGACATGAAATGTTGTTTTCAGTCGTTGTCAAATAATTCCGGGAAACCAATATTCAGTTTAAGCCGAACAACAAATGGTCCCTTTTCATATTATCAAGTACCAAAAGTAACTATTTTCTAACAAAAACAAATCACTAAAAATGCCGAAGAAACCTAAATGTAATTTCACTCATTTTTCCTGCAAAGTCCATAACAGTGAACCCGTAAGCAATCATTACTAATATTCTCATAAGACACTAAATACAGTCCATAAAATGTCCTACGCCAACGTGCTCATAACCACACTATATTTACTTCACCGAACCCTTAGCATTCGTGCTTACGTACAGGCTTCCAGCCACACTTTCGATAAACACTTGCACTCGGCCTCTGAGCCTACGAGCACACCGAAAGCTGTTGTTATCACCAGCTGAGAGTGACCCAGGTGGATTTGCTCGTCTCAGAAGATAACATTTTAGTTTCTGCTTCTGTTCTGCTGCTCGCTTCCTTTTTAATGGTTTCGAGTGTGCTCGTTGCTGCCACTGAAAGGAAGCCAGTCAATGGTCACAAAATCTTTCTAATTACATCATTCGATAGCTGAAACAACACCAAAACCAGGAAAGACCGCAGCATGTTTGGAGATAGTTTCCAAGTTATGGGCGTAGAGTTGCACTATTACGCTAAAGTGCTTAGCGACCCCTGTATTAGGTGCTGGATGCACTCGGTCACTACGTTGTGAAAGCGTTTCAGATTTATAAAAGTTGAGAAATGTGCTGTAGTGCCTTTTATTTATTGTTTTGGAGGTACCATATATCCCTTTACACATTTGCGAGTAATTCCGTCACGTAAACTTTATTTTGGGGTTACCATGACGCGAGTGATGGGTGGACAGAAGCTCACTTGAAAAATAAGCTCTTGCCGACGATGAATTCCTGCGTTTGGCCTGCGTCCACTGGTAAATCGTAGAATTTAACACACCAACTAGTATTTAAAGAGTTTACGATGGCGAGGGTAATGATGACGACGCTCTCGGCTACATGAGCGCTGCCAATCAGAGGACTGGCCAAATCAGGGTTTGTCAGTGTCCGGCTGGCTCACCGCTTCTTTCATTTGTCCCTGTGTGGCGAAAGCGATGAAAATCTGTTCGAGCGTATTCTCCCCCACGAATGCGTGCTCCAGCGTGAACTCGGTCTCGAGACTGGCAACCTTGGCGAAGATGGTGCTCCAGGCCATCTTCTCCTCAAGAAGGAAGACGCACACGTTCTGCGCAGAGCAAAAGAAAATATCGCCCCGTGCTGTCTTCGACGGTGGAGAATTTCCGAAGCACGGAACAAATCGTATGATTTCAAGAGTAAACTGCTCAAGGACGCAGACCGGCACATCGTAGACAAGTGTACGCACAGAAAAAAAAGCATTTGAGCTGCAGGAATGTTGCCTACGAAAACCGAAATATACGTGTTTTGTTATCACAGCAGTGCCTAATTGCTGCATGGTGTAACTTTTGCATTTTTTATCACGTGGCTGCCTGAAGCAAGTAAATAAGTCCCCCCGCCCCTTTTGCTAAGTCTCGTAAGCAGTAGCGCAGGTCGGTAGATTGCTTCTGCATGGAATGTCGCCACACTGCTCGTGTCGCATGAAGCACTCGGAAATGAAACTTTTTGTTGCCAACCGGTCCCCGCTAAAGCTTGCACAGAACGTATTTATCTCAAAATTATGAAGCATATGGAAGAGTCTGCAATACAAAACTGCTGAAATACCGTCGCATTTCTCAGGACAACGTGATATGCCCTACGCATGGCCATTTTAAATGACCAAACGGGTCGCTTTCGACTTATTTTTAGGTTGCGAAGTCTCTAGTATCTTCGGCGCACAAGTCTAAAGAATAACTTTGCAATGAAGTCAAGGGAAGGCAGATATAAAGGCAAGTAGATGGTTGTGCGCACTTTATTGGTTCGTCCGCATAAATGTTTTGTCTCACATATTTTCCAACCGCGCAACTTAGTTGGAGAAACTAAACCAAAACATCTAATAAGATGGAGTTACACACTAATTGTAAAACCACCCCTGCCGAAATAAAACAAATTTTTGCATAAGTATTATAAATAATATTCATGTGGTTGTAAAATCGCTGTTCGCTCTTGTTTTGAACATTATGCGGGAACACTAAATAGCCTAATATATGAGTCCAATAAAAATAAGGGAACTCAGACTTTTTTCGTAAGAAAACACTGCGAATGGAGGTTTTCTATTGACAAGAAAAAAATATGTCGACCTCATTACCCCGTGGGTTAACAGCTAATTCGACAGAGACTCAGCGCTGCTCGGATTTGTGCGAGTGTATGTTACATAGGGCTAACTCGCTGACACAAACCTGCAAGTACAATTCCGAGCACAGGGATAACTGTGAACCGCTCGCAATTTAACCGTAACCACGGAGAATGCAAACCTTCGTGTGTTTCTTATCTATACCTAAGCTACGACAATTTGACCTGTGGAGATGGGGTCGCCCTTCTTGTTGTACTAATTGTTCTACGGACGGAGCGTCCTTACCTCGTGCCGCTCAACGACCTTCATTCCCGGGAACAGCTCGAGCACAGCGTTCACAAACTTGACCGGGTCCTGACCGGCACCGTGTTGAAGCATGAACTCGAAGCGATACCCTCTGCCGAACTTCTCCTTCAAGTGCTGCAGGGAGCCGAGACACCTCATCTGGCCCGCCACCATGATGGTGAACCTGTCGCACGAGAACTCGCACTCCTCCATGCTGGAAACGCACGCCGCAACAGCGCACAAGGCGTGGGCGGTGGTATTACTGCTCTGTGTTATCCCACATTACACAATTGTTTTGCTAATAACAAAACGCAAGAAAGAGTCCATATCTGGAATACCTCGACGGTTAGTGTAGAGTGCACGGCACACGTGCAAAACACGTGCTTTTACACTTGCAATTGGCGAAAGTGACTCTCGCAACGCAAGGTGTTCTGCGTAAAGAGAAAAACGCCTGAAAGAAGCTCACTTATGCGAAGTCAGCACGATGGTGGTAGATGACCGCTCCTTTATGGCGTGGATGGACTTGAAAATCTTGGTACGGGCGACCACGTCGACGCCGGCGTACGGCTCATCCAGGAAGACAAGCGGCGGCATGCCAAGCAGAGCCGCGGCGATGGAGAGCTTCCGCTTGTTGCCGCCACTGCCGTAACAAACAAGCGGCAAGGCAGGAGAGGGTGAGTGTAAGCTTCAAGCAATACCAACTCAAAAAGGCAGTTATTTGGTTTGTTCTAATTCCATCGTGGCAGTTAATCTAGGAGGTTAGCAAAAATCCCGCAAATTATACATGTTTTAGTGACCTGTTCGCGTAACTAAGGAACATGAAAAACCAAAAGTCAGGTCGTTTCAAAAGTAAACCAAAAACTTTCAATACTCATGTGAACCATAGGTTACGTCGGTACAGCCTGCGCCATAATGAAAGGACGAAAGAACCGTGGATGTACCACGACTGTTTTTGCGTTGAGAAGAGGCTGAAAAATACGTGAACACAACAAGCGTTTTCGCGGCGGCAGTACAATACGAGGGATTTCATTTCCGGGGGTGGGGACATTCAAGGGGGAAAATAGAAGATTGAGAACGTACGCCGATGAACAAGTCAAAGCGACAAAACATCGCTATGGCATAAAAACTATACAAAACAAAAATACCAGCTAAACACAAGCATTGGTTGCTGCAGGTATTATTTACGTCATCTTCTGGTTGCTTTCTGCATTTGTTTGTTGTCTTGTATTTCAAAACGGCTGATCGCCGTAATAAAAGCACAAGTAGATATCGTGAACCGGCTGTGAAATATCCGACAAAAACTATCCTTGATGCTCCAACTTCATAATAGGCAAAGCTCAAGGCCTCGTTCTTGCCCCCTTACCATTAACTGGAAACTTTCAGGGGACCCGGCTCTCTGGTCACCCTCCAGTGTACGCCAACTGGTAAGGCCATCGTTTTGTTCATCGTTATACGCCTTATGAGTCAAAAAAATTAGTCGTCTCTGTCGACAGCCCTGAACACATGACACCAAGATACGCCGACGGCGCAGCAAGTTAAAGGAAATCAAGCACTCGATATCCGATGGAATTTCGTCCGGAGGTTCCTGTAAATAATGTAAATATCAACTTTAAAATGCAAAATTTACGCATCTTTATGGATAGCAGTTCAACTCACGCCTCCGAGGAGCGAAACCAACAGGCTTTTTTGACGCGACGGTGATTCAACGTTCCAACTGAATAAACGGGGGCTGAGTGGGCGAGCAGTTGGGCGATGGACAGCGCAGCCAATGAAAAGGAGGTGCGCAAGACACCACGTGCCGAAAACCCGCCACACTGAAAGCTTCTTCGGGGGCAGCAATGGCCTTAAGTGTCGTTCGCGTGCCCGCAAAAACACTTTGTTTTCTTTAAAGCGAAATGTTTTTATTGGGACAAATGGCGTCCTGTCAAAAAACTAATGGAGACACTGGAGAAACTAGAGACACTCTGGACACTCTCTGGAGACACTGCGCGTGCGTGCAATCGGGCTTCCGTTCTCTCACAACGACTACTCGAAGATCGCAAAAAGGAACGATGCTGGATAGGACAACACACTCATCGATCGTGACGAGTACAGTAGTATGGCATTATCTCATAAACTACGTATTGGTATAATTTAGATCATTCGTAGATGAGTTCATTTAGAGCGCGAAATGTTGTTCTTCGTTTGCGATTTGGTCTTTGAACATTTCACGATCGATTGGATGCACTCTCAGCGAACGTTGTACGCACTTTCAACGAAGCTTTTGACGTAGTTTTGATGTGACAAAGCATTCGCGCTCTTCTCAACCTTTTTTAGGAGGGCTTGGTAAATTTTATCATGCCTGTCGAAGTAGTTGGCGTCGTGTTTCCTGGTAGGAAAAGCTATTGTGCCGGATCCACCGCCAATTTCTCTAGCAGCCAAGCAATGCGGTCTTGGAAAATGCAACCAGAATAGAAAAACATAAAGAAAGGAAAGAGGAGGAAGAGACTTGAACACCATCCTGCGGTAAAAAAGTCTTCGGTAGGCATCATCAAGAAGCCCAAATACTTTGGTTTTCGCAGCCCGTACGCAGACTTAGGTACCCCGGTTCTTACTAAAGCATGACGTTGAATTGTAACCTGAACATTGGCCTCTCCAGTAGCATACAGTGGTTGAACAACTTCGGAATTTGAACATATTCTCTTTGCAAATAATGATGGGTTTCAATCAGTTTTTCAGTTTTCTGCTGAATTCTACTGAATCCTACGACACCTAAGGTCTATATTGCTCTTTTTCGGACCCCATTGTTATGATAAAGACGTGCAGCCATTGGAAGGTTATTTTTGAAACAGTCGACCAACTCAAACAAACCAAATTTTTACACTAGCCAAATGTTATTCTTATTAAGCACTTTGGGAGGAGGTTCAGAACGCTCGGCGACGTCTTCCTCCAAATGTGCTTTGCGCAGAGCTCCATCCTAGTTGATCATAGAAAAAATAATCCAGATGTTTCTTTTGTTCCTTGTTTCTTGACACACCGTTGTTTTTATAATATTAGGTTGTTGTTTTTTCAAACACTGACATTAGCTATAGGCTGTGGGCTCAAAATGAAGCTAACTTTGTCGTGTGAATTTTTTTTGTTGTTGTTACAAGACGCCAAACTATAGTCCGAGATGGTAAAATCCACTTTTCCCTACCCTCCTACGTGTACTTGAGGCTGCACTTTTACAACGCCTAAAAGGTTTTGCTTTGTGGACGAATTTCGTTGTTTAAAAAAAGAACTGGCGAAAATTGCACTATGTCGGGGAATGCTTAAGCTGTAGCAAAGCTGCATGATTTCTTTCTAAGTGGGCAGTGAAAACACAGCGCCATGCATTTGTACAAGTTTTAAAGTGCTTATTTGCATGTCCCGTCATCGCTTTGCCCTGTGCTAGTTGTAGTCACCATCATACGCATCGATTTCTTCCTGTTCCTCATGCCAAGCATTATATGCGTGTTAGCGCTTGACGACAGCTGGTGCGCAACTCCGGCGTGTGTGTGCACGACGCATGCGCGGCCTTGCTAGAGTGGTCTCGAGGTTCTGTGAAGCAGGTGTTGCTGTGGCGTCGTTGGTTGCTAGGCAACGCGAGGTTTTCCTTTTTTTTTTGCTGAAGCCACTCTGCGAGCTTGGGACGTTTGGCCGCCGCCGCGATGCAGGCGCTCATGACCAATCGGCATTCTCTTGGTATTGTTAACGCATTACGCGCCACGCAATACGGCAAGCTATAACAGCTGTTCTGTTAAAACTATAGATACCTTGTTAAGAGTGCACGAGCGCACAAGAACGTTTTCATCTGAAATTTCCGGGACGGGAGTGCTGTCTTACTCGTTCGACATGAAAGCCAGCGCGACTTTGTCTGCGAGCGACCTATGTACTTACGCCATTAGCGCAATAACAAAACATCGGGGAGGAGGGGCGATACACCCTCTTAAGGCAATCTCTTGTCCCTTTCAAAGCAGTAAAGCTAAAGGCATTGAACAGCTGCAGCTACATGTACACCAGAAATAGGATTGCTTGCTACCTTTGTTAACGTTGCATAAAACAAGTTGTTTCGTACGAGCCAAACTCAGAATTCCGTCTTCGGATGGTAAGCGGCGTCTGTTGGACTAAATCCGCCGCGTCAGTGCCTGTCCGAAAGTGCCTGTCCGCGCAAAGTGCCCACAGGCGGCAGCCAATTTAGGTTGCAATTGTCGACATTATTAACGGAAACGGTTCTCCCATAGGAGACATGTGCCTCGGAAACTTGCTGGGACAACAAAGCGCCACGTTACCACAGTTCGTCACTGAGCTATACAGTAGTTTTGGTCAGCTTTTTTATATCAGAGCGTTGAAAATAAAATAGTTAAGCCCTTGTTGTAACAAAGTCTTCGTGCACGGAAATTGTTTCCGTTATAACAACTACTTCGGCGAGAGCGACATTTACTTGTGCTCCTGTCACCGCAGTTGCTACCACGAAGTACGTATAAAGAGTAGATCCATACAGAGCGATTGCGCTAAAACATGAGTTTATAGAACCTACACTTTGCACTACGCTTGTTTTTTTTTCTTCTGTGATTTCAAGTGAGACTCAAATATATCTTTTTTCAAAGCACAACGTGTCCGCGAAAAATAATAAAATTGATAGTTTCAGCGCGAAAACTGTATCTCTTAAGATGCATACCTGTACAGGCCGCACTGTTTCTTCGCGTGAGGCTTCAGGTCGACGATCGCAATGAGGCTTTCGACGAGCGTCTTCAGGTCAGCGTCGCTGATGCCTCGCAGTCTGCCCATCAGGTAGAGAAACTCGTACGTGTTCATGCAGGCCAGCAGACCGCCCTGCTGGAAGCAGTAGCCCACTTCGGACTGCCACTGTGTAGATGCAAATGAGTTCGTTGTAAACGCTACCACCCCCGTTTACCTCAATATTGCTCTGGTAAACGAGACAGGAATAATAACGATGAATTCCTATAAAAGACGATAAACTTTCTTAGCCTACTTGAACCCAGAAATTTAGGCCTGTCTGTCTGTCTGTCTGTCTGTCTGTCTGTCTGTCTGTGACTCGATACAGCCACCCGGCCAAGGTGAAACGAAGTCTGCGGAATAGTCTTATATACTCAGCCGAACCTAAACGTTGAAGTCCGCTGTCAATGTTCATACTTGCTAACATTGTTGAACAAAGACAAGACATTACGGAAAAATAAGGTAGCAAACCAATACATAAATGACATTGGCAGTGTTCCTTCATTAAAAATGTATGCATGCTTAGATTTTGCGACAGCAACTGAAATACTACATCAACTGCATAAAAGCGTCACCTCCTCCTGCTGCCCGCGCTACGTGGCACCATTTAAAAAAACTAGTGCCCTTCCACTCTGTGAAGAAGGATGACCTGCAAAGCTGAACGCAGTCCACGGAGTGCACGAAACAAAACAGGTTTATCGTAATTTGCGATGGAGCATATTTCCTAGCCAATTAGCTCAATGAACCTCTTACGGATCCAAGCTTTGTTCTTGCAGATAAACATGGAAATGCCGATGTCCCTCCAGCGTCGTAAGCATCTTACTGTTTGTGTGAGGTCCGTTTCAGACTGTTGCCGCAACTGTCATAATAACTTTAAAGAATGACGTCACTTCACGTCTCAGCCAACCGAACTGCGTGACATGGCATTTTTTTACGTTCATAGATCACGATACGCTTTCGCGTCGGTAATCTGAACATAACCTAGCACACAAACCCAATGCGCTCTACCACTAACGACTCACGACAGCTCCCAATGGACCGTTGAGCGTCCGCGTTTAAATCTCGCACAAGCACAACGGACATGCCATCCATCAGTACGGGCATCTATAGCTGGTCGTACACGCCTCCGTTTCTCCCTCCCACTATTCTCCTGTAAAATCCTGCCGACGTATAAACTGGCAACCGGTCATGAGATCGTGCTTATAAGTGACAGACGCCGTCGGAAATATCCCCTGAAAGCCCTCTGAAGAGGTGATATTGGCTCACGCCTGCGTTCAAAGCTAGCAATTTGCTGTTCTTCCGGGAATGATTCAGCGCTACTCCACGAGCTGAACTTGAGGCGGTAAAGGCGGTGCCAGCAGCTTTCCGTTGTTTTTGCACACATTCGCGCTTGAGTTCGGGCCACCGCTTCTATTCGTGCTCTTCTTCCTCCAAACGAACGGGAAGCATCCATCCCATAAAGATTTAAAACCTGGAAGCCCTTGAGCTCTATTCCCCCGTACAAACATGTGGCTGTCCGTTTTCCTTTCCCCTCGCATGCATCTTACTGTGTGTGCAAGACTTCTCTCTAACACATCAACCCACACCCGAGCCACTGGACTGAGGAGGGCAGCCGACTAACCGCCTTGAGCCATGTAATATTGACATCTAAATACCGGCAGTACCGGACTTTCATCGTTAGCGGCATGAAGCCTAGCTGTGCGTGCACGTACCGTTTTATTAAACGGTATTAAACCTGTTCTCTTTATTTACCGTGGTCAAAAAACTTTTGTGCATATATATATATATATATATATATATATATATATATATATAGAAAATAAGGGTTGGCAGACAAGACAACCTCGGAAAGCAAAGGGGAGGTTGTAGTGGGTCATAGAAACAGACGAAGAATTTTTTGAGTCAGAAAGAAAGTGGTGAAAAAATGCCCGCCGAGTGGGATCAGAACTCACGACCTCCAGAATACCAGCCCCGCCGGTAGCGTATTGGTTATTGCACCAGACCCGTATTCTAGAGGTCGTGGGTTCGGATCCCACCCGGCTGGCATTTTTTCACCACTTTCTTTCTGACTCAAAAAATTCTTCATCTGTTTCTATGACCCACTAGAACCTCTCCTTTGCTTTCCGAGGTTTTCTTGACTGTCAACCCTTATTTTCTGTCTTATTTTCACCGAGCCTCTCATTTCCAATTTCTGATTCGCTACATGCTTAGCGAGGGCCTCTGTTCTGGCAGTCTTGGTGCCAAGGGTAGCTTAAGAGGGTTCAACGCTGGTCGACCACTCTCGACATGTCGTAGACACTCTAGTCACGGCTCGGGAGTTAAAAAGAAGGTCCCCTTCACCCCGAGTAGTCCGAGTGGCGCTGGCTACCACCCCCAAGTGCAGGAAACAAAAAATACCTTAACATAAATACCAGAGAAAGTGGTGGGGAAACAGCCGCGCCGGTAGCGTAGTGGTTATCGCACCAGACCGGTATTCTGGAGGTCGTGGGTTCGGATCCCACCCGGCGGGCATTTTTTCACCACTTTCTTTCTGACTCAAAAAATTCCTCTGTTTCTATGACCCACTACAACCTCCCCTTTGCTTTCCGTGGTTTTCGGGACTGCGAACCCTTATTTTCTTGCTTATTTTCCCCGAGCACCTCATTTCCAATTTCTGATTCGCGCTGTATATATATATATATATATATATATATATATGCTTTCCGAGGTTTTCTCGGCTGCCAACCCTTATTTTCTGTGTTATATATATATATATATATATAGTCGTGAAGTGGAGTCCTTAGTTGCTGCAGGAATACGCACAAAGTAGAAGTACGCTCTTCGGAGCCTTTATTTCCAACGTTTTGACCTGAGACAGGTCTTCCTCAGGAATGAAAGCTTTGGGTAAAATCGTACGGACTCAGAGTGGGGGCGGCGCCCTCAAACACATGCCACATGGGAAACAAACACACAAACGACCACACACAGCATACAGAGCTTATTCTGCCAAAGGCAGGCGAAAAAGAGCCTTCAAAAAAAAAAAGGAAGGCGAAAGGAAGAGGGAGGAACAAGGTGGCAAGGAGGAGGCAAGAAAGAGGCAAGGAGGAACACACTGCATGAACGCGGGTGGTGGGGATAACAGAAAATGCGACGAGTTCACGGGTGGCGAAAGGCCCAAAAACATCCGGTGTCTCCGGGAGGGAAAAACTACAAAGCACACGCCGCCACGAGCAGTGAGTTTACATGCGCGTCACCGGTAACAAGGATTAACTACTGACCGTCTTCAGCGGCATGGTCAAGAATGCAAGCGGGGCCAATTACTGCATCTGAAGCGCAGGCAGCCTCCACGACTTTGGGGGGTCCCACAAAAGCCAATGGGGGAGCCCATTTGAGGCGTCCCCTTCTCCGCCTAAGCCTCCATTTGTACACGGCGTCGCGTCGTGTCGCGCCAGGTCAATGTACGGCCTGTTAACTGTTAGTACTCGGCTGTCGCCGGCACGCGTGGAGCCCTGGGCCCAATCCACGAAAATATGTCGGAGCGCGGCAATTAAAAAAAACAAACATGAAAACAAGAAGAGAGAGGCGACCGTCGGTATGTGCCGTGCCTCTGGGGCAAGCAAAGAAAAAGAAAAAAAAAAAGAAAAAGAAAAAGAGGGAAACAATGAAAAAGAGAAACAAAGCAAAACATGAGTGGAAAGACAGGAAGGACGCGTGCACTCCGTGAACACCAGCATTGGGGATCACAATGTGATTACAAAACACCCGAGGCATAAGCCACAACAGGCACCAAAATAAAATACTTCTTACACGCTCGGTTGGAACTAAAAGCTTCAACATTCCGTTTCACATTTCTCAAGGATAAAATGGGTATGACATATGGTGACATAAACAGGCAATGGGTACCATCTGGTTATTAATGAGGCATGTTATGCTTGCCGAGCGTTGAGACAAGGAAATGAGAAGAAAAAATATAAAAAAATAAAAATAAAAAAATAATAAAAATAGCGGGGACGGGAAAGGAAGTGTTGGTAGGGGGTCGGGAGCGGACGAGATAATTATAGTGACTGCGGAACATAATGGTAGGTTGTTGGTGTTACAATGTACAACCTCACACCTGGAGCAACAGGCTGCCTCTAAACCTGAGACCGTGCAATGCCCTGCGCGGGAAGGGCCGATAGCAAAAGGACAACAAAACTACAAGGTCTCTTATGTCCCGGGGTCACTATGCTTCAATGGTCATGCAGCGCACGAATTACAGTCACAGTCCCAGGACTCTCATTAAGACCCCCCTTCAGGGTATTAAATTTGTAGATTAAGTAAGACTCACATTGGTCTCGCTCCCTACAGCTAGAAAAACTGTTCTGTAGAAGCGTGACTTTAATGCCATCGAAAGAGTGATTTTTCATCGCTAGGTGTCTGGACAAGGGAAGGTTTGGGAGTGCCTTGGTGTGATAGCGGTGATTGTTAAACCGCATTCGAAAAGGTCCATCCGTCTGTCCTATGTACTGCATATTACATCCGCCACACTCCAATAGGTAAACCAAATTTGACGAGTCACAATCGAATGACCCACGTATAGAATATCGGAAGTCCGAATGTGTGCTAATTGCCACCCTCGCGGTCTGCACGTGTTTACACACTAAACATCTGTTTTTGCCACATGGTCGGCAGCCTAATTGCTGGGCGTCCCTGTCTTTGGCGTGGACAAGATAGTCCCCTATGCTTTTTGCGCGCCTGTATATTACACGCGGAGGATCACTGAAAATTTTGGAAAGTCGTTCGCTCTGCTGAAGAAGGTTGAAGTGCTTTTTTAAAATTTTATTCACGTTCGGTGGGCTACTAGTAAAAGTTAAGACCAAATTAGCGCGGGAATTATTCCCATCATTCACGTGCGACCCCTGTAGCAGTGTGTTACAATTTAAACTTGCCGGCCTACAAATGGCATCGTCAACAAGGGCCGGCGGGTAACGCTGTTTGACGAGGACGCCCCGCATTCGGCTGGCGTTCGAACGAAAGTCTTCATCCCTGGAGCAAATTCTTCTAAATCTATGTGCCTGGGAATAAGGGATAGCCATTCTGCAATGGCGTGGGTGGCAGCTGTTGAAGTGCAGGTACTGTTGGCGGTCTGTAGGTTTCCTGTACACACTCGTCTCCAGTGACCCCGCCCGCACATGAACCTGAACGTCTAAGAAACTAATTTCGGTGCGAGAGTACTCGTATGTGAATGAGATATTAGGATGAACTGTGTTCAATTCTTCTATAAAGGCAGTAAGTCATTGCTCAGTGTCTGTCCAGATCATGAGAAAGTCGTCAAGGAATCGCTTGTACAGTGCAGGTGAACTGTCTGAAGTAGAGAGGAATTTGGTTTCAATATTGTGCATGAATATGGTGGCATAATTAGGGGCCATTTTTGTTCCCATCGCAGTACCACTTGTTTGGAGAAAGTATTTGTTTTCAAATTCAAAACTGTTGAGTTCTAATACGAGACGCGTTAATACCTCACCAACCCTCGGTCTGGGAGAGTCTTCATCGCGGTGTTCGTTGTACGACTGAATGAGGGCATTGATGCCATCGCTGTGCGGAATGTTGGTATAAAGGGAGGTCACGTCAAATGTTACGAGAAATGCACCGTCCGGCAGAAGCATTCCCTCGATTTCTTGGAGAAAATGGTTTGTGTCCCGTAAGTATGATGGAAATTGAGGGGGTATATCGCGAATGAGGTAATCTATAAAACCTGAAATTGGCTCTGTGATGGTGCCTATTCCCGATATAATTGGGCGGCCGGGATTTCCAATTTTGTGTAATTTTGGAAGCATGTAAAAGCGGCCAACCACTGGGTGGGCCGATGTTAGTGCCCTGGCAAGTTTTCTATCAATTTCTCGGGCCCCCACAAGTTGCTCCAGCACGTTATTTACAATTTTTTGGTGTTCTTTAGTAGGGTCTGATAGAAGGGGCTTATAGAATTTCCGGTCGCCTAATTGCCGATCCCCTTCTTTGTCGTAATCATTCCGGTCGAGAATAACAATCCCCCCTCCCTTGTCAGCTGGTTTGATTACAATGTCCTGTCGGTTACTCAATGCATTGAGAGCATCCTGTTCGTTTTTTGTGATGTTGTGATCACGGGTTCGGCGTGATTGGTATGCTTGGAAAACGTCTCTCTGGACGGCACGAATATACAAGTCGACATTTTCCTCCCTTTGTGCACTGGGGGTACAGTGGTGCTTGGCGACGAAAGAAGGTTTGGCGTTCTCCCCATCACTTCTATCGAAGAAGTACTCTCGTAAACGCAGAGTACGGGAAAAAGTATCTAAATCTTTCAGGAGTGTTAATTCTGAGTACTTCCCGTTGCTCGGGAAAAATGTGAGACCCCGGGACAGAACAGATATCTCAGTGGCGCTTAATTTAATCTTCGATAAATTAACGATTTGCCCGCCCCCGTCGCCGCATTCAACCCCTAGCGGCGGTTCCCCCGGCATGCTGTCAACACCCTCCTCGCGGTCAACCGCATCCACCAGAGGCAGACACGGTTGTTGTCTGACGCCCCTCGCATACGACCCGCCATGCCCCGGGACGTTATCCCTTTCGAGTTTTTTTAACTTTGTTTTTGAAACCTCGAGGGTTTTTTTGGCCTCAAATAAATTCAGCTCCTCGAGTTCCGGCGCTGAAAGTAAGGCACTTTCCCGGACTCGACGTTCCTCTCCCAGAAGTGACGTTAACATTTCTTCACAGTGCTCTGTTGTGACGTGGAGTAATTCTAGAGAAGCAGTATTTAGTATTCGATTCCATTTTTCTACATTCTCATTAGATAGGTTCTTCATTGAAGGAGGCAGTGAAATACGGAGCCCTTTGCGTACAATACCTTCTAGCTTATATGTTTGAAGGGTACGAACATGAAGGTCATGGCGTACGCGCTTGTCTACAATTGTCCTGACTTTTAAGAATTCTTTGGATTTTAAGGTTACGGCACCTGAGGAAGAGGAAGTCGGCTTGGGCTCGGGGCCAACACGTCAATCACTCTGCACTCGGCGGGCCGATCCAGGGCATTTCCTAAGGTTGTACCTTGGAGCCGGAGTATTGACAGCGTCCTCACTGTCCCCCGTGGAAAGTGTGTGCAGCGCTGCGCGATCTTGCGGGGCTAACCTTGACAGGGGTTGCTGCGGTGTTGTCTGGGGTGTGCTCGTTGTGGGTAACTTGGGAGACGTGCGTCCATTTCCCCGTCGGAGCTCTGCGGTGGGGCCAGGGCTGGAACACCTTCGTCGTCGGAGACGTAGGAAGGGTGACTCGGGTCCTGGTGTCGGGTCCACTTGATGGGCTTCAGGGCTGGCACTCTGCTTTCGTGGTCGGCGTGGGGGAAGTACCTCCGGTTGTGGAGCTGGACCCTCAGGAATGGCAGTTGCACCTCCGGCGGGTGTTGCCTCAAGGGAGTTGGGAGGGTGAGGACCGGTAGCTAGATTCGGGGAAGTCACATTGGTCAGTGGGGGCCAGTCCAAGTCCAAATGCCGACTTGGTTCAGTTTGCACTGTGGCCTGTGCGAACGTAGGCTCCTGTTGCGTTTCACGAGCTGGTGATGGTGACGCATAATCCTGCCAGTCTGCAAAACTAGGCCGTCGGAGTTCTAGGAGGAAGGTGTACAAGTTCCACGCCATAACCGACACACCACCAAAGCTTGGGTGTAGACCGTCGGCTGCCAGAACCATTTTTTGGGGGAAGTGATGCAGGCAGTGGTGCAAGAAAAAGACATTTTCACGGTTTTCGCACAACTCGACCAAGAGGCAGTTGAAGGCGTCGGCTTTTCTGTTCAATCTAGCTGCAGCGCGCCAATCATGGGGGTTCCGTCGACGGTTTGGCGACCGTGGGAGCACCAGAGTTACAAATTTTGCCTGGATATCAGGTCTTTCCTTTGCAATGTGGTCGAGAAGATTCGAGTATCTCTCCTTTGCGACTTGGCCGAGTAGGCGGAGAAGGGGACGCCTCAAATGGGCTCCCCCATTGGCTTTTGTGGGACCCCCTAAAGTCGTGGAGGCTGCCTGCGCTTCAGATGCAGTAATTGGCCCCGCTTGCATTTTTTACCATGCCGCTGAAGACGGTCAGTAGTTAATCCTTGTTACCGGTGACGCGCATGTAAACTCACTGCTCGTGGCGGCGTGTGCTTTGTAGTTTTTCCCTCCCGGAGACACCGGATGTTTTTGGGTCTTTCGCCAGCCGTGAACTCGTCGCATTTTCTGTTATCCCCACCACCCGCGTTCATGCAGTGTGTTCCTCCTTGCCTCTTTCTTGCCTCCTCCTTGCCACCTTGTTCCTCCCTCTTCCTTTCGCCTTCTTTTTTTTTTGAAGGCTCTTTTTCGCCTGCCTTTGGCAGAATAAGCTCTGTATGCTGTGTGTGGTCGTTTGTGTGTTTGTTTCCCATGTGGCATGTGTTTGAGGGCGCCGCCCCCACTCTGAGTCCGTACGATTTTACCCAAAGCTTTCATTCCTGAGGAAGACCTGTCTCAGGTCAAAACGTTGGAAATAAAGGCTCCGAAGAGCGTACTTCTATTTTGTGTATATATATATATATATATATATATATATATATATATATATATATATATATATATATATATATATATATATATATATATATATATATATATATATATATATATATATATACATAGCGAGAGAGAGAGAGAGAGACCATGAGGTTCAATGGACCAGTATACAAATAGTGAAAGAAGTCGTCGACAGACACGTTTCACGTTTTTTGTTGCCAACAGCTGGACCTTCTTTACTGTCGTTGTCTAAGTCGCGCTCTATAGTTTTTCTTTTCAGTCATAATGCACCAACGTGCCCAACAGATGTGTTTAATGTATTGTTTTGCACACTCCCAAAAAATAAACGTCACCAAGTGCCGGCTGAGCTTGAAAGTCCTATTGACGCTAAGGGGTATGTTCAGTTTTATGGGGTGGACCTGGAGTAATACGCCCTCCATGAAATGCAAACATGCAGAATGCAAAATAAACTGCAAAACGCAAGCCCCGGGACTTGCCTTTCGCGGTGATCTGGTCACCCTCAGATCCCCGGCGTACGCCTCGCCATCCGAGAGGCAGGAGAAACCTGCGAGCATCTCAAATGTACTCGTCTTTCCCGCCCCGTTGACGCCCAGGAGTCCGAAGCACTCGGAAGGCCGCAGCGCCACGTTGAACCCACGCACGGCGTGGACGTCGCCGTAGTACTTGTGCACGTTCCACGCCACAAGCGTGTGTGCGGAGAAGTCGCCTCGCCCGCGGAGCTCTTCTACGACGCGCTTCTGCTCAGCAACGTCCGAATCCAGCACCTGGTCAGCGGGCTTACATCTCCTCCAGGACCGCAGCCGCGAGCGGCGAGCCGAGTGTCGCATTGCGAGGATGACGTACAAGATCAACGCCTCGGCTAAGAACGTAGACATGTCGCTGAGGGAGCCGTAGTAGCTGAAGTCGAACTGCGTCCTCGTCATCTGAGTGCACTCCGTTGAAGTCACTGTAAGTCAATCAGGGTGAAAGATCAGCTGTTCATTGAAGGAGTTTCTGGTCGTTGTAAACAAAACCGTTCATTTAGTTTCAGGAAAACAAAGATCTAAAATTACAGCGCATGCCTACAAATACATAAGAGAGGGGGAGAAACTAAAATTTATTCGCGATCAGGCAGTGAGGTTCCAGAGCGCTAGGGCCGGCTCTGTCCTGAAGTTCAGAGCTCCAGCGCCTTGTTATTGAGGTTTGCAAGAAGGATCTGGTCAGGAAAGAGTTAGCCTGAGTCAGCCACGTTGGACTGAGAAGGATGAGCTGCGTTGTTTTTGGGTAGAGTGCAGACATTTCTGGAATATTCATGGGGGCATTCTCGAAGTGCAGTAATAAAAAAGTGGTATGAAAAGACGCAAAATATGAACCACGGCACGTCAAAGTGAAAAATACTGTTCATGCGAGTCTAATAATGGAGCGCGGTTGCTACATTTGGAAAGGCACTTTTCCCTAGTCTTTTTGTAACTAAGCTCCAAATCATTTTGACTTTCACGGAAATAAATGTGGCTATTTGTGTTCTGGTTTTCATTTCCGTGTTCGCGTTCCATTTGACCGTGACTGCACGTGGCTTGCGTTGGGTTAGCTCCGCAGTAGTTGCAAGGTGGCTGTTCGATCCCTTGAACTTTACAAGAATGTGAAGGCGAAATCCTATTTGGACCATTGTTGTTATGCTGTTAACCTTTGCGGCCAACCTCCTGGGCAGCACCTTATAGGAAAACGCATTCCGCTCTCTCGCCATAACAGGAGCCCTCCGTTCACACCGTGAGTGCCTTCAGCTCTCAATGCGTCTCGTATTGTACGCGCAGCTGTAGCCTACCATCCTCCAGAGTGGCTGTTTCTCTTTCACAGCGGGCACTCTACCCCCGAGTTAGAAATGACGTCTTATGAGCCAACCGTGGTAGGTGGTACGCCGGAGACCGAAACCTGGTCGACGAATCCTTTTCAGTTCACTATTTCCTTTGTTCAACTGCGGAATTACCATAACCCTGTCTTTTACGAATCCGTTTTTTTTTGCACACCATTTCAAGTACGAAAGCTGGCATTGACGCTCACGTAGATTGCACTACAATTAGAATAACGGCCACATAGCTGCATTTTCCGTCAAGTGTTCTGCCCAATCTCGTCTGCCATTTTCGAACAAAGGTCAGTACACTTCCTCAATTAGTGTATACGGTAAGGACATCTTGCCCAGTATCGGTGCAGCAATCTCAGCACTGAAGAAAAAAACAACGTCCCGTGAAAAGAGGTAGTAGAGGGATAACGTCTTTACATGAATACCAAACGTTTTCCGAGCATGCGCAGGGCTGGGAAGGTGGTTGCTTTGGCAGCACTTACAGCGAAAGCTCTCCGTCACGACGGCGCTTTTAATGCGGTCTCTGGCAGCATGGCATTTTGCTTCTCTCTCGAAGGGGATGGGGATACATAACACTCTATTCCTCTCTTCGGGTAACGTCCTGGTTGCCAGTGTTTCTTTGGCCCATTTTCCGTCATAATAGATATGTTGCCACTTTGGTAGCCAAAACGGCATTTTAGGAAGTGCATGTTCCAAACATACAAAAGCACTTCCATCTGCTTTAGATGATACGAAAAGACATTTAGGTCACCCAAGTTTTTCAAACACGCATAAAGCAATTTTTCTCCGTTTAATTAGGATTTCAATACAGCAGAGATGTTCCTGATGCCGTATTTTGACGAAACAAAGAATGAACTGGCGTGCAAGAAAAGGACTATTCGCCAAACAGACCCATAAAAATTGACGGATCACAGCCAGAGGTGTGAATCAATGTAACGCGAAGCTTTTTTGAGGTATACGCGTGTTTGAATGGACTGGAAAGTGACACATTTTAGTGTTATTGGGATTGAAACAAAACGGAGGAAGGTCACACTAACACCCAAGACTTGAAGGTAGCGAAGCTGTACGGAACCTTCACGACCATCAGGAGGTTGAAGTCCACAATCGCAGCCGAGTTGCTTCGCTGCCCAAACGACCTTCACTTCATCATTGTGGGTATAAGTGTGAGCTTCCTATTTTGGGGGGAGGGGGGGGGGCGATAATCATTGGACATCGCCTTGGGGGGGGGGGTGGCGTACGCTGCGATTTGTCTTTCTCGTCCCGGGCAAGTGTTGTCACGATTACTGCGAACACTGCCGTTTTTTTTAACCAATCCTGGCTGTTCTCCATAAGTGGGTATGCTTGGCTTGGCGAACGTGCGCAGGGGCCGCTGGGCGGTCGTTGCGAGGAACGCACACACGAGCGCGAGGCATTTTCTTTGTTTTGTTAACTACCTGGTGGTCGCCGCGAGGCTGCGATCAAGCGCGTGCGCTCGGCAATATCTTATTTTTAACAGCGGACAGGAGAAATTACGATTTGCTAAACATCTTCGCTGTTAATAGTTGCTCATTATTCAGAACTCTAAGCTATGGCTAGTTCTCAGAATAATACAAGACGTAAGCATAAAAGTTCAAAGCTTCAATCTCTCTGGCGAAGACGCCACCAGCTACAAGCCAGGAGAACGGACACGCGCAGGAACTAGGGTTTTCCCAGGCCCTTTCCCCATTCTTAAGAGTCGCTGTCCAAGCGGATCTTTCGGTCACGGTCGAAGAAGGTGACCGTTGTCTCCCCTAATTTCCCCACGCGAGTCGCTTACCCGGCTCATAGAGTTTCATAATAATATATACTAGAGGAATATCAGGCGCTCAAATCACGAGCTGTTGTGGGCGCCACCATTGCAGCTAGCGACTTTCCCAGCCTACTTGGCTTGGCTAGCAACAGGGCTTCTTTTTTGTCGTGAAGCCAAAACTAACAAAAAGGGTATCATCTTTTTCTTGTTCATCTTGCTTCGAGCTTCTAAATAATCCCTGAACACAAAATCTTTTTGGTGCTTCAAGTTTATAATACAATTTTCATAAATCTTTTTCAGCAATATTGTTGTTCTTTTGCAGCCAGAAGCAACTTTATGAGCCATGCCATGGACAAGTGGAGCGTGTCTGCCAGGTACATCAGGGAAGGTTCGCTGAAGAGTGGCTCGTCTAGACAGTGGTTCCAGATTTCCATCTAGTATAAATTAGTATGAAACTGGATGACCGGGCCCCACGGGTGCGATAAGGGGTGGTTAGCCGGTGTTGCCGGGTGTACGATAAAAACCAGTGCTGCGCGTTGCCAGAAAGCCGCAGCAGGTCCCTCCAAACCAGGCTGAGGAGCCACCACAAGCTTCGCTTTATAACACATCTTCCGAAAATCCCTGCGTCTCAGAAGCTTGCCCAAATATGCATTGCGTATAAAACTTCGGCCAAGCTAAACGAACTGTCTTTTACACAATCAGAAACCAATGCATCATCGCATGCAACAAAATTAAGCAGTGCAACACAGATGATCGTTTGATGTCTACATCGTCACGCTTTTGTGGAGTTGTACATGGCCTTGGGATGAGCTTCCAAGCGTGACGTCACAGCATTTTTCTTGTAATCACGGCATACACGGTGGAACCGTTATTTAGTGGCGTCTAATCAGGTTGATCCAGACGGGCAAAAACTCACCTATCTTTTTAGTGAAGTCATCCTCGCTGACGTTGCGCCAGGCCTCCGTGGTGGCACCGACCTCTTTGGCAGCGTCGTGCAGGGCACAGCGGGCCGCGCGGTTGCCCGTCTGCACCGCCTGTACTATGCTTGCGATGAGGCCGAACGGCGGGAACAGCACGAAGCCGTAGCGCACTTCACTCGCCACGAACCTATGAGCCATTAAGTAGGCTAGCAGTGAAACGAAGGCTGCGGCGCAAACGCAGAAGGCGCAGTCTCTATGTTAGCGCCAGACTTCAACGGGTCGTGAAGACAAAATAACAAATTGTTCGGTTTGAAAGAACCCGCCTTCACTAACTCATCCAGCTCCAATTTACCCACAAACGACGCCTTTAACAGAAAAAAACAAGGCAAGAAATGTTGAAAAACCACCTTTCGCACTGCAGTGACATAATATGGGGACGAGTGACGCACATTGGGCCGGAACTAAAATGTACCATGATGTTATTGGTGATTGCTAGTCATCGGGACTCGTGTTTCACAACTGGAAAAGGCGCTTGAGACGGAAGTACACGGACACGAACATTTAGTGATCAGAATCGATGATTTACTGATCAGAATCGGACAGGAACATTCACATAATCAGAATATCGGGACAAGGTGAACTAGAATGTGGTGAACAAATTCATCCTAAACACTCCAGGTGTTTCGCTGGGGAGAGGGGGTGGGCGGGGGATAATCTAACACGTCCAGGTTTTGTCCTCACTAGACACGTGTAGGTAACAGATGAAATATGTCACATGGCGCAGTCTATTTTGAGGCGTTGAAAACAAAGGTCGCCAGGCGCCCATGATTCTGTGACGTGATAAGAAAATCGCCGGAAAGTCACTCTGGAGTCACCACTGCTTAGCATGCTTTCTTTATTACTTCGAATATTTGCGAGAAGTAAGCGATGAAATCTGTTTCATCGGGACAAAGAAGATTTTAAATAAATAAAACTTTATAGTTATCTTAATTGTGCCGTTAAAAGAGAGAAGGACACATGGGAGACGGCCGCGCCGCAGATTCAGATAGCTTTGTTCAGACATAACAAAAATATCAGTTTAAAGCGAAACTTTCCTTTCTCCCGCAGTTCCTCACCAAAGATTGAGGCGTGTGCAGATGACTTCGCAGTTGGTCAGTAACTTTGTTCTGCATCTCATGACCAAACGTGATGTTTTTTCAGTGAATAAGCAACATTTATGGTTGCCTCGTGATCGCATCTTTTTTTTTTATTTCCAAATGTGTAGCTTCACTTCTGAGTTGTGAACTCGCTTTTACACCCTCATTCTGGAGAATGCCTTCGAAAATTCTCTTGGCATAGGCGATGCCCCGATGTCGGCTGCGACGAAACACTGACAAGTGTGCGAAGAGCTACTTGCAGAAGTAGAGCATGTTCAGCCCGAAAAAGCTGTCTGTGAATGAAGTAAAGGACGATAATAAACAAGGATTGAAACCCATGAGCTTAGAGTACAAGATAGCCTGAAAAAAAAAACTTGCAATTCACTGTCACGTGGCAACGTCAGTGTGCGAGGTGGTGCGCAAACAGCGCATGGTGTTTTTCCTTCCAAGTTTTACATCGAAACAAAGGCTGTAAAAATCAAAGGAATAGTTGAAGAAATGGTTGCTATCTTCACCAGAGTGGTCTGCACGAGTATGACATTGAATAATACGAATTTCGGTTTATTCAAAATATTGTTTGGTCGCAATATCAATGACACAAATTTTATCATAAACATCAAACAAATGACTTCTATATTAAGAAAAACACATGAGCAGTGGCGACTGACTGGCCAATTTCTGGCAAGATTTCAGTGGCATCACAAAATCGTCTTCATACGATTGGCTGCCGTCAATCAAAGGTAAAGCCAAGAAACGTGACTAGGTGATTTTAGAGACCCTGTTGTTCCGTACAATTGTCCGCTTCTATGCTTACATGCTGTCAACACACAGAAAAAAACACCGGGCCATCTCCACTCACGTGAAACCTGCGGAGGGGTGAATCATGCAGTGTATAGGTGTATTCTTGGCGCCTGGGCGTTTTTCCCAACAGTGATAAAACTGGGGTACAGGTATGCAGCTTTGCTGTAAAAGTCTCTTGTCTTTGAAGCACAAAGCTCTTTCACGCGAGGCGTAATCGAGTGTCCCGGTGTTTTTTTAGTACGCGTTAGGAAGCGCTCCAGCGCGGGGAGTAAGCGACTGTCCTGGTGTTTTTTTAGCACGCGTTACATTCTAGCGCGAAGCGTAAACGAGTGCACCGGTGTTTTAATACCGGGACTACCTAGACGGCGATTACGATAACGACGACGGCAGGATACGCCAATAGCCCCAGTTCCTGGGGGGGTTCGCCAGTAAAAACGTGGTTCTCGTGGCCTCTATTGTATTACGTTTGGAATCAGTTTGGAAGTCTTTAAATGTTGATTACAATTTACTTGTTAAAAACGTACTTTGTAGCCAAATGCAAGTTCTGCAAAGCGAGAAAGGTATTTGTTACTCATCAGGCAGCGTTATTTGATAGGGATGAATATTCGATGGTGAGCGCTTACTCCAGGTAGATCGCTTTCTTTATAAACAAAATTTGCCGACCGGTTTTGCGCACGGCGAACACATTAAACGAAAACAATGATCGAAAATTAAATCGTCATTCCAGGTGCAGAGAAATGCCACCGGCGTCCCGGTAACGTACCAAAGCACTTTAGCAGATTGAACCTGCGTCTTTTAGGGGCGAAACCGTTTAGGGGCTCGGGCAGTCGGCGTCTCATGTCGCCGTCGTAATGGTCGTGTCATGTAGTCACGGTACTAAAACACTGGGATACTTGTTTACACCTCGAGCTAGGACACTTCGTAACGCGTAGTGAAAAAACACGGGAACCCTAGTTTACGCCTTGCACTAGAACGCTTCGTAAGGCGTACTAACAAAACACTGAGAAACTCGTTTACGCCTCGTGCTAGAACGCATCGTGCTTCAAAAAGAGGAGGTTTTTACAGCAAAACTTTTTGCTTGTTCCCTCCAACGGTTTCATCAACATTGGCAAAAACGCGAAGGCACCAGGAATACTCTTGTACACTGTAGGCTTCGCCCATGCCTGGTTTCAAGTTAGTGGAGATGGCCCGGAATTTTTTGGAAGGTACGTTAGTTCTGTTACATCGGCTGCACTACATCTGGCCACTTCTGAATGCGGTGTCTACAATCACATGCCGTGATTTAATTTGGTGTTTAACAAGCACTCTAATGTGTGTTTTAGGGGCGAAGCTCCTTAGGCGCTCTGGCAGTTGGCGTCTGATGTCTTCATCGAAACCGTAGTCTCATTTAGTCGCGTTACTAATTCACCAGAACATTCGCTTACGCCTCGCACTAGAACGTAACACGTACACAAAAAACACAGACACTCGTTTACGCCAGGCGCTAGAACGCTTCGGGCTTTAAAGCACGAGGCTTTCACAGCAAAGCTTTATAACTCAACCCAACGGTTTAATCTTCATTCAGAAAAACACCAACTCGCCAAGAATACCCTGATACACTGCATGGTTCCCCCCTCCCCATGTTTTACGTTAGTGGAAATGGCCGGGGATTTTTCGTTGGTTCTTTCGTCGTACGTCGCGTTTTTTTTTGTGTGTGTGTGTGTGGAGAAGTGTAAGATAGATATTTGTATTGGCTAGGTCACAGTTTGACATTCCTTTTCGATCTTTTTGCTTTTTTTTAAATTTTGTTTCACCAGTTCTGTTCATGCAATTTTCGATCATATAACGAATAATTATGTAAGCGTTTGCAATAATGCATTTTTCTAAAAATTCAGGGCCTTACACAGGTAGCCTGTTATAACATTTTTTTTATTTGTCTTCCTTTCGGATACTTAAGATGTGTATTTTTAATTTTGTTAGTTCACAATTTTAATGATTTTCCTTTTATATGTTTTGTAGTTGGGGCTTATTTTTGAACAATTTTAGACCTTTAGCGCTACTACTGCAGGTATGAACCCGGAAAACGGCGCCCTCTTCGTAGCCTCCATCTGAACTTTACGCTCACCCATGGTCAAGCCAGCGGCTCGGGCAGTTCCGCAGTGAAAGTGTTTAACAACTTCTTTGTTCCTAGAGGATAGGTGCGGATAGGGTGATACGAAGAAAAAAATGGCAGCACCTCCAGTGCGTGGATGATGGCGAGCTTGCGGAGTACTGGGACTCGAAATGACATCCGATTTGCGCCCCGACTGTCATTCGATTTGAGCAGTGAGTTGCACCTTGCTTATTCTCTAAATGAAACTGCGACTGACGGCTCAAATCGAATTTCGCTTGATTTTCGCTTGGTGTGGTGTGCGCATGGATGGACTCGAACGGACTTTGGGAGGTCCTAAGGTACTCCGCACCGTTACAGACGAGGGAGTAAGCCGTTTGACTCTCCGGTACTAACTCGCGTTCGTGGCCCAATGGGTAAGACGACTGACACTAACTCTGTCTAGTCTACCAGACACAGGCTCGAATCCTGCCGGTGCCTGTGTGATTTTGTTGCGATTGTTAATGCAATGCGCACGGACGCGGACGGACATTGTGCGGTCCTAAGGTGCTCCGCACCTAAAACTACAGGCGCCTTCCACCAGACAGGCGTTCGCTGCATACAAGATCACGGTGCGTACGCGCCTAGAACACCGACTGCGACGAGCAGCGGCTGTGTTTTGTATTGCTGCATAATAGTGCGCCTAGTCAATGCGCGCTGTAACCGCGAAAGCCTAATGCAGTTCAACCACGTTCTTCCACGAAAACGTTGTGTTAAATGACTGTAGAGGGAAAACACGCCCCGTGCCATTCCACTAACGTGAAACCTTGGGAGGGGCGATGTACGCGATGTATAAGTGTATTCAGAGATTGTAAGTCTCCCTATTTTCACGCGGCGCGCGCTGACTGGGCGCCTGACAAGCGCCGGTGGAAGGAGCAATTGTCCACTTGGTGAGGCGGCAGCGCCCTCTCTTGCGTTGAACCTGATTTAAGCACTTCATTGGAAAACGAGTGTCCCGCTGTGTTCTTTTAGTACGCGTTTTTGTCCATGGTGATGAAGCGTGCTAGTGCGAGACGTTGGAAAATGAGTGTTCCGGCGTGTTCATTTAGTAAGCGTTACGTTCTGGCGCGAGGCGTCGGAAAACGAGTGTCCCGGTGTTTTAGTACCGTGACTACATGCGACGACAAGAGACGCGGAGAGCCCGAGCTCGAAAAGTGCTGCGCCCGTAAAAAAGAGCCGGCCTTACTTCCAACTGTCAGAAGCATTAAAAGGAATCCGAGCCCCGACGTGACGGAGCTCGCTTGCTCGGCAATGACGTAGTCCGTGAGAATCATCAGCGGTCCGAAGCAGAATAGAATGGCCGCAATGGCAGCTGCAGGACGAGAAGAGTCAGAAGGGGAAAGTCAGTGCGAATGCCACAATTTCAAGCGGAATTCATTTTAAGTGCGATGGATATCTCTCGAAATCGAGTGAAGAGGCTTGTGGTACATGAAGTCGCTCCACTGCGCAATACAATAACTGTTTATTATGCGATGCGCACAAAAAAAAAACATTTTATAGCGGAGCTGTCGTATGTCGAGCATTTTATGTGCGTCTGCTGTCTGTCGTGCGTCACGAAGATGTAGGAGAACGTTCCCTCCTGCTGGAAAGGGAAACATTAAAATTTGCGTGGCGGTGGCACTGCGGTTCTTCGGCAAGCGACCGTTTACGTTCGAGCCGACCCTAGAGAACCACATTCCGCTGTTTCAGTGGATTCTACACGGTGTGGAACTGAGCTTTTTCTTTTTATTTTTACATACCATGCTTCCCATTACAACATTTCTGCCTATGTTTTACAGCAGATCGCCAAATGCACCGCGGTACCGGAAAGCTGGCGTCGGCTACGGGGTTGACCGTGAAAGAGAAATCCTATAGCGTCACCTTGCGTCACCCACTGAGACCTTCGGCCCCTAAAACGCTACCGCAGCATGTGGTGTGGGGGCCAGAGCGGAGAATACACTCGCTGGCGAAGTACTCGCTGGCGCCTCTAGGTGGTACGATGACGCCAGAACCTTTGGGTATTACGCCACGGTGCGCTGCCACTTTAGACAAGCGTGTGATGGATGCGCTGCTGCACGTCTTTGCCGGGCGCACTACAGAGTCTTACTCAACGTCGACTACGATCATGCTACCGAGTTCTACGCTGAAAGGCGAAGCTTGGCCTCCTCCAATTTTTGCTTTACGGTGGTCTGCCCATTGATCATCCTTGGGGAGACTGGGTCGTCGTTCATCGAAGCAAAATCAAGATGTCCCAATTTCAGGTATAAAAGTAAACGTCCCAATGAATGCACTGCATTTTTTTCTACAACGGATCTCAGTGTGTTTCCCAGCGCGTTATGACAACCCCATAAACGAGTGCTTATGGCAATAGAGTGTTCCAGGCGCTTCAAGCAAAGCCCTGCAGAACGACTGTGGTGACTGAAGAGTTGTACTTTGTCGTGACAGGTGCCAATCTGATTGATTGATTGATTGATTGATTGATTGATTAGTTGATTGATTGATTGATTGATTGATTGATTAATTGATTGATTGATTGATTGATTGATTGATTGATTGATTGATTGATTGATTGATTGATTGATTGATTGATTGATTGATTGATTGATTATGAAGATTAATGCGCTGACGCTACACAGGTGGTGAGGCACGCCGTAGTCAAGGGCTCCGGATCAATTTCGACAATCTGGGGAGGTTGGCCGGAATCTCGAACACACTGGTTTTCGCTTTTCGCCTCTACCGGAAAAGCGACCGCCATGGCCGGGAATCGAACCCCCGTCCTTGGGCTGAGCAGCGCAACAGCTTAGCCACTGAGAAACTGCGGCGTGTAGGTGCCAAATTGTCTCATCACAGGTGGAACATCGTCACCGCGCTTCCACACAGAGCTTGACTGATTCAGACCTCGCTCGTGTGTGGACACGTCACCAAACTCGGATTTGGGTTTTTGTAACCTAAATAAGAGGGCGCAAAACAGTGAGGACTATATTTTCGGCGTTCAATTATTATTTAAATGTCTCATAAAACGGTTTTGCCACGAAGCACTTCCGCTTTATTGATATACGCATCGAATTTGCACAAGCTATGCATCTTTATATCGCACTAACTTTGTATTACCTTCTGTTGTATCGTGCCTGTACACTTTAATTTCGTTTTGTTTTCCTTTTTCATCGCTGAGGTTAACATTTTAAAATTACGGAATTTTATTTTCTATAACGCCTGTTAGTTAACACTACAGTCGAACACGGATATATCGAACTCGAAGGGGATCGCGAATTAGTTCGATATATGAAAAATTCGATATAAAAAAATCAAGGCCCCGAGACCTTACCTGTGGCGGACGATCACATACAATCGACGCATTCAAGAATGACAACTAATTCCGCACACACGATGCAACGGAATGTTTTATTTCCGTGAAAAAAAATCGCTTATCTTGGCCTGCTTCTTCGTCTTCGAAATGAAGTTGAAGACGCTGGCCTCGATCTTATCGAGGCTGTCCAGGTGCGACAGCCCGGTTCCCTCCATGTCGCCACAACAACGGCGAATCAAGCCGAACGCTGCCGCTACTTCGGCGGCGGAGTACGCGCGTGTAGCCGCCGTCTCGTTCGGAGAGAGAGAGAGAGAGAAGCACTTTATTAAAGAAGTCCTCTAAGCGAGGGAGGTGGCCGGACGATCTTCGTCGCCACTTGAGCTGTCGGCCTGGGCATCCTGGGTCCCTGCGACCGCAGCTACAATGTCCTCGTCAGCGAGGCTCGCAACAGCCTGAACATTGCAGTCCACTTCCACGAAATCGTCCGCAGACACTTCGGGTGGAACGGCAGCCGGGAAGAGTGTCGACAACTCGCCAAACGCGTCGTCTATGCGCTCTTCGTCGCCGTCTTCACCCGTTTCCGCAAGTTCCGCCGTCCCGAAGCCTGCCTTCCGGAAGCAGTTGGCCACTGTGTCCGTCTTCACGTCTCGCCAGGCGCCCGTCAGCATTTGAATGGTACCAAGCAGGTCAACCTTCAGCTCGGTGCCCATGCGGAGGTTGACCAGCAGCCAACCAAGGAGTCGCCTCCTGTAGCCCACCTTGAAAGACTTAATGATGTCCTGGTCGAGCGGTTGCAACTTCGCTGTCGTGTTGGCCGGCAGAAACTTCAGCCCGATGTTTTTTTTGAGCTCGCAAGTGGTGTGGTGGGCCGAGCAGTTGTCCACAAGAAGGCAAGCGCGACGCGCCGACTTGCCCAGCTCGACGTCCCACGCTGATCAAAACTCACAAAACATCAACAACAAAAAAGAAAGAAAAGGCGAAAGGACGAGGCCGCCGGCGCCCAACAGTGCAGTCCGAGCCCCCGAGCCCTCACGTTTTTCAAGCGTTTCGGGTGTCGGCGGAGGCGCTGTGCCGCGTAGGTGGCGAAGGTCGCGGGGCGCAGCGAGTGCCGAAGCGCACCTTCCAGCTCGCGCGGTGTTCGATATATCCGATGGCGGGTAAAAATACCGTTCGATATAAACGTGCGAATTTCTATACTTTTACAAAGGATTTTCAAGGGGATAATTTACGAGTTCGATATAGCCGAAAATTCGGTATATCCGTGTTCGATATATCCGTGTTCGACTGTATTGGGCACTACTAAAGAATTGTACTATGCACAGCTGCATAACGTCGAACGTCTGTGTTTTGTTTTTGCAACCACTCCCCTCTGTAACGTTGTGTAGGCCAAGCAAGTATTTCAAATATATGTTAACCCAAATATTACCCGCCATGAAAACAACCACCCGCTTGCATCAGCTCGGCAGCTGTACCAAAATGACAAGAAAGAGGTTGCGCTCCTGCTGAACCACCACCACTTTTGCTCCACTTTAATATTTCCGTGCCATGTACCCCCTAACTTTATTGCGAATGAATTCTTCACCGTAACAATATAAACACCTCATACCTGCATCAACATGTGGCAACCTGCATGTTCCTTCACGGCCGCATTCTGCTGTAAAAAAATTAACCCCAGCCGCACCCTGTGTAAAATCTTCTGGAACAGCGGAGCACTGGTTATTTATACTCAGGAACAACTTTCTGTGGTAATGCAGAGAAGGCTACAGAGCCAAAAAACACCGTTTCACTGCACACCTCGCAGTGGTTAAACAAAAATAATTTTCTTAGCGTAGCCTAAGCACTTTAGAAATGTATAGTTCATATTTTTAACCTCGGATTGATGATGCCCCTAAATTATTAGCCTGAATGTATGAAATAGTTCAGCCTAATGCTTTTTTTCTGGAGGAGGGGGTGGGTTGTGGTGGTCCCCACTGGCGTAGCCTAGTTTCTGTTTAAAAAAAGCAATTGGTGTCCTCGCTGCTTCATTCGCCGCAAAAGATGTTTAGGAAGCTTCAGAACCAAAAGCTGCGAAAACAAACAAAGCCAGTGGTATGCAACGTGTACGCCCAAGGGAGACAGACGCAAGCAGTAGTCTCCGACGTTTCCGCATTTGATTCGGTTTAACCAGCTTGCCGGCGTAGTCGAGCGTACTGTCGCACCGCTCAAGGCGGAGTTTCTGAGTGGCAACCTGAAGTCTGCAAAGCGTGCAAGGCTTCGTTTGGCGACTGGAAGACCGGCTAACGTTACTGAAAACACAAGCGTGCAGTGGTATGATAGTTTCACCATTGCTGCTCTTCAACGGAAAGTGCATCAGCACTTGACTCGAAAACAGGTGGTATCGTCCACGGTGTAATTTATTAACTGGGGCTGAGTTCTCCAGTCAAAGCGTTGGTTTGTTCTTAGAATCAAATGAAGCCTACGGAAGGATTGGCCAATATGCCTGCATGCTCGTTGATGGTGATTCAGAGCAACCATAGGGCTCATGCGAAGAAATGAACTTTAGCAACGGCGCATCTGTGACCCCGAAGCCAGTTTATGGGAAGTTTATGGGGAACTATTTTTCGCAGTAACGCAACGCAGTTACCTCCCTCCCCCCTTCCCGTAGCCTTCTCTTTATTGCCACAGATGCCTGTCCCCGAGTGTAGTGTCAGCTCGAACGTCAAAGGGCCCACAGCGCCACCGCCGCGCAAATTCTACTGTTCGCGCAATGGAATCAGCAGCTAAACATCCCCGACGGGAAGCTACTCCCTACCGTAGGGGGAGGTGACGAACCCGCCCCTTTGAGACCACTGAACCTCCGATCGGTCTATCTGGGAACCGTTGTAAGACCACCGGCAGCCAGACCCCTGTGCCGTCTATCGGTGGGCCTAGAATTCTGCTCCTGCCCCTGCGCAACGGAGGACCTACACCAGACATCAGAAAAGGGTCGACCTACTGCAGCTTTGCTTCTAATGTATATACAAAAAGACCACCTTACCAAACGTTCTGACTGAATAACGCTTGAACGCGAGCAGGACCGCAAACCAGGCAGTGACGGCCACGAAGTAGATGGCGAAGTCGACCAACAGGTGACCGAGCACGTACAAGGGGCCTGAGATTCCGCTCATGAGCTGCATGTCCCGGACACGGCTGAGGCGCTCGCCGGTGGGAAAAGCGACGAAGGTGCACAAGATCACGCTCAGGCTGAACGAAACCAGCACCACCCACTCGAACCACGCTAAAATGTCCTGGAGCCAGGCGAGAAGTTCGGACCAGTTCTTGCCTTTTCGGGGCGGCAGGGCGGCGAACCGGACGCTGGCGTTGAGCCGGGCGTCCACTTTGCCGGAGTCGACGCGCAGCTGCGCCTGGTTGACGAGGTTCAGCACGAGGTACCTTGAAACCAGGCTCAGCGGGTTGAAAACGGCCCGCACCCTGCGTCGACCACAAGCCCCTCTGTAGTGACCGTTCGATGCTCAAACCATACGTCGGTATCCAATCTAAGCCGTCAGGAGAAGCCTTCATCATAAAATGAGAGTTAGGTTCATTACAGCATTGGTTTGTCCGGGTAACAATAACGTCAATTTTGTCGCGAAGCTAACACAAAAAATTAGCTGCGTATCTGCCCCTTTCGTTTCAAATGTCCACGAAAGACGGCACTCGTATGGCGCTCCTGCCACGTAAATGCCTCCCTTTTATTTTCCGCTCACCTCTAATGCTGTTCCTGGCACGTTTCTCTCCTCCCAAGATGAACACGCTTAAATTTTGCTGAAGTTCAGTTAAAGTTACCACGTTCCACTGCTGCAGGTCAGGTGCCTGGATGCAAGCGCGGCCGTACGGCGGAGACGCGCGTGAATCAAGGCACCCTACTATAACGTTTATAAAACCACGTTGTACTTCCCCACGTCCGTTCCAGGCTGTTGGTCGAACCTATCTAGTGTAAGCTCTCGTTACTATTGCTATTTCATTGCTTAAAATGCCGCAAGAAGATATAGAGGCGCGGGCGACAGCATGCGACGTAGTGAATGTTTTTTTTTGTTTTTTTGCAATGCATGTAGTATTTCATTTGCTATCGCAAAAATCAAGCATGAATAATTTTTTAAATAAATTATACTGTAAATATCACTTATGTATTGATTTCTTGCCTTATATTTGCGTAACGTCAGGTTACCGGACTTCCACGTTTACATTAGGCTGTAGGTGTATAAACCTATTGTGCAGCTTCTGTTTCACTTTTCCGGGAGGATTAATTGACGGGCATACATACACATAAACCAACTATTTCACGTTCGAGTAGCCTAAGAAAGACTATCGTCTTTAAAGGAGTACCGATACCATATATAGAGGACTAAAAACGATATAGTTGGCTTGAATAGTTTGTACGGATGCCTCGCCGAAATTTTTGCAGCGCTGCGACGCTCGAAATACTTTAAAAATCTTTTTTCATTGTCCTGTGCGCGAGCTACCACACATCGGCAGCACCAGCGAAATAGAAATCGCCGTGACGAAACGTCTTCCGTAGTTTGTGGCTGGTTAAGGGTTACTTCATATCGTCATATTCGCAACCGGAAACTATAGCCTGCGCTGCTGTTGCCGGTATTCTCGCTTCGGCTGTCCGCGTGGGTGTGATACTCGCGATACCTCTGTGAGCAAGGCTCTCCAGTTCGTGGCCGGTGCATGGTGCTCCCTTGCATTGGTGCCAAAAACTGTGGTGTGTCAGCTGAGTGGCCTGTGCGCGTCACCTAGGTCGCCAAAGTTCTGCTATGGCAAGCCCACTGAATGCGAGGTACTGCTCAGTGAAAGCCTTCCCGAGCAAATCAACGGACGACGTTAAGGTGCATTATTTTCCACGTGACGACGCTCAGCGCGAAACCTGGACAGAGTTTGTGCACGGCGCCCGCCCCAATTATTGGTCACCGAAGCCGGCGAGCTGAATTTGCCCTCTGCACTTCCCGGATGACTGCAATCTGCAGACCTTCAAGTTGACAAATGAGCTAGAGTACAAGCGGAGTGGAAGCGATTTGCAATTTTAGAATAGGGAATTCGGCGTTGGGGCAACCAAGAAGCTAGGAGAACCAAAACGCAACGCGCTCGCGCGCGGCGAGTTTTAAATGCGAATGCATTTATTAGTCGGGGGTTGTCTTGCGTCCATCGAGCGGCGTGCGCCTGCATTCCTCCAGCGCGAGCGCACGTGAGCGCGCGCCTCGTAGTTCTGCCTTCGTCGTCGTCGTCGTTGTAAATGCGAATGCATTTCTTAGTCGGGGGTTGTCGTGCTCCTTCGGCGTGCGCCCGCAGGTGTTATCTCTCCGCGCTGAATGCCGAACGCATGCGCTTGAAGCGAGCTGTACTTGTTTGCTCGAAGCGGCAAGGACGGCGAGTACTGCGGTGTTAGTCTCGTGTCTAACGTGTATGGGAACTTGATATCGCACGCCGTTGCCACGTCTCCCGTTCGAGACACGTCTCCGTACAAGGACTTGTACACCCTTGCCAACACCGGAGACGGAGTCTTTGTGGTGACCGTGTACCTCGCGCCCAACCTCGCCCGAGACGCCGTTGCCGCGCAGCTGGACGCGGCTATGGAAAGTGTGCGCGTGCGCTCCAAACCCTCTGACCCCATAGTCTTGGTTGGCGACTTCAACGTTGGCGTGCGCAAGAAGTGGCGAGTGACTGGTCGAGTACATGCAGACCAGGCACTCTATGCATTGTCTCTCTGCCGGCTTCGATACGTGCCCCACTACCATTCACGGGAGTTGCATTGATCTGGTGTTTACGCGAAACTGTGACGCGCGTATGCTTCTCAAAGACCCTTTGACCGTGCACTTTAGCGATCACAAGGCACTGATTGTGGCCGTCAGGTACAACGATAACACAAACAGGTGCTGATGAATAAATGATTACGTTTACACTCTCGTCATTATATTATGCCATAACTCGCAACACACTCATCGGTGCACCCAATGCATTCGCATTTCTGCACGATTCCCTTCGGGGAGGTGCGGGGGAATTTTTGAAGAGGGCGTCCTTAACAGCTCGCCACGGGCTTGCGTTGCTCGGGTCGGCTCGAGTGATAGGAACTTTACGCTTAGCATCGTGACGGATATGTGATCGCCGGTATCTGCGCAGCTGCGAATGGCAAACCCTAACACAACTTTTCACCACACTACCATTTCTAACTCGTATGTGGAACCCTATTTTCGCCATAATTGCCATTTGAGCGATCGGTGACCAAATGTTCTGCCGTGGCCTTCTTTTACTTTTCCGTGCAGGTAGCGCCATCCTTCGGCCGGTCAGCGTAGGTTTATTTATTTATTTATTTATTTATTTATTTATTTATTTATTTATTTATTTATTTATTTATTTATTTATTTATTTATTTATTTATTTATTTATTTATTTATTTATTTATTTATACAATACTGCAGGCCACAAATGGGCCCAAGCAGGAGTGGGGGTGTTACAGAGTCGTATGATCAATTGTACAATCTTCAGCGAGGTAAAAACAATAAACAGGACAATACAAATTTATTTTGAAAAACACGAAAAACGGCTGGTCACCAGCGCTGCGGTGAACACCAAGGACCGAACGACGGCCGAGGAGGTGGCCATAGCCCTTGCGCTCGTCCAACCGGTCGTCCAGGTAATGGTAACCGACTCGAAAAGAGCGCACGGCGGCTTCATGAAAGGGGTGATTTTCTTAGAGGCAACCGCAATTATGTCCAAGAGTAGGGCACCGGGGCGAGCCATAGAGCTCACGTGGGTGCCTGCCCATACAATGGTGGCCGGCAACGTCATCGCCGAGTACGACACCCGAGCAATGACGCTCCGGGCAGGGCAGGGTGCCGGCACCCCAACCCCGATGCTCACATATAAAGAGATCACACACGAGTACAGAGAAGAGCGGTGTATCCTCCCTGAGCCGCATCGCACTCTGACCAGGGACCAGCAAACGATAATCAGGCAAATTCAGGAGGGGTCGCTTGCGCACCCCGTCCTACTACAGATATTCTATCCAGGACGAGCGGAGCACAAATGCCTATTCTGCGCAGAGAACGTTGGCACTCTTGCTCACATTATCCCACAGTGCAGTAAACTCAAGACACCCATACCCCCCAGCCCCTCTTCCCCCCAACCCCACTCCACGTGCGATGGGAGACCTTGCGTTCCAGCCCCGTCCTGCCGACCCAGCTCGCACTGGCGGCCAGGGGCCAGGAGTTGCTGGCCGAATACGGGTCTCAAGAAAAGGGAACCGCCCCGTCCCGTGTCTGAAGACACCGTCGTTTTGAGCTCAAAATAAAGTTTCTACTACTGCTACTACTTAATGGTGGTCGTGAGACGCTTCACCACCCTCCCTTAATTAAGTGGGACGGGGAGAATTCTGTATTCATTAGCGACGCTGGGGTACACCCATTCTCATCACAACCTGATTAGCGGCTAAAATCGTGGTCACCCTGAATACTGAGTGCGTACCTGATAAGAAAACACTGGAGCACGACACTACACGTTTGTGTCCCTGGAAGTACTCCGTTTACTACCTACCCCTCCTTTCCCTGTCACATGAAACAACTAAACTTTGCCGGCCACTCTGTTTCGGGCTTTATAAGCGGGATAGGAATAATGTTTTCATTTCGACGCCCACAGATGCTCTAATTCTTTTTAAAAGAATGAAGTGATTTGTAAACATTTCAGGCTCACTATCCCAAATTCAAGCCTAGAGTAACTAACCCATGTTACGACCACTCCCGCTGCTTTTACGCAACTTTCTGCACTAGAAACATCAATTCATAAATTCTATCATTCTGTCCGAATCCTCCTTGCCGATTTCTATGCCGTTTCGTATGACTTCAAAACAAGATGCTTGACTAGACTGGGCTAGACTACTGCACGGCTCGACGACCCTCTGACAAAATCAAATAAACAGATGAAGAGGCACGGACATCATGTGTGGCTATGAACCAACACGCCCAAACCCTTTCCCTTCTGCCAAGTTTCAGCCCCCGTGTAATGACCGGCAATATGCCCTGTTTGTAGATATTTTTCGTTTCAGGGACATCGGTAGCTTGCTTTTCATTATTAGCGATAGCTTGCCGACTGCTCCCCAACCAACACCTATTCTGCGTCGGATTTCTCTCTCATGGCATGCATGAGGTAAGCGCACACCATATGTCGGAGGTAGTTGTTTTTTACTGCTAGCATTTCGCTTCCTGAGATGAAAGTGACGTTCTTGGAATGTTTATTCCTCATTTCTTTTTATTTAATAATCTTTATTCTTAGACCCACGGCGGCGCTTTCTGATTGTCTTTCTTCAAGTATTGCTTGCATGTGTTGGGCAGTCTCACTCAGCAAGACTTACGTCGTCCGCAAAACTCAAATCGCTCAAGTATTCCCCGTGTATCCTTAATCCTACGTCTACCCCGGCAAGCTTTTTAAATACCCCCTCCAGAAATGCTGCGAATAGTTTTGGAGACAGGGTGTCTTCCTTTCTCACTACCTTTCGGATTGTAAATTTATCGCTTTGCTTGTGGAGGGTTATCCTGCCTTTGCATTCCTTATATATGTCTTCTAGAAATCTTATGTAGGTTTCCCCTATTTCCTGCTCTGTTAGTGCTTTTAAAATCACTGTGGTGAGCACGGAATGAAACGCTTTCTCGTATTCAATAAATGCCATGTAAATGGGTTTAGTGTACTCTACGGAATTTTCAATACCTTGGTTGACTACATGGATATGACCTATGCTTGGGTACCCTTCTCTAAACCCAGCCTTCTATCTGGGTTGCTGGCCATCCAGGCTGTCACCTATGCGGATAGCTATAACTTTGGAAAACGGCTTGTAAGCAACTGAGTGTAGGCTCATAGGTATGTAATTCTTCAGGTCTTTGGGACCTCCCTGCTTATCAATCAGAATAATGCTGACACTTTTCCAGCCTATATGCACTTTTTTGTGTCTTCAAACATTCGGAAAATATAACAGCAAGTTTTTCCGGTACAATATCATCTCCTTCCTTCAAAATACCTATGGTTATGCCATCGTCACCTGCAGCTTTTCCTATTTTCACGTATTTCAGAGCCTTTTTAACTTCCTCTTTAATTACTAGCGGAAGAGCGCAAGCGGAGCTTTTACTCTCACTTCTTTCCCTTGTTCGAACGTCGCTAGTATTCATCGTGGGATAGAGTCGTTCTGCTATCTTTATAATCTCGGCGAAGTTGTGCGTTATGTTTCCTTGCTTATCTGAATACGTACATCCAGTCATTGCGAATGTCTAGCGTTCTCTTAGTTTCTTTCACGCTTCCTCCTATTTGCAGCGTTTCCTCAATCACTGCCGTGTTATATGCCCGAATGTCGTTTGTTTTGCTTCTTTTATCCTGTTCTGACCGCTGAGCTAATACAATCCGATCCCCTGTGCTTGACACTTTCATATTCTTACGTTTGGCAATTAGTTCCTTCGTTTTCTTAGTTTTCCAGTTTGTTCCGTCCACCTTTCCTTTCCCAGAGCTGCTGCTGATTTATTGAGTACCGACGTTATATTCTCATTTAGCCCGCCTATACTGACATCGTTCTGCTCCTTCGAAAACGGGAATTTTTTTCGAAGAGTTAATTTAAACTCCTGCGATCCGGCCCAGGCAGTCTCTAAGCGCGGTTTCTTAGTTTTTTACGAGTTTTATTCTTTCTGTTCTTAGATTCAGTCTTAGCTTGCATCTAACCATCTTATGATCGCTGCTCCTAATCTTACTTAGCATCTTTACACATTGGACGACGCCAGAGGTATCACTTCAAATGAATTCGAATTCGTTTTCGGTTGCAGTAGTGGTACTTCTCTATTTGCATTTTCTATTCCTTGTTTTGTAGAGGAATGTTTCGACCAACCTCAGGTTATTTCCCTCTGAAAATCCCACCAGTGTACCTCCTCGACTGTTGCGATTGTCTATACCGAAGTTTAGCACTGACCTTTCTTCCACTTGGTTATTACCGCCCTTTGTGTTAAAGTCTCCTATCACAATTTGAAAGTGAGTTGTGGCCTTCTTCATTGCTGATTCCACGTCCTCGTAGAAGCTATATTCCGCTTCATCGTTAGAACTGGTTGTTGGCGCATAGGCCTGTACTATCTTTAACCTGTATACGCTTGTTTAGCGTGGTCACAGCAGCCGCGATCCTCTGGCGAATGCTCAAAAACTACTCCATGGTACCTGCTATTTCGTCTGCTCATTAAAAATCCCCCCCCCCCGTCGTCTGTATTCTCTTGGGATCTGGAGTAGCATAGAATATACCAGCTAGTGAGTTCCATGAAGCCTTCTCCTGTCCTCTTTACTTCGCGTTAACCTATAATATCCCACTTATTGTCCGTGATCTCTTCTAGTAGTACAGCCAAGATTCCTTCACTAGACAAGGTGTGTGCGTTGAACGCTGCCCGGGTCCATTTCCAAAGGCGCCCAATACGGACCCAGGTATTGTTAACACCCTCTGATGTATGGCTGTTCTGACCGCCGTCGTGGACAGGTGCTCTGCAGCTGCTGGGGACTCAGTGCAGAGAGGTGAGTTGGTTAATCATGGGATGTGGCGGCCTGCCTCTACACACTCATTGATTGCAGGGTTTAACGCACCGATGCAGCGCAGGCGATGAGGTGCGCTGTAGTGGAGGGGTCCGGATTAATTTTGCAACCTGGATATGTTTAACCTGCGCCCAAGTGTGGTACACAGGGTTTTTTTTTTCATGTTCGCCTCCGCCACAAAAGCGGCCTCCGCGGCCGAGAATCGAACCCGCGTCCTCGCGCTAAGCAGCGCAAAGCCTCAGCAACTGAGCCACCACGGCAGGTAACCTCTACACCAGCGTGGTCAGATTCTTCTATTGAGAGTGAGTGCTATTTATGCCCCTAAAAGCCTTCTTAGCATGGTTGAGCCTCCCTTGTATAGCCCCTAAATATCCGGGATTATGGTTGCTTCCAGAGCAGGCAGCACTCCATGCCTGCCTGGGTTGGCCATACAGAGCCAAACAGAAAAGGGCGAGAGCGCAAAGGAAGTTTTCTACCGACAACGTTGCCTTGCATGCCTGCAGTCACATTCAATCAGCGTTTCTCGTTTTTTTTTATTAGCGCCGTTCTGAAGGAATAAGCCGACACTCTAGCTTACTGATAAGATTAACTGACGTCTGTCCGTTTGAGAGGTAAGCCACTGCCATGCTCAACTGTATAGCTACGAAAAAAATGGCTCGTTTTAGGCTCAGCAGGTCAAAAAGACCAGTGGAGTTCTATTACTGTCCTTTGCCTTTTAAATGCTATTCTGAGCAGAGAGAGTGTTTATCGCCCGCTCCCCCAACAATGGTTGGGGAAGCGCCTCTGAAGAAAACTTGAAAATTCGCACAGCTCCGTCTATACGCGCCCGCCATGACTTGAAGCTTCTAGGCCGTAAGTGAGCCTGGTGGTGTACACTCTGGCTGTTGGCTCTAACGCTACCAAAATTCGCCTCACTAGCTGATGTATCTTGTCAAACAATCGGAACGGCAACGCGATAAGGCAAGTATGACCTTTAAAACGTCACCCTGTCGCGACTTTGTTTTACTTGCGTGTTACTCAACGCACGTGGCTGCACCCAAGCCGAAAAAAGAAAACGTTTATACCCGTGAAACTATTGCTGCTAGGAGGCTTAAATGTGGAACAAAGGTGCCCTAGGGCATCATAACAGAGGAAAGCGAAAGGATTAGCAGTTACATGACACATTTATAGACGACCATTTGAAAAATCGCGCAGTTCCGTCTATACGCGTCCGGCATGAATATGAGGAAAAAAGAAGGCCGCTAGACACACAGGAAGCAGAGTATCAACTGAATTTTATTTGACTATGGAAACATATATGAACAAAAATACGTTCTCCGCATGTGCGAGAACACTAGGGAAAAGTGATTGCTCATGTCTACTGCCACTTGCCTAGTTCCAAGTATTGCGCTCCGTCTTTCTTTGTTTGCCCTGGAGTTGTCGCACATGCGTAGAATGAATTGTTGCTCAGTTTTCTTGTTTTGAATTATTACTTTAAAGAATTCACCTTTTTTAGATGCAAAGCATCTCTTAGTCGACCCTCCGTCGTCCGGCGTCCGCACCTCTGCCCCTACACTATAAAAAAATAAATAGTCAAGCGGCAACCGGTTTTGATCCCACGACTGTCTGGCAGCAACGGGAGGTACGTGGCGCTCTTTCCACTGCGCTACAAAACCGGGACAAGAGCAAGTGCTACGAACGCGCCTATGTCCTTGACTCATTCAAACTACGTCAAGAAGCTACTGATACAACGAAGGCACGTGATGCTGAACGTCGACGGAAACGACGAACTGAAAACTTTAGAGGAGGATGTTCATTTCTCGTTGGAAAGCTGTGGCGGGACGCGCCACGCGCCTTGCAGCTCACCCAGAGAAGAGGACGGAGAGGGGGGCAGCGGGGTAGGAGCGTGAGCACGAAATAAAGAAAGACGAGAACCAGGAGGTGTTCGATCAGGTAATGTCGGTGTCGGTCTCTTCTCTGTCTCTACATTTCTCTACATTTCTCTGACTCTACATGGGGTTCACACTACGTGCCCATTTGTGCTCCGATAAACGAAACAACATAACGGCAACACAATGGAACCTACATAGAACCACTATGATGTTTCGCATCCTCCTCATGGTTCCCCACGGGAAGATGGTGTAGTTTTTTACGTATTATATTGTTGCATTATAGCTGTCCATAAAGTTTGCAGTTATTACCTATGTATTAACTCATCGAGAATTTCGGTTAGTCACAGAATTTTGGACTATTCTCTGTAGTGTTTTGCCTTTGTACTTTTCTTGCGCACTTCTTTTTCTTCTTCGTCGTTGGCGTTTATATATTGAAATAAAAATCAGTCGCTAGTCTGCGCCATATTTGTATTCCTCTTTCTAGTCCTCCTCTTGGGCCCAGTTTTTCTTGTCGTACTACAGGCAACAGAAGGAAACGCGACAAGCTCACCTGTCAGCTTCGTAGGCGGCGCCCAGTGGCACCGTGGTCACGTAGTGGGCGAAGTCAGAGTTGGCCATTTGTCGAGCTTCAGCGTCCAAATCCTTCACGAATTTAACAACAGCGCCATCTGCTTCGACCAGAACGTGGAAGTGGTTGCTCGCGGGGGACGACGCCACCTCATGAAGCAGCACGGTCGATTTGGCCGGATAGAGCGAAGGCAGCCAAAGGTCGATTACGAAGCTCTCGTTTCTCTCTGCAGGGTGGGAAAGATTGGTTAGGGCGCCTACATCCAATGCAGAGGGCGAACCTCGCTTCGTTATAGGCACGCTTCGATTTCATACGCAGAACCTTTTCAGTACAAAATTCCTTTGATGGTCATTTCTCAAAATGCTTGGAAAAAAAAAACATCTGAAAAAACGCCCTTTCCATACACTGTGCAACGTCCAAACCCGAATGACACACCATAGATATAAGACGTCCCTACCACGAATCCTAAAAATAAATTCACAATACGTAGCGGTGTCCGTTTTGCCGCGTTTACCTGAGGCACAGAATGTTCGTTCGTGAAGCAAATTTTGCCTAAGGCCAGTACTGGCTGACCCACTTGAAGACGTGTGTAACTGTCTGCCCACCCCTGAATTTGCACCTTCTGATAACTGGTGGCTTGTCATCACTCTAAAATGGCACAAAGAAGGCCTTTTTACCATTTATTGTACTCGCCTTATTTTCCTTTTGCACATCCCCACCGTTTACGTTCTATCCTGGTAGGGGATGAAACCGGTGTCGTCTCACAGGCATAAGAAGCTCCCGGGTGAAGCCTTTTCTCTCTAACAAGCAAGACGCTACCTACCCAGTCGAAAAACATAACAGAAATTGCTTTGTCACTACAGAAATGTCTATAGTAAAACCGGGTTGCCTGTCGTAAACAAATTGTGCCCACCTCCCCGCAAGGGGAACCCTGTGTAGATTCGACGCATCGTGGGGTTCACTTAATGTTTCCGTTGGATTGATTCTTAAATCGCGTGAAACGTGTCGGGAACGCGTATGATTATTATGTTTTATGATTAGCATTATGTTTTATTGGCCACTCTTGGTCAATCTCTCTAAGTGGTATGCTTGGGGCTTCGCTGTCGCAACGACCTTTACTCCATCATTGTTGCTGTAAGTGGGAGCTTTTTTTCTTTTATTGCAAGTGTTAATCATTGCCTCATCATGCGTTTTATCTGTAGCATCTGGACGTCGTTTGAATGAGTCAAGGATATAAGGCGCATTCGTAGCATTTGATTCTGTCTCGGTTTTGTGGCGCAGTGGGAAGAGCACCATGTACCTCACGTTCCTCCCACGGGGTCGTGGGATCGAAACCGGGCGTCGCTAACTATTATTTTTTTATAGTGTAGGGGGAGGGATGTGGACGGACAACGCCGTATGGAGGGACAAGGCGAGTGAATGAGACGCAGTCGCATCTAAAACGGATGTCTTTTGCGACTCCAGGATGGTCTGTTGTGCGACAGGAATACCTGTTGTAGACCTACGGAAAGTTGCATAAAGACAGAACGCCCCATTCCCTTACAGGATAATCTTGTATTTTCTGTTGCGTTTTCGGACTGGGCAGTACATTGGGCTGGCGTTTAAATAAATGAATGATTGACTTCTTAAATCAGACCCACATTGCGTGTTTTCATAGAGACGGCCTAGCTGGATAGCGACGCGACGCGGAAAATCTGAAAATTCCACCTCAACTTTAAAACATTCGGTGATGAATAATCTTCTAACACAACATTGACACCTCAGCTCGTCCAAACACATACGATAGCTAAAACAGGTCTTCTCGGCATCTACACATGAGCAGCCATTTATTCAACAGCCACTGTTTATGAAGGAGACCTTGCTCGGTGAAACCGGCATGCGTCATTGGAGATGTTTTGTGTTATACTTATTTCTTCCAGTGAGAGTCTCGAAGCCGAATTTAATTTTCACTTTTGGTGTCAAATGTCTTCAGTGACGATGTGTGCACCATTGTTTTGTAATTTGTACTCTCATGCTAAGCGTATATCACCCATAAAACGTAGTTTACAGCAACATTTGCCCGAAGGAGAATATTGCAAGGCTTTGGGCAATAAAACGCTGCTGGTATCGTCATTCATAAAATTCGCCCATTTGGTGCGTGCTGTGGAGCTAACCTACGATGATTACTTGAGTGAGCGAACCTTATTCTAGTAACATTTCGAGCCGGCGCCGCTAAATGCTTGAGGCCTAGCGCCGCCTTTGCTTTCCTTACAATGGTTAGCAGATCTATTACGTTATCGCCGCTCGGATCTGCCTTAAGCTTTCTTCTTTTTCCCTAAATAGCTTCTCCCGTACATCCTAAGCTTTGCTGACTATCTCTTCTCTTATCCATCCCACGTGGATGATAAATTTTTGTACAGAATTATTTGTTCACGTCATACATACAAACAAGCAGCTTTTTCATCATTTTCAACATTTTCATCACACAAAAACAACTGCACCCCTCCCACTTCAGTTTTCATGGCCGCATGTCCCAAGTAAATTAAGTAGCAATTCAAGTGGTCACTTGTTCACTTGAGAGCCGAGATACCTTCTTGTTTGAGTACATTGACAAGTCGTAAAGAATATCGTTAAATGTTGGTAGCATTCATGTGACGAGATGTCAGAAATACCTTAAGAGACCAACAAAATATGACACACCCAGCACAAAACTGATTGCGAAATCATTTTCTGGTATTCAGATATCAAATATTTGTACCGCGTGGCACTGGTACGTAATGATTCGTACTGCGGGCTTCGTGTCAGGCCGTTGCTGCCTTACCCCATTGTGACTGTTTGTAATTGTGGACCTCTTTGAGCGTTGGATTTCCTATGCCGATGAGCGCTAGCACCAGGACGACAGTGGTAACCAGGGCCAAGCCGACGAGAAACATCCAGTTGCGTGCAAGCTGCGTTAATCGTTTGGCCAAGAGGGCGCGCACACGGCCTCCCGCACTGGGCTGCCGCTTCACAGCACTGCTGGCGGACTCAATGGCCGCCTCTGCAAAAAATGCCAGAGTAACACTTTAAGTAGAGCCATCGCTTTCGAATTCTACTGTCTTGCGACGGGTACAGAGTCTTGTCGCCGTTGCTCCAAAGAGATACTGCAGCACTCTTTTTTTTAACTTTTTTGGAAATCGTAACTTCTTGCAGAACGTCGTTAACAAACACACACAGTACTTGGTGATTAGGGGTCGCAAAGAACCTGAACCAAAAATTACTGTTCTATGCGCATTACATAATTTGAAAACTTGGTGAAACGATTTTTCTCTCTTTTCCGTTCTTGGTATTTTTCGAACGCTGGAATTGCCTTGTAAGAGGGCTGAAGCGGCTATTGGCCCGCTTTCGTTCAGCTACAGCAATGAGCGCATTCGATGCTACTTTAAAAAGAAAGCCACGAAAGGAAAGCCGAAACAGAATGCGGATCTGCTGCAACGAGGAAATCATGCAGTTTCGCTCCGTGATATCTTTCGGAGTGCTTCCAGGCACAAAGGAAAGGGTAAAAGCGTCTATCGAAAGTATTGCAGAGTCCCTTTAATGTTTTTAAACCGCTTCGTCATTGTTCGTGTCAGACCACCCAGTCAGTACGACCCAATCACTAAAGGTGAGGTTACGTCTTCGCGATATAATCTGAATGTAGCCCTGGTTGGCCCCTACATATACGCTTTTTTTTTTCTTGCTTCCTTTAGGGTTCTAGCGGGTACCCACGGGCGAAAATAGTTTTCGGCTTGTCTCTCGTCGCCATCTTTCTTCTCGTAACGCTACAGAGTCAGCTTTGCCGAAAACATGCTTTGTAACTTCTGTAACTACCACGCCCTGTTTACTCCCCGAAATACGTTTCCAGATAAAAGGCAACAACGCATGTATTATGGTCCACCTCTTGTTTTCTAAATCAATTGCTCTACGAGGGGGCAGGGACTACTTATTCAGGTCGCAATCTATGGAACCCCAGTTCTAATCCCTCACCCAAACTAGCCAAATTTTTTCTCTGCTTACAGGTTTGGTCATTCTTAGGACCATCATGTGGTACCTGATCTGGGCGACCAGTTTTTTCGTGAAGCGTATATATTGCGTTCGCATTAAACAGCCGTTGTGGCCGCCATAAAACCCGTGTGTCCATTCTCCGCAGCCCAATACGTTAGAAGAACCAAATGCGGCGGGTGTTCACAAAGAACTGGGTCTGTCGCCAGGTGTTCGGCTCTGTTGAGGAGCCAGCAGCTTCAAAATTCTGTGTTACTGCTTCTTATCGCATATGCCAATGATGTTCTATTACGAGCCGTGTAATAAATGTTCAGGATTGTAGCCAATGTCGGCACACTTGTGGTACCACGCGGTTTGCCATACAGAAGTATGGATTGTGCTATCTTCTGGGGTCCGCAGAATTGCACCTTGCAAAAGGGGAGGAGATGTACAGAAAAGAAAAAAAAACAAAAAAAAGCTAATCAGAATTCAGAAGAATTGCATACTACAAACAAAATCTCAGAATGTATGGCGCTCTCCTTACATGAACTTCCAAATTGCCTTTCCTTATTTTCTACTTTTTGTGGGCATTGCAAAAACAATTATCATAGTGCTGAGAGCAAACATAGATGCTGACTAGGGTTTGAGTGCAGCTTAAAACCGGCAATAAATATTGCAATCCTTATATCCTGATACAGAGTTGCTGTCTTTGTCTGTTCCTTCCACCATCATGGCGCATGTCAATAGTCTATCTATATTAAAATATAACTCGCAATAAATCTACATGTGCTGAAAAAACCTATTTATTGTGCATTACCAATGGTTTGGTTTACATAAGCAAACGGTATTTCACACCCGTTGACTTATCCGCAACGTACTTTAGATAGTCCGCCATCCCAAAACCGTCTATACATTACCATCGACCACTGATTGCTGTGCAACTAAATATGCACGAATATTGATCGTAAGATTCCGCAAAGTGTACACAGTACATATAGAGGCAGTCGAAAGCTTGAAATAGAGTGATAACATCCACTAATTTAGCAAGAAACAACCCAAAAAGCTCCTAACATAGGAGTAAGTGCACATTTTTCCGGGAGAGCACATGGACAGCGTTTGCTAAAAAACACTGTTAATCGACTCTGTGCAGTTTGGGTAGATTTCAAAACCTAATTTTAGCGGGTTTTACTTGCTCGCTAGAGAACAGGATGGCATCCTCATAAATCGTACTTGACAAGAACATTTAAATATCTTGGGCTGACTCTCAGTTAACTAAACTTCTGCGAAACCTGCATATCGGTTTCCTCGCTGAAAATTTTAATTCATTCCGACAGTCTGTAGCATCAGGAAATCATTTTACCTGAATTGAATACAAGTGGGCACTTTGTTTTGTCGAGCTCATTGCATGAAAAGAAAGGAATACTTCTTGATATAAGGTTTTTGGTTGGTGTAAATGGGGAAAAAGGAAAATGTCCATTATATTGCTGGGGTTTCTCGTCGACAAGAAGATACTTCGACCGACACGCTAAAGATCTCAGCAGTGCATTGGGACGGGAAGGCGTGACGATATGAATAAATAAGAACCTAATTGGCGCCATGTTCAAATTTTGTTTGTCAGATCCCTACATCGGGGAAAAATTAATTCAGATGGGCGTTCATCATTCCCCGCTAAAGCGGATGGAGGCGGAAGCGAAGGGTGGGAATAAAGCGGGCAGAGCGCGCATTCAGAATAAGAAACGTTCAAAGTCAGCAGATAGGGAGCTATTGTAAGACCACCAATACTCATTCCCGTTCTTTAATGTTGGCGGCGGCTGACAGTTACTCCGCATAATCACTATTTCATTAACAATATCTCGGCATAATCACTACTTCATAACAAAAAAAACCGGAAGTGCCGCCTGAAATGTACGCACGATTAGGAATCAGTAGTCCAGCTGTAATAAAAAGAAGTATCATACCATTTACAGGTTCCTCGGCGGATGTTGTTCCGGGTACCCAGTCGAGGTTAATTCTGGGGGAAATAAAAAGTGAAGCCAAGGTTTAAAGTACTTGCACACTCGTATTTACGTATACAAATTCACTGAACCTGCAGATTCTAGATACTTGCAATAACGTGATGTTACGTAGAAAGGACTAATTATACCGGGGTCAATTGGTGACGAGAAGTATAAAGCCCTGCCTCCGCATCGTCTCTGGGTGATGAGCTTGTGGCAAATACGCAGCATCAAGCAGTAGACAAATTACGCTTGATTCAATACGCTTATCTTGTTTTCCTGAAACCGCCATCACATGACATGATTCCAGTTTGCCAAAGTCAACATGATTGTGTCCCCGTGGCTCCGGATATAGCTGACACCTTGTAAACACTTCCTGCTAAGCTGTCGATATTGTTTGAAAGGGCAGCTCATAACTCTCCGGCGTTCTTTGTATGCATCAGCAGTTTTATAATCTCACTGTTCTTCATCTTTTGTACCTACTGATAACTCGAAATTAACGTGCATTGTTTCGGCCTACACATGTTCTCTGCATTAGTGCCTCCAGCGATTAGAGCTGGCCAATTATATAATGGCCGCTCATGGCCTCCGAAACGAGTACATGAAGATCCGCCAGTAAGCGAATGTGTTCGTATTATCGTTCCATCCAGCGGTATTCCTAACGATGCAGGATCACCCAGATGGCCGTTCAGAGCCATTTTTACAATAGTTATTGGGGACATCCCTAAACTCAGTTGAAGTTATAACAGTGTAAAGGTTAAATATTTTACTGAGCCTACGCCAGCAACCATAAAAAGTCTGAGATTCTTAAAGTTTTTACGTCATACACTGTACAAGTACAGCACTTTTAGGAACACCTTGAAGACTGTCTTTAAAGATTAAATATTTGTGGGTACACTTCATTCCACAATACACCTTTTTTGGTGTAAGGTGTCTAAAGATTGACGATGCCAATGTGTTAAAAAGAACTTTATCAGGGAAATCCTTAAAATACAAAACAGCTGTAATGTGCTGTCACCGGATTTGTAGCCCAGTTCCGAACTAAACGCGCACAGCTATCTTAATATTCTGCAGAAATTTGAACATACATTTTCAACCCCCCCCCCCCTCCCCCCAATGACAAGAAAAACTAACCGACCTAAGGCGACATATTCCCTCGGTAGGCTAAGCGAAACATGCTGCGCTAAAAACAAAGATTTCCTTGTACTCTTTTTCATCATACTAAAGGGAGCGATTATGGCGTCGAAATTCGCAATTGCGTGACCGAAGTAGAGTAGCGGAGCATACTAAACCACAAATGCTGAGTCGCCACACTATACCTCTAGAAGTGTTGAAATCTGTTATAGCAAGACGATTTTCAAGCCTACTTGATGTAAGCGTCCTTCATTGATGCCACGGTGACGCCAATGCTGCCGATGCCCAGTTCTTCTGCACTGTTCTCCAGGGTCTCGAACATCTGTGCGAAGTTCTTGGTTTCCAGAGTGTTCAGTTTGATCGTCACCTCCTGCTGCCTCACTTCCTCTACCTCTGCGTCGCGCGCAGCTGATTTGACTACAGCCATCAAGTATTCCATGTTGAACGGGTCGCGCAACGTCTCGACGTTCAGCTTGTAGCCCACCTCTGCATGAACAAACGCACGCTCGAGTTGTAGCATAGATAGTAAAACATTCGAATTCTGAGTTTAAGAATCGAGGAGGTTTTTCTCACCTTCAGTTAAGCTCATGTCAGCCTTTTAATGTTACACTTTATGCACTTGGTGCATTTCTCCAGATAGTTAAATAAAACCAGGCTTCAGAAAGGTTGTACAGAAATTTTTTTCAAACAAGCATTTTTTTTCTGTTTTGCGAAGCTGGCACTGCGCATCAGCCTGCGCTGTACAGTATTCTGGTTGTAGAGGTGAACACGCGATGCACGCGGGAAGAATTTCAGGGAAATAAATTTCAGACACAAACTCCTGCTACACATTATATTTTACAATTTGCACTAGCCTGCAGCAGAACAGTAACAATTCTAGTGATCATCGTAGCAAAGTTAACAAAATTATAACCTGTGTTTTAGACGTTGAAAAGCACTAAACTGCACTTTCTTAATTCTCGGCTACTAATAAAGAAGAAGTCGCCTAAACTTTTGAGTCACATCAGCAGCACATTTTTCCCAATGGAATGTCGGGCCAACAACCAGTTACTGCACAGACGCTATGATTTGGGTAAACCAGCTTGCGGATGCCGGCACGGTAGTTGGTTCGGTGTCCGGCTGCGGCGGCTGGAAGCTTCAGAGATGACGAAAAAAATTATTTGAAGTAAGAATTAGTGCTGTGAGCGAGCAAGCGGAGAAGGAACAATGCACGATGACAAAGGCGTTCAGATACAGAAGCTGCAATCTCGTACAGACTTCAGTCAATACCGGTGTATCTACCGCAATGCCAGATTAGTAGTTACAGGCTAAGAATAGGGCGGAAGTGACCACATTCGCTAGATTGAAAAGTAATACCACCACGGCAAATAGGCATGAGGCTTGTGTAACGGGAGCGCTAAGCTTGGGCAGTCCTCTGGGACATTGCAACAGCATCACATTGCCTTGGACGTGGAGACAATGGCAGAGGCAGACCTACAAATTCATCACTTTTCGCCAGAATTATTTTATTAGTGGCTACATTTTTATTACGGCTTATTCTTACGGCTTCGCTTCGTGCAGGTCTTCCAAAATTTTTCACAAAGTATTTGGCTGTGACAAATGTTTTATTAACATATTGTTCTGTTTGTGTGAGGTCCGATCCTTTTACTAAAAAAACACGAGATAATGGTGTACAACAAGATAAGGCGAATGAAATCCGTTTCATTTGAGAACTCGACCGCCTGCGGTCGGTCGTACTCACGGCAAGCTTTCTTCAGGAAGGCGATGGACCCACTGCAGATGACTTTTCCATAGGCCATGATAATGATATAATCACCCAGCGCGTCAGCCTCTTCCATGTCGTGCGTCGAAATTAAAATAGACGTATCTCCTACGATGTGTTGTAGTACGTCCCAGACATTTCGCCGTGCCTCCGGGTCCATTCCAGCGGTGGGCTCATCTAGAATAACCAGCTGAACGAAAGGAGTGTTTACCAGGCTTGCAAAAAAAGAGTTCCAACATCACTAAGTCTGTTGTTCTACACGACATACATTTCTCAGTAACTAGGATACGCTTCATCTCTATCCATTATTGTTCACATCACATTAATAAGTATTATCAAACGGGTGCAAAAGAATCCGCTCATTTCGTCGTGTGTGATTATCATAGTACTTCTCAACTCCCCAACATGGAAACTAATCTTGGCCGTTCTCGCCTGGCCGTTTGTTGGAAACCAGCTCGTCTGTCTTTTTGACAAAATATTCTATCCGTAATTACCAACTACTCTGTCTTTTATTCCAGTTTCACCATAGTATTCTAACGCCGTGATCATTCTCAAAATGAATGCACCTCGCTCGAATACAGTCACGTACGCGATCACTTATTTTCTTGGAAAGTCTAATGACTGTAATTACCTCCCTACATAACTTACAAGCATGGTAGACACTGTGCTCTTTCTTAATGGCCCATTGGAACAAATCTTGTGAAGAAAGAGTTGTCTACTTGTTAATTCGTTGTTAGGATACTGATATAGTCCCTATTTTCGAAGTGCCCTTCCCGTGTCAGATGTAGCCTTACCTTGAGGGTACTATGAGCGAAATAAAATGCCTCCATGCTATCCTGCTACGTTGAGTAGTCCCTTTGGACTACAGGGATTCCTTTCATTCAGCATATTAAAAAAAATAAGAACCTTTTACACGTAAGAAAAATTGAACTCCCGGGCACGTGACAGAAGCAACGCGAATTGGAAATGGAAGAAGTTCGTGTTAGACCAATTCAAAATAAAGGTTCAGATGATGACGAATGTAATGCCAAGGCCGTCTTTCAGATCCGCTACCAAAGGTAACGTGGCCTAAATAAAATGTTAGTGGAACCGTGACTGAACAACCCGCGAAATCATGGAGGCACTTCGCATAGCAGAACAATGTGTTAAGTGTGCAAGCCAAACAAGCGTGTGTCTCCATCCTAAAGAGATTGCATATCTGCGTGTGCCTTGACTTTAACATGTGTAAGTCTAGTTTCGTTATCACCGTGACTTCTGTAAACTTGTTTCGAGCATGTGCACTGTCCTTTTAAGGCTTTATTGTTTGTGTTGAGTATCTATATTCACCCTACCTGACATTAAAATTTAGTTGTTAGACCAGAGGCTGTCTTTGTGTTGCACTTCCTTCGTCTTTGTCTGAGTTTGCGCTGGTTTCATCCAAGAATGTCTTTCCAACTATCCCAGCCTGCAACCCTCCTGCAAGTTTATTCACCTGAGTAAACCACCATTATGTTTATTGTGGCAAGAGCGAGACGGGAAGGAAGAGTTAGACGCGGGCGGAAAAGCGAGAGAGGCATTTACGGGGCAGGGTCGGCGTACAACTATCGTCTTTCCTTGACATGAGAAAGCGAAGTGAGAAGACATGTGACTAATTTTTTTCTCGCTCATGATCACAAAATCACTTGTATTACCAAGAACATCCTGTCGGAGAACGCTGACCATATTAGCCATTCATAACATTGGCCAAAAACACAAGGGGTTAGTAACACTGCATATTCAACGTTGTCCTTGTGCGTGGTTGCTGTGCCAAAGGCAGTCTGCAGAACATCAGCTCTAGACTACAAATCACACTATTTCACATTAGGCAATTCCGAACTTTTCCAGACCACAGAAAAATACATACAGCATAATCATTTTGCATTAATAGCTTAAGGTTCTGTACGCACATACTGTGTTCTTTTGCACATTGCATTTCCATCATTAGCCTAATATTCTGTACGCACATACTGCGTTCTTTTTCACATTACATGTTTTGTTGGTTACGACTGCCCACTAACGAAAAAAAGTGTTTTTATATACCATTGTGCAATAGCACTTTCTAAAGAATTCCGAAAAGCGCTGATATTTTGTATCTACAAACTGCAAAAGTTAATTGTTCGTGTTCGTGATTATATTATCTGTCCTGATTCTATCTGTCCATGGCTGAATTGTTGACAGGGCGCCATGGTCATCCAAGCACACAAAGAAACATGTGGGGAATCATAGACTTCGAAAAGTGCAAGCTGAACCCAGCGTACAGCGTTATATTAGATCACTTATAAGCCCTTTGAGCTTTGCTTGGACGGTAAATACTTAGTGCACTATTTGTGATGCTACGAGCTTTCGCTGCGACTTTAAACAAAATGTTGACCAGTCTGTATAGTGCTGGATATCCATGAAAATACATGCGTCACTTTGGCCATCGGGAACCACACCCCCATAATACCCTAAATGACTTTTTAACGCTCCCTACAACCCTTTAAAGCATTTCTTTGCGTCTGGAAGCATTGTAAGAGCTACAGTTATCTGCAGCACGAACTGGCACACCATGACCCGTACGTCATAGCAGATTCCCCTTCGGTGTCTGCTTCGCTTTTGAGGTGACTACGTTTGAACTGAAAGAAAACCAACCCGACTAATGACTCCTACGCCACTCTAATGAAGTCATTCCAGGGCTCCAAACACGACAAAACCGAGAAAAACAAAAACAGAACTTTTGAGCAAGTAAAGTCTGATGAGCAGCGCAGCGATTTTTCGCGGAGCTAATTTGAGACCCCGTATTCTAAGTACTGCACGAGCTTCTTTAGCACGTTCTTAAAGCATTTAGGATTTGGAAAAAAGTTCCAAAATGTGTAGCGGGGCTTCTTCAGCATTGCACCGGAAATAAACGCACGCGCGCTCATTCTCGCATAAATGTAGTTGTGACATAATCACGCAACCCCCAGCACCATGTCGCTTCCATGAGTCGGTGCAGCTCAAAGCAGCACTAAGCACTGCAAAAATACCACTGGCCCCTTACTGACACAGCCAGCACTGTGTACTTCAGCGCGAACACTATGTTCAAAACAGCAAACTTGTTTTCTCTGCCCTGCCGGGCTAAGGGTCATGGTCTAGGTCCGGTCTAGCTCCAATTTACATACGCACGTGGCACATATGGTGCCACGTGCATATGTAAAGCAGGGCACGTGGCACCATCTGGGTGTATGTTAGAACTGCTTGTATTGGCCGCGCAAGTAAACAAGTGGTCTTGACGTGCGTACAGCGTCACGTTCACTGTGCATACAGGAATTGAAGCGCAAATTTTGTTGGATATTTTGAAGACAAAGTGGCTTGTCGTCTTCCCTGCTCCGTTGATTTATTAATTGATTTTCTCCCGTGTTAACTCATCTCATAGTTAAGCCACATCAGAAGAGCTTTCAATCACCCTACGAGCATAAGTTTGTGTTCTGACACACTTATGTCCAACCTGTCTATTTCAATTATGTTGACAAAAGTCGACGAAAGACGGAAATGCACTCCAAGCAACAAAAAGGAGGCGTTAAAGAGTAATTCCTTGTGGGAGCCAGGGTTATCACACAATGCGATGTGTTGCTCTCGAAAGGCCTTTCAAATAACATTGCTGGTGCACAGGCATACAAAAAATTGCTAACCGTACAAACCATTGCAGTTGTTGTTCGGGCAGTGTCCGCGAATGAGAAAAAAATAATAGCGTAGCAGTTACCTTCGGCTTTGACGCAAGAGCGATGCCCAAGCTGAGACGGCGCTTCATGCCCCCGGAAAGATTCTTCGGCTTAGTGTGAGCCTTCTCCTCGAGCTTTGTCTTTCTAAGGGTGTCCATCACGTTCTGATCTAGTTCTTTCCTGTTGATGCCTTTTAGCTGAATGAAGTTGTAAACAAGAACAGAAAAATGAAGATTTGACCATGCCACGCACATGGAGCAATAGACGTGAAGTGAACCTTTATAGTTGCGCTTGTACACTGACATCATCACGTGCATGTTTAACGGCGCACGTAAATGTCCTCATCATCTGAAACGTCGGGCGGAAGGATTGTGATAATGTGGTGCACCTCCAAAGCCACGTTTTGCACATTGAAAACACGTGTGCTCTCCGGCACGCTCTTCAGACACCGCCAGCCCTAAGCACACAGAACCGCATACGTACAAACACTCAGGCTTCCTCGAGATCATTTAGTCTCCGCCTTAGCGTGCGTCATTAGCGTGCGCCAGCGTTGCCAGGTGTAACAGATAAAAACCCACCAGAGCGCCTTGACACGTAGCCGCAGCAGCAGCTGCTAGAAAACGGGGAAGATGGCCAAATACAGCTTCGCTTCAAAACTCCTCTTATACCCGTCGCTGAAGACGCAAACCCAATTTTATAACCATTCTTAACATAAAGCCAAGTTCATTGAATGCGGCGCAAAACAAGGTAAAAGAAGTTGTTACCAGCAAAGCAAACGTCGTCTCTAGTTACGATCTCACGGAGGGACAATTTTCACAAGAAAAAATGTGTGGCACATCGGGTAATAGATTGTTAGTTGCTATGCATCCTCTGAGCCAATATAAACCGCTACCTTGTAACAGTGGAGGCAAAATCGTTATCACGGCAAACATTACAGATGTCGCCGCCTCCGCACAATGGCATCACCGGAAGCGCTGACATAAAATTGGCGAGATTGCCCGGAAGGCAGCATATCTCAAACATCGCACGCAGAGATAGCTGAGAAGCAGCGACAATCACTGTTATTTCTTCCGTTTCTAAGAATACGCGGACTTTGCTGAAAAGTCTGAAAGGGGCTATTATTTATGCAGGCTTTTTTGTAAAGTACCATAGGGAGTTAATGATCTGGATGTCCTTGGCTTCTAGTCATGTACACATACGATCACACATTACCACGTTCTGCGTGTGAGACAGTCGAAATGCCTGAGTTTTATGTCCTTAATGTTTTAGCCCAGCTACTCCAATCAGCCACCCTTTGGGTCATTGTCCTGTAGTAAAGGGAGCAAGGAACTCGATAATATGGCGCCTTGTTTCGGGCGCCATCACGCAAGCATCACCAGCTGCTGGATCGGGAGTACAGAACCTCACTTGCATTCAGTGAGCCTTTAAGTATCGGGTAGAAATTAGGTGGTAGAGAAGCATAAAGGAGTCGCTAGCAAAGTAGTGTAGAACACTTGTTTCAGTGCACAATTCCTAAAGAAGATGAGAACAACGCGTCAAAATATTTCACTTTAATGTCCTTTTACCGTAAGGAGAAAACTGTTCATATTTAGTCAAACACGCTTTTCGCACTAGAGCACCCATTGAAATTAGATTGGGTATACGTCATATGTCAGAATCAGTGCTGCACAGGCTGGAATTACAATAGCTACGTGTGGGCTTTTTTTTTCGCATCTGGAAAATTTACCGTTACATATGGGAGAAAGAAAGGTTGAATATAGACATGACTGGAGTCCTTTTATTCACAAAGACTGTGAAGGAGAAAGCCCTCTGAAAGATAAGGCAATCCTCAGCCCTTGGCTAGCAAACCCCATGCGCTGGGCATATGCGGTGCTGGTGTCTTTGCAGTGATTACATGCATTTGCTGCACTGTTCTTTATTTTGTTCAGTGGGGCGTCACCCATTTCACTGTTGGATGATCATTGGGCAGGGGGATATAATTTGATTGTCCATGAAACACCATTTCATTTTACCAAAGGCGCCGGCGTGTTCCTTCAGTCGTTTGCGTCGTTAACTGTGTACACTGTGCACATTCGCTAGCCGACATAAAACAATGCCGTAGTGACAGCGCTGTTGCATTTGTGCTCTCCCTTTGGAGTACAGGATTCCCAGAGCAGGCTTCTAAGTTTTCACAAATCATTCTTTAGTGCTGTCTGAATTATTGTTTTCTGTCCTTTAAAAACAGTGATAGTACGTTTTTTTAGCAAACCTCACTTATTCCATTTTATAGGGCAAGCTGGTCCAAACCTAATAAAGAACTTAATTATTTGCTGCGACAATTTTTTTAAAGCGGTGCGTTTTATTTTCAGGGTAGTTAGTTCGACGTTCCCTGCAAAGCTTCTAGCTTTCCCGTGAAATACTGGAACGAACTGTCCCACCGAAGATTGCTAACATGGTTGGCAATATTATCTGCATTGACAAACAAGCCAGAACGGGCACTTGGGATACATTTGATTCGTAAAATAATTATAAGTAAACTTACCGATGCGAAGTAAACCAAGTTCTCCAAAACGGTGAGATCATCGAAGAAGATGTCAAATTGGGGGCAAAAGCTCACGGACCGCCTAACAGTCTCCCGATGGGTCGACACATTTCGTCCGCAAACGTAAGCACTGCCGCTTGTTGGACCGTTGATCCCTGAAGCGACAAATAAACATTTGAAGCAATTTGTACGCCCGTTAAAACAGTGTAATGATTCAGCTTCTTTGAAGCAACATCATCTTGAATAACAACATACGCTAATAGGTCTATGAGAGCTGAACTAAGGCGCGTGTTATTGTCTAAGCCCGACTTTAAGGTGGAGCCCTTAAGGTTGAGGTGGTTCCTTCTGGAGCCAGATGGAAATAATACAGATGCGAAAGAGATCAGTTAGATCAGTTTCAAGGTACAAGAGTAGTTGCTTCAAAATAAAGACAGGAAGCGCTGCAGAAGAACTCCATTAAGTTTAAAATTTTGGTCCAGTTGTGTTTAGGACTAAGCTACAAAAGCCAATGCATTAAATATCACACTACAACCGTGTTTCGCGCAAACAATTTAGGAGATGCGGAAATAAACTCTCGCTTGCGAATTTCATGGTATTCACAAGAACACTAAAATGAATTTCTTGAATTTTTCGTTGCGGCTGGGGATCTGTTGTAAACATCTTTCTGCGGAATTACTAGTGCACGGTCACAGCCACCGCCACAACACTTACGCAAAGAATGGCGCAAGGGGAAACGTTACTTTTAAACACACTATCCACCATAAACAGGCTGAAGCTGAACAGAAAATCAAGAATGAACTAGACAGGTCGAAAATACATCTTTCTGGGCCTTTTTAAGTGCACCATTCTGCAGGCAACCGTAGTTGTTGCAGTTCCACGTTCACCACGTCCCCCCGAAATTACTGATGCTAGTAGTACAATGTCTTCGCTCGATTTCGTAAAACTAAACGATGTCACTGGTCAGTGCGAAACTACACGCCAAAAGTAATGGGAGCGTCATAGCAGAAGAATGTATATTCTGGCGAAAAATTTGAACAGACCTTTGAATGGAATGGAATTGAATGGACCATCGGAAAGATCGTTCCCCTTCATACATCTGCAAGCACTGAAAGTCTTAATTATGCCCGATATCTTTGGCACGCATACCGTGTAAAATGATGCATCAATATTTTACACCAACATATTGTCATTCTTAGAATGCAATTCCCTTTTTACGACATCGAAAAATGGCTGCCGACGCTCTTATTAGTGTCAAAAACAGATGCTGATAATCACTCAGTGATTACAGTATTTCAGACAAATCTACGGGGGCCCGTTGTATCTTTAGACTTTTTCTTTTGATAAGGTGAATAACAAACTATCAATGCCCAAACTGTCTACCTGCAACTTGGGCTCAAATATATGGACATGTATGCATTGTTTTCTAACTGGAAGTTTTCAATATCTTATGATAAATGATCACACTACCCCCTAAGAAGCGTAACTTCACGAGTCCCGCAGGGATCTGTTCTCGGGCCATTCTTGTTCTTTATCTTAATCGATGGTTTACCGGCCACTATTTCCTCTACTATTGTTGTATACGCTGATGGGTGTGCTTTGAACCGTGCGGTTACCAATAAGCGAAAATAGCAACAACTTAAGTCTTATCTAAGCGTCATATTCAAGTTATGTGAAAAATGGGGGATGGTTCTAAGTTAACAAAAATGAAAGTCCGTGCGCGTTTGACGCAATGACTCAATCCCAGCAGTGTATATACGATAAATGTATTTCCCTTGGAAGTTGTTGAAAGTTACAAATACCTAGGGGCAACTATAACACTAACACAATGTTGGTTAGACCAAATAGACACAATTTCACACAAATAAGGTGGTAAAGTTCGTGCGCCGTAATTTTAGCGATGCTCCGTCATCCGTAAAATTGCTGCTATATAAATGTCTTTTCCGCCCTAACCTCTGATAACGTGCTGATATTTCGGACCCTTTTTGGCCACTCCCAGGCAACACCTTGAGCTTCTGGAAAATTTCGTACAGCCGGAGATACAACTAAATCTTCTTTGAGGGCTCCTAGTTTTCCCTACGCAAGCAACTATTTTGTTTATGCCTTTTTCATAAAGGGTATTATAAGTGCTCTTTAAGACAGCAACAAATTTCATTGGTAACACATGGATTGTTACATGTCGACTATCATGACAAAGTTCGATATATATTTTGCCGGATGAAGGCATTTTATCACTCATTAATATCTAATACGTCTACATAACGAAATCACCTTGTATTGTAACATTGTATCCATTTGTAAGCTATCTCTTTTTCTCCAGACCTATTCTGCATTTATGCAATGTGATATCCCCGTGAGAATTTTGCATGACGTGGTTATTGCTTTTGTTTGCAATTGATTTGCCGTTTTTGGTCAATTCGTGAATGATTATTGCGTATTTCGGCAAAGTTTTGCGTTCACCTGCGATGATTAGGTTTTTACTGAAAATTTTGCTTTGTATTGTATCCGATAGAAAAAAACATATTTTAGTGTTTCAACCCGCAATATATTTAGACCACCAATAAATAGTTCCTGTTTGATTCTCAAATTACAGCAGCTAATTTATGTAAATACCTCGGTATCACTCTAAATTCACATCTGACCTGGTCATCCCACATTATGAACATCACTAATGATGCAAACCGCGTCCGCGTTCTTGGCTATCTCCCAAGACACTTACGTCTAGCGCCACCTTCTGTTAAACTTTTAACATATCTAACACTAGTTCGCCCGAAGCTAGAATACGCATGTGCCATCTGGGATCCCACTCAAATTACTCTAATTAAAACACTTGAACCCATCCAAAATCGCGCAGCCAGATTCATTTATTTAGACTACTCCTATCACAGCAGCGTCACCGAACTAAAACATCAAGCTAATATGGTTAACATAGCTTCACGCCGCAAAATGTCAAGACTGTGTTTCATAAGTTTTATCATGCATTGCACCTAAACCACGTTATCGTTCCAGCTCATCGTCATTCATGCCGTATCAGCCACTCGAAAGCGGTTTATCCACCCCGTGCGCATACCACTGCCCATCACTCTTCATTTCTTGTGCAAACATGGAACGATCTTCCTGCTGACATCGTGCGCCACTCCAGCATCGCGCATTTCAAAGAAGAGATCAAACAAATCATCTGTTTTTGAACTGTCTACCCCATCATGTAACACCCCTGGCCCTTGAGGTGTTGAAAATAAATAAATAAATAAATATTATTTTGCCCACTCCACTCTACAATGCCTTGGCGCGTGAGCGTATGGTAAACATATAAATAAATGAATAAATAAATTAGTAAATACCAGCCAGGTTGTTATTTCGCAATGCATGAAGAGGGCTCCAATAAATATATATGACGTACACACCTGTAAGGATGCTCATCAGCGTGGTTTTTCCTGCCCCGTTATGGCCCAGAAGAACCGTACATTTTGACTCATACACTTTTAGAGATACTCCGTCCAGGGCCATTGTGTTGCCATAAACCTGCGCCGCCAAAAATACAAACAATAAATTCGTCAGAGGTCATGCTCGGAGCTGGATTTTGTAGAGGGCGTTTTGGTAGACAGCGGATAATAAAGGGTTCGTAGAAAGAAAACTCCAGGTAGAGCATAAAAGGGTTCATTTGCCGTCAGCCGATCCTTCCCCTTACGGGCAAGGCACGACTGAATAGTTGAGCAGCGAGGACTACACAAAATATTTGAATTAACCGAAGTGCATGGTTGCACTGAAGATCGAATTGCGACTAGGTGGAATTTTGTGCTCCTGTTTGTCAGAGCGTCGTAATGAAAGCGTCAGATTGTTATCCTTACAAATTTGTTTGGCAAATGAGTCTGGTTACTTGAGCTTTTTAAAACAAAAAAATGGTGCAGCTTGCACTAGTGGTGCAACGCTGGAGAAAGCAGAGCTGGTGTCCCTTCCGCATTCGTCAGAAACCCGGCTGCTGCACCTCACATGGATTTTTGAACTTCCCGCTAAACGTTCCCCATTACTGGCAGGCAAGAATCGTTTTGCACGCAGGCTTTCACATGCCTTCCAAACTGGACCGCTTTAGCGTGCGCTAGAACCCCCGGAAACCGGCTTCCCAAACTCGGCGCCTGTGGTACCCACTTAGGCGTGAATGCATGTGTACTGGCGAGTACAACAGTCCGTGAGAGGTAACGCCACGATCGCTGGGCAGAGTGTTCTCGAAGGCGAGCGGCCCGACGCCGGATGCTTCTCACGACGCGCCCGCTCATGTGGGCTGTGTATTGGAACTTTTTTCGCGCTCTTCAAGCGGCGCAAAAACATGCGCAAGCCCTGCTGTTAAAACGGTCTGCTAAGATATTTGTATTGATGTGTATTTCAGCGTGAGGATTTGTTTATTCGTTGGTAGGCGATTGTATGCAATAAAGAGATTGCGAGGACGAAAATCCCTCCCCTCGAAGCTGGGAGGAACTGACGACGTACCAGTTCTCCGTGGGGCGAAGTTACCCTCGTTCTCCTCCCTCCTCTCCGTACGGGAGGACTAGGAGACATGCGCGTGTGATCAGTTCACCATAGAATGGCGCAGCTGCATGTATGTTACGCACTCTGGCCACTTTTGGAATTTGTTGCATTGGCTGTTGTTCCCTACATGCGGAGGGTCACGGCACCCATCTTTTTTACTTGCGCATGCCTTGATTGCGTTGGTTGGGATGTCCAGTGAGGCTCCGGGCATTCTCCACCTTTTGCCGGGTTCACCCGCGTGGGTGCTGTTACGCCTTGCGCCGTTAAGATCAGTGGTCGAACGCCGGTTCCGCTAGGTCAATCCCTGAGTCTTGCAATGTAGAGCGAACACTGCGAGCCACCTTGCCTTACCTTTGTGAGGGTCGCGTAAGCATACGCCAGCGGATGCTAACTGCCCCCCGTTGACGGGCTGGGCAGACACTGACGAATGATTGCCCCAGGGGCTAGGTGCCCAGAGCAGGGTTGTACTTGTAACGTGGTTGTCAACGTAATAAACTGTCACTAAAAAGTTATCGATTGAGGACGACTCAGTGAGCAATGGAACGGAAGATGATAGGTGTAACATTAAGGGACAAGAAAAGAGCGGAGTGGCTCAGGCAACAAAGGCGTGTTAAGGACGTAATATTAGAAACTAAGAAGGAGAAATGGATTTCGGCAGAGCATGTATTGCGAAGGCAAGATGACCGTTCATCATTATGGGTAGCAGAATAAATCATTAGATAAGGCAAGCGTGGCAGGAGGAGGCAGAAGGTTCGATGGGCAGATGAGATCAAGAAGTTTGCGGAAATAACTTAAACGCAGTTACACCGGATCGGGATAAATGGAGATCCATGGGAGAGGCCTTTGCCCCGCACTAGGAGTACGTAGGTTGATGATGATAATGAGTAAGATGATGATGATACTGGTGATAATGATTAAGAAAGTTATCGCTCCCCTTTAGAGTGACTGATATACGCGTGGCGACAATCGTCCCTGCCATACGGCTGGGCTCCTTCGAGACCGTGGAGGGCAGTCTCTTCGCAGTCGGCTCTGAGCGAGAATAAAGCGAATAACAACTGCGCGTTATTTTATTCAAAAGACTACAGCCATCCGAATTGTCGGGCAGTGTAGCAGCAGTAAGAAAATGCCCACTAGATTATGGCTGCGTATCGAATAAAACAAAACCGCCATTTCTTGCGTTAAGTTATAAGTTATGGAAAAACAAGGGTTTTTTCTGGTTATTCTTGGTAATACCTTCATTATGATGCTAAACAATCTATGTGTGGTTTTTGAATGCCTGAGGCCCAGCAGATAGGATGCGTGATATTATAGTAGCGCAAAACTTTACAGTACACAACCGCTGCCAAAGTGGTTGATGTTGATCGCTTGCTCGCTGCTCATGGCACAGGGAAAACACATTATTATATTACCGCTTATAAGTCGAACTTTTTAAATAAATGAATATCAGAACTTAGACGCGGAGTCGACCTATCCATATCATCGGCTCTGCCGTCCGCTAGAAATTCAAAGTTTCCGCCGGCTAAAAAGGCGTTTCTGGAGTCGCCTAGAGCCACTACAAAGCCTTATGTAGCCAGTCATGAGGATCGCCCGCCGTTTTGGCCGTGACTGGAAAGCGTGCTTTCTTTGTGTTGCGGGAGCTACAATTTAGGCATTGGCGAATATCCCGGTCCTCGAAAGATGTACCTAACGATGCCTCCACAAGCTTCGTGCCAATACAGCGAGGTGTGCAAGCGAAAACTGATTTGTATGCCGAAGACACCAACAATGTCGCTGTAGAACAATAATTCACCGTCTTGGAGGAGTGTGTTAGGGGATGGCGGCATCAAGATGACAAGGTCTTGGCGAGCGCTGGTACGCGTTGTTTTTTCCGGGATCCAAAGCAGGGACACAGCACTCTACCGTCGAAGGAGAAACCTGAGCGTGTCGGACGAAGACACCGAGACGAAGTCGTGAGCTGTCGCTGAGGGCAGAACGTACAGCTAGGCGAATTTAAGATCTCGAAGTAGTGGATCCCAAATTTTATGAAGCGGAAGGAGCTTACCCTCAGACGTGTCGCAACAGATTCATGAAAGCTCCCCGGCACCTACGAAGAGAAGCTGATCAAGTTTCGGCGGTTCTCCGAGGACGTGAGGGGCAGGCGAGGGTTCATGACCGGCCATGTCTTCAGCGCCGAGCTAACGCCAGTCTGGCCAGATATTCCGAACAGGAGAACCGTCGCCCGAAAGGGAGAGCGTCAGCGTCGCCTCTTGACTATCGTCAAAGAGCACACCCGTTTTACGATAATGTTGTGTGCTAAGGCAGAGAGCCACGAGTTAGCAACCATCATTGCGTTCAAGCGCAACATTGTGCCGAAAAAACGAGAAGTAACTGCCCAGGGTGATAGAGCGGGTGAACGAAATTATTTTTTTTAAGAACAGACTGCGCTCGCGTACTTTGGTATCGTGGGATGCAGGCGTCCAAGTGCGCTGCTAAAGTCCTGGAGCATCCTTTTGTAACATTTTCTGCTGCCACATGACGGACCGGGTTGAGAGGTTAAGAAGGTTGTGGCAAACGCCGAGTGTGACTTCATGGTTCTCCCGTGTGAGGCGACGTCGATGCTTCCGCCGATCGACGTATCCCGTAGCAAGCATTTTAAGCACCGCATCGGACCCCACTACAATAAGTGGATAAAAGAAGAAGACCAGTCGAAAACACGCCCCCTGAAAATGTGAAGCTTCCGTCCTTGAGCAGAGGAGCCAAGCTTAACATTGCCTGGTACGGCCTGCCTGCCGACATCTTGCGTGACCCCTTCGTCGGTGGCTTGATTTCAACGCCACTTGAGCCACCACCTCCGACTACAACAGCGACGACGAACGTACAGGCCTTGGCTGAGAGCTTCCGCAGTGTAACTAACGCCAGTTTTTTGAATAGCAAAAATCAAGATAGTGTAGGTTATTTCCGAGGAGTTTCAGGAGAGCATAAACATCTTTATTGAGGAAAAAAGTTGCGTGGACTCTTCAGGATGTGAAGTCCTTAGTCCAGGACCCCATATGCCTTACCAGCCGCTACAGCCCGCTCCACGAGCTGAAGCTGGTTGGACAGGCATGAGCTGGACAGGGCGCTTCTCCAGAGCTCGAGAGAGTTGTAAGGATTCTGTTGGGGAGAGGGTGGGAGGGGCATCCACCAACCATGTGGAAAAAAAGGCAGTCTGCTCCACAAAAAGGCAGATAGGGGATGTGCTTTCTTAGGCCGTAGTGAGCTTCAGCCGAGTTAAGAAGGTGGAGTTCCGTTTATCTTGCTGGAAGACCATCCCAAGTATCTTGATTTGAGGAGTGGGGTGGGCAGTGTGGCCCTCGAGGTGTATTTCGACCGGTGGAGTTGTTTCCCGCTTGGGTCTTCCTGGTTGGACCATGAAGAGCTCAGACTTTTGCGGGAATGCTGGCATTGGACTTCAAGGGGGACTTTCACAATGTCCGAACCTATCTACCTAAGGGACTGGAAGCCCGCAAGGATCCGTCTCCTCCTCCTAGCTCTTCAAATACGCACTACTCTACTGCCGAATCTCCTCGGCAAAATATAACACGTGGGACATGCATTATACGCAGACGATATAACTGTACGGCTCGAAAGAGCAGGATCCCATGGATGGATGGAATTGACGTCCTAAAGAGCAGCGGACACACACAAAGAATGCGCGCAGAAATGCGGACTCAGCTGCGCTCCTCAAAAACCGGAGCTAGTCCTCCTAGCATCGACAAACCTCCAATATGCATGCCAAAGTGAAATCGAAATAGATCGGAAAGGAATTACCCCTACTACGCATACCAAAGTTCTTGGCTTGATAATACAAGCGGATTTCAAGGCACCAAAACGGGGAAAAGCTGAAGACCACAACAGACAAGATCCATAGAATGAAAATACGCAGTCTTCAACAGAAGGAAAGGTGTGAAAGACGACGACACGGTACGTCTGGTTCAGGCCTTCATCATTTCAATTATAACACACGCCATACCATAATTGCGTCTCAGAAAGGCAGCCACCATATACCTACACACTTTAATCAGAAAAGCGAACAAACAAGCACTCAGGATAAGCGAAACTCGTCAACAGCGTAGCTGTTGTGCAATGCAGTCCACAATACGCTGGACAAGCTAATAGAAGTACGCCTTTCGAAGCAACGAGTTTGCCCCAGCAAAATGGATGCAAGGAGAGCTATACTTAGGATCCCAAGAAGCCCAACACTTCACGTAGTAACAACAACCGGACGAATTGGCGTCAAAAATTGATACCAACCCGGCCTTAAAGAATATGGACCCCAAAGAAACAAAGGCAGAAGAGAAGCAAAAGCAAAATCAAGTGAGAAACTGATGGAATATAAGAGGCATGAGGGAATACTATTGCGCGGATGCTGCGCTACCCGAATTCTCCATCAAAGCAACGGTAGTGGGGACCACAGGGAGCGAAATAAGAAAATGTGCATGCTTGTACACCACGCAAAATGACGAAGCGGAAGAGGCCGCCATAGCACAGGTGCTAACGCAACCTGCGACAGCCACACTCTTCACAGACTCACACAATGCCTACAACAGATACGGAACAGATAGGATCTCAAAGAGGGCAGTTTTTATGGACGCGACACCCCCCGAAACAAGGATTGCACTCATTTGAGTTCCTGCCAATTCCTCGATTGGGGGCAACGAAATTGCCTTGCCCATCGGCAATCTCGAGACTTAAAGTTCCGGGCCACAGAGAAAACAGATGCAGGGATGCACCCAGTAAAGAAATATTCAAAAATCATCAAACACTGCAAGAAAACAGAGGAAGCCTTCCCCACCCTCAGTCCACACCAGAGAAGAGCAATCAATTTACTGACACATACAGGCAGGCTCTTTCCTACACCTCCTGCTCCTCAACCGAATGTTCCAAACTAGAAACGCAAAAGAATGCACCCTATGCCCAAAAACAGGCACCCTAAAACACATAATCGTAGAATTCGCTAACATCAAGTTTGCCCCACTTCTTGATGACTCCGTCGGCATAAAAGATAAGCGATTGGAGGTCTTTCTGACAAGTTCCGACGTGGAAGATGAAAGTTCAGCTGATCCACGTTTAACAGGAGGCTCGGGAAGCATATGTGAACATGTACATTAGGAACCACTCCGACTGAGTGAAAATGGCTCCATCACAACTCTGTTGAGAACAATAGAGCTTATTGTCTCTTTCTCTCAGTTTTTTGCGCTTTGAATAATTTCTATTTAATTTTGTTTTGTCGGCTCGACGACGGCAGCGAAAACCATTCCTAATCTTGAAGCATCCACTTGATAAATGAAGTTTCTTGACCCGACACAAATAGCCCGTGATTTATTTTTGTTGGAGGACATCAAAACTAGGGGGGGGGGGGGGGTCGCCCTACAACAGCTGAGCTGTTGAAGCCCGAGCTTGGTCCGCTGGTGTTCGCAAAAAAAAAAATCAAGAAAGAAACTCCTCCAGCGACCGCCGCCCGGCAGGACCTCCCCCCAGCCGCATAATCGAAGCCTAGCTTCGCCTATTAATGACGTCATCGTTCCCGCAGGCACCGCTCGACGTTCGACAACACTGTGCCCATAGTTGGTGGCGTAATCTCTCGCATGCTCTTGCCTTCGCCTGTTCACGTGCGCTCGTGACTAAAGTAGGGAGCACAGAACAGCTCGCGCTACGGGCGCCGAGTTCGCGGAGGTGGTTGCCGCCCTTTCTAGGGCCTGCTAACTCGTTCCACTTTGGGAGACATGTGAAAGACTTCTGACAAAACGATCCGGGCTTGCCAGTGCTGGAGAACATTCAGCGGCAAGTTCGGACGTACATGTGAGGGGCAACACAGCCAAGTCTCCGACGAAGGGAGAAGGACCGCCAGCTCTACTATTTCTCCAGCCTTGAACCACCAGTGACACCTGGTGGCGCTCTAGTTGGTTATAAATCGTTGGTTCGACTGCGCTGAATAAAACAGGCGACGGACTAGAAAGAACAAATAAACTTCCGCAGTCAATACGTCAAGTGCATGTGTCCTTTCTAGTCCGTCACCAGTGTAAGCTGAGCTAATATGTTTTTTTTTTTCGACTAATACGCGGCAATATGCAGGACATACACGTGGTGCCAAAATGGTTGATGTTGATCGTTCGCTCATTGTTCCGGATACAGTTAAAGCTCGTTAATTGGAATTTCAATCATTACAATTTATTGATAATATGGGGGTGTCAACAAACCCCGTTCCTTGACCCTAATCACCAGCCTACATACGAACAGGGGCTGGCACGGCTGACCAGCTTCGAACTCTCCTCCCAGCGTAGCCAGGTTGACGGGACCGTGGTGGCCAGCGCAGGCCTGGGCATTCCGGACTAGAGTAAACACCCCACCAGGCGGGCGCCCAGACATCAGCGCCTAAGGTTCGCCTAAATAAAGTTTACTTTTGTACCTTCTCCTATAAATGTAAAGTTTGGTCGGGCCAAGCTCCAAGAAAACTTCACATGAAAATTGTCCTCGTACCTGCTCATTTCACTGTGAATGTCGTTAAAAGACGATTGTCTTCTGCCACATCCGCCTCGTAAACGTCTCTCCTGTCATGGTCTTCGCCTCCCGTTTCGCTCGTCCCACAATAAACAGCGAAAGCCCATTCGTTTCACTGCCCTTTCTATATAGTGGAACCTTTTTGTTACTGTTGGACATGAAAAACTGCTACGAGTTCTGGGCTGGCGTTCGCGCTTTTTGCATTTTGGGTAAAAGCATTGTTTTGAACCGATATTTTTTGTTTGCTATTGCAAATATTACTGCACATTCATTTTCAATTAAAAGAACACGGCGAGTACAAGGTGCGCAGTGATGTTTCGCCGGAATATACCTAATGCGTTCTTTTTGCTCAAAAATGCTGACAGTTATGAGGTATAGTGCCAAATTCGTTGGTTTGGGAAACGTTTTGTCATATAGACATGTTGTTTCAGAGCTGTTTCCTTCTGGGCCGGTGGCTGAATCGACGGAGGGACAGACATAGAGCGTAGAGACGGCCAAACCAAACCTCTTAAGTAACCCAAAAAAGACTCGTCTTTAAACGCCCGTGAACTCTAACGCGAGTAGCCTGCTCGACGAACAAGTCGATCTACACGACACCGCACCGGCAGCTTGGAGCCTGGTACACGGCCAGAGAAAGACGCCGCAGCCTACAGATGAGGCTGCGCCGCCACCAGAAAGTGGAGAAAAACGCAGAGAGATGGTATAATCAGGTAAAAGCAGCCTAAAACCCAAATGCCGGACGTTTGGAAAATGCTTATTTGAGGACTACGTCGACGCTGTAATGAGTGCACGATTTCGGGCACCCTGAGCGATTGCTGGATCATTTTCGCAGTTTAAAGCGTATATATTGTAACTGCCAGCTTCCACGAAAAGGGAGAGGACCAAGTAAAGACCACATTGAATGCTACCCAGCCCTTCAGTATTGAGGTCAGCGAAAAAGATGTCTGACGCTCCATTCACGTGTTAGACCAAAACGCGCCTGCTTTTGTCTTCAAGGTTGAGTCCCGATTCAATCGCGTGCTTTTTAAAACATTGAATCATTGATATGTTTTACTGCTCCCCAATCTCATCGTTCGGCTTTTGTTCTGCACTTCCCTCAATTCCAGCTGTGGTGACTTCTCCCTGCATTTTGAATTAACAAGCTCTTGCCAGATATATATATATATATATATATATATATATATATATATATATATATATATATATATATATATATATATATATATATATATATATATATATATTTATAAAATTGGCGGTGTACCTGCTCACTTCGTTGCAATGTCCACGAATTATCTTCTTTTTCCCGTTCAACTCTCCAGCTGTTCCCCTCCCGTCTCACTCCTGTCAAGATAAACCCGCTACTGCTTTGCTCAAGTCAATTTAAATTTACCGCATGCCGCTGCTCCGCACTGAATGCCTCGATGGCAGCGCTGCAGTACGACGGAGACGCGGGTGAATTGAGACACCCTACTTACTTTACGTGCGTTCCAAGCGGACTGTGAAAACTATCTAGTGGAACCTTTCGTTACTGCTTCCGTTTAATTTTTGAAAACGCCGCTAGGGAAACCGCGCTTGTCCGCTTTTGTATTTTAATGAGCGTATTCTTCATTAAATCAACTATCCGTGCATTTTCAATAAGGAACACACTGCGAATATCACTTACCAATTGATGTCTTGCGCCAGATTGTACCGGCTCGACAATGTTGGCAAGTATGAACACTGCCACCAGTCGTACACGTTTATATTTGGCGGTGGGTATATAAACCTAATGTTCAGCGTCGGTATCACTTCGGCCGGCCGGCTGAACCCAGCGACAGACCGAAGGACATACAGACAGACCAACATTTTCTCGTTCAAGTAGTCCAAGAAAGACTACCGTCTTTATCGTCTTTAATAACGAAGTAACTCCCGCTACGACTCTCATACAGAGAGAGAGAGAGAGAAGGCTCTTTATTAGAAGAGAAAGCCGAGATGTTTGCCGGAATTTCGACACCGATATGCTACTCGGCGGGGAAAGGGAGAGGGGACAAAAAAGGCCCTATAGATTACAGGGCAGAAGAAAGAGGAAGAAAAAGAAGAAATAAAAGAAGAGAGAAAAATAGCAAGAAAATGACGCTCAGTTTGTGAGTAGTGGGATTACAAAATCTCTCTTCTAAACTCTAAATCACTCTCATACACATCTCTATCGCGCTCGCCGCAGCACATGTCTTTGCCTACGCATGCCGTAACAACATTGGCTCAGCTTCGCCCAAACAAGAAACATTAGAGTGCTTAGCTAAGTAGCGCCGCCACAGGCTACACCTGCTATTGGCACAACGTCTACAGCATGCTTTTGTACCTTGCGCAGGTCGTGTGTGACAACCAGGGGATTGGCGTTTCCGGGCATTTGCTCGAAGCGATCGGCTTCCTCCGGCAAAACAGGAGTGTCCACAGCCACGATGTTGCAGGGAACCCAGTAGGTGGGCTAGATAAAAGAACATGAAACCACACCAGGTATTTTTTATTAGGAGAACTCCGCAGTAAAATTTGGCACATGACAGCAATAGAAAAACTAGAGGAGACACCACTGGATCAATATGAATGATTTCACGTCATATTCTTATGCATACTAACCCGCAGTACATCACTGAAACGGCTGGAGGTCAATAGTAGATGTCTTCGTCTTCCACTCTCAGTGGGCTTAACTACGCTGATGATGATGACGGGGATGACAGAAATTAGGAGTAACGTAAGCACGATGACGGCGGTGATGATGGTGAGGATGTAACACAAAATCCACCGAAGACAGCAAATGGCGTGTTCACAGGTAAAGGGGGTAAAACATGCAGAAAGCTTGCTGCGAGCTCTTGATCATCACTAGTCGCCAAACGACTCTTCCAATGCTAGGGGCATAAATGATTCTCCAGATTTATGAACGCGAAGCCTTCTAACTAGAGCAGGATCTCACAACCTAGGTGTAGAATTCTGGGGTGACAAGAACACGAATCAGTTGTCCTTAAAAGTCGCTCCAGGGGCTTTGAGGAAAAAATGCTTTGTAATTTGGAAGCAGCGAGCGCTGCTCTGGACATTTGATTTTTGTCTTTAATGTAACACAACGTGTTAACAAGCACAATAGCCATGTATCAAGTTTATGGATGATTGGGGAATGTAAAAATGCCCCTTGAGATTTCCGGGTGACTTTGCCTTGTTGAGTCAGTTCATCAGAGACCTACAGTATATACTTCGGCTATGTTAGTCGTAGGGCATTGCTTCAGAATCAGACATTGGGAGAGTTTGGAACGAACATGCAGTGACGCACCACTTAGCAGTATGGGGTAAGATGCACCAAAAAAGTGTGGGTTTTTTGGGGAGATTTGTGGGTTTATTTATTTGTTCATTCGTGTGCGTGAGTGTATGTGTGTGTGTATGTGTGTGTGTGTGCGTGTGCGCGCGCGCGTTTGTGCGTGTGTGTGTGTGTGTGCGTGCGTGCGTGCGTGCGTGCGGGCTGCGTGCGTGTGCGGGTGCTGGTGCGGGTGCGGTGAGTGTGTGCGTGCGGGCATGCGTGCGTGCGTGCGTGTGTGCGCGTGTGTGTGTGGTTGCGTGCGCGTACCCTCAGGACCGTTTGGTATTACAGAGGGGAGTGACTAAAAAAAACCAAATATAAGTAATGCATTATACCAAAAGAAAAAATTATTGCTCTTTATGAAATATTAGCTTAGACGTCTTTAAATACTTGGCGATCATGAATGGGGCCGAACATGTAGTTGGAGTGGTAACCGAGACATTTCGTGCACAATTAATACGGGACGCGCTGCGGCAAACAAACTGCGAAATACGGCAAACTGCGAACTTTTTGGCGACTTCATTCTGGAATTCAATACCCCCAACCATCAAATCATCTCCTTAAATTCATCCTTTTAAGAGGCAGCTTCGCCGGATCATTTTTGCCTAACGCTTGTTATTATGTACTTGTATATGTGGCATCGAGATGAATATCCCCCTTTAATTACCTTTTTTGTATAATACTTCTGATTTTTAGTAACAATATTTGGCTTGATTGTGTAATCATGTTCTTCGTGTTTTTTTAGGGTTGTTACTGCTGTTAACCGCGTTAGGTGTACTTTTCGTTCCTACTTGTTGGTAGGAGGTCCCTCCCCAGTCTATGACTATGGGACCTCCTAGAGTTATTTATGCATTGTTACATTTCTACTTAAACAGTAAACTGAAACTGAATCGGTGTTCCGTGAATGTTATAAAACTTTCGGCAGTGAGCTGCTTCCGTAACCCAGGGGGAGTGGTCGTACCTGAGTATCCCGTAAGAGGGCTTGGGTTGGGTCAACAAGCCATGAAAAAAAAGGAATCTAAAAAGTAACACTCAACGTCGCGCTACATTTTACTAAGTCAACCCACCAGGTAACAGTGAGCAAGCAACTGTCCACAGCAACACCAGTAAGCAGCAGGAGATAGAAACGGGAAAGTGAAGGCTTCGCCATTATCGGCTGACGTAATAGGCAGTGTTATGGAGGCGACGTTAAAATTATCCTTGCTTTGTGCGGGCACTTTTAGGCTGTTTGGGCTTAGCTCCTCTCTAGTAGCTCAGTTTCACTTTTTCATATGTCAATCAACGCTCTAAGTTGCATGTTCTACGTAGTTTTGCCACATTACAACATGCGCAGACAACTTTTACATTCTTTCAGCTGTGTCCTTCACGGCTTTCTTCTATGAACCGTGATATACATCGCTGTTAGGTACATTTTAAAGCAAGTAGTTTTATGGTACAAGCCAATAGGAACAGAGTTCTCATCGATAAATTGTTCCTTGGCCAAGAGCAACGTACCTGCACACCCCTACACTTCACTGCCATCGCGCTAACCCGCAACGATATCCCTTCACGGGCAGGCCCACACAAATGTGCGGGTCCACAAATTCGTTTACAAAGTGGCACCTGTTTGGGTTTCAGTTTCGGTTTCACAGCCCTGGGTAGTTGCTCTGAACGCTTCCGATAATTTATTGGTTTCGGTAGTTAACCCATTTGGCCACCAGGGGCGAAAAATGGCACATTGAGAACGGCGCCACAGGCGGTGTTATCGCGCTTGCCGCCTTCAAGATGAAAATTGATGTTTTTCCTTGCTATTCTCGTATTTCCGGAATAACAAGCGCAATACAGGACTTGCAGGACTTGGAAAAACACGATCGGCTAAAAAATACACTTGTTCCCTTCGTATGCGTTGCGTCATCACGCATGAAGAATGGACCCACACCTAGATGTGGGCTGGGCTTTCGTCTTCAAAAAAATTTTGCTGGGCGGTACGGGGTGGCGGCCTCGTCGACTGCAGCGCTAGCGATAAATAATTTTTTCTTGCTTTCTTGGTGTTTCATTTAGTCGCATTTTTGTGCTGGCTCGTTGATAGTGTTTTCTTGCGCCTTAGCCCTGAACTAATTCTGTAATTACTTGTAATAACATTATAATTACATATATTAGTTATAATAATTCAAACTTGTGTTATTTATTCTCACAAATTTTTTTTCATAATATAAGTATTCCTGAAAATAATATAAAACTTATAAATAATATGTAAAAGTGCAGTTTTTCTGCGCCTGATGCCGTTTTTAAGGTATTCTTACTACCCGCAGATCATACGAATTGAAGAAGCTCAGCCCTCACATATGTGCGAGTTTGTTTCTGTGTGAAAACTCTGAGCTTTCCATTTTCACTTGTCGAAGCAGCATTAGGAAGCGGTAAATACACAAAATTTATTTACTTTGGATATTTTTTCTAAAATATTTTTGTTGGGCAGGAAAGGATATGATTAGGATGTTGCTGTGAAGTAAGACATATGAAACGTTGTGGAAGACTACACACAACTACGCTTTCAGAGGGACTTGTGGGACAAGAGGAAAGATTATGTCGGAAGCACCAATGCCATCCGAAGCTGCAAACAAGCGCAAGCTCATACACTACACTCATCTGAAAGAGACAAGCCATCTCCTGTGACTCCAGAGGTTTCTGCGTACCATGTGACGCTGTTCTGAGCAAAAGTGAACTACACCAATAAAAAGGCTAGATTCTGAACTCCTTGAGCACGGAAGTAATTGACGGAACGGTAGCCACGATTATCGAGTAACAGGCAGACAGCTCGTCTTGGGTGCGAGCTGCGCCAACTTTCGCTTTCTGACTGTCCGTTCACTACTTGGTAGAACATATGCTGAACATTAGCCGTAATGTTCCCCTTTATTTAGATCGCTGTGTAAAAGCTATTCATAGCTGTGTAATAGTCCTCCTAACATATCCCGACGTACAGCTGCTAACTTCGGAGAGAGAGAGAGAGACATAGAGAGAGGCCGCCTCTTATGGATGAATCGCGATGGTCTGGCCATGGTCTGGGCCTTCTGTTGGCCGCTGTGCTACTCTCCCTGCCCGCGAGCCATTTCTGGCAAGCTGGAAGGGTGTTGAGCAGTGCGCCCCCACCCCCACCCCCCGTGCCATGGATGTGTAGTTTGGTGTGATGTTCTTCATACTGGAGTTGTGTGCACTACTACATCGCGTACAGTAAACCTCCCGTATAATCGCAGTGCGGGCGTTGTGGCGTTCGTTAGATGTCCGGGTAACACTTCTGCAGGGTTGCGGGAACTGGAAGTGTTAGCGTGGACGTGTCGAAGTAACACTTCCTCCTTTTTCTGAGCAATGAATAACGGGCCGGGAATCTCTTCCTGCCAATCCCGTGCTCTAGCAATATCTCTCTTTAGCTAATGCGCAAGAAACGGGTGAAAGCCATCAGTTGGCTCCTGTGATCGGGAGGCAAGCATCGCGGGATACAAAATAAATCCTATATGTGCCGGGCGTAGATAAATGTGTTTCATTTGGCCTTGGCAAACATTGGTTATGCTGTCGAATTCTTAAGATCACAGTTAAACCCCAAAACACTAAAGGGCGGGTTTACATATATATAGGTGTTTGTGTTTTCTTTTAGAATAATTTTTCTCTACTGATCACGTGAACCAGCCTTGATGGTGCTGCACGCTTCAAACAACTAGCGCAGAAAAAAAAACTCAAACTTCGAGATCTTAACACTCTGAAGCCGTACCTGGAACAATAGTCGCGCACAGGTGGAGACCGGTGCAGGCTTTTAAGACAGCACACATCTTAATAAACGGGCATTTTTCTTTTTCGATTCCATCAAAAAAACTGCCGCAGCGACCTGTGTCAAACTGCCATCCTCGTGTCCTGCAGCACAACGCCTTCGTCATTCATGCACCGCGGCTGGAGGCCCACAGCAGTAGGCCCACCAATTCGCGCGCTGCGATTGGGCCGCCCACAGCCGACTTGCTGGAGTGGCGCACTCCCTCTAGTCGCCCGTGCCACAAAGATCAGTTTATTTTTTCATAATTATTTCTCTAACAAATGGATGTAAAAGCAATATGCTCTTCTTTTACGTGCCTGGTACGAACAATACAAGGAAGTTTCAGTTTACGATTGCATTTTTCGCTTAAACAGTGAACCCCACATGTGCTTACCAGCAAGAAGAAATACGGTGGCTGCCTGTTAGCCGTTGCCCATGGAAGGACCTGGGACAAGTACCACCCTAGTAACACCATGGCCACGTCGCCAACAAGCATTACGATCCAGATCTCCGCGATCGTGATGTTGTCCTTGTGGACAACATGCCTCGCTACCAAGTCCCAGCCGGCTTTGCCTGTCGAAACCGGTAAGCAATTTGCATATGATGTAGCCTGTAGTAGCGTCGGTATCATTTTCGAAAGCAACTGCTGACCGTTGTGGCCACCACAATACAATCAAATTAGGGTTTAGTTCCTTATTGCCACAACTACATAAATGGCCAAAGGGCGCCATGGCAGTTATATGAGATCTATTTATAGGCTTTACTCTGAGACGTACCAGTGTATAGTGCCAGTTTAATTATTACTGGGTGTATATTTATGTATCGCCATTATTCCCAGTTAAGTGGTGTTCAGCTACTTTTTTATATGACGCCTGTATTTATTATTTATTGATTGATGGTAACCATGATATTGATGGGTGTATATAAGCTTTTGCAAGTCAACTTAAGGAGAAAATTCTAGCGGTATTTTGTAAACAAAAATGAAACAGCCTGATTATAACAGCGAAGAGCGACTAGGTATTTATTGTGCCGGTCTGGCAGGTAACGCTATTTTTTATATAAGTCGTTGAGCACTTAACCAAGGCGGAAGTAAAATGGACTGTTCCCTAAATCTGTACCAGGAATGCGGTGGAGGCCTACTTAGTGCGGTGGGTTGTGTCCTATTCGTTGACGTGACCCTTAGCCTTCAATGCACTGTGCTTCTGTGGATCCGTTAGTCTTAGACTTGGTGACCAGGCTATCGTGGCTCCTGTTTTTCTAAAGGCTTGTTTTGAAGACCGGATGTAGTCGGTAATCAAGACAGAATGAGTCGCGGCCCAAAGCAGAGAAAACTCAGTGAAGAGACGAAAAATCCGTGCTGTTGAAGGGGAAATCTTAAAAGGGCCATGAACACAAAACACAAGTTTGGTTCTGCAAAAAAACCTGATTCTTCCGGACAACAATGACACCAATTTTATCGCATACTTCCAGCAAATATTCTAGGTGTCAATGAAAACATATATGGTGCTGCGGCGACCCCACAAGCCCGCACACGTTTAGGCAATTGCTCCGTGACGTCACAGATTTTGTTTGTGCGATTCACGGCCGCTGAACCACGCCACTGCTAAGGAACATGACAGCACGTTTGTAGTGGAGCCTCTAGTTTCGTTTCATCGTGTCACTTGAATACTAACGTTCAGATTAACACCCAAAGGTTTTCCATGCTCCCCCCTATTACGCCACCCCTGCCCGTACTACGTCATTGTAGCGTAAAATTTAAAAGTTGGAAAATTTTGTGGCGTTTTTTTTATTCGTTAAACGCCTTTCGTGTGTTACTGGAATTGAGTTAGTTGCCAAAGTTTAGTTCTTTCAAGTAGAAACAAAGTTGAACTTCGCCTTTACGGCTCTTTTCACGGAGAGTACGTGAAATGGAAGAATAAATTTCCCGGCAGGCAATTTGGGTTCAGCTCTGAAGAGCGTGATCGGTAGTCTTGTCCGTATTGCGTACGCTGGTTCTTTCCTCCGGAAGACACGTCGGAATGTACATAGCATTGCGGCTCTGAAACTACGTGTCCTGTTTCAGTTGAAACTGAGCGCGTCTCCTCGTGACGACATTCCAATAATGTTCAGCACATTTGTTCTCAAGGTTCTAAGTATTTCGGCCTGACGCCACAGTTACAGTTGTGCTACCAAAACATATGCACTGGAAAGAATGACCTGGAGTCGCAATTCTCGTTGTAATAAATGTTTCGTTGCTTTGACGCCGCAACCACAGTAGGGCGCAAACATCTCATAGTGCGGCAATGGCAAGCGTAAAGTTAATTTGAACTTATAAACGAATGATATGACACCTACAACTTTTCAATCCGAAATTTATTGTGCATCAGAAGCTACTTTATTACCATTAAGACATGAAGAACACTAATTTCAAGGATTATACAGGGTCCGATTTACACTGTCTTTCTCGTAGTTCTCAAGGATGTAATTAGAGCTATGACGTATACTGGACAGTTGCATTGCAGTCCTGACTGCAACTTAATGCATTCTGTTACGTAGGATAAATATCCCCATCTTGTCTTACCCTCGTCAAAACGAGTTTCTCCGAAGTGCACGCCACATTTTAACAAATGCGACTCTATAACCAGCGTGAACTATTCTTTAAGCATACCTTCCAGTTCAACTAGTTTTGGGCGAACACAAAGCAACTTGTTCGGAACGAATGTCACGACAGCACACGACGCTACGGTAGTGGCGTAGCCAGAAATATATTTCGGGATGTTATACTTTGCCGGTAAACAAATAAAATGAAGGAGCGCCTGCGCCCAGACATTGTTTAAGTCATTTTGCTGCTTTCCTAAAGCTAATACGTTAGATGCCTCATTTACAGTAATGTCTGCGTAGAAACATCAAAGTGCACATAACACTTCCGGGAACCAGTTTTTTCAACATTGTTCTTCCCTAAGTTGTTACGTTCTAATATATCATTTCTGTGGGCAAATAGCAGGGGCGCAGAAAGGCTGAAAGAAGCGGGAGAGGGAATGCATCAATCACAAAATTTCTGGCGTTTTTCTGACACCGAAACAACCGCCTGGCTACGCCCTTGCGCTACGGCCACTACGGCAGATCACCCACCTTCCAAATCCTGCGCGATGAAGAGGATTCGCCAGGTCTCGTAAAGCGCTATCTGAGGGAAGAGGGCCAGGGCAAGCTTGAAGGCTCTTTTTTGCAGAAAGTACTCCAACACTGAAACCACGTGCGTGCTGCTAAATTGTAAGGGCCCAAAAATCACCATCATGCTGAAGAAAAGGGATATTTTTCCTGCACGGGAGAAAAACCGAACATGCGTTAAGACACACAATTTGTTGGCAAACTAGGAGATAAACAACAACCTTCATAACACTGTCCGCCTTGGTGTGTGATTACTCTAAGTGCGTTTCCTTTGTTTCATCCTAGAACCACCTGCTGTGTAGCATAAAAGCCCAGGATATATATATATATATATATATATATATATATATATATATATATATATATATATATATATATATATATATATATATATATATATAGTCTGAGTGGCGCTGGCTACCACCCTCAAGCGTCAGATACAGTTGTAGTAAATATAAATACCCCAGAAAGTGAAGCACAACACAGCCGCCCAGATAGCCGAATTGGTAAGGCATCCGAGATCTAATCGAAAGGCGTGGGTTCGGTCCCCACTCTGGGCGCGTGTTTTTCTTTCTTTCTTTCTCACGTATATAATAAAAAAATAATGTAACGTCAATAACGCTAAAAAAAAAGTCTAACCACTCCCCTATGCCTTCTTTGGCGTTGTAGACTGCCGGCATTTCTTTCTGTATTTCCTAACGAGCCCCTCATTTCCAAACCCTATTATCGTGCGAAAGCTTAGCGAGGGCCTCGGTTCTGGCAGCCTTGATGCCAAGGTAGCATAAGAGGGTTTCCCGCCAGCTAACCGCTCATGACAGGCTGTAGACGTTCGCGTCACGCCCCGGGGGTTGAAAAAGAATGTCCCCTTCTCCCCGTGTAGTCTGAATGGCGCTGGCTACCACCCTCAAGCGTCAGATACAGTTGTAGTAAATATAAATACCCCAGAAAGTGAAGCACAACACAGTCGCCCAGATAGCCGAATTGGTAAGGCATTCGAGATCTAATCGAAAGGCGTGGGTTCGGTCCCCACTCTGGGCGCGTGTTTTTCTTTCTTTCTTTCTCACGTATATAATAAAAAAATAATGTAACGTCAATAACGCTAAAAAAAAGTCTAACCACTCCCCTATGCCTTCTTTGGCGTTGTAGACTGCCGGCATTTCTTTCTGTATTTCCTAACGAGCCCCTCATTTCCAAACCCTATATATATATATATATATATATATATATATATATATATATATATATATATATATATATATATATATATATATATATATATATATATATATATATATATATATATATATATATATATATATATATATATATATATATATATATATATATATATATATATAAATAGCTGCAGTCACCCGGAGATGACAAGACATTTGTGATTCCCACCAGTTTGGACAGGTGAACTGCCTTCGTCAGGCAGGTATACACTCCCAGTGTCGTCGAAACTATAATATAACAGTTGCATCCTTGGCAGCTTCAGTATGTATTAGGTAGGCCTCACCACAAAAAAACATAACATATAATACGAAGTTGGGGTTGGGATCCACATTTTCACGTGTTGTACAAAAATTCACAACAGTGCACATAAATTTCGGAAGGAGGGCTGCGAGCACATGGACTCGTGGTTTCGAAACGGAGAAAAAACGGAAAAGGTAAATTAACACAAAGAAACAAGGAGTTCCAAAGGTCTATTTTTTGCCGACAACGAGAACAATGTGCCGGAAACGAGAGGAGCACAGTGGCGGCCATTGAAGTATTACAGGCGTTCCTGAACGCAAACAGCCAGCTGTGTCAAACACACACTGGCGGCTTTGTCAAAGTAGCCCACACAGGGGCCCAGAAGTCAATGCAATTTGATGCCGCAGCTGCAATTTCTTCAACCCTCCGATAATCGCCCGCAAGTTGCAGGCCATGAAGGGAACAATCCATGACACCTGGTTTCACTGCGATGCCGCGGTAAAAGTGCAGCAGCTACACAATAAGAGGAGAACGGAGGTAGAAAATCAAATTCTTGAGAAAACTACAAACAAAAACGTTTCACACTGCAGAAGCAAGTCATGAGTCACTGCAGAAGCAAGAAGCACCCAGCGCATGCCCATTGAATGGATCGGTCAGATTTTCAATTTACATTCCACATTTGTGCAAGTGCTAAGAGATCGTTCATTAGATGGGGTCGGCCATCCCTACGGCACACAAAAAAGTACGTGACGCACGTGCAGACGCAAGATGCAACAAACCTAAGAGTCAGTTGATACTGGGTAGCGGGAGATACATGACCGCACCAATCTCAACAAGGTGTAAATTCTGGCTCGTTCGTACAATTGGCAAAATGAAATTACATACAACATAAGTCAATAATTGAAAGAAAACACACGAATAAAGAACGAGCGCGTACAAAAAGGCGTACATGCGAAATATGTGATACAAGGTTTCTCAGCAAAATTAGGTAACAAAGTGACATTTCATGCATAAAAAGAAGTGCATACGAAAAAATAACTTGTCGACAAAACTAAATCATTGTAGTGAGATGCCTGGAAGCGGTGCCGAAGGCGAAGACGTTGACGAAAAGGCCAGGACAATGACCCGCACGCGGGTATGTGCTAGAAGGGAAGAGTGTGCCAGAAGTGCGGGCAAGAGGAGGATGAAGTTGAAGAGCGATCGCAAGACCGGCTAGAGTTCGGGTGCCCTCAGAGAGGCGACATTCATCCGAGGGCGACGACCATGGAACAGCGCTGGGACGTCGCCAGCTCTGCCGGCACAGCGAGGTCCGCGCCGTAGGGCCTGACACTTGTCTATCTCCAGGCACCCGAGATTTGCGCCGGATAGCTTGGCCATTGTTCCGTCCTGCGGGGGCCGCCACGTCGTCGGGCGGACCATCTGCTCCTCCCACAAATCGAGGCACGGTGTTATGCACCGGGGAGCCTCGGCTCGTGCGGCCTTTTTAGAGTCGGGGACCTCTTTGGAGTCCAGTTCCTGCCATGGTGTCGGGTCGCCTATTTCTCCGGATAATCAAGGCAGCGGCTATACGGCAACATTGCCCCACTTCTGTCTACGACACCTGCGTCAACAACGCCTTCGGCTCACACCTCTTCTAGAAAGTCGACACCGGAGCGCCAAAAGCTCCACAAGAAACCATTCTCCGTGAGCGCGTTCTTAAACTTACTTCTTATGGAGACACTTGTTTAGCTGATAAACTGCGGTAACTGTTAGGGCTATCACGACTTGTACTGTAGTCACATTTTTCTGTCACACTTTGTCTGTAGATAAAAGTTGTTCTCCGGTTTGTTGGAACTTCTTGTTGCTACTGTATTATTCGCGTAAAATGTGCGTCGTTTCGTTGTTCGTAACACCACTGAACCCTGACATCATCACAATCATAGAGTTCTCACAACGTAGAACGATGTAATGTTTGCAGAGAGTATGTCTTGTCCTGAAGAGAGGATAGCCTTCAGAAAAATCTATTGATTCTGTATGAGAGAGTGTTCAATTTGTGGATCAGATACGATTCGCATGATTCCCTGTCGTATTGGTCTCTAACTACTGATGGGAGCACCACGGTTGAGTGTTTCAGAGAATAAATGTGTTTTGAAAGAGGAAGGTATGGCTTCATTAGTTAATCAGATGTATGATTCTTACTACTATGCGAGTCCTAAAATGTTGTCAGTTTGTCCAATGTAGTGCGCGCCACTAGCACCACACTTCGGGAGGTAAATAACGTTGACATTGACGGGGTCGCAGTTGAAGTTGACCTTGATCTGCATGGAAAAAGCTGATGCCCTGCTCTAACCGCTCGTTGTCGGTTTCATCACCAGACACAGTTTGGACGGCGGTTTCCTGCACGGTGTGGAGCCAGTTAATTCCTTTTATTCCTTTTGAGATTATGTTTATTCATTTTGAGATTTTGTTGTGTGCGATATTTTCTTCCCTCCCATACACCACGCAACGATAGGTCGAGCACTAGTTTCCTGATTCTTCCACTCTGGAAAAAGATGCTGTGGTGTATCCAGATAATTTATTGACGTTCAGGCCTGATGCTGAATATGTCAAAATGAGATTTTTTCGTGACACTGAACTGGGAGTTTTAGAGTTCTGGTGCTCCCAAAAGCCAACAGTCGTAAAGTGACTATGAAGACAGCGGAAAACAGTGCTTTAGTCTAAAGATTCCCTCACAGAATGAAGTTAAGGCTTCTGTTTAAGCTAGTTATTACAACAGCGTAAATCAAGGTTGTACTCCTGGAGAAGCTGAAGATATGGTGACGGTGGTTCTCAAATAAAAAGAACATGTTGCAGAAGCGCAGCCATCGTCGAAATCCAGGTTGGTCACTCTCGGCCCAGCTGGTTTGCTCTGAATGTTCGACAAATGACCACAAGCTTGCTTTCACGGGACACTAACTTATTCCAGCTCCCCAAAAAACCCCTAGCACTACGCGAAACTGTACTCTTTGGCATTGGAAGCTGTTGGCGTACCGGGCACCGAAAACAGTCGTTATCAGCACCGAAGTTAATGTCATCACACCAAAGTTGCCTATTTCGCCAACAACACTTGTTCACGGGCCGCTTGTGAGATAGTCCTGCTCCGACGAGCTGTTAACTGTTTACGTACGGCTAGCGGGATATCATATCATTCAAAACTGCAATAAGCAAAATGCACCAGTGTTTTTCCCCGATGTATAATGTTCAGAATTTATCCGGAAAACACCATTGAACGTGCCTTTGTAATTCACACTGCTTTATCACTAATAGTCGCAGCGATGTAATCTTTAATGGTATTTTGAGAATCGGAAAAAAAAAACATTTGTTTATTTTCTTTTGAATATTTTAAACAGCGGAGATGTTGCGGAAGCCGCAAGTTCACCGTTGCAGGAAAAAATACCGAGAAAATGCCGGCCGCCCCTGAGCTGGTGACCCGCGGCCACCGCCGAGCGTCCCCGCTACGCGCAGTGACTTTGGCAAAAAAAAAAAAAAAAAACTGGCAAAAACCACGAGGAGCGAGGAAATGGCAAGCGCTGGGGAGCGCGTGCCTCGCGACGAAAGCCGAGTTTTTGGCTCTCGCAGTGGCTTCTGCAAAAACAGTGAACTCCAACGCTGTCGTCAAGATCTCACGCGCATGTAAAAAGTCCAGCGCTAGTGCTAAAGGTGAAAAGGCACCCTGCTTGCGATATGTCACAGCAGCGGCAGCATTCTCTTGAAGCCATTGTGGATAATTGGAAATATGACTACGAGTGGGCCCCTCTTTAGCAGGGACGACTTGCAGATCCCGCAACCTATGCCTCAAGTGGATGTTGAAGAGCTGGTGGTTATCTAGAATGCTGTGAGATGACTGCATCCACCACTCGCCGCGAAGAAGACAACGACCTCTTCGATGCATGTAACGACGATTCCTAGCACCCCAACTACGCAAATAAACAGTGATACCGAAACTTTACATTGTGGCCTGCAATGCTCACCTACAACCGCTTCGCCATTCAAGTCTTGCGCTTGAGTGCCAGCTTCCCTGGACTGTTTTTGGGTCCAATTATAATAGTTGAAATTATTTTGAACTGTTCCTTTTTTCGCCTCGAACGAGAACTAAATCGCACAGCCCGGAGCGGCAAAACGACCGCAACAAAAATAATTTTGTTCACACACCCTGCCTGCACGCAACCTTGGCTCGGAAAGCTCAGGTGTGCAACAGGTTGTGCCGAGTTGTTCCAATTTGAGCAAGCCTCGCGCACCTAATGTGGCCGGCCCGCACACTCTAAATCCCGTTCGAGGGGCCGCTGAGTTGCAATAAAAGCGGCCGCGGAGGCGCAGTGGCTACGGCGCTGTGCAGGGAAGCAGAAGCGCAGGGGTTCGATCCCAGCCGCGGTGGCTGCTTTTCAGGTGGAAGCGAAAAGCGAAAACGCCCGAGTGTCGAGGTTTTGGCACACGATAAAGATGCCCAGGTGGTAAAAATTACCCCGGAGATTTCCAATGCCAAGGGAGCCTCCTAGCCCAAGTGTTGCGTTGGCCTTTTAAATGACTGCGCCAGGCTTGCGAGTGTTCCAAAAAGGCGCTTAGCCCTCAGCAATTTTCCTGCAAAAAATGCCTCTAATCTGGAATTTCCGCTCAGGAATTCACATAAAGAGCACTGCCGCTATGGGCAGCTTTTGAGCAAAAAGCCAAAAATCGCAATCACGCACTTTCGGATGAGCAGCATCAGAATGCTAAAAGAAAGTTTCGGAACGTCCTTCTTTTCCCTCGGAGGAGCGACAAATTTCACGCATAAGCTCTGAGGTTACGGAGCTTCGAATTGCTTGATATTAGCTCATCGATCGGATCCTGAAGGCGAAAGCGCTAAATATGTCGTCGTTTAGTCGGCCTTGAACGTCCTTGCAGTCGATACCCATCGTGTTGTAAGCGTAAGCGGGTGCTGTTGAACACCACGCTCTAAAGAACTACAGAACATCTGGCGCTATGGAATGTCGTATGCTTCAAAGACACGTGGAATCTTCAAACACCTGCAGCGAGCTAGAGGGATATGTGATGCACGGTTACGTAAAGAGGCAACAAAATAAGGCGATTGCTTCAATAGCTAAGCGTGATGACTAAAACCTAGAGTAATTACATTTGGCAATTGTCGACGACAAGGCGAATTAGTGTGTACGTAAGCATAAGGGTCGGGTCACCGGTAAAATAGTCACGTCGGGAGCGGTCTAAGGCTACGTACTCAGTGTACGTGAAAATAGCGCCACTAGTAGAATCAAACGTTAAAAAAACTGAGTCGGTGTTTCCCGACGACGTGTCCACACGCCTGGTGGGGAGTCATCGCAGAAAGTGAAACAGTGAACACGATACAAAGCCGATCGTGTGCGTGTTTTTAAAGCGTCGCCACTCGCGTTTTCACTTTCAAACGTCTCAAGAAAGAAAATAGACGCTGGGAATTTTTACAGTACCGGACAGTTGACTGACCTTTTGGGAAGACACGGGCGATGAACATGACCAGGAGGCTAAGGCTCAACAGGAACATGAACATCGCCGTCCACGCAATAGTAGGGTCGACGTCGTGCATGTACGACGCGGTTTCAAAGGCACGCGGTAAAACGGTTTGATTTGATCCGCCTGCAATCAGTAGAAATCCAGGAAATATCACACGTAAGCTCAACTAAGTTCAGTAGAGTCGCGATAATTCCAACTCAAGAGACACCAGGATTTTGTTGAGAAGAAGTTTCCATAAATATGGCTCGGGCCAACTTACTAACTTGTATTGTAATAAAACACACACATATATTCAAAACTGCAACATTCATTCACAATACTGAAGTGTTGTACACATTTCGAAGAAACAATTAACAAATGTATGACAACTTTATTCAGGTTTGAGTGCTCAACACAAAGTTTCTGATGTCAGCAAAGGCAGCCAGTTCATTGCTTTGGCCCGTGTGGGCAGGCAATCGGCTTTATTTGTGACTGTTAGTTATATAATGATGCAAATGTGCAGCTAGAATTTGCGAATGTAGGATATCTTTTCCGGCAAGGACAAGCAGAGTACTAATTAACCTAATCGATTTCATAAAGCGATTGCAGGTAAGCGGCTTTAAAACACATTTAAAACTAAGCGGGCCAACCGAAATTTTGAAAATTGTTTGAATTAATCGAAAGTCTGCAATATCCGTGTTTCCATTATCGCGCGTCTACTGTGCATAAAAATCTTGGAGCAACAATATCATAATGGAGTACTCATACGAAATTTTAATGCTAAGATAACAACGCAACAGCTTCCTTTGTATAAGGGAGGTTCGACCGTAACCGCTGGGTATAACACACTGTAAATCAATTTTATTCTTTGTGCGCACGAGAAAGATCAGAATGGATACCCCTTCGACATCCACGTTGAGTGCCGTTCCCCGAACTGGGAACGTCAGGGTACCGTAACGTAGCCAAGGCACTGGCTGTTCTGAAATACGTCCCAGGTTTTTGGGACTCAAGTATGACTGCCCAGGTGCGGGTTAGAACGCCCGGTCCGAACCCGTGTGCGCGCGTCCAGACCGGCCGTGGGGTGATGGGAACAGGGACGGCAAGAGTGCGCTCTTGCCATGGGGGCCGCCTGGGTGCGTTTCATCGAAACCGGACCTGACGCGAATTAACGAAGCTATACGTAGTTATTTCCACTGCGATCAACTATCTGCCATTCTATGATTACGATGATGGAAGGCACCCAATGCAGCGACAAAAACATAACAGGAAAATTTCGTTTCAGTACTCGTTTAAGGAAGCGAAACAACCATTGTGGTGGGCGCAGGTGCACGGCCATATAAAGTCCCAATAAGTACTAAAAAGTAATATCCAGGAAAATAAAGTAATGATCAATAGCCTCTGGAGAGCACTGCGGTTCGAGATGCGTGGCGAGGCAATTGAAATGGACTACACCAATATATCTACCTATACTCGGTTACAACTCAAGAACGGCACCACCTCATGTAGTGTATCACTCCGCCAAAGCGCCGGACCCGTGACGTCATTGCGCGCGCGTTTTGAAAGGAGTTTGCTATGAGTGCGTGATATCGTCTGCCTTGTCTCACGCAGTTTGTTTGTCGTCACTGGAGTCGTTTATAAGCATATTAAGTCCAAAAAATCACGGGAACGGCTCACGCCATGTTAAAAATATTCCCAGTAACGCCCTACTTGCGGCGCGCGGAGAAACATCCGGCTACGGTGATAAGGCTCACGCCATGTTAAAAATATTCCCAGTAACGCCCTACTTGCGGCGCGCGGAGAAACATCCGGCTACGGTGATAAGGCTCACGCCATGTTAAAAATATTCCCAGTTACGCCCTACTTGCGGCGCGCGGAGAAACATCCGGCTACGGTGATAAGGCACAGTGCAACTTCCGGTGCCGTTCTTAAGTCGTCACCGAGTATAGGCGAAGTAGAGAACCCGCATTCCAAGCATGAGGCAGAGATAATTAGAAGGCACACAATGGGGTGGAGTGCATTCGGCAGGCATTCTCAGATAATGAATGACAGACTACCATTGTGTCTGAACGAGAACGTACATGGCAGCTGCATCTCACCGGTACTAACCTACGGGACAGTAACTTTTAGTCTCACTAAGAGGGTGCAAGTTAAATTGAGCACGACCCAGCGAGCAATGGAACGAAAGATGATAGGTGTAACTTTAGTGGCAAGAAGAGAGCGGAGTGGGCTAGGTTAGAAACGCATGTTGGGGACATATTAGTGGAAATTAGCAAGAAGAAAGGGGTATGGGAAGGGTTACGTAATGAGAAGTCAATATACCTGTTGGTCATTAAGGGTAACAGAGTGCAACCTTGGAGAAGGCAAGCGTGACAGGGAGCGGCAGAAAGTTAGATGGGTAGATGAGATGCACTTTGCGGGGATAAATTGGTAGCAGTTAGCTGCATGGACCGCGATAACTAGGATGAACATGGGAGAGGCCTTTCCCCTGTAGTGGCCGTAGACAGGCTGGTGGTGAGGACGAAACACTAGCGGGTACTATGAAGCTTCAAAATTATGAGGGGTGCGGATCGGCGCCTCGATAAGTGTCAGTGATTTCAGATGTTCCGCCAGGCATCGCCGTGGTTGGCCCTTCACTTCGTGCTTTCTGTCTCACATACACCTGTTGTCACTGTCACACACAACCCGATATACTTTACCGTAAACGTTCACAACGCATCGATTCTTTTATCCCCGGCGCCTAAGCATAGCTTGCCGGACACAAGCTTCCCATCTTCGGCGCTACCGCCGTTTAAGTCAATGTCACGACCGGTGTTAGATATCATAGACTTGCCATCGCATCTCGAAAACCTGTTATGCTTCACAAGCAGTGTTGTACACGTTCCTCCAAAATAGGAACTAAAGCTCGTTCCTCGTTCCTTGCCAATTTTTAAACGACTTCCCGTTACAAGTTCCTTTATTGCAAAAGAAACGCGTTCCAATTCCACTTCGAAAATTGGAACGTGTCGTTACATTAACGTTACAATTAGGTTTTTAAATTAAAATATAGTGTCGGATAATCCTGGGTCGAAATTAGGTGAGACATTTAAAACTCACATCGAACTACGTATATTATACGAATATTAACACCACCGGCCGCAGATTATCTCGAGATAAAGGTAATCAAAAGAAACGCTCCTAGGCGAATTTTTTCAGGGAGCACCGGACAAACTCCAGACGGCTCGAGGACATTTCGGTGCAGGATATTTCGGTGCGGAAATTTCGGCGTACGGACATTTCGGTGTACGGACATTTCGGCGACCAAATTATCCGCTGCTTGCCTGTTGGCGACAGCCGTTTTATTTTTATTTCTGCTTAACGTGGGCTATGAACAACAATCTGGAGCAGTGAATTAATTTTTTTGATTGATGCCATGTTCGATCTTTTCCAGGTATTTTTAGAAATTCTACATTTCTATATTTTTGTTTAATACCTCTTCCTGGGGACACCTGTTATGCAGCCGATTGAATTCTTTAGCACACGTTTTTTTTTATTTATGACAGGTTGTTAATTTATATTCGCTCTTTTTTAGCTAAGACAATTACGCGTGTTTACGATGGTCTACCAACTCTTTTTATTTTTTTTAAATTACACACCCTCAAATTACATAAATTACATGCACACTCGCAATATCCAAAAAGTAACAAACATTAGCTAGCCCCCCAGAATGAAGAAAACCTTATGAAGAGTATTACGTAGGCTGGGCTGCCTTGCTAAAATGAATTCGCGAACACTGGTCTAGGATATTGTCGGGAAGGAAAAACGGGCCTTTTGGAAAACAGCCGCAGGTTCTAATGTCCTAAGTGCTGATTAAGCGCGTACCGGTTCTGCATACCAATTCCACCCATTGTGTTCGGGACAACCAACCTTCGTTTAATGTTTACAAGCCTACATTTACCACATTTTAATTCATTCTAGCACCCCCCCCCCTCCCACCTCCCGCCTGTACGCTCGAATCTCGACCAGATTTCTTTTTCAGCCATATTATTTTCGGTTTCCCCTGAAAATCCTACTGGCGTGGTGGAGTTCACGTTCTCCGAAGCGTCACCGCAGTGATTTTTTTATTTTTTATATAGAACATGCTGCTAGCCTCTTAGTGGAGGCTTTTTCAGGAATTGGGTGATACATTCAGAACAATGACATAGCACACTTCGTGTTTAAAACAGAGAAAAAGCTTTACATTCACCATGGGCGCACGAAACCTGTATAATGTGACACAAAAAGCCACCCAAAAAGCTGCTGAGAACACAATGGCCACTATCGTTTGCTGGCTACGCGCTTCCGCGCGTCGCGGTCATATCGACGGCGCCCCCACTCCAGGAATCGCTCTTTCTGCGCCTTCAGACGCCCCCTTGGGAATTAACTCAAGTAGCGCCTATCATGGACACCCCAGGTATACATCACTTCCTCCCATAATAAGGAGCAAAAAAAAAAAATAAATAGGCTAGTGTTACGAGGGCGGCAACAGTCTTCTATAATTTTCGAAGTCCAGTAGACGCAATGGTGAAGCACAAGTGACACCCCTCTCTCTCTACTTAGGGGGATGATTGCCGGCGGGGCTCAGCTTTCCCCTCCCCTAAGTAACGCCACCGTAAGTGCGATCGTTGGTTTGTTAGTTTTAAGTAGAACTGACACCGAATGCAACGAAGGCGAGATTGATTGAGGGAATAATTAAAACGAAATGCACATGCGCCTAATCGACCTCGTTTTTCTGTTGTTTTTTCGCGGAAGTTTTGCTGGGGGGGGGGGGGGGGAGGAATAGACTAAAAGCAGCAGCGTCTTGCACCGTTGGGTGAAGTGAAAGGAAAGCGCTTTGGTAACACTTAAATTATTAGGGTTGTTCACATGAATGTTAAAATAACGAAAAATGGTTGAACGGATCCAAATTAACAACGTTAATTTTTACCATCTACTACAGAAATTGGGTTCCACGTGGCAATGCTCCGCCAGGGTTTAGCGTTCGTTTCCACGAACGGCGGAGCAAGCACAAGTCTCGAACGTAAAATCATATCAAGTCACGAAATTACAATATTAAAGCTAAAATGTTCAAAGAATGCCTGGGACATCCCCTCACTCAAAATGTCTGGGCCAAGACGTCGTGCACCCAAATGTCTGTGCACAGAAATGCCCACACCGAAACGTCCTGGACCGAAATGTCCGACGCCGAAATGTCCGGATCCCGTTTAGCAGTCCGTCCGTTTCGTTGGCTAAGTTGTTTCCGGGTTGACCGGGACCGGTCTGCTCCTGAGCGCGCGGAAGGGCGAGTAGGAAGGGTGCGGATGCACGGACATGGCGAAGGCAGGCCCGCGGAACTAATCCCCCTACCGCGACGAATGCCCAAGTGCCCAACCGGGTCCCGGTCAACCCAGTAACAACGCATACGACAGAACGGACGGACTGCTAAAACTCTCTATTCTTTCCCCGTCAGGGAACAATTCTATCGGCCAGACGCGCATTCTGGCCTCCCCAGACAAACGATGAAGGGTGAAAAGCATTCTCGCGGCTACGCTATTCACCCATCGAACGCTGCGTAAGCAACCAGCATGAAAGCAAACACAAGCTGCGGTCTGCTGCGTGCTTATTCTTCTGCCGTTGACCTTCGAGGAAGCACGTACGGCTGAAGGGCGGGCAAACTGACCATCTTATACGAAGAGAAACGCAGTAGCGCTTTGTGGATTTTTGTACTCGAGTCTTGCCATCAAAAACAGCCAAATCCTAGCGATTTAACGGCAGCAACGCCGTTCCTGCCGTTCCTTCAAAAACGTAACGAGTACTTCGTTCTTCCAAAAAGGAACTAGTTCCAGGAACGCCGTTCCTTGTAACGCCGTTCCGTACAACACTGATCACAAGACATGACTGGAACACACACGTTTCCAGAGCTACACGGGCCATAGAGACAAAATACAATTGTGTTCAATTTGAAAGAACTAGCTCTTGGAAACTCAGTCAGCTAGATCTCAGTCACGAAAGTAGTTTTTAAGGGAGAAAATCAAGGAAATATGAAAAAAGTTTCACATTTACCAATATAGTGACGTGTTATGGGAACGAGTGACGTAATAGAGTCCATCCCTAAAAACGCAGCTATCAGCGTGTTAACAACGCGTTATCATTAAGTGATAACCATCAAACAAAACTAGACGCCCCACTACAATCTTTTAGTCACGTTTCTTGGCTCTGGCTTTGGCCGGCGGGTGCCGATCGCACAAATAATGGTCTGTGGCGTAATTGAGAAATCGCCGGAAAGTGGCTGGCGAATCGCCACTGCTGAATCTGTTTTTCCTAATATCTCCAATATTTTTTTTTAACTTTGCGATGAAACTGGTATCATTATCGTCGATACAAAACACTTTATTTATTGAACGAAGCTTAAATTTTGTGTGCATGGCGCCATTATGTGCCTAAGTGGACGACACTTGTTTTCCAGGCTCTTTAAGGAACTCACCACGCTCACTTGGCACGTTGATAAATACTTTCGCGATGTACATGACGGAAACTACAAGTGTGCCTTGGACAATTGCGATCACCATCGTGGTGATGAAGTGACCGATGAAGAAGTCGCGGTCCTTCAGCCCCATCACTCCCTGGTGCTCCTGCAGAAAAACACCGACGAGGAATCACTAAGTCGCCGCTAATCAAAAGCACCGAAACTACTAGTTAGTTAAACTGCCTTATCGAGACATCACGAGCAGGGCGCGCGGAACGTGATAGGTGTTGAAGCGACGGCTCACATAGGCGCGTGTCTGCGTCTTCAAGTTACCAACTCCATCCGGTCTGTTTTGTTTTGTATTTTTTTTTGTGAATTCATAACTGAAGGTCGCACCAATTACGGACATTTACGACTTGAAACGCGAGGCTTGGCCCAAAGTGGCTTGGCCCAAGAGGCTTGGCCCAAACTACCTAGGGCACAAAGGTAGTTTCCGTGCGTTTCAAGTGCCTTCTTTTTTTCTGGGTCGGGCACCCGGGACAGAAGCGTATCGTCCGGTGTAAAGTAATTTTCCGGTGTCAGCTTTAAGTATCAGATTCATGAACAGTCGGTGTCGTTCAAAGAAACGCCCGCTGAGAATCGGTCGCTGATCTTCGCTGGGCTCAATGGCGGCTGTAGATTACTTATTCTTTAGCATGATCACTGAATTCCAAAGTTCCGTGACCAAGGTTCTCTGGTGTCACATAGCCTGCTCTTGCTGGGCGCTTGAAACTGGGCAGCACATGTAGACGTGGTTTTTCCGCTTAAATAAAATCGCATCGCCCGCTTACTGTCGCACTCAGTTTCTGACACACTCCCTCACCTAAGGACACCATTACCCCTCCATGCCTGCTCCCCTGCCTGGCGCTGCAAACATTCAATGCTCCACTTGGCAGGATGCGTGCAAGCGAACAAGGTGTCGTTCACCTTGTGTTGACATAAGCACCCACAGCTTGTGGGCACAGAGCCAAATCAGCCGACAATCGGCCTCGTGCGATAGCGCCTTTCACGACCCAGTGTCGAGCCAGGAAAGCTCCAAAAGTAGGGCCTCTCTTGAGGCCCTACCTTTAAACGTCATCACCGACGCTCAAGCGCCTCGCACTTGAGCGTCTGCGATGACGCCGAGGGCGTTGAGCCACTGTGTATGACTCGGTCGGGTAGTGAACGTTATGATTCAAAGCGGTGCTGGCAGGCTTATCTGACCCATTCTGCAGCCGATAACATGGACGAAGCGCGGCAAGCCGATTCCTTTGATATTGGGAATGGTAGGACAAGCATGTTGCTGCAGGGAACCGAAACCGAAAATAGTTCTACTCCAATTTTAGACACCATTCAATCACATCGCATCTCGAATCGCGTTACCTACTGTATCTGTTGGGGCCGCTGCAAATGACGCACGGTAGATTTTCTTCTTTCAGGCTTTAGAAAATAAATTCTGCTTTACTGATGGGGTAAGCGATGCAAAGTGTGTTTTGTTTAGTCTATGCAATCCAAAGAAAAACAAACGTTCCACAGGTCCACTTCAGTGTCTCTCTAAGCTTATTTCCAATGGATCGCAAAACTAAGAATGTGAAACCACCTAAATGAAGCGGGGTCAGGTTAATTGCCGCATTTGTGCTTCGGCAAAGCTTATACTTAGGGCTAAAAATCGGCATCTTACGTATCCATCGCGTCATTTGCCTATCGCACAATTACACTTTCTTCGTAGGAATTCCGCATTTACGCCTTGTTTTATACCTACAGTTGCTGCCGTCTTCCATTGCACTTGCCGCAAAGGTAAGCGTGAGTCATTCCTCTAGTGATTAGTTCACCTGCACTCACCGCTAGTCCGGAGGAGAACTCCTGTGTGATTTTAGAGACACGCTTGAAAAGAGTAACAATAAATCCAAAGCAGATGGCGAAATACAAGTCAATTTTGTAGGGTATGTAGCTGTTGCCCTTGTCGAATACGGATATCCATTCTGGTAGCACTTCAATGGTCACCTGAGAAAGAAAAACTCGTTATTAGCCTGCCGGCTGTGCACAGGCAGAACACGAATGTGTATATACCATCGCAGTTTGAGGGTTCTCCGTCAGTGCACTCGTTACAGGCTGTAGACACTTGAGTCATGGCCTGGTGGTTACCAAGAAGGTCCCCTTCACCCCAACGTGTAGCAGCAGCACTAGCGACCAACCTCGAGCGTAAGATGGAGGGGTACTAAACGGCACTACCCCACAGAGCGAATGGGAACACTGTTGCCTATAGAGGCCCCGTGCGCTAGTATGGTGGCGACCCTGCAGAACGAATAAGTAGCGCCACCTACGGCCGCCCGCGCCGTCATAAGGATGTATAACGGTGCAACTGCCTGCGCTATGATTACGCGAGTGATTTCTCAGTCCAGCGCGTTCGTTTGTGCTGTTTCAGAAGGGTAGAAAATATTGGCACGTCTTTTAAAGACGATAGTCTTTCTTGGCCTACTTAAACCCAGAAATTTTGGTCTGTCTGTCTGTATGTCTGTCTGTCTGTCTGTCTGTCTGTCTGTCCATCTGTCTGTGACTCGATTCAACCACCCGGCCAAAGTAAAACAGTGCCTGCGCAATAGTCTTATATAGTCACAGCTAAATGTTCCCGTCTAAGTGCGGTGTAATGTTCATACTTGTCAATATTGTTGAAGAACAACAAGATATTACGCATATATAAGACAACAAATTAATACAGAAGTGATATTTGCAGCGTTCCTTTATAAAAAAAATCGTACATGTTTGATTTTGGCGAGATTAAATACTTCATCGATTGAAGAAAAAAATATCACTCCGCCGTCGCCTGCTGTCGCCCGCGCCATATAGCTTCTGGCGGCATTTGAAGAAATCAAGTGGCAAGAGTTAGGAAAGGTTCCACTAGATAGGTTCCACGTTCTGCTTAGAACGCACGTGGACTAGGGAAACGTGGTTCTATAAACGTTAAAATAGGGCGCCTCGATTCACACGCGTCTTCGCCGTACGGCAGCGTTGGAATCGAGATACCCGGTTTGGAGCAGTGGAGCGCGAGAACTTTAAAATGATTTAAGCAAACCTTTGGCGTCTTTACCTTGGGAGGAGCGCGACGCAAGAGGAACAGCATGAGAGGTGAGCGGGAAAGCGAAGGGAGGCATTTACTTGGCAAACGTCGATAAAGGCTATCGTCTTTTAACGACATTTTCAACAAAAGGAGCAGATACGCGGCCAATTTTTTAATTACAAAACCTCAAGACGAGGTCCCAGGCTATTTGCCGTAAACGATGTTTACTTCATCCGGGACGAGCTAGCGAGCGACGCGGGTCGGCCGATGTGTTTGGCAAGGGTGAGAGAGAGAGAGAGAGAGAGAGAGAGAGAGAGATAACTTTTATTTGAGCAACGGTTACTGATGGTTGGTGGCGGCTGGGCGGAGACCAGCCGCGACTTCGGTAGCTCTGCGTAACAGAGCCTCCTGAATCTCCTGGCTAGAGCTACCCAACGCCTCTCTCCATAGCTCGCTGCTGGTCATTGGAGGGAAGGGGTCGTAAGGGCAAGCTCACATGGAATGTTCCAGAGTGGCATATTGGCAGCATTGGGGACAATTGGGAGACGGGAATGATGAGGGGTGGATGTGGTGTAGACGAGCTCTGCATGGGAAGGAGTCTGTTTGCAAGAGTCGCCAATAGCGGGTTTGGTGAGGCGTCAGGGAGGAATGGGCGGTGGAGAACGTACGACGAGAGAGTCGGTAGTGCTCCACGATGTCGTTGAACGTGATGAGGCGTTCTTTGGAGGAGCGCGCGCAATGTTGGGGGACGATGCTCACACCAGCCCGGAGTGTGAGATCGCGGGCAATGGCATGGACAAGTTCATTTCCCGGCAGGCCAGTGTGAGCCGGGGCACACCTCAACTCCACCATCTTTTGAGGCGGGTTACTCTGTATGATGCGGAGGGCTTGAGAAGAGACAGTCCCCCGTACAAAATGCAGCAGAGCCAGCTTGGAGTCCCTGACTACCTTGGGTGGAGTTGGACGTTGTGTGAGGGCCAGCGCAGTGGCCGCTTCATCCGCAGTCGTGGGGGAGGTAGTTAAGATTGTAAGCGTGCTGAGGGGGTTGCAAGCGGAGTAGGGCGTTACCACCAGAGCGTAGGCGTTGTGATGGCGGTATTCCGCAGCATCACAGTACACCGCTTCCGGCCATTTTGCCAGTTCCCGGTCCAAGGCTCGTGTACGGGCTGGGCGGCACGCTGAGTTGTAGACAGGGTGCATGTGTCGGGGGAGGGGCCTTGTGAATATGTTTTCCCGAATATCAAGGGGAATATGCATGACACTTTTAGCTTGTTCGGACAGCAAGAATGTACTTGCCCGTTTCCGTTAGTTCTAGGCGATTTCTCTGAGATAATGAATGGGCTGCAACTAATTTGGTAGCGGTGTTAAAAACTCCGAGCTGGAGCAGACGATCCGTGGATGCGTTAGAGAGTATCTGCAGGACGGCGCGGTAGATTTTGCGGATGACGCCACTGATCTTGTTCAGCTCGACCTTGTACGCCTGATATATATGGCAGGGTATAGAGAAGACAGCTGATAAAATAAGATTGCACTAGGTGAAGCGTTCCCCTTCATCTAGTCCATGGTGTCGGTTGGTTACCCGCCGAAGGAGTGCAATAATTTGGTGGACATGAGATCCGAGTTGTATAAAGAAAGCATTGGATCGATTCTGCTGGATAAGTAGGCCGAGGAGTCTGAGGCGGAATACTTAAGGGACTGTATGGCCTTGTACCGTTATTTAACTTGTACCGTTTAGGCACATATAGGCTCAATTCGTATTTACTTGAGCAGCATATTTTGCTTCATATTTATGGCTTGCAGTAAAAACTGCGGACAAGTATTGTAGTGTGGGAAAGTAATTATAATATATTCGTGGAAATAGGTCACACAAGAGTAGCTATTTTAACACATTTACGTGAAATGCAGGGGGATTCGACAACAAAAGAAAAAGCTTAAAAGCAATGGCAAGCCACACCCATCGCAATTATTTGCGGCTTGAAGTTGCACCTCCTTTCGGTCGAAAAAAAAGCCCTCAACATTCACTGAAATTGGAGTAGCGCGCTTTTTCTACGAACGCTTCATGACCTCCTTCCATCTAAAATATCGTCATGGTTGGTGGTCAGAACCTTCGGCATCTCTTTTAGCACGGCGAATGCAGGAATTTTATGACAGGCAGAAGGCAAATTGTCAGACAAGAATGGCTCTATCAGGCACTGGACCTTTGGGGATTTCGGCGGGTTAGCCCTGGACCTTCGAAATCAGCTCAGCATTCTGAGTCAGAGTGGCGCCCAAGCTCTCAGCTGGGAAAATGCTCTTTGCTACGAGTGTCAAATAAGCACACAAATGTGTCAAGTCACCTTCAAGTGCACCTTGGTGTAAACAATTTCAGCTGCGATGATTTTGTCGTTTGCAATGCTGTTAGTAGTACCGGCCAGTGTATTTGTAGTAGGTTTCTGCCCTTAGTCGCGTTTTTAAGTTGTAGCAGTGGGGTGTGGGGGTAGAGAGACAATGGGTAACTGCTCCATCAAGACACAACACTGCAAACTGAACAAAGCTCTTAACTCGAGGTATTTATTTGTTGACAGAGCAGAACGACCTCCTCAGCTCTTCACACCAGCGTTGAATCCCATGGATTCATCGGTGCGTGGTTTTTATTGCGTTAGCAATGGATGGGGCACATGGGCAAAAGTTCTCGCCGTTGGTCCGCGGACACAGTGCGTCAGAAGGACAGAACAAAACGGCTCATGTGGACAACAGTGACGTCGGCGAGGTTGGATGCGATTCGCTGCGTACAGGCCTCTGGCGGCTCGACCGATGTGAGGAGGTCTAGGTGGCGGTGGCTTGTTCACGGTTTGCGTTTCTGGGCTTATTTAGCATGGCTCGTGGAATTTCTTTTTTGTGAGTGAACGGGAAGCGACAAACACTTCGTTGCGGAGCTCTGAAGCGAGAACGGTCCGTGCAGACCACCGACTCAAAAAACCAAAAAAGGCACACATACACAAAAAATGCATTTTTAGGGGGTTAAAAAGCGCATATAGGCTTATACATAGTCAAAATAGGCATTATAGGCACAATAAAGTATTGCTTAAAATGATCCCCTTCCCTTAGTTCATGCTTATATGCTAAATAGGCTTCATACGCACTAAAGGAAAAAAATACGCATTTTGCCTAAAGTTCCGGTTTCTACTCATAACATGTAGTGAAGACTGAACAGCGCTCTTTTCGTTCTTAATGAAGTGCGCGATGCATATGCGCAATTTACCAGGCACCGGCTATTACAGGTTTCCGCTTGGGCTGGTGGAGGGCGTGCGCAGAAATAAGATAACAAAATGTAAACCACATTCGCACAAAACAGCAAAACGAACGTTTATGGCCAGAAGCAGGCACTGTTTACATCTCACGTCGTGCAGACCGGATCAATCGCTGCCTTTCCGCCTCGTGTGGTCTCTGAGGAAACACATAAAAATTATTTTTCAGTACTGCAGCTTTCCCGCGGTGTTTTCATAACTGTCGCGTCAGCCATAGACACAGCAGTACATACGCAATACAAGCTCTAATGTTTTGCAAAGATAGCGAAATCTCCTCGCCGCCCGTACTAAGGTGCCATCTGGCTGACCAACACCGGATTCCCGACGGCCCCGCTGTTAGGTGGCGCTGCGGTCAAACTTGGAACACCGGCTGACAGAGCCTATAGCAGAATTGGTAAGGTATCAGACACATAAACCGAAGACGTGGGCTTTGTCTCCACGCCGTTCGCGTTGTCCTCCTCCCCTTTCTTTTGTAACACAAAATAGAAAACAATTCCGCTCAACACGAACTATTTCCCTGTGCTTTCCTTTTGCAGCAAAGCTTTACTACTTTCATCCAGCGAATCGGAGACGATACGCCACGTTTTATGCGAGTGCCCACGCTACTCGGCTGAAAGAAAAGAGCTGTCGTCAGCGCTGAGGAACCTGGACTCTCGGCGGCCATTTTCGGAGGGAAAGATTCTGTGCCACTGGCCTTCTCAGTCATCCGCTCAGAAGGCGACTAAGGAACTATTACGTTTTCTACGGGCGACGAACTTGAACACTAGGCTATAGACTGAGAGCCTCTAGTGTCAATCACTGTCAGTGCCTCAGTGCTGGGCATACGTGTCTGGTCCAACTTTTCCTCTTTTTTTTTTCCTCTATCTTTTTTGCCCATATCCCCTTTCCCATGTGCAGGATAGGAAACTAGGCTCTAGCCAGGTTAACTTTCCTGCCTTTCTTCTACATTCTTCCTTCCTTCCTTCCAGCGAATTCGTGGAGGATGCGAAAATGACCTTTTGACCGGAGACACCCCCCCCCCCCCCCCCCCCCCACCGCGACACACTCCTCGAAGCGCATCGCCTGATTCGCCGGGCCCGCTGTTGGCGCCTGCGGGCCACCGCTGCGGCCGCGGCTGCCAACCACCCCCGCCGGCTCCCATGCATGCGGTGCTGCGTCGTTTCGGGCAACGTGACTCGTGTAGCGCCCGGCGAAGAGAACGCCGCGTTCTCCCGGCTTCCTTCTGTGAGCGTTGCACGGAACCGAACGGCTTTCAGACGTGGTCGCCAATACAGCTAAATCAAATGTTTAACCAAGCGAAACCAAGATTCAACCAGACTAAGCCAAGCTTTTTTTTTTTTTATATCCAATGTAAGCTGAGCTAAGCCGCAGCCATTTTTCTATACAGTTAACGAGCGTCCTCCTTCCTGATCATAGGTTTAGACACCAGTTAGAATCATATGAATACACGGGAAAGCTATGCAATCCCAGCAGAACAAAAACATCGTAGAGAAGAATAATTTCAACATTTCCGGACAATAAGCATAAGAACTTGCCGCAATGGCGAGTGACGGAAGCGGGAGTGTGCAGCTCTGAAGAAGTGGCATGTAGGTGCTGCGTCTGATTACATATACATTTGGCAGACGCTCGCGTGTTTTTAAGCCGAGAAGACAGAAACCAGAAGAACAACAAACTTCAGGCTTTGCGATGAACGGCTAATGCAAAGCAGTTTCGACAACTTTCCTGCGGCACGGACTCTGTGAAAGCTATGCGCCAGACCAATGCGGCACTCATGAACTAATGCGAGTATAACGCGCCTCTTTTTTGTAGTTGGCTCCATTATAGCTTTTTACACCTGCAACAAACCCCCCGACAGTATTTCGATCTCACAGAGATTAGCGAAAAAAATGGCCGTACTAAAATCAGTAAAAATCGGAAGGATTTCAAGGTCTGAAGGCCAACAAAACACTTAGCAACGTTTCTCCTTTAATGGCCGTTAGGCAGTGGCGCCATTGTAGAATTGCAACGATATATTTTCGAGGGTCCGTTTGGTACATACGTCGGCTAGAGGTCCGGCGGTGTGCGAAGCTTCCCTCTGCAGGGTAAGGTGAGCTTCTTCGATCAAGGAATGGTACGCCCATGCGACATCTGGGAACAAAAATTGACCGCATATCACTGTTACTGCCAGTGTGCAAAAACACATGGCCTTTTTTTGTTTATGTATCCATGGTAAGCGTAACTGGATCGAAATGGGCAAAAAGGTAATGTATGTACAGACATGGTCAAACGAAATGAGAACACAAAAAAATGAACCAGAACCCGTAAAATCAAACAATATGTACAGAGGAGATCACGTTTTGGCTGGCTAGTGGCGTATTTGGAGAGACGCATTTTCAATCTTTGTTACTGTAATAAATCCTCTCAACGATTTCCCTCGCATTGAGATAAATCGCGCTATTTCTGTCTCCTGGTTTGTACTTTTGTGTTGGAACTTCATTTCTCTATGACTGTATCTGCATTAGAACCGTTAAATCCAAGGCGACCCTAGTTGGTGTTACCTTTCAAAAACACCAAATGTTGGAATCCCCTTGGCTGGTTCTGTGAAGACACCCTGTTCTATGAAAACACCGTACCCAACAAAACAACAGACCTGGTCGGACACTTTACGTGGAGGCTCCGACAAATTCACTAGGGCGTATGCGATGAAGCCGGCAGAATTGAAGTACTTTTACATGTTATAATTACCGGTATGCTTATAACCAACAGAGCGCCCGGGTTATTTCGAATACCGTCACAGTTTTACAGCAAAACTGTATACCTCTAGCCCCAATGGTTTAATCGCCGTGGGCAGAAACGATATCCGTGGGCAACAACGCCTAGGCGCCAAGACCTAAGACGCCGAGTGCATGTGTCAGGCTAATCAGGCATACATCATAGAACTCAGAATTCGGTAAACAAACCACAAAACAAGCATTATTTATGATAAGGCACCTGTGAACACCCCCCACCACCTCATGTATTCCTGGTAAAGATTATGTTTGCAGATCACCTTTGAAGGCTGGGCAGGACTAGTGTCACTAAATCAAGCAGTTCCTGCTTAAGACGTCGAGCGCGTGCGTCATGCTAGGCAGGGCCCAGCATTTGCCGCATCTTTGGGCACACTTCCGCTGCTGAAATTATGTTACGTGCCTTATCTTTGATGCGCATTCTGAACGACGTCAGACGCGCGCAGCCGCACAAAAAGGCAGGACATGCTAAGCCTACCAAAGTTGGCCGACTAAAACGCATAAACAACAAAATGGCTGCGCCGATCAACCGTCGCAGTGTAAACAAATGTCCCGTAATGCGAACTGACCAATGAGCAAGGTGGTAGCACAGAACAATAGGAGAGAAGAGCGCGGATACTCTGTGCACTTATCTAGTGACACTAGTCGTCAGCAAGCGAGAAGCCCGCTGAGGTGACAACAAACATTTCATACACTCCTCGTCGCCATTCCAGGCGTTTTTTTTTTTACTTTCGAAATGAGCCAGATCGAGAAACCTAAATTAGGTAGGGTGAAACTGCACTGACAAGAAAAGCTCGGCAACTTTCCCCTAAAAAAAGGTGCGGGAAGAAAATAGTTGAGATAACACCCTGAAAACGTGTACGCAGACCACACAAAAACGAGCCAAATCCTGTGGTTTCATAGATGAAAATAAGTCGAATTCATTTGCCCAATAGGTGTTGGCTTTTGGCTTGGCTGTTGAGACTCTTTGGTGGGTGTTTCCGGCAGTTTTTAAATGCAGAGCATTTCAGTAACTCACGATGTCACCGGCGTTGACGTCCGTCGTAGTCCGCACCGTCGTTGTCCGCACCGCTCCCCCTACACTATATAAAAAAAATACTATCCCTCGACCCTGCGGGCGGAACGCAATGTACATGGTGCTCTACCCACTGCGCCACAAAGCCGAGACAGAATGGGAGGCTACGAACGCGCCTTATATCCTTGACTCATTCAAACTACGTCAAGAAGCTGCTGATACAACGCTTTCACTACCACCAACTCCCCAAACACTAAACGTTAACGCAATACACCCACCCCCTATGCGACGCATTTACTCGAGTCCCCCTCGCGGGGAGATGGGCCCAATTACGATGGCAGTGCAACGCCGGCACGTGCTGGGAGAAAAGAACACAGAGAACAGAACTCCCGCTGGCGCAGTTCCGAAGGCGGGAAATTTGAATTGCATGGGGTGGTAGCAGTAAGCGGATAACGGCGGTACAGGCCACTTTGGCGAATCACTGCTCTGCATTTCCGACAGCTTTCACATTGAGTGCAACGGCTTCTAATTTTTTTCCGGCATTTGCTTTTTGGAGCTGGCATATTGCGAATTCAGACGGCAATTAGCGGATCGGTGAAATATTTGCCCCCAGCAGTCAATGACGAAGTGAACTGAACGAAAATTTAGAGCTGTCAAACAATGATTTCATGCATTGTCACCCGTGCACACGAAATTACTCTAGTTATATTTACTCTTTACTCCCGTATTTACAATTTTAGTACTTAACTAAACAGGCGCCGCTTACATGCACTGGCAAATCTCCACCCTTCTTCTTAGTGTACGAAGCACTTAATTAAAGGGAAGATGATATAAGCAGCCTCCTTTTGAAGCATTTTGGAAATTCATGGGAAAGCATTGGAGATCTAGCTTACTTCATGAGTGCCTTGAGGAGTGCCCAAGAAAATTATCCTAGAAAAAATTTGAAAGCAGCTGCTAATGGTGCCAAAAGGACTCACCTGCTCTCCTGCTATAAATCTACAACTCTTGAAGCCTTTTTGCATGTTTTAATAAATTTACCACTAAAACAAAATCGCACCATGCTTGAAAGTCAATCTAAATAAAGTTCTGATAAAAATGACGCCTCACTTTGAGTGTTTCAATACAATACGAGCCAAACCGAAATTATTCATTCCAATATTTCTCAAATTCACGGCATAAATTTTATTTACTTGTAGCCATAAACTTCCCCTAGGTGATCTGTAAAATATACTCTATTATAGCTTTAACGGCGTTGCATTAGGTACGGTAACAAACTTCCGCTAGTTTCTCAAATTCCCGTTAGGTGGATCAGGCTCATTTCGAAAAAAACGCCTCATTTTTGGTGGTTTACAACTTTGCTAGACATCTACTTTTTCAGGGCTAGTAGATTGCGACCAGTTTCTTTCATTCTGGGTTGGCTGCGGACACAATCTTTTTATTTTAGGAGCGAAGCGCCTTGCAGTTCACCCTAATTCATTCCAAATTTCTTGCGCGTACGTGTGTACAAGCCTAAATATCATGCACGTACCTCTTTATAGAAACTCCCATCATATACTCGGTTATCTTTATCGTGGTGTGCCAATAAATGCCTGCGTGCGTGGGGACACTGATGGTAGCAGCATCAAAAATTCAAAATTTCATATTTTAAGAAATGTGTTCACCTGAGCTGCACATAGACAATAATGCGTGCGTTGTGGGTGGCTACGGACCTATATACACCACCTGGGAATCTTTACCACGTGCTGAAACCTTGACACATGACGATTTTCGCTTTTAGCCTACATCACAAAAACACACGTTGGCGGAGAGTATCAAACTGCTTCACATCAACAGCACAACGCCTTTGCCAATAACACCGCGGCGGGTGCTTTCTGTAAGTCTTCGTAAGGAGGCTTGTATATCTGCCTTTTGCAACGGTCAACCGTCTTAACATTCTTTTTGGTTTAAGGCTGCGCCGTGCGGCTAGTGATGGAAGTGCTGCCGCTGTTGTTTTTTTAAGGTGAAAGCCTTAACTGCCGTATTGCGCCAAAAATTGCAGCTGTTTGTTGTTGTCACGAGTGAAAAATGGCCGTCGCTGTATATAAACAGCGACGGGCAGTAACAGCTGCGTAAACAGCGGAGCTGGGGGTCCCGTGCGTCGGCTCAAATGTTAAAGGGCACTCGCCCTAGAAAGCCAGCGCCGGCGCCGCTCAAAATCTCCCGTTCGAGCGAAGGAATCTCCAGGTAAGCGTCAGCGGCGAGAGAGCCTCTTTCCTCTCACTCCCTTAGCTGGAGGGAGCTGAACCAACCGGCCCTGCGAGAACGCTGCGCCCTCTAGCGGTTCCAGCGAGGCGGTTCTCACACCCACCGAAATAGGTTTCCGGCGGGCCTGGTAACCTGTTCTGACTGCTGCGTGACGCACGAACTACAGCGGACGCAGGAAAAGGATCCACCTGCAGTAGCTCCGCCGTTAAAATACGTTTGAGTTCGTATGGGAATCCGGCCAGGATGTCAGGTTGTCTGCCGAGGTCGTTATCACCTCACTACCGCGGCTCACGGCCAACAGCGGAACAACGGTTAGTCTACAGCGAGCGCCGATGACGGCATACTACACGACAGGTGAACGTAACGGCAGGTAAGTAGAGTAGGTACGCGTCAGCCACGGACAACTCCGACTGTGGGGACGCTAGTGCGTGAAGTGAGGCCCGTCCACTTGCCGGGGTACTTAGCGCCAGAGGAAGGAGATACCAAAGCAAAGAAACGTACTGGAACACGAGTAGCAGTTAATAGATATCTGATGATCGCAAGACTTTAGCCTTCAAAGCGCGTGAAAAGACTGAGGTTCACCAGTAATCTCATTGAGAGAAATGGGAGCGCCGATTGCGGCTGTTAAAATACATTCAGAGCCACGAAGGTATCCTTGGGTAGGCTGCCTCACGTGTCTACGCGCAACGTCGCGGTGGATACTCGATGACCACATTCGCTAGCGGCTCGTATGATAGCTTACTGAAGATTCCGGTCAGTATTGTCAAGTCAGTTCCTTTTCGCATTCGTTATTTTGGTTTGAACAAAAGTGTCATTCCGGCAACCCATTACAACAAAATTTTTATGTAATTTCCTGATCGCAGCCAGAGCCCAGTCGCTGTTCTACTATCCACGCGGGTAGAGTGACGTCATCAATACCTGCCATGTGTTGGCGACGATTGGGTACGTTCCCTTTTTTTATTCGCATTCAAGGAGGCTCAAATATATGTTTATTTACAGGGATATACCGCTTGAAAAATCCCATTTTCGCAATAAATAAAAGCCTAAACTCAGTTTCACCCAATGAGAAACATGGTGAAACAGAGGAGCTCTTCAAAAAAACCTAGAATGGGGCTAGTTGGTGGTTTTTTATGTTCAATTGCGCTAAGTATACAGACGAACGGACACTAACGGACTCGTTAGTGTCCGCTCGCCTGTATACTTAGCGCAATTGAACATGGAGGAGGGCTATCCTGTGTCGGCTCGAACGTCGATGGGCACTCGTTCGAGAAGGGCAGCGCCGTCGCCGCGGCAATTCTGTGGTTTCCGTCAAGGAAACAGCAACTAAAGCGGGATTCACATGACGGATGAGGAGTCCCGCGGAGGCGGATGGGTATGTGACGTCAACACAACGTTACCGGATGGTCCGGCTTGGCGGCGGATTCACGCGTGCGGAGCCACTCCCAGGCGACAGCGCGGAGAAAGCGAGGCTGTTTTCGAGGGGCACACATCTAGCCACCCTAGGTCTCAATAGCCCACAGCGCCCCCAAACGCCAAGGCGCGCTTCTTCGGGGCCCGCAGTTGTCACGTACACACGTGTCAGCCACACCGCGGCGAAAAAGCCCCCTCGCACGTGGTATAACCTAAAACCACGTGGCCGCAGTGCCACAAACAGGTTCCATTCCCCGCGGAGGTCCGCCGCCGTCGATCGATAACATGCGGGGGCATTTTATTTCCCGGAGCATCCGCAGGCGTTTCCAGCCGAGGGGCGGAGCCTAGAACTGGTCACGTGAGCAGGTTCCGCGGGCCAGAAAGACGGGTTTTCTCCGTCGTGCGAATCCCGCTTAACCGTCAGCGCCAGAAGACTCCCTCCCCTCTCCATACCTAGTCGGAGGGAGAGAAACCCCACCCTGCTAGACCACTGCGCCCTCTATCGGGAGTTCTGAGTGCCAGTCTCTGCGAGGCCGCCGGCGGGTCTGTTAACCTCGTCTTCTTTTTGCGTGACGCACGACGACAGCAGGCTTGCGTAAAGGCGCGGGCTGCAACTGTTACTGTTTAAAAATGTCCTTCAAGCGACGCAGGCCGTAAAACGTATGTCCGCTTTTATTTCCAGCCTGTCTTCAGAAAAAAGGATAGTTTGTAGTTTAGCTAGCCAAGCTTGCCCCATTGTTGAATATGAACATTTTCGACATAACTCTGGATGATTTAAACTTGAATAAGAGGCAATTTCAGGAATCAAAGGTGCTTAATAAACACCCTCGGCTAGGGTATCATCTCTTCCTCTTTTCCCCCAATCTGTATTATCATTTCTTTTGCCGTACGGCATTAGAGCAGCCGTGAGTCCCGTACCCCTTGGTCAAAACCAATGACCGGGTGTATGGCTGCCACACACATGTATATAAGAAGGATGATATAACTATCTCACAACTCATTGTAAGTGTGTGGGACAGAGATAAAGTTTATTGAGCTCTCTAAAGGTAGTAGTAGCTTCTTTTTGCCGGAAGCCATGTGCCGACCCCGCCGTCATAGCTCGGGTTACAAGGAGGTCTTTGTCCGCCTGTCGAACACTGATCAACAGTATTTCCCACTGCTAAGGGGAATGTGAATTGGGAATGGGCGGTCGGTCCGAGCTTTCCTTGGAGTTATTGTGACACACGTGCAGCCATTCACCACTCTACCGCTGACCGCGGAAGCAGAATTGTGTAATCAGGCACTTACCCCACGTGGGGTCCAGTTTCGCCGTTTGAGACGGTTCAAGCGGGAACGACTGCGGCAACTTTGCGTACGAGCCCGCATAATGAATCAACTCAAAAGCCAAGTTCGGTCCCCCTTTATCCACGGCGTCTCCCGTAAAACTGACGCACAATGGTTGGGCTTCACTGTTGTCTTCTTCGATAGCCTTGCTCATGATGCCCCGACAGGCCTCCCTGGCAGAGGAAAAAAACAGCACAATAAGGTTCATATTACAGATCTCCTGGAAAAAAAATCAACGTCATTTGCGTTTCTCAACCAGTCTTTGCAACAATTATCCCTCCCTTGGACGGCTCCGTATTTTTTACGCATAAGATGGATAAATATGGCCCTTAAACTTATTGGGGAAAATGTCGCTAGTCGCTTGTGCAATTTCACTTTTTGAAGCCAGTGCACAAAAAGAATGCCCGAAGTATTGCGAACAAATATCGTAGAACGATTCATCGAGACTATAGTACACAAAGCAGTTCCGATCGGCGCGCAACGAAATCACTCGCATTTCTTTAGAAACTTGGGGTGACGGCTAAAGAAGTACAGCGTCGCTCATGCAATATTCGAAAATTCCGGTTACAGTGTTCCCATTGTGGCCTAGCCGTATTACGTGGATTAGCGAACTTGGGACCTTAATTCTGAAATGTGTTGGGTTACAGCTTGCCTGTTGCACGACGTACATTTTTCATGGCTCCGGTCGTCATCTTAAACGAATTTCGCCTTTGATGTGTAAACATCAGAACATTATCTTGTGTGTGCCGTAGCATGATTGGCTCCTGGCTTCCCATTTTCACGTTATAATATTACCAACAAGTACAACTTATAAACCTAAGCACCAACACTTCGTAAAGATTCTGGGGTACAATGCGAACACGGGCACAAGTCAGTTTACGAGATTTACTTAACCAGTGCGGGAAAACCGATAAATCTCTGAAAGAATTGTAAACCACTTCAGTGATTTTGAAGAGTTACTGAAGAAGACCATGTGAAATCTTTTCACGACCCTTTCTCTCCCCCGGCCCTCCTCCTGAATCCCAAATTATGCACTCCTCGCCTCTCAAAGCAGGGCAGACGCCGACATTTTGCGGGAATATTAAGCTTTTTACTACTACTCGGGCAAGATCGTCAGTAGCAGATCCAGCCGCCTGGCCGGTATTTGAGGCCGAGGACAAATGCTGTACAATGCATTCTGACCACATACCGGCCGACGTCATAGAACCTCGTGTTATCGACATTCGTAACCCTCAACAAGAGCGCGCTGAGATACAGGCGCATAGTTTCGGTTTAAGATAACATACGTTCGGTTGTTCGGTTTCAAGACACTTAGCCTAAATTCGGGTGCAGCTACTGGCACTGCACAAATGGTGATGGAAAAAAATTACAAGCTGTAAAAACTATCGAGTAACGCATTTAACCTGGCAAGACAATTGGGGATACCCGATGGCCCCCTCTGCCCAAGAACACTGGCTAACACGCGAGGAAAGAATGAAATCGAAGGTGACAAGCGATTGACAACGAAGTAAGCAGACCTGTGGTAGTAGCAATAAGCCATATGAAAGCGTCCTTAAATATTGGAACAGTGCAAGAACGAACCTGGAAGCATTACATAACAGGGTTATTTTATTGAACACTTTATTGGACGGTCTAGAAGTAATCAGCAGGCAGAAAGCAGAACAAGTAACTTCAAGTGTTAATAACATACTCTCTTGTCGTTGGTTGCGTGATCGTGCTCTCATGCTCGACTTTTTTGCGTGGATGCTCGGCTCTTAAAACATTTTGCAACCCCCCCCCCCCCCCCTGGTATCACTAGCGGGCAAAAATGTGGAGGTTATTTTAACCCAGACTGCACGCTACGCCCTTACAGAAAAAAAACAGGATTTGGTCTTTTGCTACTCCTATTCCCAAACCTCTCTACGCGCTTGAGCCTGAGCTGACGCCAAGACTTACTTCATCACGAACTTCTTATCACCTAGAAACCTTATATCATCAGTTACGACTCAATGCAGCGCACACCAATAGTTATTTTCGGGGCTGCGCCCACTTCTGATACCTGCTGCAAAATCTGCGCCTCAGAAGAGACAATTTAGCATGTCTTGTTCCCCTTCATATACATGTACTCTATAGTAACTTTTCTACGCTACATAGCGCGTATTGGTTAGCTCCTGCCCTTTCTGTCCTTAGCAGCGCCAAGCTCTAAAATGTTTGTTTACGTATCTCCACGGCGTCGGGTTAACTGAAAAACTAAATATATATTCTACACTCTGAGGCATTTGTGATTGTCGTTTCTGCCCTAATTCAGTTAGCCTTCCTCCACCTTAAGCCTTTCCTCTCTTTTCCCCTCTGCTAAAATAGTAGCACACCGGCGATTTTTACGCCGGCTCAATGCTCTGCTTTCTATTCTAATAAAGAGCTTCTCTTTCTCTCTCTCTCTCTCTCTCTCTCTCTCCCTCTCTCTCTCTCTCTCTCTATCTTTCCCTCTAAAATACATCTTCCTCTAGTAGGCTATACTACTGCCGATAGAAGACAAGGGAATTTCGGGGGTCGCGAATGCAGTAACTTGTTACCGGCGCACGATGACCGGCAGTTCAGTGGCGCCTCTGATACAACACTGTTTTGAAACTTTACTATCATCATCGCTGCACCGATGAGATTATCATCATCAGTGCCTATCATCTTGCGGGAGCCGCTCACACTCGAGCTGCTTCATCTTCCTCTAATCGCCATTTTGTAAAATAGAACCACCATCGCATCACCTGGACGTCCCGGCTCTTGGTCTTTCCTCTTATTTTATATGGTGCCGATACTCAGGAAGAAGGCCCTGTTCCGTTCGGAGTCATCCGAAATTTGGCCTTTTTTGGAGGAGGGGGACCCCTCGATACTGACGACGGACCGGTGTGATGGACTGAACCGGTAATGGTACCCAAACGGCAACAACGCAAAGAACGGACGAGATTGCAAGGCACCCTCACCTCAGACGATATTTCCCTATGGGTCGAGCAGCGACTTCCGAAACGGTGAGGTGAATGCCGCCGCTGATCGCTCAATGCAAGACGCAGTAACTGATGTGTGAAACAGAGTATTGTTGAGACTACAATGCGGCTTAACTAACTTAAGACGAAAACAGAAAAGGTGCGGCTATACGCTCGTGAACTACGTATAAACGCAGAATCCACATACGGTTGACCGTAATGACGAGTGATGTTTGCGACATGTTGAAAAAATTTATGCGCCAGCTATGGAAAACTTAAATTGGATTTAGAACGCTGAACGAAGAAATCGAACCGTTTATTCACACCGACTCCCTAGACGAGAAATATGCCATCAACCTTGAATACGAAGATGAAATTACACGTGGTATGATCCGTATATATATATTATAAATGGAAAGCCCACAAAATACGGCCCCAAAGAACAGTGCCAGATCGGCAATATAATGAATTCATCTACAAACTTCAGTGAGTTTTACAAATTGGCCGAGACATTCCATGGCCCAGGTGATTCGAACTCTAAAGAGAACTCGATGACAGAGAGTTAGCCTGCTTCAGATTCCCTATCGCAGCCACAAAATAACGTTTAGACAAATCCGCTGGTTGCGCGTGACCTTTGAACAGAAGGTGCCTTGCTCTCGTATGCATTCGAAGAGTCCGCCGAGGCGATCGCAGGCAAGACAGGCTGCTCATCGAACCCCCCACCACTAGCACAACCTTCGTGTAGCGAACGTCTTGAGGAGCAGATAACGCGTGTTCCATTTGAAATACCAAAAACGGCGAGATGACAAAAATATCTGCAAAGAACAGAACCGCGATCCAGCACAATATGGAGAGAGATCCGGATTGTTTCCCAATGCATCTAAAGATAGCCGTTGCACTGACCCGACAACGCATTCGAAAGGAAACGATTCGTGGCCGGCGCCATTGGGAGGACAGCAAGGCATCTGACAACGACACTGGAATAATTAAAGCCCAAAGCTGGGAAAAGGGGCGGGAGGCTTCAAGACACCGTTTTAACGCCGAAGAGGACAATGCTGAAGATTTCTTATCTGTGTACAAGACCGTCGAAGACAGGCTATGAATTTCAGCGTGGAGACGTGGTCTGCAAAAACACGCTCTGCAGGTGCTCAAACGACGGCCCCAGTGGCAGTGTCACCTTCTGATTGCCTCATCGGTTTGATTTGGAACGAACTGAATTTACCGACGGGACGCGGACTCCCCACCACTACTTTGTGGCCGGGGAATATTTTGAAACTTTATTATCATCATCGCTGCACCGATGATATTATCCTCATCGGTGCCTATCATCTCGCGGGAGCCGCTAACGCTCGAGCTGCTTTATCTTCCTCTAATCGCCATCTCTTAAAATAAAACCACCATCGCATCACCTGGACGTTCCGGCGATTGGTCTTTCCTCGTATTTTATAAACACACTTACTTTGATTGATTGATTGTAGGGTTTAACGCGAAGACGCAACGCAGGCGATGGCGCACGCCGTAGTAGAGGGCTCCGGATTATTTTAACCACTGGGGATCCTTAACGTGAGCCGAAATCTCGTACGCACGGGCGTTTTTTGCTTTTCGCCTCCATCAGAAAAGCGGCCACCACGGCTGGGAATCGTGCCCGCGACCTTTGTCCTTAGCCCCGCAACGCCTTAGACACCGAGCCACCGCGGCAACACAATTAATTTGTCTGCAGTAGCCTGCGACGTACATCTTGCGACACCGCCGTATTTTTTGTTTATGCAGTTCGCTTGTGGAGATATCTTGCTATCAAAAGTTGTTACGCCCAGGCACTGTGGCACAGATACCGTTTTTTCGGAATCGTGCTACTCCCAAGGAAACGGATTGCACCTGGCGTAGTGACCAGACGACCGTTTGTAGAGTACTCGGGCCTTGCACTCCGACGGACTGACCCTCGCGCACTCCTTTATTAGGTTCTTCAGAGAACCTCGTTACTTGGGTAACGAACACCAACTGCAAGTTTGATTCGTTAAAACCAGTTGTTTGTCTGGATAGCAATTACAAAAATTTTATCGCGAGTTCAAACAACCAATGGAGACATTGATCAAAATAAATGAAGATTTGCCACCTCCCAAGCCACTATCTGGCAAGTTCCTTATGACGTCACAATACGTGTGCGATTGGCGGCCACACACCAAAGCCGTAGCCGAAGAGCATGACTGGGCGGTTGCTACGGGGCCTCAGTTTTTGTTTGATCGTAGCATCTAAATGATAACATGCACTAACTTTATAATAACAATCTATTTAGTGCTGGTCTCTTTTGCGCCACTGCTGACGCCACGCAGTGCGATATCTGAAACTGCTTCCATATTTTTTGCTTGTTTAGTCAGGAATATGTTGTTTCCGGAACCGAGTGGAGTACGACACCGAATCCTAGTTTTTTGCAAATCGAACCAGGATTACCGTGTATTCATGGCCCCTTTAACAACTATTTCGTGGAAAACCACCAATAGTTGTTTTTCGCTTCGAATCTTGATATGAGCGGCGAAGAGCATTCCCCATTGCTTACAGTGTAAACCCTGACAGCATCAAAGAGCTTCCCGCAGTGCGCATGAGCGCAGGTAACGCTGTTTGGAATTTGTGCACTGATCAAACATTCACCGCTTCGCAGCGAAGAACGAAACAGGGCACAACAAACAATTCGCAAGGTGTTTACAGAAGGTCTTCGTAATGGGGCCAAGAAGACAAACTAGACCTTGTTCATTTTGAATGAAGTAGCCTTAGTTATATCACTCAGCTCCGTTGGAGCCTCAAGAGACGTTTTTTAATGATGTGCTGACAGGAAATTTTCGTTTTAAGTTTTTCTTTCTTCTTTCTTTATTACAATGCAAAAAAATAGGAGAGGCTGACGCCTTATATGAGCGCCAGCTACTCCTTCTCGCGTAAGGTAATGTTCTTAGAAGACATTTCGATACACGGAAACTCAATGCCCAGTTCGGTAAAGGTGGTGGCAGCAGCACCGTCTTTCTATGAGCTCTGTGTTGAATACTCGAAGTTCCGGCCTATTCGAGTTTGATGAGAACTTGTTGCTGTCATCGGACTGAGATCAGTGAGCAGCACCCGAAGACATCGACATTTCACCGGTGAGCGCGTTTTTGGCGCTATTAGGACACTTTTTCCGAGAGGGCGGGCTAGGCCTATCGCTAGCGTGGTAGGCCAGCTGCTAGTACGGAAATGGAACAACAGCTCGTGCCTGGCGCCGATGGCGATGCGGCCGTCATAGAAGCCCGTGAATCGGACGAGGAAGAAGATAACTGCATGCATCAAGGCGATGAGAGTTTGGTAGAGAGCCAGAATTTGTCCGAAAAGGGGAAGACAGGGTCGGCGAAGAGTTGGAGTGAGGTGATATCAAGAGCGCAACGACGCCGGGACCAAAGACCGCTACGTCTAACCGATAACCAAACCAAGCAAGCACCATCGCCTTCGCCACCGGGGCGGCAGTCCAGACCTACACTTCGTCAAGCCAGGAATTGGTTCAAGCCTCTACCAAGGGACCATTGCAAGCTAGTCCTGAGACCCCGTGGTGGGCTCAACTTGCAGCAGGTCTTACCCTCACAGCTGACCCTGGCTCTCCTTCACGCCACCAACACAACCTGGCGTGAAGCAAACATACACCTGCAGATCGACCAAGCCCAGAATACTGCAACGATAAGCACGCCGTCTGTTCAGATTGGCGAGAAATCAATCGGTGTAACTGACATCAAAATCAAGGATGAAAACATTCTGTGGAGATATACGGGCTTGCGCCCGATGACTCAGTCAAGGGTGTCATTCAAGGAGTTCCGGAAGAATTCACAATTCAAGAAATCATTGAAAACATCGAGCAGGACGGCTTCGAGTTGTACGCAGCAAGGCGGATGGGGGAAAAGTCAACTACTGTGATCCTGACGTTCCCAGGGTCAGAAGTTCCCCGCTGCGTCTACCTCTACGGAACGGCACACCGGTGCACACTCCACAAGAAAACAGTACCAGTGTGCAGTGTGTGCTACGAGGTGGGTCACCGTAACACGGCCTGCCCACGCCCAGGAACACGCGCCTGCCACGAGTGCGGTACGCGCGACCCAGGTCCTGACCACACCTGCGTGGCAAAGTGCTCCCTGTGCGAAGGCGCTCACGTTACGGGCGCCAAAGGATGTTCGAGGCGCTTCGTCACTCCGTACGTTATTCGCCGGAGAGAGCAGCAGCAGCGACGACAGGCGCAAGGTCAACATGAGGTGAAGTCGCAACAAGGCCTGCAACAGAAAGCGTCGGTGGAGCAGCAGCGGCTGTCGAGGCGGGACCGGTCTTCGAGTCAAAGTCGAAGGGACCGATCGGCGACTCCAAGACGAAAGGAGAGGAGTACCTCCAACACCGGTTCAACACGTGCCGGTGACGGCAACAGACAGCAGTCGAGGTCCAGCTCAAGGTCCAGGAACAAGACACCAGCTAGGAGCAACCTAAAACAGGTGGGCTGGTCAGACAGATCCTCCATCATAGATGACAACCAATTTCCCCCATTATTGCAAGAGCCTCAGAAGCAATGTAAAGAGTGCGAACAATTGAAGTCATTGGTAGCCAAACAAAATGAGCAGATTGCTAAACTAACTGCACAAATAGAAAATCTAAGTGAAATGTATTGATCGATATTAAATAAAAGCGAGACTGAGAGCTGTAGCCAACGGACGGACACCTACGCAAGGAGAAAGGTACCCAAACGGGACATCCAGCCAGAGCAGCCGGAACACCAAAAGTCACCAATGTCAGCCACAAAGGACGAACCAGAGTGGGTGCATCCCATGCAAGAAATGAACAGCACCATTGGGCAGCTCGCAAACAAGGTATCACAACTGGTGACGCAAATGACCTCAAAGATATCTAGGATAGACAAGCTTGAAGCCAACGTTAATCAGCTTCTACTGACGCAAAAGACAAGGAAGGGGGTACCGTATGCCAAGACGGGATCTGAGGGTGGTCACACAACCAGTAGCCTCACCCCAAATCAAGATGGGGCGTCCTACTAAAAAGCCAACTGAGACCACGACAATTCTCCAGTGGAATTGCCGTGGCTTTAGAGGCAAGGCAGATGAGCTACAACAATATGTGGACTCACTCGACAGCAAGCCAGACATCTTGGTCATGCAGGAACAAACAAGAAACCCAAACTCCCGGGCTTCTTAACGTACGTCGATCTGACGGAAAGAGGGACAGCAGTGCTGGTGCGGAACACAATAGCGGCCACACAACATCTAACAACAGAAAGAGGGTGTGAGCACACCTTGATTGAAATCCACCGCCGAGGTATAGGAAGTGTACACAACGTTTTTATACTGAATATGTACTGCAGACCTTCCAAGAAGGACCTTGACTTAGCGGGGACAATTCAGGATGCCATGGACAAAGCCGGCTATAGACCTTTGCTCGTACTTGGCGATTTCAATGCGGCGCATACTACGTGGGGGTACAAATTCTGCTTGAAAAGAGGTAGGCAACTAGCTAGCCTCATGGATCAGCACAATTTGGCCTTGCTCAATGAACCAGGCACTCCAACACGAATGGGTACTAGCTCTGCCAGAGATACCACGCCTGACCTGTCGCTCTTGGCAGGTATCCTGGACGCTTCGTGGCAAAACACAGGAGTGAACTTGGGGTCCGACCACTACGTCCTGAAGATCACAGTATGGGGCCCCGCCTTCAGGGCGAAGTTCGGAATAGCACGAATAACGAACTGGGACAACCTTAGGAAGGAACAGGAGGAGGGGGTAGAAGAGACAACGACGGAGAGCAAGCCCTACGAGCACTGGGAAGAGGAACAAATCACCTTGGTAGAAAAACACACTGAGAGAATTGCAACCACAAACCAAACCCCACGTATCGACGCAAAACTGGCACATCTCTGGCAAGCTCGGCGCAGTCTGACCAAACGCTGGAAACGGCAGCGACACAATAGAAAGCTCCGCAAGAAAATCCAAGAAATCAACAAACAGGCTGCGGAATACGCCGCGGAGCTATCCAGGGAAAGCTGGCTCAGCCTGTGCGACGAACTTCAGGGAACTCTATCGGCTCGCAAGACGTGGCAGCTCCTTAGACACCTTATAGATCCAGTGACAAGCAAGGGTGAGACAAACAGAAATATGACGAGAACGTTGAACAATTATAATGGCGATGTAAAGAGGCTCTTTGGGGATCTTAGCGACAAATACCTCAAGACGGACAGGAGTGTACAGCGGCCAGGATCTTATCGGGGAGCACCCAACGAGACGCTGGACAAACCGTTCACCGACTTTGAGCTTAAGGTGTCAATTGCCGAGAGCCGTCAGAATAGTGCCCCGGGTCCAGATACCATCACGTATAGGCTGCTTAAAAACTTGAGCGACAGAGCAAGGAAGGATCTCTTGCGGCACATGAACGAAGCCTGGGTGAGCGGCAACCTACCGAGGCGATGGAAGGAGGCAGAGATCAGGTTCATACCGAAGCTCGGAAAGTCCCCGCACATTGACAATCTAAGGCCCATTTCCCTCACGTCTTGTGTGGGTAAAGTGATGGAGCGGATGGTGCTAAATAGGCTGCAAAAGCATCTAGAAAACACCGATCAGATGCCGGATACCATGTTTGGATTCCGAAAGCGCCTCGGAACGCAGGACGTGTTGCTACAAATAAAAGAGGAGGTCATGAAGCAGGCCACGAGACATTCGCCCAGAGCCATTTTGGCGCTTGACCTCAAGGGCGCATTTGATAACGTCTCTCACGCCAGCGTCCTATCGAACCTCCCGGGCACCGGATGCGGAGAACGGGTTTACAATTATGTACGGGACTTCTTGACTGACCGCCAGGCGAGAATCAAAGTGGGGGAAGAGGTATCCCCTCCTGTGAAACTGGGTAGCCAGGGGACCCCCCAGGGATCCGTCTTGTCACCCCTTTTATTCAACATGGCACTCCTGGGCCTGCCAAAGGCGCTCGGAGCGATCGAAGGATTGGGGCATGCGCTATATGCCGACGATATCTCGCTCTGGACGACAAAAGCAGGCTCTTTAGGATGGATCCAAGACACGCTGCAGGCAGCCGCAGATGTTGTGGACAAATTCGCCAAAGGGTGTGGCCTTAGATGCTCCCCATCTAAATCAGCACTGGTGATCATCCGGCCAAGGGCGCCTAAGAAACAAAAAGAGGACATAAAAGTCAGCCTAGAGGGCGAAGACATCCTCCCACGCCCCAGCACAAAAATTCTCGGATTAGTCATCCAGGCCGACAACAGGGCATCTATACCCGTTGCGAAACTAAAGCGCACGTCGGAACAAATCCTTCATATGCTCCGACGGGTGGCGTCAAGAACCGGAGGTCTCAAGGAGAGGGACACACTTAGGCTCGTCCAAGCCTTTGTAGTAACCAGAATAACTTATGTAGCACCTTACCTCCTCCTGAACAAAGCGAACACGCAGGTGCTGGACGTCATCATCCGCAAAGCCGTCAAGCAAGCTATTGGAGTTCCTATGAGCGCGTCTACATGCAGACTCTTGGAAATGGGCTTGCATAACTCGGTCGACGAGCTCATTGAGGCCCATCTCGCCAATCAGAAACAAAGGCTGAGCCAAATAAAAGCGGGCAGACGCATCTTGCAGAAAATCGGCTGGAAGGCGACGCTATCTGAGGACAGAGACCAGCTGCCAGATGGATGGCTGGAAGCCATCAAATCCAAGCCCATCCCCAAGAACATGAACCCAGCGTACCATGGCGGCAGGCGGGAGGCAAGAGCTCGTGTTCTCAACAGGCTTCTGGCAAAAGAAGAAGGGGCTATCTTCACGGACGCCTCCATGAATGACGGTACGAACCGGTCAACAGCAACGGTGACAACCACGAAAGAGCTGCTGACGTGTGCATCCGCTGTAGTTCAGAGCACTGAAGAAGCAGAGGAGCTGGCGATTGCTCTGGCCCTTACTCTACCGGACAAGACCAAGGTGGTCACGTATTCCCAGCAAGCCTACAGAAGCTTTCAGTGCGGCTGGGTGTCCCGGTTGGCCCTCCGAGTGCTCAAGGAGAAAAAACCTCCGAAGGAAAGCGTAGAACTAGTGTGGGTACCGGCCCATTCTGCGGTGGAGGGTAACGAGTTTGCCCACCAGCAGGCCCGAGCACTTACTTACCGGGCCACGTCCACAGCAGAGGCAAACAACCAACCATTGCTTACCTACAGGGAAATAACCACTTATTACAGGCACGACAGCAGGACGCTACCAGCACCCCACGCAGCACTCACGAAGGAGCAGCAAACTATATACCGGCAAACCAGGCGGCGAGAGCAGCATATGGATTCCCGTGAACAGGGAACCACCTCCGTCCAGTGTGGAGTTCGCAACGATCAACTCTTAAATAAAGTTTCTTCTCTCTCTCTCTCGGAAAAGGTGAGCTCTTCTGATGAAGTTTTGCAAAGGTCATGCAGTCAAGTAGACAGTACGCAATACACAACAAACAAATTTGTCCTCGGTGTCTCTTAATGGAAGTCAGTGATTATGCTAGTCACTTGGTGCGGGTCAGGGGAAATTTACATACAACAACCGATCAGAAATCACACAGAAGATCAATGCGTAACACTCTTTTCCAGTACCGTGTAGTTCCCTTGATTTTCACAATAATGCATACTTCCCGAAAGTTCCATCTGTTATGGTTATAATAGCGTAAATGGAGATTATTGGAAGTACGAAATTTTAGAAAAGTAAGAAATAGAAAAAATATTAAAAAATGCGAAAACTGGCGAACTGCGTAACACCCTGAATTTTCCCAATAATGCATATTTGGCGCAAGTAACGCTTGCAGTCGCCATAATAGCGTAAATGGAGATAATTGGTGAAACAAGGTTTACAGAAACCAAAGAAATTGGCTGTAAAAGACTCGCACTCAAGACAACTGGCATAAGAAGGCTACACATTTGTGGGTAATTCCTTGAATGTCTGCAGATGGTTTTAGCTGCTATGGGTGCCTTCGTGCCCGGTAATCACAGAATGGTGCGTTAGACGGTCGATAGCAGCAGAAATTATTATTTACAGCCTTATCTATTCGTGCCAGCTTCGGTTTCGACTAAACGGACACCTACGCGGCCGCCATGACAGGAGAGCGCTCGTCATGTACGTCACCATCCTTGTCGCGCCACTGCTGGTGTGGAGGTGCGCACACGCACGCTCACTCGCGCGCCCAGATTGGCCGTGGTATCTACCATCACGCGCCGGGCAGCATGACGTCAGTCCCAAAACCATGACGTGTTACACACGGCGGAACCGCGCGCGCCAACCACACCCAGCGCATCGGCCACGTCACCGGCACGGCCGCTCGATTTAAACAAGGCCCTGCCTAGCGAATCTCGCGTCGGCAATGGGCGAGCGCGTGACTGCGGGGTTGCCAGCTTCGGCCGCTACTTTTGGCGGGGCCGCCCCACATCTATGACGGCTATTTTTAGCGGAAAAACTACATGGTTCGGAGTTGTGTATCTGTGGACCGGAAGCAGTGCTAGGGAGGAAAATGAGGAAATGGTAAACTGTTTGAAAAGAGAAATAAAAGAGGTCAAAGACTGCGGTAAAATAATCTTAGTTGGAGATATGAATGCCCACATAGAAGATTTGGATGGATACACAGACCATAACGGTGCCCTAGTGATAGATCTACATCGGCAAACCGGCTTTTACTAGTAAACACGGAAAACAAGTGTGAGGTAAAATAGCGCCGGAAAGCGGTAAAAGACATTCCAGCATAGACTAGTGTACCAAATGTTGCGGGAAATAAGGATAAATGAAAATGGAATAGACAGCCTAGAAAGCGACTACAAGCGGATTCCCATCAGTTGGGAGGCGCGAACCGGACAAATTTAGAAATATGTATGACCGAAGGAACTAATTTGAATAATGAGCACTCAAAGATCATCGCTGTTAGGATGGAAGGAGAAATCAATAAATACCCAGACAAAAACTGGGATTACGATGAAATGATCACGTTAATAAAGTGTAAGATGAATGAAGCCAAGCAGCGAAGCACCGATGAAAAGGGAGAAGAAAGCCGAGAATCCAGTGGAATAAGGAAATAAAAGAGGCTATTGAGCAGCGAAGAAAGGCGTCGAGAGAAGGCGTCGAGCGTCGAGAGAAGCAAAAAGAACTGGTATTGAATCGGAGGTAGTGAAGGAGAAATGGGATATCTACAGGGGAACAAACTAGAAGTGCAAGTGGTGCAAGCAAAGATCAATTAGAAAGGCGAACAATGAATGGCAGAAATGCGGACGAAGCACAAAAGCGCATCCAATACGTTTTGGAGCCATGTATAATTACTAAGCTCAAAAACGATATTTATGAGAAATTCTTGATTGATGAGGAGGGGAAACATTTAGAAGGAGAGCACGCGTTGGCGCATATTCATCGAGTGATTAGTGAGAAGTTTAGGTCAATAGAGTTAGGGAAGCCAAATCCGATAACATCGGCGCCACTGAAGACTGCGGAAAGAGAAACAAGTTTCAGCTACTTTGAAAAATTAGCAGTTCTTTAGCTCGGCTATGCCAGGGTATACGTAGCGTGAGCTAAGGTTTAGCTGGTTATTCTTAGGTTTCCTGGTTGTCTAGGATTAGTTGAGTATGATTACTGCTGCTAAAACGATTTCCAATTCAATTCAATTCAATCCAGTCCAGTCCAATCCAATCCAATTCAATCGAGTCCAGTCCAGTCCAGTCCAGTCCAGTCCAGTCCAGTCGAGTAGAGTCAAGTAGAGTCGAATCGAGTCGAGTCGAGTCCAGTCCAGTCCAGTTCCGTCGAGTCCAGTCCAATGCAGTCTAGTCCAGTCACTTCTCCTCGCGCATGCGCAGCACGGCTCTCCAGGAGCCATGCATAACAGCTATCAAGCGGCTCCTGCGCAGCGTCAGACTTTCCTATTGCGCAGCGGAGGCACACAGCTATGAACGCGCCTGCGCCAGTGCGTCGGCCGCAGGTATGACATCAGTCTTCTGGAATGCGCACCCGTGCTCCAATTGGATTGGATTTTAATCCAACACAGTCCAGTTAATTCGAACCAAGTAAATCAAATCCACGCCAATCCAATCCGATCCGATCCGATCCAAACCAATCCAATGCATCTCGCACTTGCGCAGAACGGCTATAGTGCCTAGAATATAGAACGGTCCTAGAACGGCCCTTCGCGGCCCACGCGAAACTGCTCAACCTCGGCCAGAGTAGGTTACGCTACAAACAAGCAGAGCAATAAGCTCCCCCCCCAGACAGCAGTGGGCCGGGATAGAATACCAGTACAACCGAAAAACATGCTTGAACATAAAAGTAAGGCATCGTTTACGAGGGCAATAAATAAGCTGACACAAACCAAACAAATACTGGAGGACTGGCTAGAAAGACGGATGAATTTAATACATAAAGGCAGAGGCAACAAAGCCAGTATTTATTCGTACAGACCAGTCACAGTAACGTCAGTGGTGTATAGACTCGTATTGCAGGTGATAAAATCAGAAATTCATGCATAAAAGGAAGAAAATGAAATCCTTCGCGAACTGCAGAATGAATTTAGACGAGACAGGTGATTGGATGATAATTTCTTCGTGATAATGCAATGCATTGAAATTGCGACAGTGAAGAATAGAGCATTATGGAAACGTTGTTTGGCAATAAGGGGCATATGACAACGTAAACAGAGAACTGCTGTGGAGAATGCTGAAACACCAGGGATGAGATGACGAATTAATACCGTTCCTTACAGCAATGTAAAAGATAATACAGTGCACCTTACACGGGAAGGACAGAAATGCGACCAGAAGGTTAACACCCATGGGGGACTGAAACAGGGATGCCCTTTGTGCCCAATACTGTTCATTTTTTCATCGAGCAGCCGTGTAACGGGAGCCCCCACGTCAGCAGATTGGGGCCAAAAGGAGTATATGTTGTCATGCTGATACCGATGGCGAAACAGCATTCGTTTTGGGCTTTCTCATGCGCGCAAAGGTTAAAATAGATTTAAGATATGTTATACTGAACGGTTACTGTTGAAACTTGGTTGGAGATATCTTCGCAAACAAAGGAAGCTGTTTACATGGTTATCCCAGCTTTGAAATTTCGTGCCAGTACTTCTTTAAAGCAGTACTGCCAGACACAAAAAAAAAATCCCCCCACCTCCCCGAAGGGGATCGTGCGGAAATGCGAATGCATTGGGTGCACCGAATTCTTCTTTGCGGTATCGTTGCCGCGAGGGATTCGACTTCACCGACTTCCATCGCTATCAAGGCGCCAGTCGGCAAGCAGTCACGGAGAGAGGCGCGCGCTCCCTGCATTTATATGCGCAGCGAGCGGAGAGGGGTACGCCGAGAGGAGAGAGGGACCCGCGCCAGCCCGCGCGCGAGCTCTCTCTCCGCGCCGAGCTCCGTGATGCGAGCGCCCTCACACGCCGAGCGCGCTCCTCCTCTCCACTCACTCTCCGCTACTCCGCCCGAGCTCCGCGATGCGAGCGCCCTCACACGCCGAACGCGCTCCTCCTCTCCCCTTGCCCTCCGCTACTCCGCACCTGCTCCGGTTGCTAGGCGCGCGCTACAGCTGTTGCTAGGCGCACGCCGCTCAACGACGCAAGACAACCCGTGGCTAAGAAATGCATTCGCAAAATTGTTCGCGAACAAAAATTGTTCGCGACATGGTACCAGCAATGACTGAATAAAGAAGGAGTGACGCAACAAAGGCACACGATAAGAATACAGTAGCCGACCGATTTTTCGAACCTGAAAGAGATCGAAAAACAGTGCGAAAAATTCGTGATTCAGTACTCCGGAATATTCAGCAAGTCTGAATTTTTGGAATCTGAAAAAGCTGTCGGCTACTGAATAGCCTTATGTCGGAGACCACAAAAAACTCGAACATGATTCTATTACTACATAGACACCTCGCCAGCAAGTGGCTAAAGAGAAGCGAGTCGTTCAGGCCTTTTCTGCAATGCCTAGAGCTTCTGTTTGAATTTCGCGATAAAATTGGTATCCTTGTTATCGGAACAAAGAAGCCCTTAAATACACTACACTTCACTTTTCCTTTCATGGCCCCAATATTCCAACACAATGGGCATTACTACGAATAGGCAATCACAAGGTAATGACACAGGTCCCCGCAAGTTATCCAGAATGGGGTAAGTGTCCCACACTTGAAAGAGGATCGCACGTAGGCATGACTTAACAAATGTTCTAGCATTCTAGCATTACGGTATTTCCTACACGCACCAACTTTGTACCACTTGACTACTTCTCTTAAAACCCCATATGGTCCACAGATGTCCCATGTACCTTGGGCTCCCCAGGTCTTAAATAAGGCCAGATTTCACTGGTTAATTTTGTGAAGGCCGGCTTTCACTGGAGTCCGCGCGAGGTTAGAGTTGTTATGAACGTACCAGACTGCCGCGGCAGATTTGGTTGCTTCATGTATCTTGAGCTTTGTGATCTCATTGGAGTCCGGCTCTGCGCTGGTGCCCAGCTGAGTAGTCGCTTCCAAGCCTGAGGGCAAGTGAAAAAAGAGCGGTTACAGACAGCTCTGGTACATTTGCGTCATTGCACCAACCAGATAATCCTAACTTGTTATATTTCCGGCTAAACTAGCTTTAAGTTATGTGCCCCTCAAGGGACCCAATGTTCATATGGCGCGTTTAGAAGCGCCTCTTAAAGTTCTGGCATCATTCTGGAACCAATGGCAGGAGATGTATTTCAACAAAATTCCTTTGCCCCAAAAGTGCCGGAGAGCTTTTTTCGTACTTTTACAAACCGGCAAGCTTTTATAACGTAGTCAACAAGCGTACGTGTTTAGTTCTTGTACAACGCGGTAATGACGTATGTGAGCCAAAGCTCTACGCGAACGAAAAACTTGCAAATTTATAAAGCGATTGATTACAAATAGCCGTCTAAAAATAAAGAAAACTCGTACTAACACGTAAGACCAGGTGGTCGCGTAGCAGTACGCAACATTAACTGCCATCACGATGGTTTCAGTCCACGATTGCAGCCGATTTGCTTTTTCGCTATCGCAACGCCCTTTCATCCATCACTGTTGCTGGAAGTGTGAGCTTACTTCATTTTATGGAAGTGATAATCTTTGCACATCGCGTTGGAGGGGCGTACAATATGACGTGTTCTTTTCCTTCCGAAAAAATGTTGCCGCGATTACAGAGAAAGCTGGAACTTTTTCGCCAATCTTAGAAAATCTTCCTAAGTGGGTTGCCTTGGCTTCACAAACATGCGCCCGGAGACGCTGGGCGGTCGCCGCGAGGCACCCGCCAACGGGCGCTCAGCATCTTGTTTTTTTTGGCTGCTGAGCGATCGCTGCGATCTTGGCCAATCTCCTTAGGTTGGTATGCTTGGATTGACAAACGTGTCTCGGGTTCTCTGGGCGGTGGCCGCAAAGCACTCACACATGAGGGTTAAGAATTTTCTTGGTTTTTTTACCGCGCGGCGGTCTCCGCGCGCCACGAGCTCACGTGTGCTTGGAATTTAATTGGTATTTTTAACTTCCGACACAATACTACACTGATTAGCTAAACAGCTCTGCTGTTAATATACTGAGAAGTAAATAAATTTTAATCTGAATCCTATACAAAAGAACGTTCAGCTTGTTAAGGGTGAATATATTCGGTCCCTTCTGCGCTCCTTCGTTCCTCGGTTGAGGCCACAAAACTCAGCCGCGTTTGAGTCAGAGTGTATTGGCGAGACGTGCATAGGGTAATCCTTCCGTATACACCCGCGGTCATTGATTATAAATATCCGCACACACATTGCGCCGACTTTTGTATGTTCGCATTTACTTTGTCCATACAGCTATGAATTTATGCACGTGTGTTCGCTCACACGTATATTCGGTTGGTAGTATAAACGAACAAATGCTGGCATGCATTATATGACATGCCCACGTCGTAATCTTTCAATTTTCTTCTCTATAACGTTAACCGAGGTGTACGGTTTGGTACAGAGCAAAGCTTGAGACTTGAGCCATCGGATGTTCCTCAGGGTGCGTCGTTTGTGTTAGGGAAAAGGCGGTTCCTCTACTATCTCTCGTTTAGTGTTTGTTAGAGCGAATATATCTACCGTACTTAGCACAACTAGAGGCCCCACATCCCAACCGTGAGGCAGAGACACGTAGAAGGATAAGAATAGGGTGGACAGCATTGGGCACTCATTCCCAGATAATGAATGACAACTTACCATGGTCCCTGAAGAAGAAAGGTTATGACAGCTGCATGTTACCGTGCTCACCTAGGAGCAGAAACTTGAATGCGCACTAAAGGGGTTCAACTTACATTGAGGAAGACAGCGAGAAAAAGGGACAAGAAGAGGGTGGAGTGGAGGAGGGAACAAACGCGTGTTAAGGACGTATTAGCCGAAATCAAGAAGAAATGGGTCCGGGCAGGGTATGTAATGCGAAAGCAAGAAAAGCGTTGGTCTATAAGGGCAACAGAGTGGATCCCTTAATGAGGCAAGGGTGGGAGGGGGTGGCAGAAAGTTAGATGGGCAGAATTAGATGGGCAGATGAGATCAAGAAGTTTGCGGGTATAAATAGGTCGCAGTAAGTGCAGGACCATGATAATTGGAGAGCTATGGGACAGACCTTTGCCTGGCAGTGGGCGTAGACAGGTTGATGATGATGAATGTGATGATTATGATGATAGGCAGATAATTACGGTCTGCAGGTGTGGCTAAATGAGCACCGTGCAGGTTGCGGCAAACCCGCGTAGAAATATTTAATTCAATGCTGTCAGTGCACCTGTACGCTCATGTGCGCTTGAAGCAATGAAATCGTAATGAGACGGCTCTCCTCTTTACGACGAAGGTGCTTATGGCTTAGGTTCTGTGCAAATTTGTACTGCCGTGAAAGAGATCAGTGGTATTCGGGACTGTGAGAAAGCTGTATCGTGAAGCCCACCATGGCGGAAAGCGAGCTAACAATGACCAAGCACACCAATCTTCTTAAGTCCGCATCACTTCTCAACGCAACTACATTCCACGGGAGACATTTTTGCAGTAACTATCTTAGTCATATTATACCAAAATATAACGCGCATGACGCAAACTTGTGGCCGCATGAATAGTCTGCCTGTACGTGACGAGTAAGCGTCTTTTCTCGCCCTCGGGACGCAAAAAAACCGGGGTACTAAGCATATTACAGTTTCGGTTAAAAAATGATCGTTGTTGGCCAGCTGCGTCCTCATTCCTTTTTTGTGTGGTTCAAAGAGCGCTGCAGGTGCTTCAACAATGACAAAACATTAACCTATCAGGCGCCTTGAGCCTTCCCTTTCTATACAACTAAACTTAGTTCCACCCAGTGTGGAATCTGCTGCAACAGCCAAGCTTTGGTTCCCTTGTGTCGGCTCGAACGTCAACGTGCGCTCGTAGCCCAACGCCGGCTCAGTTGTCCCGCAAATTCTGCGGTTCGAGCGAAAATTCAGCCGGTAAACGTTAGCGCCGAGATGCTCCCTCCTTTCCTTTCTCGCTGCCACAAAGGGAAGGAGAGTAACTCTAGCCCTTACGAAACCGCTGCGCGCTCTATCGGTGGGTCTGGGAAGCGGTTTCTGCGAGGCTTCCTGTGGGTCAGGGCACCAGCACCAACCCGTGCGTTACGCACGACCATCAGCAGATGGACGAAAAGGCTCGACCTACAACAGCTCCTTTGTTAAAAGCTTACCGCCTCCTCCAATCATTCCCCCCTTGCAAGGTAGTGTGCTCTGAAGGGCAGCAGACTTACGAGGCTCCTTGACCATCTTCACGACGCGCTGCATGAGTTGACGGGTGTAGTGCGTGTCCGGCCCGTAGACGACGCCCGTGAGGTCCACCTGCAACGCCTCCTCCCGCGGCCTCAGCTGCTTCGGCGGTGTCTCTGACTGGCTGCCTGCTTTTCCCGTGATTGTGTCGATCACTATGGCAAACACCAGCGGGACTAGGACTATTTCCAAAGCCGTGGCCCAATAGTGGCGCCGCACTGCTTGCAGGTTGAGCGTGCGCCATAATAGGGTACACACATTCATCACACCCATGGTTTCGGCTGCGCTGCTTCTTAGAGTCTACTCCTCCTGGGATTTCTGGGTTGGCTCGGTTTTCCGTTCCTTGAAGGAAGCAAAAAAAAAAGAAACAGAGCCGGTGGATGGCACTAAACTATTTCAAGGCATATACTGGAACTTGTCGAACTGGGTGAGCAGTCCTAACTAAACAGGGCGAATTGGACTTGACAACAAGGTTTAACAAACGACAATAAACATTTCTCGTCTGCCGTAGTTTGTTGAACCTTGTCCTGTTGATTTAGCCCTTTTTAGTTCAGAATGCCAGCGAACGAACTAGTCCAGCTTTCATGTGTATTATAAAGCAACCGAAGGATTAGAAATGACAAACGGGGTAGGTGGGCTCGTTGCTTAACTGGTAGTAAAAAAACAGCGGGGTATGTACTAGATGGATAATACGGTATTCTCCATACGCGGTCAGGCTTGTTTGTATTATCAGTGTTTACGCTGTTCTTGAAGTGGCCTGATCAAGTGACAATTATCAGAAAGTTACCACTTCAAAGGACGGTGAAGACCAACAGCACTTTCTTTTAAGAAATACCATCCTTCTGTAGCTTTCCCAACCTGTATTCGTAATAAGTTAGAAGTTCGAAAAAGAGTAACAATATTATGCATTTAAAGTTTTCGCTATACTGCGTCGGCAGTTTATGGCTTCAAGCAAACAACACAAACGGTTGCAGTGTGAATACATGCCAGCTATTAAGGAACGCCAGAGAATAAAACTAGACGAAACTCTTCCAGCTGAAACCATGTTTTTCGGGCGCAGCTTTTGTCAACGGCCGCAAAGTTCACGAATTAGTCCCAGCGATGCCATTGGAACCGGTTAGTCACCAATATCACATCTGCTTTTTTTTATTACGAGATCATTTGTTTCAGGTTGTTGCTAAAATGGGAAGTATTGTCAACGAGACGTACCAACGTTTTCAAATAACCAAACGTGTTTTTCGCTTCTAGGATCCTTTAAAATTCCCGAAGCAATAGCACGATATAGGTGCGGCGAGTAATGAAGAGCTCCTCGCCATTCATAATACGCTGCGAGCGACGGCCACCGACGGAGAAGCGATCCGTGAAAGGTAAGGGCGTACACAGGGAGGCGTATGGAATGCCAATATTAGTATATTGTAAATTTTGAGGCCGCTAACTCCAGCAAATAAGATGGCCCCTTCAGCCTCTTTAAAATCCTTATGACCCCCAACAGCGGCCGTGAATTGAATCAGGCTTACGTCAATAATATTATTGGCGTTTCTGCGAAACTATCACCTGGTGGCGCCATGTAAAAAAATTAGCAATGGCTTAGCTCAGCTGTGACAAGATATACGTGGCGTGAGCTAAGGTTCCGCTGGGGATTCTTAGCTTTCCTGGTTGTCTAGGATTAGCTTGATTATCATGCGTACTCCTGGTTCAATGACACACACACGGCATGCGCATTAAGCCCGGAATACATGGAGCGTTTATGCGACGAATAGTCGACGAACTTCGCCCGGCGGCGGAAAAACATCGTCCGCCGCCGATCTAGCCGGGGCAGAAAAAGTTCGTCGCCGTCGACGGCAGCGGCAAAGCGTTGCCAAACATGGCGGCGCCCTCTCCGCCCGCTGCACAGCGATAACAGCTTCGTTGCTAATCCCTCAATGCGATATCGTGTTCTAAACCGTTTACTTCGAATTAATTTTGTCCACTCTTGCCCTCACATCAATTTTCAAGCGACAAATAGCCTTCTTTTTTCATATAGAAGGGCGTTTTTCTAGCTGTTAAGCCTGACGCAGTAGCGTTTGTCGTCATAGCAACGGTCTCGCGAGATGTGGCGAGACAAAAACATTAAAAACTTCTTCTAGACAACATTTTACGCCTTTCTAGAGGGTTTTGCAACTAAAAAGCAGTAATAATAGTCTTGACGGCTTTTTTTGCTTCTCCTGTGTTTCACTTCAATGTATTTGCCTCGTCTAGCCACACTGACAGCAGCGCAGCCGCGAGGCGGCGGCGGCCGCCGTACTAGAGTGCACTAGTACACTCTAGACGTACTTTGCTACAAGTAGCGCAGCCCGACGAACATTCGGCGTCGTGACGCGGCTGGTCTTCCGCCGCGCCAACTTCGTCGTGAAAGATCGCTCCATGAATTCTAGCCTTTATGCGACATGTATATTTATCAAGCGGCTTCTGCGCAGCGTTACCAGTCGCCGCAAAGCTAAGCTGGTTCCACTGGCGCACGCCGGTGTTGCTGCGACGCACGAGCCATCGGTTCCACACCCGGCCAGCCCTCGCATGATCATCAACTGGACCTGGCCGCCACGTGCGGAACGGAGGTCGGAGAAGACGCTGGGCGCGTGGGGTATGTGAGAGACGCTGGGCAGCGAGCAACGTTCTATGCGACGTGTGACGTCACTGCTCCGCGCGCATGCGCAGCACGGCTCTCCAGGAGCCACGTGAAACTGCTCAACCTTGGCCAGTGTAGCTGACTGTACAAATTTGCATGCCGCTTCTGGACATGCAAAAACCCTAGTTGATCCTTTTCAGAGAATGTACCTTAGTACATAATTCGCTCTAAAAATGTCACTAAACCAATGTAAGGAGTCCGTTAATCATTCACAACTCGGATCCTTGCCATAAACCTTTCAATGTGTGCCTAAACAACTTGGCGTCCGATATTGCATATTGATAACGATCTATCGGTAACCAAGTGCGACATTCACAGCAGCACGAGCTGTCGTCAAAGAAACATTAATTCCTCCTCCGCCCCCACAGCAGCGATCTCTGATCCGATTCCTAGGTACCACAAATTATGTTTTGCTGTCAGCAGCACTCAACACCTTTCCTGCCCACCCACTTAGAAAGTGCTGACATACCTGTGAGCCTTGCGAGCGAGGCTGAATTAGCAGACAGGGTACTGGACGACCCGGCCGTCGTGTGGTGACCTTTCTTCTTCTTCCTCCGATTCAAAATCCTTCCTGCCTTATTGCCTGATAAAACACAGAGTTCAGCTTTTTCTAGCCACTTTCGCTCGCACTTGCTTTTCAGTAGCTCAAACTTTTTCTGTTCATATCAATAACGGCATCTTGTTTTGTATATCGCATCAATTTTTCCATGGTCGTTATTCGCGATGTACTTTGGACGACCGGTCTTTGTCTTTAGAGTTCAATATACCTGCTTTTGCCGCCCTGCGCGTATGTTTGCGTTTGGTGCGCTTCATTATTTCTTCATTTTTGATGTCACCAGATACTTATTTGCGCTGTCTGTAACCCAATTCTCTATAATCGGTAATAAAAAATAACTTCTTTCTTTTCTTAACCTCCTGCCCTTTTCCCTAATTTTCGCACACCATTATTCTCTTCGAGGGGGGGAGGGAGGAGTGCATAGCTTTATTGAGCCCGAGACAGGGGTAAGGGAAGAAGTGAGACGGGAGTCCCTTTCATTACTCCCCCCTCAGGTGGCGGCCAGGAGTCCTTGCGCTGGCGTCGTCTTCGGCCATCTGGACGGCACGGAGTTGTACGTCCGGGTCTGAACTGAGCACTACGGTCTCCCACGGCACTGAGGAAGCGATGTCTAGTGCTTGAGGCGTGGTGTTTGCTTTAAGGGTCGCCCACCAGCTCGCAGAGGTGGAGAACGTCGAGCATACGATTTATGCCGACGATATCACCCTGTGGGTCAAGGGAGGTAGCGACGCCCAAGTGGAAGAGGTGCTGCAGAAAGCAGCGAGGACCGTCGAGGGGAGCCTTGAGGGCACTGGCCTGAGATGCTCACCGAGTAAGTCTAAGCTGCTTTTGTACAAGCCCACAGACAGTCAGCGTGAACAACGAAGAGAACGAGACGAGATTAAGATCTACACCCAGGACGGGTCGGCGATCCCCAGGGTATCCGACATCAGAGTACTGGGTATGCTTCTCAACGAGAAGGGCAACAATGGGGGAACAATGGCGAAGATCGCCGGCAAGGCGGCCAGCGCCATTCGGCTCATGAAACGAGTTTCCAACAGGGAGAGGGGGCTGCGCGAGGAAACCCTCATACGACTAGTGCAGTCATTCGTAATGAGCCACATAACATACGTGGCGGCGTTTCACAAATGGAAAACAAATGAGAAGAAAAAGCTGGAATCGCTCATTCGAAGGGCGTATAAGACGGCCATCGGACTACCCGAGTCTACAAGTACCAAGCGACCGCTAATCCTGGGCGTACACAACACCTTGAACGAAGTCATCGAGGCCCAACGGGTGGCACAGCTAGAGAGGCTAACCATAACCAAAGCGGGCAGAAGAATCCTGGACAAGCTGGGATACAACTACCATGAACAGCAGGGAACCAAGACGCAGCTACGAGGCGACACCAGGGACAAAATCCAGGTGGATGCAGTCCCGCGCAACATGCACCCGGAGTACAACGAGGGCAGGCGGCGAGCACGGGCCAAGGCGCTGGCGGAACTCCACGCCGGGGACGCTGGAGCCCGCTACGTCGATGCAGCAGAATACTGCAACGAACGTGGCTTCGTGATGACGGTGGTCGACGCCGAGGGCAACCTCCGAGCGGCGGCCAGCGTTGCAAGCGGGAGACCCGAGGAAGCAGAGGAGGTGGCGATCGCGCTGGCCCTCAAAGGTCCAGGCTGCACAACGGTCCTGAGTGATTCCAGGCAAGCTGTCAAAAACCTCTCCAACGGCAGGGTTTCCCCCGTAACGGAGAAACTACTGCGAAGACAACCAAGCCTCACGGGGAAGACGAGAATCAAGTGGTTCCCGGCACACGCAGGTACGGTGTCGGCACGTGCTCAGAACCACAATGAAACCGCACACGCTCGTGCGCGCGAACTCCTAACCGCGCCGGGCAAAGTGGCGGAGAGCATTTGTGGCACAGCACACGAGACCGAATGACTACCTACAAAGAAATAACTCAGGCCTATCGACTTGCCAGACGCAAGCTCCCGCCGCCCTGCAAAGGATTGAGCAGGGAGCAGGCGGTCATCTATAGGCAACTCCAAACAAAGACGCTCCCGAGCCCTTACCTAAAGCACAAGATGTACCCGGAGACATACCCTGATGCCACCTGTCGGGTGTGTCGCAAAGCTCCAGCAATACTCGAGCACATCGTCTGGGATTTCCTCGCGTACCCGGACGAATCAAACACAAGAACGATGCCACCTGCTTTCGAGGAGGCGGTGCGGACTGAAGATCAAAATCTTCAACTCCAGGCTGTCCAGCGAGTCATCGTGGCGCTGGCCAGGCACGAGGACCCCGGCGACCCGGTGACGGGGAGCGGAAGACCCCTAGCCGGGTTGGCTACATCTGCGGTGACGACTCCGGCCAAGTCATGAAGACCTAGCAATAGGACTTCATTCGCAGGCCCCAAAGAAGGTTTCCCAATCCAATCCCTTAAAATGTGTTTAAGGGGGGGGGGGCCTTGGTGAACATAATTTGCACTTATTTTCGTATAGTCCGTGGTAATAATGACTGTACGTCACGGGATTTGGAAAAGGGTAGGACTGAAGTAGACGCAATCGTACTGACTGCCACTTTCCCAAGGTGTGATGAGCAGCGGCATATCTGGCCCTCCCTAATCTGTTGTGATCGATTATCTTCCTATGTGTTACCATGCGGTCCCTACCCCCCGTGCGGAACAAAGCATCAGGTGTTTCTGGGCAGTCTCGGAAGCTCAGACCTTGAGCTGCCTTGTGAGCGTTTTCGTTCCTCGGAAGTGCAGAGTGCGCCGGTGCCCATAAAATTCCGAACCCTCGGAGTCTTAATTCTTTGAATCCTATTGGGATTCCTTGGGCCTCGGGTGAGCTCCTTCCCTTTGCGAAGGTTATGATTGCAGATATCGAATCGCTTGTTATGAATTTCGCTTTTGTAAAAGAAAGCGCCAGTGCAATGACTGCCTCTTCTCCTACCTCCGGAGTGCCCGTGCGGATCTTTGCGGAGGCTATGCAATGGCCCTGCCGAACGACTGCTGCCACAGCCATAGCGTTGTGTCCACAGTACTCGGCCGCGTCCACGTAGACCCCGTCATCAGAATATTCGAATCGGTTTTAGAGGGCTTTGGATTTTTCATTCCTGCGCTGTAGGTTATGCACCGGATGCATACTTCTGGGCAGAGGGGTTGTGTATATACGTGCCCTCTTATCTCTAAGCATACCACCTTTTTTCCTTTTTGAGTCGCATAAGTGATTTGATGCTCTTGTAGGAGGTGTCTGCCTGTTGTGCTTTTGGAGAGTCTTTCTAGCTGTACTATTTTTGGACATTCTAGAAGGTTGTGTATAGCATTCTGCAGCACCGTTGCTCCAAAGCGTTCATTTGGTGCCGTAATGGGCATACCTGTGCCTGCTTGTAGGCTTGCTTAATGATGGGGTTGATTTTTTTTTCTTTCATCGGCCTTTAGTGCCAAGAAGGGCGTCGCCTAGACTACGCGGCTAAGAACAAAAGCCTGCAGTAATCCCACGAGGTTCCCTTCTTTCATACCATGATGCCGGTAGGCAATTCTACAGGTGAGGCGGACTGTCTGGTGTGCACTCGTTTCGAACGCCTTTAGGGTCTCTGTATTGCAACCATTGGCCTGTATGCGAAGATGAAGGACTCTGGTGCTCTGTATGATGGGAGTGGGTCTGCCGTACGCATAGAGCTGGATATTAGTAATATCACGGTGTCTATTGCACCTTCTCCTGGTTGGTCTGTAAATAGGCAATTCGAATTTTTGTGGTGAGTAGCTAGAGGCCCTTGGGGGTCACAAATGCCACTACCACGTCTATCGCCTGTTGTAGTTTCTCTTGGATTTCTCCGTCAGCATATATATTGTGCTGCAGTCTTTCTATTTTGTTTAGCTGCTGTGGCAGATTAATCATGGCGAAATTAAAGAGAAAGGGAGAGAGAACAGAGCCTTGCGACTTCCCTCTCGATTCCATCTCACCAGATTCCAATCCTCCAATAAGTTGTTGTACAGTCCACCCCTAGAGAAATCTGACGTAGTCATACACCTTTTGTCCTACATCAAGCTGGGCGAGGTTGGGGAGTACTGCATCATGCCGCACTTTGTCGAAGGCTTTTGTTAGGTCCACGCCTAGTACTGCCCTGGTATCTAGTTGTGAGCACCCATCTCCATCAATTGGTGCTTAAGTGGGAGCATAATGTCCTGAGTGAGAGTTTTTGTCGGAACCCCATTATGGTTTTGGGATAAAGATCTCTCTCCTCCATGAATTTGTTTAGCCTATTGAGAATGACATGTTCCAATATTTTGCCTACACACGACGTAAGCGATATAGGTCTTAAGTTTTCTAGCTGGAGTTCCTTGCCTGGTTTAGGAATGAAAACAATCCTAGCTGATGTCCATTGGGGCGGTAAGGTTCCTGTTTCCCAGCAGTAGTTCATGTACTTGGAGAGTGCGTCTATTGAGTTGTCGTGCAGATTTCTAAGCGTTTTGTTAGATATTCCACCAGGACCCGGAGCAGACTTGGTACGTAGGCCATGTATGGCATATCGCACTTCTGCTGCAGTGATGGGACGCTCTAGTTCTGGATTTGGTGGTCCTTTGTAGGGTTGGAGACTCTCTGTAGTGTTAGTACCAAGGTTACGGTTTCTGATTCTTGAATGAGTTCGTCGTCTGTACCCTTGTATTCTTGGAGTATTTTACTGAGATTGTGTCTCTGAGTAAGTTTCCTCTTTTCTGGATCTATCAGGCATCTGCGAATGTTCCACGTTTGTTTTCGCGAGTCCCATCTGGAGCTCCATCCCATCGCCAGTAGAGTACCAATTTTGACACGTGATTTGGTTGGCGTAATCCTCATTATCTCTAGCAAGTCGAGCCGCCAGCAAAGGCTGCGGTTTAGTTTCTGCCAATTAAGGCGTTTTTCATGGCCCGCCTTGGCTTCCTACATGTGTAGTGGCCTAGAGTATGCTAGTTGTATGTTGGCTTTTTCGGGTGTAATTTTGGTTGCTACCTGTACATGTGCATGAATATCTCACGTCCATGCTGCTCAAGGTTGGAGATCAGCAGAGCCATCTTCGCCGCCTCGAACGTGAGCGGGGAAGAAGCGAGGCAAGACGTAATATGCCTGAACAAGCAACAGAATATTATAATCGTCAGCACCCCGAGCAGGAAGAACGCCGACCGCTACGCTGCGGTCAGTAACCTCACCGTCTACGGAGCAAAAACACAAGGTTAGTGCACATGAATCGGCCCCCCACGGCACCGTCAAGGGGAGGATCCGAGGAGTCCCGCTCACGGACTCCGCTCAGGAAATCAACGACTTCATAGTGCACGAGTATAACCGCACAGCACTGCAAGCCAATCGCAGAGGCAAGTCTGTGTCGGTGGTCATAGCGTTCGAAGGCCCCAAGGTGCCAAACTACGTGAAGTACGGCAACCTGCTGGTCGAGTGCTCCTTATAACGCAAGCAGATTGACATGTGCTACCAGTGCGGCCGCGTCGGCCACCGCATGGATGTATGCCCGAACCCAACGAACTGGATCTGCCGCGGCTGCGGCGTCCAGAACCCCGAAGAAATTCACAAATGTAAGCCCAAGTGCAGCCTCTGCGGGGTGGCCACCTAACCGCGGACAAATCATGTAAAGCAAGGTACAAGACGCCGTGTGTGGTACGCAAGCGAAGATGGGAACGCCAAAGAGCAAAAGGAGGGGAGACGCCACCGCGGTGTGTCGGTTCGTCGTCTGGACGCCGAGGCCGCTCCCTGACCAGGAGAGGGAGAAGCGCGAGTGCAGCGAGAAATGATTCGAGAAAGACGGCACCTGCCGGCGACGTCACCGCAACGGGGACCCGCAGACGCGAGTCGCGTTCGAGGTCCAAGTCGAAGACCAAGCGGAACGTCGTCGAGAAACGGTGGGCTGGGCGGTTGGGCCTCCCGTCGCTCTCACCAGCAGCAATTTCCCTCCCCTCGCCCCACCCCTCCTACCACCCCTCCTAGTGGCGATAAATGTAAGCAATGCTCAGAACTCAAGAAAATGATGGAGAGACAGAATCAACAAATCAGAGCGTTAATGAAAGGTGTCGAGGCGTTAGATAAATCCAAGAGCGGCAACAACAGTAGTAGTAGTAACAACGGGGACGCCAATGAGGTCAAGAGAAAAGTAGCCAGAAGTGACACCCTCCGGCCGTCGCCGCCGATGGCGTTAGAGCCGGAGGCACCGCCGACAGCAGCAGTAGTACCAATGGACGAAGAGAAGGCTGAAGAAGCGGCCGTCGTTACACCCGATGATACTACCGCCGCTCCTACGATGCAGACGGTCATGAACGTGTTGTGGCAGCTCACCAACCAGGTAGCGCACATTTCCAACCAAGTAACTCAAGTCATCGAGCAAGTAGGAAATTTAACCACAAGAGTGGGTAACATTGCAGAAAAATACAACCGGTTATCCAACAGAATGTCGACATTCGACGCAAAACTCAGACACGCCACGGTAATTAATAAGAAAACGACTCGAGTAGCACTGAGAGGCAGGCCACGAGAAGTTACCACCGCGAAAAACAAGTCTACCACCCAACATGCAGATGAATACTAAGGGCAAGCAGAAAGAGACCGCGACATTACTCCAATGGAACTGCTGGGGCGTAAGACACAAGATCGGGAAGCTTCAGTTATACGCGGACAACGTAGAACACAAACCAGACGTCATTGCGCTACAGGAAACCAATGGCCGAGTCAAGCTCGCGGGGTACATTACTTACACGGCCCCAGCGAGAAGGGTCCAGCGACCCTGGTGCGCAGTAACGTGGCGGCTACGCAGAACGTTACTGCCCAACGCGGCTGCGAGCACACGCTAATAGAAATTCACGACAGAAAAGTGGGAAACGCCGGTAATGTGTTCGTTCTGAACGCATATTGCCGACATTCGAGACGGGCAGTCGACTTTGAGGGCACCATCTTAGACTGCATGAACGAAGCAAAACCGAGACCGATACTCATTTAGGAGACTTCAACGCCGCTCACACGCAGTGGGGTTACAAGTACTCGTCCAAGAGGGGGAAGCAACTCGCAAAGGTGCCAGAATACGACGACATGACAGTGGTAAACGAGCCGGGCGTACAGAAGAGGACGGTCAGAGGCGCGGCGAGGGACACCACCCCGGACCTGACACTAGTACGGGGGGACCTCGATGTTGCCTGGCACAACACCGGGGAGAACCTCGGCTCGGACCACGACGTGATCTGTGTCACCCTCAGGGGACCCGACATAAAGGCAAAACTGGGGTACGCCAGCATCACAGGATGCGGCCGCCTGCGCAATGAAGCCGAAGCGGAAGACGACGAGGTTGAAGAAAGCGACGACGAAGTCAAGACGTATCGTGCGTGGGCCGAGAAGCAACGCGAACTAGTCAAGAAGTGCACGCAGAAGATAGCCACGACAACGCAGGTTCCCTTCGTGGACAGCAGACTCGTCCACATGTGGGAGGCCAGGCACGGGCTCACTCAAACGTGGAAGAGGCAGAGACACAACAAGAAGCTGCGGAAACGCATACACGACCTCAACAAACAAGCAGCCGAGTATGCGATCCAACTATGCAGGGAAAACTGGATGAAGTTCTGCGACGGTCTCCAGGGCACATTGTCTACTAAAAAGACGTGGAAACTGCTGAGGCACCTAATAGACCTGAGGAACCTCATAGAATTCAGTGAATGGCGGTCAGGTTTATTTTTTCTCACTACGATAAAACACACTCGGTAACCACTATGATTGGGAGGGCTGGTCTTACCACATTGGCTGTACGTAGGAAAATTGCACGCCTTATATTTTTATATCAACTTTATAACAATAAGCTAAACTTGAGCCCCAGTTTGTACATAAAGCCTCCTGGAAGAGTTTCGCCGCGAACTAGTCATGCTTATGCCATTATGCCTTACGTGCCTAGAGTGGATGTCTTTAAACACTCCTTCATTGTCAAAACAATTATTGAGTGGAACAACTTAAACCCATGTGTATTTCCTATCAACAATACGGTTGAAAATTTTGTGCGAAATTTCAATGTATTGTTTGTGTGAACCTTGCATTGTATTCCCACCCTGTAACAGCCCGGAAGGGCTCACAGTATTCAAAATAAATAAATAAATAAATAAAATAGACCCACTGAAGGGGAAGAGCGCAGGTGCCCGCGACCTCGCCCGAACGATCAACACCTACGACGGGGATGGGGACAAGCTTGTCCGAGAACTCACGGGGAAATACCTCAAAACGGAAAAGAGCGGCAAACCATCCCTCGAGTACGAAGGGGCGAGCAACGAAGACATGGAAGCGGCCTTTACCGAACTGGAGTTCATCGCGGCCATAGACGAGAGCAACCAAGCCTGCGCACCGGGCATCGACGCCATTACCTACAAGGTTCTAAGGAACATGAGCGACAAGAGTCGCACGGAGCTACTGGACCTCGCCAACGCAGCGTGGGAGAAGGGCTCGTTACCGAAAGAATGGAAGGAAGCGGAGGTGCGCTTCATTCCCAAGCCGGGGAAGCCACCTCACGTCGACAACCCGCGACTCATCTCTCTCACATCGTGCGTGGGGAAGGTAGTCGAACGCATGGTATTTAAGAGACTGCGGAAGCACCTGGACACCACCCACCAGATGCCACCAACCATGTACGGTTTCCGAGGGCACCTTAGCACGCAAGACGTCCTAGTGCAGCTACACAAACTAGTGTTCAAAAAAGCCAAGAACCACACCCCGAGGGCGATCCTGGCGTTCGACCTCAAGGGGGCTTTTGACCACGTAACTCACGACAGCATCCTCCGTAACCTGTGAGACACAGGGTGTGGAGAGCTAAAGTTCAAGTACGTCCGGGACTTTCTCAGTAATAGAACGGCAAAGATTAGGATCGGGGACGAGACGTCGCGGCCGATAGCGCTGGGAGACAGGGGCACCCCGCAAGGGTCGGTCCTATCACCCCTGCTCTTCAGCCTGGCGCTACTCCCGCTCCCAGCCCTGCTCCAAGGCATAGAGGGCATTGACCACGCTCTCTACGTGGACATCACAGTGTCGACGTCTAGAGCAGGGTCGGAGAGCTGGATGGAAGCGATCCTTCAAAGAGCGGCCTACACAGTACACGACTATGCAAAGACATGCGGTCTCGACTGCTCGGCACAAAAATCAGAGCTCCTAATCATAAAGCCCCGAAGAAAGAAAGAAGAGCAAGAAAAGGTTCGTATTACCATAGGCGGGACGAATATAACGCCGGCCACGCAAGCCCGAGTCCTGGGAGTGATCTTCCAGAACAACGGCAAGGCGGCGGCGGCCCTAAGTAAGATCAAGACCACCACGGAACAGGTCACGAACATAATACGAAGGGTCACAAACAGGCGAAGAGGACTGAAGGAAGACGACGCGCTCACGCTGGTCCAGGCCTTTGTGACGTCGCGCATCGTGTACGTGGTGCCGTACCTTCAGCTACTCAGAAGAGACAGAGATGAACTGAACGCGATCCTGCGCAAAGCAACAGAGGTGGCACTAGGCATCCCGCGCCCCTTGTCCACCGAGAAGCTGCTAGGCATGGCCAAACACAACACGGTGGAAGAGTTGGTAGAAGCTCACCTGTCTACCCAGGGAGTGCGGCTCAGCCAAACCTCGGCGGGCCGAATGGTACTGGCCAAGCTGGGCTGGCAAGACGCCGACCACAAGAAAACGGGACCTTTACCCAAGCTTTGGGCTCAGAAAATCGAGAGCAAACCCCTGCCCAGAAACATGAGACCGGGTCGCAACGACGGGCGCAGAGAGGCCAGGGTCAAGGCCCTCATCGAAACGCTGAGACAAGCGGAAGAACAAGATGGAACGGGGATCACCCTCTACACGGACTCCTCTCTACCCAAGTTTTGGACACGAGCCGCAATATCGGCCACGACGCAAGACGCGCTGGTGACGTGCGCATCTCTCAAAACGGCATTCCCGGAAGAAGCGGAAGAGGCGGCAATGGCCTTGGCGCTCACGCTGCCTAATGCGAGCAAAATAATCACGGACTCGCAAAAAGCGTATGCCAACTATAGAAAAGGGCAGGTGTCTTTGACGGCACTCAGAATATTAGAGGGAGGAATGCGCCGCCTACCCGAGCAGAAAGTCGAACTGATATGGACTCCGGCTCACTCAGGGCTGGAAGGCAATGAACTCGCCCACCAGCTTGCCCGAGAACTCGAACACCGGGCAGACGAGCACGAGCCGCATGCCATAACGACTTACAAGGACATCACCAGCCACTACAGGGAAGGCAGAAGACGGTACCCTGACCCGCATAAATCTCTCAGCAGAGCGCACCAAACGATCTATAGGCAAATACAAGCAGGATCCTTTCCGCACCCCTATCTCCAAAGCAGAATGTACCCCGAGATATACGAGAAAGAGTGTAGCTTCTGTGGGCAATTGGGCACGCTCCGGCACGTCATCGGAGAGTGCGATTCCACCGAGACAATCCCCTCACCCCTTACCCAACCCTCCACCACCCTTCCCACACCCCTTAAAAAGCGATGGGAGACATTGCTAACCAGCCCCGCCTTGGAATACCAGCTCGTCCTGATCTCCAGGAGCCAGGCAGCCGCGGAAGCATATGGGTCCCGTGAAGAGGCAACCACCCCATCCGGCACGTAGTCGCCGCAATTTTGTGCGGCTAAATAAAGTTGTTCTATCTCTCTCTCTCTATCCCTCTCTCTCTCTCTATGTCCTCTATGACTGTACAAGTTGGGTTTTGTTCAGCAGCCCTAATTCCCCGGAAAATATCCCAGTTTCTGATTTTGAGCTGCTTACTTGTGGCCCTAGCTGGTGAGGATTGGATGGTAGTTCTTAAAATGCAGTGATCACTCCCTAGGTTTTCTTGAGTGTTCTGCCATGTGGTGTTCCGTGTGTTCCTTGTGAATGTCAGATCTGGTGTGGTGTCCACGCTAATACTGTTCCCTTTCATTGTGGGGTAAGTAGGATCGGTGACCAGGGTGAGGCTGGGCATCTTGCCAAAGCTGCAGGCCCTTGCTGAGGTCCTTCGTACGCCCCCAAGCAGAGTGACATGCAATATGAAGTCACCCACAATAATAAGTGCCTGTTTTGGGGCTATGTCTACCGTTATGCGAACACGATTTGCAAATCAGGGATTTTGGCTGGGGCTGCTGTAGAGGTTTATCACAAAAAGGCTGCCCTCCGCGCGTTTTTTACCCGATAAAATTTCGATGAGTACGTCGCGATGCCAGTCGCCATTCCCCCTGTCGAGATGCCAGTATCGTGTTGAATGGCCGGGATGTTACGTTTCACGAGGGTAATAACGTGTTTTTTTTGTATTCGCCCGAGTTCAAGTCATAGTAAAATTTACAGCCTGATAATCTAGACTCGACTCCTCCCGTTTCCTCGAGAGGGATTAAGTCTGGCCTCTCCAGTTGCCCCTGATTACTTATGAACCGCCATAAATTTCCCTGTTTTAATTTGAACTCGCGGCAGTTCCATTGCCAAATGACGTTGATTGGTTGTAGGGTTTAACGCGCCGGCGCAACGCAGGCGATGAGGCGCGCCGTAGTGGTGGGTTGCGGATTAATTTCGACCACCGGGGTATCTTTAACGTGCGTCGAAATCTCGAACACACGGGCGTTTTTGCTTTTCACCTCCATTAGAAAAGCTGCTACCGCAGCTGGGAATCGAACCCGCGATCTCGTGCTAAGCAGCGCAATGCCTTTGCCACTGAACCACAGCGGTGGGGCTAAATGACGTACGTATTTTCATTGTTACTCCGGGCCATAGTGTCCGCTGGTGTTATCAAATGTTCTGGCTCCTTCCCCCCATGTCTGGCCTCGAATAGGGCTTAGATTTGTATGCGCCTACGCCTGGTGTCTGATGTGTTATTGTTTGGGCGTTTTAAATATCGAGTACCCTAGTGTTTTACTTGGCTAATTACTAGTTCACCGACTCCGCAAATTTGGAGAACATGTCTTGCAGTTTCGCGAGACGGGCATCTATTTTTGTTTCTAACCCCTCGATAAACGTTTGCGTGGTCGGAACACAGGGTTCAGTTCCCGCTCTTCGCTTAAGGGGCGGTGCATCGGCCTCGGACTCGCACATAACTTCTACTGCTGCAGGCTTAACGGAAACTGGGATTGGAGTTACGGGTTCAGCACTGGGGCCGTTAGGTCGCGCTGCCGGTGGTAGGACGTTTTTGGCCTTGAGTTGGGCATTCTCTGCCTTAAGCTGTTGATTTTCTCTGATAACTAACTCAAGCATTTGCTTGATCGGCGTTAGCTCTGATTCAATTCCAGAAGGGAGCCCAGCGTTATGTTGTGTGTTCTTTGGAGCAGTTCGGGAGACCGTGCTGGCCAGCTTACCTTGCTTTGATCCACCATAGACTTGTCGTTGAGCCTGGAGTTTGACGAAGAGCACGACTGTCTGCGCTTTGCATCCCGGCGACGAGAGTTTGAACAGGATCTGTGCCGGCCTCCAGTCCTCTCCATCTCCGCGGCTGGGGGAGGGAATCGAGGAAATGAACAAGAGCGGCTCCTCTTCTCCGCGGTTCTTGCTTCTCGGTGGTGCCCTTCCGGGCCCTCACTGCTGTCGCGTTGCTCGTTTCCGTGGAGCTGTCTTTGGACGTGGAACCACAATGCTGTTTCTCCCACTGACGTTGTTTGAGGAGAAAAGGAGTCAAACTTTTTACGGCACTTCTTGACACCAGTCGCGTGGCCTTTGCCACAGATTGCACACTTGAGTTCACAATCATGATTGTCTGGTGGGTTTCAACCTCTCTATATAGTTTCAGTGCTCAGAAATTACATTCTTTTAACAGTTCAGATGATTCTTGCTGTCTGATTTAAGCGTTTGTTTAAAGTTAGTTGTCGCCACCATCATTCTGAATATGAGATGAATTGTGAATTGATCGTAATTACACTGATAATATACAATATAAATACACTTGTGAATACAATTTTAACACGATGATGCAAGGCAGCTTAAGGGACCGTTAGCCTACCGCTACGGTGCGGTTGGATCAACAACACCCTCCCCATTCTTAGTCCCAGGAAATGTTCGGAGAACGTGCGCTTGGAAAAGCACTGTTCACGTATAAAAACTAGGGTAATTTTGTCCATAAAACAATAGTAAAGAGCCAACGGGTACTCGTGGTCTTAACTGTGATCTGGCTGAGACTTGATATTGAAATATTCTGAGCACAATGAGCAACGAAAGAAAGCATGGTATCGGTGAGCCTATGCCATAAACCTTGAGCATTGCAAGCTGTACAGGAGTCTTGCGGATGCTATTTTTTACCGGAAATTAGCAGAAAACCGTAGGATGTCGCTGGACATAGATTAGTCCTGACCAGTAATACATTCGCTGCTTCAACACTAGAATCGTTGCGTAGCAAGGGAATCGAAAATACGGCCTGACGCGCAACTTAGGGAAATGCCAGTACCAGGAAACGTAAAGAAGGTTTTTAATAAGTTGCGAAGCACAGCACGGGAACATCTGCCGAGCACATGGTGTGCGCAGTTTTCAGATCTCTCGCTGTGCGTTTGCCGATGTCTGGCATTTGTCTTTTTTTATGGCAAGGCAGTGTGACCGATACACATGGCTGAGTTGCAGGCGATTGGACAAGGTTTGGGAGGTTGAGATGAAGTGCTCATGTGCCGTGATGTGTGGCTTGTTCTGGCGGTTATGTACCTCATACAGTTTCAATCTATTGTACGTGTTCGAACCATCCCCGGCTGATCATAGTTGAGTCACTAAAGTGCTTGGTAACGGTTCAAATATTATTGAAAACCTCGCTGTGGTATAATTGGATGTGACTACTTATATCTAGGAGTAGTTCCTTAAACTATTATCACGCATTAAAATGATGTTTTAGGCAGGGGTATAGGCGCTTCACTGCACATTTTTCGCCACAGGAATTATAATGCTTTCTCCGACCATTAGCCGCGTGTGTCGTCTTATATGCTTCCGAGCGTTGCGGCCAACATCGTGGTTTCGTGAGAATACTTGGCTCAAAAACAAATCATGCGTTGAAATAAAAAAAAAACCATAGTTTCTCGGTGGTTCAAAATAGAAGCTCCAGAACGTCATTAAGCCAGACTTTCGCCCTACACGGGACGTATACATGTTGACTAAAATGAGTCCACTATCACAATAAAACTCTGCTTCTGCAGCTACAGCCTGGCCAATCCACCCGAGGCTGAGTGCACCAAATGCCCAGAGTTTATCATTATCAAAACCATAGGAGCCTTAGACGATGCCGCCACCCGAAGAAGAACTGCCTCCGCTACCCCCACCTCAAGAATGGCGAACCAACCGTGAGTGTATCTTTACATTTCCTAAACCCGTAAAGAACAACTCAGGTGACCGCTTCCGTTCAAATATGTTGCAACAAGCGTAGCCCAAAGTGCACGCCTCATACCTATACGGACGAACCATGCCCAAAAGAAGAACAAAACAAACAAGATTTGGTGTGCTTACCTTGTCGGAATCCGGTACTTTAGTCCCTACGTTATATTGACAACGGTCAGCGGTTCATTATCTGCAGAATGTTACAATGTGTTCCTAAAGGTGTTATACCTGTCTAACTTAACCCAAGATCTAACATAACGTAGCCCGTACCAAACATAGAGTGACGAAATTCCCCAAGGGCCTCGAATGACAAATATAACCACAGGCGGACAAAGTTGAGCTGTATACCTAGGTACCTAATTTATAAATCAGCAAAAATCGGCTGTGGCAATAAACAGCGTACAAAAGCTGCAGGCAATAAAAGTTATAACAACATTAAAGGGAAATTTTACGGTCACGATTTCAACCAGCCTTTCTTTGGAAACTGCAGTCAAAGAAGGGAGCACTAGGTTACGCTAGCAGAGCGGGCACTGATCACTGCTGAGAGCCATTAACGCCAGGAAAGCAAGTCGATTTATCAGCTAAGCGCGCCCATTTATGCAATCAGAAGGCAGCGCCGCCAAAATAACGCCGAAAATAAAATTCTGGCTGAGGGAATATTTTCACTTCTGCAAGCTCCACATTGCACATAAAAAGCTACATCCTAAAAAACTGCTTTCCCTCATTTAGCGTTTCATGTTATTCAATGGCATCGATTCTTATCGTATTTAGTTTTTATTCAATTGCAATTCAGGTGACGTCTTCAGAAGTGTCTCATAGAACTACAAATTCTTAAAACATAGCTCTGAACATTCTTTGCAACAGGAGGCTACTAGAATAACAACGTGTTACAAAATAGATTGAGAAAAGAGAGACATTGAGACATGCCTGAAACAAACAAAAAAGACATTTATAACTAATAATGCAACATGTTAGAAATTATTTTAAACCAATGACCCGCTTTGCATGACATCTGCCGTGATGCCTGCAGCGGGGGTTCACCGTCTGTGCAGGGTACAACTTTACTCCTAAAGAGCCGTTTCTAAGCTGTGGTACGCATGAACTACGAAAAACATGCCGGCAAATTCTGTAAGAAATCATCGGCTTCGTGATTCTATCCATATGACGACTTACATGCTCATTGCTATCACGCCTTCTTTTCAGTTACGTAAGTTAACCAACTCTACTTCGGCAACTCGATATAAGCTCTACTTCTATTTTGCGTGTTAAATACCTACCTAATGTGTTAAAGCCTTTGTACATGAAACCTATTTAAATGGGGATAAACCTGCCTCACCGCATTCGCCGAGGACACTAAACAGAGACGATTCGTGTGAACGCGATGTTTTGCTGCTAAACAAACATCAAAGCATATTCAAAATCACCGTATTCGCATTATAACATTTAGTTCATGTCATTCCTCTGCCTTATTACTACTATGTTATAATAGCATACTGCACTTTATTGCGCCATTTCACTGTAGCTTAGGATTCTTTTTACTAATTGCTGTACTGTCAACTTTCATATTATCTTATTGAAGTTACTACTTTATGCAGTAAAAATGTCGCCTGATTTTAAAGTAACAAATTTTTTACTACCAAATACTATTAGCACTAATTACGGTACGAGAACCACCCGTATCACCGCTACTATCTTTTAGCTGCAGAGCATCTGATTCACTCGCCTTATCCCTCCGGCGTCGTCGTCGTTGTCGGCGTTGTCCACCCCTCCCCCATTCTCCTCGCCGCGCCAGCTGCGCTCTCCGCCGCTCACCCCCTCTCCCCTCCGATAGCGAACACTCTCTCGCGAGGGGCATTGGATTGGGGGCCCTATTCTCGACTGCACAAATTGCCGGCAATTCAGGCAATTTTCCGGAAGTCTTTTCTGATTGGCTTTCAAATTAGGTCACGTGCTTCCGGTTGACAAAGCGGTTGTGTGTGCTGTCGTCATTTTGACGTTTCATGTCGTCTACGGACACCAGTTCTAAAGTTTGCCTTATTTCTCGTTACTAAAGGCGCATAATTCTTGGCCGGCAATGAAAAACCTGACAAAATGCGGCGGACATGACAACGTAAGCCTATCTTTGCTATTCAACAACAATACTGCTTGTAATACACACCCCCTCTGTGATTGGCTGAGAAGGCGTGACACAATTTAAACAGTTGGCGGGAACGATTACGTCATGTATTGGCAACTTCAGCCTGCGTAAAAGTGACGTAATGTTACGTAACAGCTTAAAAATGGCGGCTGTTTTTGTCGCAAAATACAAGCAAAATAGGGCACAATATTGCCCCGGCTTACGGCGCCGCGAAATGTGCGGCAATTTGCAGCAGGCGCAGTTTCGCATGCGCGCTGTTTAAAGCATGTTTCCTACCGAAACAAATTATAGCTTCAACTGCTTCCAAGTCAGCGATCATGGAACATACAAATAACATGCAGTATTTTGCTTTTATGTTTGGCAATGAAATAAAAATTATTTGTTTGGCGTAACCGCAACATAAGAGGGCAGTACAAGCCTCTCCATGCCAAAGAGAACCCAATGCATGGCATTTGTCCATACTTGTCCTAGTAAGCTGTTGGGTCACATGATCGAACTCAAGAGAAAAATAACAATAAAAAGTGACTATTTAGTTCATTACAGCGCTGATTGCAGTCGAGCTTGACGAATGAGTGAATCGGCGACATCGGTGCGCTCCGCGGTTATCAGGCGTAGCGCTTCGCTGCTCTTATGTGTCATAGAAGCGATGGTCGCGGCCGTCTTTTTCTGTGATCACGCCATGAACTTGTAACATAGCAGCAGACGATGGCGTGGCGGCGGTGGCGGCAGGGAAGGTGATAACGCAACAAAGCTTGCATTGAAGCAGAGAGCCCAGCTATGTTACTAAAAGCGATTGAAAGTGATAAATAGATACGGTAAAAAAACTTGTGTGATGTTCTTTAGCTCGACATCCGCCTTTCGCTCGCTTTTGGATCAACGTTACTCGATCGCCTTGTGGTGTTGGCGCCAAATTTGACCTACAGAAATGTGTTTTTCTTGTCAGCCTCAGCTACCGTGTTAATTTTTATAGTACATGCCAAGTGTTTTTATATCTTTCTTGCACAGTGTTTGATACCTTGGTAGCGATCTTTATGAGTGACTCGTCAAATTACACAGCATGTCGTCATAGCTATAGGTGCAGCACGTCACTGATTGCTTACGTCGTGCTTACGCAAAACAACATGGGCGAAATGCCGGCAATTTGTGCAGTCGAGAATAGGGCCCTGGATTCGATTCGATTGGATTGGATTGGATTGGATTGGATTGGATTGGCTTGGCTTGGCTTGGCTTAAATTGGATTGGATTGGATTGGATTGGATTGGATGGGATTAAAGTGGATTGTGTTGGATTGTGTTGCGTCATAGCCGCGGCACGTCGCGTCATAGCCGCGGCAGACGCGGTGGGGCCGGCGCACGTGCAGTACTCTCTCTTCCGCGGTTTCCTCTCCTTCGGGCGCGCTGCGCAAATAACCGATGTGCTGTTCTCCGGCGAAGCAACATATACCCTTGGCTCAAACACCTAGAGTCCACGCCGCTTTACAAGTACGCCAACGTCGTCATCGACTTGGACCGGCTTACGCAGTCCCCTGAACGTTATGCGCGTTATAAAACGCGGTCCCTTCGCCGCTCCGCCTATGCGTAGCATCTACACAGGGGTTCCCGAGAGGGGAGGTTGGAGTTTTTCGAATAAATTGCATATGGCTGTGAAATCATCAATGTTTCTAGCATGCTTTGAAAAAATTTTAGAGAATTTGATTGTGATTGACATATCCTTCTCTATTTTTAATTTGCTCTGTTATCCCTAATGTTTTCATGAGCGTTTGCTTCGTTTGTGTTATGTACGAAGTGGTTGTACAGTTTTTGTTCTAGATTAGCCTACACCTTTAGTGTACGAGCACTAGGGTATGAGCCCGAGAAGGTAATCTTTCTTGTCTTTTTATTCGGAGTACTCGTGTCATGGGCTCTTGCGCCCACTTGCTGCTTCTACGGAATCATTCGAACTATTTCTATTCGAAAGTCTCTTCACAGTCTCTTGACTCTGGCACCCTCTAAAAAATAAAGAAGGCAAAGCAAGAGACAGAAAGAAAGAAAAAGAGGTGGCGGAGCGTTGTATCTAATATTTTTGTGTCTGTTGTAATACTTTTTGCTGTGGTTGTCATGGTGGGCACAGTTAATGGTGCAAATTTTCTCAAATAAAATTTTCTTGGAGGTCAGCACTCATCCCGCTGTCAGTCTTGTCCTTGTATTTTTTAGCGCTGTATCTATTTCAGTATGACCACAACCAACTCCCCAACAGGACGCCATGCTAATGCGCCGTGCGGCGTATTCGACAAACCTGCTTCCGCGGCGGCTGTCACGTTCGCCTCTTTTTTGCGCCGTACTAGAGGAATAGAACAACTAATAACCATGTTGGTAGGCTAAACCGACCTAAAAGATACCAAACTAACGTTACTTTCGACAATAATGCGTACAACCGACATACGAGAGCGCAGCGAAAAATAAAGGTGTTACGAAAAAAATCACTGCCAGTGCTGCGCGAAGCCAGGCCGCCCGAGTGAACAACAACGACTCTATCGCTAGGCCAATTGCCAAAGAGATTACAAGGCGTGTTTCAAGCGAACCACTAGATGGCGCTAGTGGGGCTGCGCTCAGGCGGCCAGGTTTGTCAATGAGGCCCCTAGACGAACTTTTCCTGCCACTGAAACAAGCGAATGCGGCCATTTCGACCTTACTGACGTGTTATGACTGGTTCCTAACATACTTCTGCCCTAAGGCCAAGTATTCGGACTCCCACATTCCAGGGCATGTATAAGACCTCTTGTACCATAAAGGTACAGCTGTTTAGGGTTATTTAAATCATAGGTGCAGTGGAGGCTACCAATATTGCAACAGTCAGTTTTGAGCATGCCGAATATGCCCTGTAATCAAAAGTGTGCTTTGCGGCGATGCAGGTACACCAACCGTGTGTCTCATACCAGGGAGTACGCTGCCCTGTGGATATTCACCTACTGCCTCCCCTTGTGCTCATTCGCCGTCGCAGTGTTCATCATATACGTGTTCATCGGTGAGTTGGGCAGTTCTGTGCGTGCCGGGACCATCCATAGCCCCTCACCACATTGTGTAACAGAAGTGCCGGTACCAGTTTTTAGCCATCCAAACTGTGATTACTCTTTGTGACGTTTTCACGGTAGTACGGCAGTGATGTACCTGTAGTACCAGACGTTGCCTACTTACCGGATTATTTCTTTTTGCTTGTAAACGTCCAGTCGTAATGGACACTTATAGAAAATTTCTTGTGTAGCGTGCTTCTTCGCAATTATTTTCTTTTAAGTACAGCCTCCGTCAAAAGTTTCTGGCCTTGCCAAAGGTCACAAAGAATACAAAATGCATTCCGTCTCGAATAAGATGGAAATATGTTATGCCAAAAAATCTCCGAAAGCCCCTTCAGTTTAATGCGATAAAGACTCGCAGTCCCACGGTGACGTCAAGTTTGTGCATGGGATTATTTTGGGCAAGAAAACGTTTGCTGTGGGTTAGGCAATTTCGACAAAGACAGTACGGGAGTCTGCGCTATGCCCTACCCTCAGTAAACTGAATATACCATCTTTATAATTATAAATCTTCTGTCAAACTATCCTTATTCTCGGGCAGCACGTGCTCTAATAACGCAAGCGATTTCGGAAACGGTACGCGGAAGGCCGCTACATCCACCGTGACGGCGCTACAACGAAAACATGTACCTTCGCTCCCCTCAGTTTGAAAGAACTGGTCTTTGGTGAATCACTCGGCTCCGTTCCAGCCACGAAAGGCATTTTTTAAGAGAAGAAACGCAAGAAAAACTGAGATATTTTCAAATTTCCCTCTGAAGGAATGTTATATGGGCAGTAGTGACGCTATAGGTATCAGCGCAAAAACATAGTTATCGGTGTGTTAACCACATGTTAGCATTCAAGTGTTCCCATCAAGCTGAATTAGAGACCGCGATTCAATCGCCCACTTATGTATTTTGGCGGCGGTTTTTGCCTGCTCCCGCCCAACGCGTAAACAATATTCTGTGACGTCGCAGAGGCGTTCCTTAAGAGTGGTTGGGGAATCGCCACTGATTGTTCTGTTTTCCAAATACTTCAATTAGGAGTTTGGAGCTTTCAATAAATCTAGTATCACTGTTATCGGGACAAAGCAGTCTTTTTAATGAACGAAACCTTTGTATTCAAGGCCCCTTTACTGATTCATTTCTTCCGCGGCCAGGAAAACACGCGACCGTGTCTCACTTCAACATATGCGGTGGCACCGACGGGCGTAAACAAGCAGCAACTGGTCCGCGCAGCTCATAACCCCCCACCCCCTTACTCTTGCTTACTGCTCCCCGGCTTTTTCCTTTCCGCACAACGTCTTTACCACTCCACATCTGCTTCACTGCGGCGCTTTCATTTAACACTGGTATGGAGTAATCACCACCTCATATCTTCTTCTGATGACGTCATTATCGTTTAGGTGGCAGCCCCTGGGATACCCGGAAAGGTGTCATGAACTGCGGCTACCAAAGTAAAACGACATTATTCGGTGACCGCTGCGTGAAACGGTATCAGCTGCGGCGCACAAATCCTCGACGTATTTATGAGGCTTACGCAAAAGCGGGCATAATACCCAGAGCAGGGGCGCAGCCAGCGGGGTTGTTTCAGTGTCAGAACACCCCCCGAAATTTTCCGAGCTGTGCCTTCCTCCCTCTGTTCCCTCCTCATTTCGGCCTTTTTTCGTAGACGCTCTTCAGACTCGAATAACCATATTATTTTGTAAAAAGGAAAAATAAGAAATTTAAGGACGAAAATGAAGATGAAATCATGTTTAGGCAAAGGATACTTTTCCTGTTGGTGTTTTTTTTTCTGCCGAAGGCGTGTAACACCTCCCGAAAAATATATCTGGCTACGCCGATGAACCAGAGATATCAGAAACGGAGGTGGTCGCACCAAATATTGGGAAAGAACCAACAAGCAAGAAAACAAGGCCTTATTGATTTTGTTGCTATTGCCAATAGCGATTCTATTATTGATATGTCGTTAGCGTTATGAAAATGACCCACGTGGCACATAAAGAGGCCAATAAACACCATGAATACAACGTGCCTCCTTGCTTTAAAGGAGCCGTGAAGACAAAGTACAGGTTCGGGTCACTAAAACCTGTTCCATCCGGATAACCATGATAACAAATTTTACTGCAAACTTCAAACAAATAATGAAGACATTGTGAACGTTGGTTACCATTTTGCCAGTTGCCACCAGCGAGTGGACTATGGACAGATTACTAGCGTTTCGTCTTCATCTGTACAAAATCATCAGCACTACATTTTACGCCTGCGCTTCCTCATCTTCACTCCTGTACATAATCATCATCATGGTGTTTGGGCCATTATAGCGACTAGATTTTTACAATAAACGTCGCTCCGGATATATCTCAGTACTCAAAACAGATGAAGCAGTGGCGTTTAAACTGTTATTAAAAGCGACTTCTCTGTGATGTCACAGAATCCGGTTTATGTGACTGGCGGCCGCTGGCCAAGCGACCACCACGAAACATGACTGGGCGATTGTTGTTGGGCATCTAGTTGTCTTTAATCATGTCACTTTAGTTATGACGCGGAGTTAACGGATTGATTGGTATGTCTTAATGTTGGTCCATATAACGTTGCTGTGGCGCGAAATTTAAATATTACATTTCTTGTGTTATTTCGGTAAATAACTTATTCTCATGCTGGGAACGAGCTCAGTGAGTTGCGAAAAGTAACTTCTTCCGTTATTGAACAAAGTTGTCTTTTGTCTTCATGGCCCACCTAATCGTAATCACTAGCCTTTCGTCACTGGCAATTCCGGCCTTACGTTTCCGCTGTGCAACGTGCACAGTGACGTCTTTGGGCGCGTAATAGAGCGGGATAATGAGCGTAGCAATTCTATGCTAGCAATAAAGCGGCTCACTCAAACGTAATGAGGGGCATCATTACAAGTTCACAATCATGTTTATTGGAGGTAGCTCCTGTAGCCGGCTATCAGTGACCCAAACTACTCCCTATAACGTCATAGGGAGAATGCGAAAGACTGTGCTGTGTGTCGCCACTTTTTCATCTATTTTCCTTATTATCGGACCTAACTACTAAAAGGTTGCATGGAAATTTGCAAGGTTGTTGTACCGACGGGCCGAGCTACTGGAGCAAACTAACTACCTTAACTTGCCGCGGTGGCTATACCCTGAGACACGATGTCCGGGGTGTATTCCCGGCTGCGGCAACCGTTTCCTGTGGAAAACGGAAAAGAGAATCGACAGTGTGCCGATAATTTGGAGCCAGTTATTGATCACCAGTGGTTCTAAATTATTCCATGCCCGTTCGCTACGGAGTGCCTTGATTCGTGCTTATAAAACTTGCTGCGAAATTTTGTTTACCAAGTTTTACATGATCAAGTGCATGTCGAAACTCCATTTATTGAACTTGTCTCTTGACTAAACACTTTTGTTACGGTACCTTTTATAACTTCAAGGGAATGCTGTTTCGATATCTGAAGCATCGTCTGCTCTGAATATTTGCTCATATATTTCCGGTTTTCATTTGCATTGGTCACCGCGACTGATGCTGCGGCTTCTAAAAACAGCTCTCAAGTGTTGCAGATGCACTGTTGGAGTAACGGCAGCTAATTTTGTATTCTTTCAGTGTATTATTTTATGGTGCTATGGTAATTATCAGAATCATATAATAGCAAGCAGCTCAAATTTAATTTTGTCCTCGGTACTCAAGCTTTCTTCGAGACTTATTTCATCCGTTGTCTCTTTCAGAGAAGACAAACGTGTTCAAACCATTCGGAGAGGGTACGTATCACCCAAAACCTTATCTTCTTCTGGTGCATCCCAAGCTAACCGCTGACAGCATCCACCTTTTCGTTATTTCAGAAACACGGTCAACATGTAAGCAGGACGTCATGTTCTTTTCTTGCTTTTCATGCTATTTTGTGGACTGCCATTCATATTAGAGATAAAAGACTTAAAGTATGTGCGGGCTTAAATAGGCCACATACTAATACATGTACAGCCTCCCAAATTTTTAATAATATAGCGGGAGCGCCGACCGATCGGTATGTCCGCGCCTTATCACGGTGTTCACCGGCAAAATAGGCGAGAGTACGCGCACACGCATACACTATCTGTTGTGAGAGTGTACTCTGCTTCCCTGTTCTCCTCAGGGCCACAAACCCCCTGTTTTTCTTATCTTGCAAGGCCGTTTCGCTACCACCAAAGGTATACTCGGTGACAACTTAAGAACGGCACCGGAAGTTGCCGCTGTGCCTTACCACCGTAGCCGGATGTTTCTCCGCGCGGCGCAAGTAGGGCGTTACTGGGAATATTTTGAACATGGCGTGAGCCGTTCCCGTGATTTTTTGGACCTTATATGCTTATAAACGACTCCAGTGACGACAAAAAAACTGCGTGAGACAAAGCAGACGATATCACGCATTCATAGCAAACCCCTTTCAAAACGTGCGCGCACTGTCGTCACGGGTCCGGCGCTTCGGCGGAGTGATACACTACATGAGGTGGTGCCGTTCTTGACTTGAAACCAAGTATACTACTTAAGCAGCGTGGGCCACAAGTTTTTATTTTTATCTGATTTCTTATTTATTGTATTATACCTCGAAACAGCGTAAGGCCATAAAACTGGTCCTGTTATACTCTTTTATCTTTTCAGTGGCATTTCTCGCGCCGTGCGGTGCAAGTGATCCGAAAGAAATATAAACGCGTATTTGATATGCACATGCGCTTCAGATGACTACAGTTTCCCGTGAACAAAGTCAGTCAGATCAGTGGCAGGGGGTGTACCACTATCAAGGAAACAGCGTAGTAGACGACACTCACACAGCAAGTAGTCCTATGCGCGTGCGCGTACTCTTGCCTGTTTCGCTGCTGAACACCATGATAAGGCGCTGACATGCCGATCGGTCGTCGCTCCCGCTATATTATTAAAAATTTGGGAGGCTGTACTGCTTATGGTCTATTATTGTGTTCATCTGAACTGCGACATAGAAAGGAGCAGGAAGTTTATTCGAGGTATAAGTACGCAAGAGACTATTTATGAAAAAAGAATTCCTGACAACGAGCCTACATGTGCGCGAGGCTTGTTGGCGGAGTCTGTGACCCTCTATACAGTCAGCCTTTGAAGTCAAGCTTCGCTCAGTACTAGTACGGTCACCGTTCTACGGCTGTCCAGTTATCTCCGAGTTAAAAGCACTAGGTTCTTCAATGGTATTACCCAACTCAACGCGTGAAGTGGTTGATTGCACGCTAGCTGTCTTTAAAGATGCCTTCAGAAATTTGTAACTCAATTCTTTCTTGTTGCGTTATTACAAAGCGGCTGGACACAGTTCACCATATTCGAATATTGATTTTGAAGTAAGTTAAAACTGTTGACTACAAGCCTGCATTGCTTGAGAAAAAGAGAGAAACGATATTTTTATGCCAAAATTTCTTGCATGGAGCACGGCCACTCTACCTCCATACAGTGGCCGTGCATATTGCCTCCCAGGAAGAAGTCGTCGAACTCTGGTTTACCACACAATACACGGGTTACACACTCGCCTTGACTCATTTAGAGTTTTTCTTTCAAGGACCTGTAAAATGAAGCGGCATTTTGCCTTCCACACTGGCATAATGTTTTAAAACACAAAAAGATGGCAATTCGTATGTACTTCATTGAGTTAGCGCTTTAGGCTGTATTTATTTTCAAACGTATGTTTGATATGTTCTTCAGGCACGAAGTTATAAGCTATGGTATACTACACGTACTGTTACGCCACGGCAGGATGAAGGCCGCACGAACCACACTGGATGACAAGATGTACTTAATCGGTGTCAAACATCTTGGCACCAGCATGGTTGGTACACCACGTGCGTCATCTTCGACGATGGGTGAGCACAGTGCTGCGTGCAACAGTCTACCTGTTGTTATCTTGACAATATTGTTACTTGGTGGCCGGACAAAGGACGTGAACCATGAGATAGGTGAACGATGTATTTTCACTATTTACAAGATTGCGGCCATGCGAGAGAACCGGCGCTGGCTGCACGCCTACCCAGCTTTTTCTTCTTCGTTGATCGCATACTCGTCGTCGTCTTGTAACATAACACCGCCTTCAATGGAGACCGTCCCGGTCGACGCCTTAGTAGGTGAGCGAGTGTAGTGAGTGTTGTGAGTGTAGTGAGTGTAGCGTCTTGTCTGGTCGCGGCTTCTCACGTCTCGGCTGATTCCGGCTCGTCGTAGGCTGGGGGCACGGGCTGGGGTATAGATGTCGTCATGGCTCACCGGGGCTATGGCATGCCGACGCGGTCCAAACGCCTGTAGAAGATAGCTTCAGGACCCAAGACGGCGCGATGCTGGGGGCCAGGATGAAGATCCTCGTCCCGCACACTCTACCAAATGTTACGTGGTGACAGGACAAAGGACTTGGGCGATTAGATGGGCGAACAATGAATTTTCACTATTCACAAGATTTCAGCCATGAGGCAGAACCGGCTCTGGCTTCGCGCCTGCCCAACTTCTAATTCTTCATTGATCGCAACCTCGTCGTCGTCTTGTAACAATATGTTGCAGGGAGAAGAACTGGACTTCTTGTAATACAGCCTATTGGATTAAACATTCTTTTTGCGGCCCGCGTCTTTTCACGGAACTACGCCACAGATACCGCAATTAGCGTCCCAGTTGCGCAAAACACGAACACCAGCAACGAGGTGTTCGAGAGCAAGGTAAAGGCTGCGGCGGTGTATACAAGCCGAAAAAGCCGAAAGCAATAAAAAAAGTGCAAAGTGAACGCAATTCACTCAGGTGCAAAGCTGCAGGTCACAGGGACCACTACGGGTCCAACGTATCAGAAGAAAAAGAGCAGCGGCGTGCCAGTCCCTGCCGCTCAGGAGAAAACGCGCGACATGCAGATGCTTCCATAAGCACATCAGACAACAACTTCGCAAAACATGGCAAACACACTGGAGTGAACAAACAGACAACAAGTTACACGTAATAAAACCTCACTTGGGACCATACACCACCGACACACGCAATAGATATTCTGAAGTCGCCTTGGCCAGATTACGGATAGGGCACACACATGCAACGCACTCGCACCTTCTCACTGCATCTCCAAGACCTCTGTGCAGCAGGTGCGGAGAGGCCCTATCCGTGATCCACATCCTCATACAATGTAAGGCACTTCACACAACACGACGCAAACACTTCAGAGAACTCTACAGACAACATATCCCACTACATCCATCGCTGTTTCTATGTGACGATGCCAGTGTTTCTGTGAAACGTGTGTTTGATATTTGTCAGACGTTAAGTTTTTAATTGTTGGCGTATTCAGGGGAGGTTGGCACAGGACCGAGGTAATTGGCGAATAATGGGAGAGGCCTTTGCCCTGCAGTGGGCGTAGATAGGCTGGTGATGATGATGATGATGAAGTTTTTAAACCTCATTTTCTATCACGCATAATCAAATCTGGCCCTATACACCAGCCATCACCATTATCTTTAACTGATTTTACTATGTTCGCTTGACACTTTTTTTTACCTACCTTTTTGTGGCAACCACTTCACTGCATTAAATAAACTTTTATCTGGCGCTCTTTGCCCTTAGTCGGCCTTGCGCCATAAAAACCCAACCATCATCATCATCAGCTTCCATAAGCGGCCGGAATTTGCGCGCACCGCCGACGAGTGGTGTGACTCGGACACGCCAAGAGCATAAAGTCAACGTTTTCTTAAAGCAAAGCTTTACTAATCTCGTGGAGCGCTTCCGCCGTTGCGGCAAATTTGACCTTCATTTGACCGCACATGCGCCGTATCTTAGAAAACGCATCACGTGACTCGCCAGAGTGAGCTCCGCCGACGGTCGCTTCGCCGCTCCCGCAGCCGCTTCCGGCTTCGCGCACGCGCTCTCCACAGCTAGTTCGCGCCTGACCTTGTCACTGTCCGCGTCCATGCGAGCTTGGTCCTTAAAGGAGCCATGAAGACAAAATACAAGTTGGGTTTATTAGAAAGACTGCTTAGTCCCGATAACAATGATACCAATATCATCGCAATCTTCGAACAAATAACGGAGATATTAAATAAAACGTGTTAAGCCGTGGCGACCCCCTAGCCAATTTCCCGCAACTTTTCGATGACGTCACGGAACCTTGTTTGTGCGACTGGCGGCCGCCTAACTGAACTGTCGCGACGCCACATGACTGGACGTCTGTAATGGGGCCTGTAGTTCCATTTGACTGCATCACTTAAATGCTAACGTGCCGTTATCGCACTGAAAATTATTTTTTATTGTTGGCCTGTGTGACGTCATTCTTGCTCATAACACGTCACTGTGGCGCAAAATTCGAAAGTTTTTAAATACTTCTTGCTTTTTTTTTTCGTTAAAAAACATCTTTTGTGGCTCTAATGGAGCTTAGTGAGATACTGAATCCCAGTTCTTTCAAATTAAGCAAAGTTGTATTTTCTCTTCATGGCTCCTTTAAGGAGACCGAGGCCGCGCCCTCTTCTCTGAGCGTTTCGCGGGAGCTGGGGGCCTTGGGCGATCGTCGGCAAGTGGCGTCTGACCACCGCGCGGATATCACCCGGCGAGCCGTTTGGTTGGGAGATCGCTGGAAGTGGGGCTAGAATCGTAAACAAAGACAGGCTTTGGACCAATAGTATAATAAGTACGTCTAAATCAAAGGTTTACCGGCTGAAACCAAGAGTTAAACAGGCTAAGCGAAGAGTTAAACAGGCATTCGACTCGCCGACGCTCGCCTGGGCACGGCACTTGGTTGACTGCAGCTTCGCGTATTGTTAGATGAGCACAAGTTCGCTCCAATAAATGCGTTTTTCCTTGAAGACAACTGCGTCGTGTTTGGCTTCATGACATCTTGTGGAGGTGTGGGGTACTTTGGCTTCGTGACAACATCACTTCAACATTAGCGTGCAATTAACGCACTGATAACAATTTTTAGTGCTAGTCCGTGTTACTTCTCTGTATAGGAAGTTTAAAAGTTTTGCTATCTTTTTCGCTTTTTGTTTAAAAAACATATTTCGTGGCGGGAAGGAGGCTGAGTGAGCTCTTTCAAATTAAACAAAGTTTTGTTTCGTCCTGATGGCCACTTGAAGAGTCGGCTTGTAGTCTTTGCCGCAAGCATACGACGATCCCTACACCACGCTTGTGGTATATATACGAGCGCCTCTTGATTATTCATATGTCTGTATTTAAAACAACATACTTTGAACCCACCAGCACAGCCCATGCTGAAGGGTACCACCTATTCTAAAACTCTTGCCTTTTGCGGCCTAAATCTTCCGCATATTTGGAATGCCACCGAAGTTTGTTGGTGGAAGTGGAGACTACAGAAGGTGGCGTAGCTGCTTTACTGCCGCCACAGATCTAGCCACAACTGTACAGCAATTGTAGGTGGGGGAGAGAGAACAAGCATTATTGAAAAAGATAATTGCTGCATGGTTCGCTTCTTCATTTGAGCATTTGGGTGGGAACTGTTAATGCTAATTAATGTGTCGTTGACATGACAGGACTTCGTGGTAATATTAGAGTACCCTAAATATAGCAACTTTCTTTGTGCTTTAGTCCATCCTGCTGACGTGATCACCTGATTGTTAAATGGGCATTTAAAGGAAGATTTGCTGATATTACAGATACGGCTTTAAATCTTACGTCAGGCTTTCTTCTGTTCACCCTAATGTGCGAGTTTGGAATTCTGGTCACGTAGTCGATTCGTGTATCGCCCTTACCACAGTGGCTACATGCGGATCAAACGTTGGACGCCTGCACAGCTCTGTTTAATTGCTTCTTAACAGCGGAGCTCTGATAGGTGAGGCGTTTTCGTCTGTCTCCTGAAGGCCGTGCGTCACGCATGGGTGTGAGCAGGTTCCCAGACGCTCCGGCGACCACGCAGGTACCGGTTTCCAGACACACCAATAGAGAGCGCAGTGTTCTTGCATAGCCGGTGCCTCTTGTCTCCCACTAGGAGAGGAGAAGAGGAGAGCCTCTAACGGCAGCCTTTTGGCTTCAGATTCTTTTCAGCGAACCATGGAATTTGCACTGATAAGGCGCTGCTGTTCCCGGGGTAGCTTCAGTTGACGTTCGAGGCGACACGAAAGAATCACAGCTCCGCTGTTTCAACGTATTTCACACTGGGCGGAACTGGTTTTAATTTTGACTCTGCTTGTTTGTATTAGCTTGCTTTCTTTCTGGCTGCGCACGAGGTTAATGGAAAGTAAATCTGTATTTACCAGCTTCAGTTACGGTAGGTGTTGCTCGCCGGGCGATCAAACCACAAGGGAAGAAGCATTGACTCATATTTTAATATACCAAGGTGTGCGTCCGTCGGTATAGGGCAAAAGATTTTGTCTGGTTTTGTTTCAGATGGCGTGGTTACGGAAGGTGAGTAGAGAGAAATGACATATGTCTTCGTCGTTCTTAAAGATATATCGGACCCTCGGGCAGAGCCGTGGTATTAGAAACAGCTCCTGAAAGGTTCCGTATATACGAAAATATGGGAATACGGAGTATTTTTCTATAATGACACACATCCGCCACAAAACAAGGAATAATTTTGAGAAACACAAGTGAACGAAATATTGCATACTTATCCAAAAATTTGACACCGATTTGATGTCTGTAAATTTACTAGAACCGCCTAATCATTGTCCGTATGAATTCCGTATATACGGAGTATACGGAAAACATACGGAGCGTCATTTTGCTTATTATTCAAGATAAAAACACGAAACCTGTGCCAAACGTTTTTATTGCGCGAACTAATGTGATTCCGCTGTTTTTTATACTAACATCTACTTTGGGTGTGCTTGGCGGCGGCATAATCCTTATGAACTCCGTATTCCCATAATTCCGTATAACGGAACGTTTCAGTAGCATGCACTGTATCATGCGCAACTATGCTTAACTCGTCGCCACTCCAAGAGAAACAAGCGAAAATGGTGCGACCGGTAACAAAATGTGCACAAACACAACTTGCAACAAACATTTTTGGTGTGTAGGCTAGCAGGACGGTATGGGACTTACTCTAATTATCTCACTAGCAGACGCCACACAGCTATTTGAAATAATTAAGAAATCGTTTTTCTGTGAACCGCTTATCTCTCCTTTCTCTGATGTCGCACCCGTGGGTATCATATTGTGGCCTGCTTTGTTGTGCAGAAACGTCAGGGTGGCCGGTGCCTGTTATTTGGAAACTGAATAAGAACCACATTTCGCTTATCGGCGAGCTTACGCAGAACAGCGGGAAATGCAATCGCCTGCACCGCTCTCTTTCGGGCTAGAGATAAAATTGCGAGCGAGGCGCCATATTCAGCTTTGTTCTGGGCGTGATATCAGGGCTAGGCGATGTACACGACGTACCGAGAGCAAAAATAGCGTTCCTTTTAACGCAAAGCTCTATCCCTATATGTTTCACGGAACGCATGAGGTACAAAAAATAGTTGGAAGGTACACGGAATCGCACAGTAAATGGGAGCGAGGCGCGCGAGCCTAGGATTACGCGTCGGGAAGGAGAAGCAGCAGAAGAACGGGAAGAAAGTCGAAGGAAAGCTTTCAGGAAGGGCAACGATGCGCGCGCCATGCAAGGGACGCAACAGCGCCAGACAAGGGTGAACCACTGCCACATAAGCAATACGAGATCTCCAGAGAACTAAAGATACTGGCGACTTCGACCTGATGGCTCCTGTGATGGCTGGCGAGCGAAGCGAACTTCGGTGGCTGCTGTCGAGTGAGCTGGTCAAGTGGCGAGGAGGGAAGCCGAAAGACTTATTAAAGTTCAAAAGCGGATCGACAGAAGACACAACTCCGCCTTCTCAGGAAGGTCCAAGCAACCACAGTGACTTTTTCGGTTTTCAAGTAATGACGTGCTGTTCCCGGTGTTGTACACAACATAAATCGGATGAGCACGCACCAGCACTAATAAAATATGTTAGGGTAAAAAAGTATCTCATGGTGCAAACAAACAGTCACTTCCGAGTATATTAGGCTGCGGTGGCGGTACGGCAACCATGTTTCACCGCGAATATTACGCCAAAAACCAAAAGGACCTGCTATTGAAGCAGTATTGCCCGTGCAGAACTGCGAAGCCCTAAAAACCATCAAGCCAAGAAGCGGACCTTGTCTTTGTGAAAACATTCTATTTGACAATATCCCACAGTTTGCTGCGTGGGAGGGTCTAATTGAAGCCTTCGGAATATATATGAGCACAATGCCCTCTCCGATCCCCATCGTATTTTTCTTTGCCATTCAAGCTCCTATTGTCAGTGGCGCTCAAGCTAGCGCTCAAACTAAATCACGGCACCGCCGCAATTTTGCTTCGAAACTGTCATGCTTTGTACAATAAGTGACTCCTTGTTATGTAGCTTGGCGTGCAGTGATCCTTTCGGCATCTCATGTAGTCATGGCTCTAAAACAGCGGAAAATTGTGTTCCAACGCCTCGCGATACAGCGTGACGCGTACTAGAAGAACGTAACGCGTACTCGTTTTCCAACGCGTCCCACTAGAACGCTTCGTGCTTCAAAGAGATGAGGCCCTTAAAGCAAAGCTTTACGCCTTTACCCTCCAACAGTTTCATTTCCGTGGGACAAAAACGCCAAAGCCCAAAGGCCAAAGTCGTCACGTGCTCAGCATTGTTAGCGCCTTACACACTTCAGTATAACTTCAAAACCGCATCATACTTCGAAAATACATCATAGATACTGCATCATACACACATACTCTGCATGCTTCGCCCCTCACCAGGTTTGACGTTAGTGGAGATCGCTCGGTTTTAACATTACGGTCAGGTAGTCGCAGCCTTTGTGAAAAGCTCGGGGTTTCGTTGGCTTCTTTTGCTTTGTTTTGTTTGTTTTTATTGCGTGTGCCTGATTGCTAGCATTATTTGCTTGTTTGTTGGTTTCTTTGTTTGCTTGAATTGTTGGCTTGCTTGCTGGTCTTTGTTCTTTGTTTGCTCACATCATTTTGTTGCATGTTTGTTTGCCGGCTTGCTTGTTAGCAGTGTTTGATTTTTATTTGTCCATTTTCTTGCCTATTTGCATTGTGCTTGATTGTTTGTGGTCGTTGTTTTCTTCTTTGCTTGTTTACATGCATTGTTTGTTTTTTATGTGCTTGGTTGCTTGCTTGCGTTGTTTGTTTGGTTGTTTGGTTGCATGGTTTGTTTGATTGTATTGTTCGTTTGTTTGTTTGTTCGCTTGATTACTTGCTTGAAGTGTTTTTTTGTTTGTTTGTTTGTTTTGTTTATTGTTTCCTCGCGACCTCCTTCGGCTTCACTTGACAGAACTTGCGGTAGCTCAAGCCCATGTTGAAATGTGAGAGAAAAGCACGCAAAGCAGGACGCTGACTTATGAAGCACGAACACAGCGCTGTGTTGTGTCTCCTATGTGTACATCCTGGTTTTTACACTTTTTCTTCAAGTTTCCACATTCACCGACCAGCCCACTTGCTCTCTATTCTGAGATATAACTTTGTTACGGCCACGGAGTAAGACATTTTCTTGCTCCATGTGTACAGCGCAGAACCAAACGGTTCTGCAAACAGGGGAGGCACCGGACAGAACCTCCGCTTTCAGAGTCGAGGGATAGAGTGCACCCATTACCCGCCTCTACCGGTAAATAGTCCCATTTATGATGCATTATGCTTTGAGTCCCTTAGGGTCGTGTATTGATGGTTAAAGTAGGGAGACCGAGCCCCCACACGGGGCACCTTGAGCAATCTTGGTGACGGTACTGGCGATACCGCGGACCCCGAGCCCCCAAACATACGCTGGATCCAACCGTGGCAATGTGTTTATAGGTGGAGGGTTAGAAACCACGAACAGTGGCCGTCGGAGACCAGGTCAAGCTCCGGCGGATGGGCTCCCTGTCTGTCTACCAGGCTGGGAGCTCCGGGACCTCTTTGGCTACCAGGGTAAGGTCAAAGAAGAAAGTACCCCAGTCTCCCTGCTTTTCAATGTATCATATGGCATTTTCGAAACCCCCCCCCCAGACGTGATCGGCCCCCGAAAAGGGGCCGCACCGAAGTTTCCTTTCCACCCCTACCAACTATCAACGTTCCAAAACATGACAACTATCCCCGTTTATTGGTCCTCGAATCAATAGACAAATCCAAACCCGTCTCCTCCCAATCTGTATTCCTCGTCTCCAAGTTCCTTGAAGGAATCATTGGCAAATCTTTCGAAGCGAAAAAACTACGAACAGGCGAAGTGTTGGTTGAAGTCAAGACGCAGCAGCAAGCCACAAATCTCCTGACCCAAACCCGCATGGCAGATCTGGACATCACTGTCACACCCCACCGCAGCCTCAACAGCTCGCAGGGGGTGATATCTCAGCCAGATCTGCTAAGTGAAACAGAGGCCGACCTTCTGGAAGGCCTGAAGGATCAGGGCGTAACAGCTGTCAGGAGAATCACCATCCGTCGCGACAATGTAGAAATACCAACAAAACACGTAGTCTTAACATTCAGCAGTTCAAAACTTCCTGAGCACATCAATGCTGGTTTCATTAGATGTGGTGTACGTCCGTACATACCTAACCCGCGCCGCTGCTACAAGTGCCAGCGGTTCGGGCACGCTACGACTACTTGCCGCGGCAAACAGACCTGCGCAAAATGCGCCGCACACGACCACCCCACTGAAAATTGTGACTCCACCACCTTCACCTGCGCAAACTGTCAGGGGCCGCACGCGGCATGGTCCCGCAGCTGTGAGAAGTTTCACCAGGAGAAGATAATTCACGTAAAAGTAACCGAGAACATCTCCTTCCCCGAGGCGCGAAAGAGGTTCGCCTCTTTCCCCCTGGGGAGGTACGCCGACGCAGCTCGCCGGGGGGCGGAGCGGCGTCTTGTTTCGGCGGGGACCCAGTACCGCGAGTCGGACTTGGTCCCGCCCCCGCCCCCCTCTGGGTTGCCTCAGGCAGCCCAACCCGCCTCCGCACCGCTCGCTGAGCCAGCAGCGGCTGTGGTGGCAACCACGTCTCGTGGGGATGCTGCTGCACCCACTGTTTCCTCCTCTCCACCGGCCCGAAGCGCCTGCGAGGGCCCGGAGGAGATGGAGCTGGAGGAAACCGCAGCAGTTCCCACCTCCGCCGCACCGCCTGTGCCACCCGGGGCGCTCCTGACGCCCTCGGCGGTCGCGGCCAAAACGAAGGGCACCGCAAAGGGTGCCCAGTCCAAGTCTAGGGGGCCCAGTCCGCTGGGCACCCCCTTGCCCTCAGATGACGACCTAGACGTCGAGCCGTTCCGGCATGCACCACAGCGGAAGGAACGGGCTCCGGCGTCCAGGTCAGTAGACAAAATGAAAAAGCCCCTTCCAAGAGTACAAGCCCCGAAAGCCGACACGTAAACACACACATACTCCAGTAGATCTAAACTTCAATAATGGGAAGAGAAAATATCATACAATGGAACTGCAGAGGCCTTCTTAAAAATCTTGATGATGTTTATGAGTTACTGTATTCCAATCAGCCAAGTGTCATGTGTGTACAAGAAACACACTTAAATTCCAGACATACAAACTTTTTGAATAGTTACCAGGTATTTAGGAAGGACAGGGTTGGTGGTGGTACATCTTCCGGGGGTGTGGCCATCATTGCCCGAAAGTCCTTGGCGTGTCATTCTATCCTCTTACAGACCGTCCTTGAGGCTGTTGCCATTCGTACCATAATTTTCAATAGGCTAATAACTGTATGCTCAGTTTACATCCCTCCTGATTTCCAGCTCTTAAGCTCGGATTTCGAGGGCCTTATGGATCAGCTACCCACACCTTTCATTCTTTTAGGCGACCTCAACGCACATAACTCTCTTTGGGGCTCTGCTCGCACAGATGCCCGAGGTCGCCTTATCGAAAAATATCTAACATCTTCGGGAGCATGTCTATTCAATACAAACAAGCCTACATACCATAATATAGGACACAATAGTTATTCACACCTCGATTTGGCGATTGGCTCTACAGTACTCTTTCCATCTCTAGAATGGGACGTTGGCACTAACCCATATGGCAGTGACCACTTCCCAACCACATTAACATACTTAGGTAAAGGCCCGAGCAGTCCATCTTCCCATAACAGGTTCAATGAAGATAGAGCGAACTGGAGTACATTTACAGAAACATCTAAACTACACCACACATCCATTGAACACCTACACGTTGAAGAAGCTACCCAACTCCTCACGGCGCACATCCTCGACGCCGCTGAGAAGTCCATTCCCCACGCCTCTGGTGCTCCGCGCAATATGAGGAGGCCGTGGTGGAATGAGGACTGTAGGCGGGCGCGAGAGGCCCAGAACAAGGCGTGGGGTATCCTTCGACGGTACCCCACGTCGGGCAACCTTATTTTGTTCAAACGGGCCAAGGCGTTAGGAAAACGTGTGCGCCGTGAGGCAAAACGAGAGAGTTGGCGCACCTTCCTTACATCTATTAACTCGTACACAGACACACACAAAGTCTGGACACGAATACGAAAACTAAAAGGACAACAGACACACAGCCTGCCCCTGGTTAGTACAACAGGGGACACACTGGAAGAACAGGCTAACACACTTGCACAACACTTTCAACACGTTTCCAGCTCTGCACACTACACAAACACTTTCCTGAGACATAAAACCACTTGTGAAAAGAAGTCCTTACATGATAATAACAGGTCAAAATCTGGTTACAACTCTGAATTTACTCTTTATGAGCTGAAGGCTGCCCTGAGCACATGTAAACCTTCAGCTCCAGGCGCAGATCAGATTACATACACAATGATACAACAGCTACACCCAGATACTCTTGAAACACTCCTACACTTATACAACAACATATGGCTTTCGGGGCACATTCCGAAATCTTGGAGGGAGGCTATTGTAGTGGCGTTCTTGAAGGAGGGTAAGGACCCGTCTTCTCCCGCCAGTTACCGACCCATCGCCCTCACAAGCTGCCTGTGCAAGCTTCTCGAGAAGATGATTAACAGGAGACTCGTGTACTTCTTAGAATATAATGGTCTTCTCGAGAGCTGCCAGGCCGGCTTCAAGGTGGGGCGATCCACAAACGACCAACTCGTCGCCCTTGAGTCGTATATAAAGGATGCCTTTGTCCACAAACAGTTTTGTGCTACGGTCTTTTTTGATCTCGAGAAAGCCTACGATATCGCTTGGCGATACGGGATACTTTGCGACCTAAAAGCCTTCGGTGTCTCGGGAAATATGTTTAATACACTTCGTAGCTACCTGGCGGAGCGAACCTTTCGTGTGAGAGTTGGCACTGCCCTTTCAAATGTTTTCCTGCAGGAAAACGGCGTGCCTCAAGGCGGCGTTTTGAGCTGCACATTGTTCATTGTCAAGATGAACTCACTTCGAAAGGCATTGCCACGAACCATTTTCTGTACAATATATGTAGATGATGTGCAAATTTCTTTTAAATCATGCAATATGTCAATCTGCGAACGCCAAGTCCAGCTTGGTGTCAACAAACTAGCAGGCTGGGCAGATCAGAACGGTTTTAAGCTGAACCCAGTCAAGAGCACTTGTGTTGTGTTTTCCAAAAGGCGTGGGATCAGGCCAGATCCAGACATCAAACTGAATGGTGTCTCGATTCCGGTCAAAAAAGAACACAAGTTCCTCGGTATAATTCTTGATGAAAAACTTTCCTTTATTTCTCATATGAAACAACTAAAACAAAAATGTCTTAAAACAATGAATATCCTTAAGGTTCTCTCACACCAATCTTATGGTTCCGATAAAGAACTCCTGCTGCGCTTGTATACTGCTTTGGTTGGGTCTCGTTTGGACTATGGCAGTGTGGTATATGGGTCGGCGAGTAAAACAGCATTGCGAATGCTAGACCCAGTACTACACTTGGGGCTACGGCTTGCGTCGGGTGCTTTTCGCACTAGCCCTGTCGAGAGTCTATATGTTGAATGTAATAAGTGGAGCCTTGAGAACCAGCGAACGTACATGGACTTGCTTTATGCTTTTAAAATTTCATCTCAGAATAACCACCCTTTTTATCCTGTCCTTAACGATACATCCACATCTATGCTGTTTGTAAATCGCCCGTCCATTACTCCGCCTTTTTCACTTCGAGCGAGAGAGCGAGCCTCGGATCTGAGTGCTTCGTTTTTAGACGTGTACAGGTCATCCTCTTTAAACATTTTACCGCCTTGGCAAGTTCGCCCTGTGTCCTGTGACCTTTCTTTTATAAAGCTTGACAAAAATCGGGTACCGCGAGCTGCAATACTTCAGCACTTTCTTTCTTTGCAGTTCAAATACCCACGTGCTGAATTCTACAGTGACGCTTCTAAAACCTCCACTATGGTGTCGTGCGCTGCTCATGGTCCAAATTTCAATGCAGCCAGAACCATGAGCGTGCACACAACAATTTTTTCAGCAGAGGCGTACGGAATTTTTCTGATTGTACGACATATCCTTGAAAATCAAATTCCCAATTCTATCATCTACACAGATTCTTTGAGTGTTGTTCGCGCATTATCATCGCATAAACCCCCCAAAAACCACATAATTAATCTTGTATTCAACACTATCATGTCGGTGTATGCGGAGAAGCATCGGCTGCTCCTCTGCTGGGTCCCAGGACACGCTGGGATCGCTGGGAACGAGTTGGCGGACGAGAGGGCCGGTGCTGCTGCACTCAGGAACACTGTCGACATAACAAGCGTACCATATACAGACCTCAAGCCTCACATAAAACAGCACCTGCGCAGAAGATGGCAAACACACTGGGACGAACAGACAGACAACAAACTACACGTAATAAAGCCACACTTGGGACGGTACACAACTGACTCACACAACAGACACACAGAAGTCGCCTTGGCAAGGCTACGGATAGGGCACACCCATGCGACGCACTCGTATCTGCTGACGGGATCTCCTAGACCCCAGTGCGGCAGGTGCGGAGAGGCCCTATCCGTAGTGCACATACTAATCACATGCAAGGCACTTCACACAACACGACACAAACACTTCAGAGAACTCTACAGACAACATCTCCCCCTACATCCATCGTTTTTCCTAGGTGATGATGCCATTGTTTCCGTGAAACGTGTGTTTGAGTATTTGTCCGACGTCAAGTTTTTAAACCTCATTTCCTATCACGCATCATGAAATCTGGCCCTATACACCAGCCATGCTCATTGTCGTGTTGTGATTTTACTTTTGTTTTTGCTGATTTTACTTAGTGTTTAAGGTTTCACCCCTATCATCGACTATTGTTTTGGCGCTCTTTGCCCCAGTTGGCCTTGCGCCATAAACATCCAACGATCATCATCATCAGGGAGACCGAGCGGGGAGCCGACGTTTATATCGAATATAATGCGAGTGCGGAGCGAGACAAAGTGCCACGCACGCTTATAAGAGGCAGTTTCGATTGCCAGATGGGAACTCGGCCCAAAGAGCCCGAGTTTGGGCCACTCACATCTTGAACCGCCACAAAATGGAACACGGCCTCATTAAGAGGCTACTGAGAGGAAAGAAATGCGTTTGTTCTAGTGAGTTAATTTTAGTTCAAGCTTTACAGCTTGCGGGTCTGATATGTATACTTTAAAACAGGGGGTAATATACGTTATAGCGCGTGCAGTGCACTCATAATGACCCTGTGCGTGCGGCGCCGCATAGAAAACTACTACGTGCGTCTTCCATCTGTTCTCAACGCATTGTGACAACTTAACCTGTTTTCCATACTTCTTTCCAAAATTAGAAGGCCTCCTCAACTGACGTAGTATCAATAGTAGTAGTAAAGCACATCATGTAGCAAAGAAGTGGATGCTGTTCCTGAGTCTGCTGGCCGAAGTTACCACTTAGTGGTCTCTACCCAAAGCACCAGTAATTGCTGAGCGTCCAGTTCCGTGCTGGTGGTCACGTTGAGGTGCTGCTCGGGGGTGTAAACCATAAAAAATGAGGTGCAAGAGCAGGGTTACCAGCGCACAGATGATTATATTGGTATGGGTGCCTCATCATGACCTTGGGATTCTTTACTTTTGTATTCCATCATTAAAGTGAATACTTCTTCTTCGGTGCCTGGTTAAGAGCATTTTTTACACTCGCGCACACTTCGAACGAAACATCCAAGCTGTAGAGAGAGAGATAAATGAAACTAAACTGGATTAGTTATGCGGGGAAAGGGGTTCACGGCGAAAGGAGCGGCGTTGACCGAGCAAATGTGTGGTGCATCGCAGCGAATCCGTGCCACGAGGAACCCAGGTGGCTTCCCTGTGTGCAAAACACCTCGGCGGGCGCCGTGTCTCAGTTCTACTTCGACGCGGGCAGGTCCGCCTGCCTGCCCAAGGACCAGCTGCCCATCGGCTGCCTCCATCAGACCAGCACGGAATTCTCCGACTTGGGCACCTGCCACGCCACCTGCGGCATCCGCGCCAGTGCGTAAAAGCCAGCTTTTTTGATAGGCATAACCACGGGAAGTCATTAACTCATTATGCTTTTGCTCTCAAAACTCGTACGCACAAGTACATGCACTGAGCAATTTCTTGGTTTGGCACCTTAGAGGCAGCGTGCAGATAATTCGCTTGTGTGGTTTATTTCTCAACACCTTGACGTGCGTGCACTTTTCGACCAGTTCGCCCGCATTTGAAACACTCTGGAACATTGGTGATTGTGGCAGGTTTTGGGAAATTAATTGTCCGTTGTCAGCAACCCATAAAGGGCACACAAAATTTGAAACGAAAATTCTCCGTGAACAAGGGAGTGGAGGGGCGGGATTAATATAATTCAGTCCGCAAACAAAAACATTACAGGCCCGTTGCGCAAAGTACCCCCGTACTCTGCGTGAGTGCACTTCCTCTGTTACGGCCGTCATTATTTATCTACTCTTACTTACTAGACTGCCAAATAATTGTAGTTTACCTTAAATTTTACCTTATACCTACTTTGATAGTTTTATTATTTGTGTAATGATGTGGTACTTTGTCTATTAGTTTACATCTACTCATATCAATGAGGTGATTTAGAAATGCGGGGATAATACTCAACTCCTATATATAGCCTTCACAAATTAAGATAAAACATTTGACTCAGTAAAAACATAGGCAGTCATCCAGGCATTGCTGAATCAGGGTCAAGACGAACATTACGTAACAATACTAGAGCATATATACCCACATTTGGTCCACAGCTGCTATCATCTTCTATAAGTAGACCAGTAAAATTCCTATAAGGAATGTCGTCAGACAAGAAGATGCAATCTCTCCAATGTTATTCAAAACATGCTACAAGATGTATTCAAAACATTGGGTTGGGAACCGGTGGCCGTAAAGGCTCATGGAGAACACTTCAGAAACCCCAGCCTTGCTGATGAATTCCTGCTAAGTAACTCGAGGACGAATAGCGAAGCACGATTACCGCTCTGGACAAGAAGATTAGAATCGTGGGCCTAAAAATCAATATACAGAAAACTAAAGTAATGCTCAAAAACTTCGAAAGACCGCAGTGGTTTGAGACACGTGCCGAGACAGTGGAAGTGGTAAGCGAATATATCTACTTAGGCCAAGTTGTAACCCCGGATCCTAACCACGAGGCAGATATAATTAGAAGAATAAGAATAGGGTGGAGTGCATTCGGCGGGAATTCTCAGATAATAAATGGCAACCTACCATTGTACCTGAAGAAGAAAGAGTATGACAGCTGCATCTTACCGTACTCAACTATGGGGCAGAAACGTGGAGGATCACTAAAAGGGTTCAACTTAAATTGAAAACGACTCAGCGAGGAATGGAAGGGAAGAGGATAAGTGGAAGATTAAGGGACAAGAAGAGAGCGCTGTGGTTGAGAGAACAAACACTTGTTAAGGACATATTAGGAGAAATTAAGGAGGAGAAATGTGGGTCTGGGCAGGGCATGTAATGCGAATGCGAGATATCGTTGGTCATTAGGGTAACAGAGGGGATTCTATAAGAAGGCAACTGTGAGAGGGGTGGCAGAAAGATAAGCCGATGAGATCACAAACTTTTCGGGGAGAAATTGTTAGCGGTTAGCACGGGACTGAGATAATGAGATATCTATGTGAGAGGCCTTTGCCATGCAGTGGGCGTAGACAGATTGGTGATGATGATGGTGCAGGTGATATCTTGTCATGGCCGGAGTCTATGATCTGCATTTACCTTGCAGTTTACTTTATAATTTTATTACATCTTCAGGTATTCCGTAGTTGACCTTACATATCTACTTTTATTTACTTTTGCCTCAGAATGTACCTTAACGTATATATTATATCTATATTCCTCTTGTAGTTTACATCAATAGTTTAACTTATATATACTTTCACTTGACACTTTAACCTTGGTTTTTTTATATTAATAGTGTCCTGGTAGTCTATCGTACAGTTCACCTTATATCTACTTTTACCTAACAGTTTAGGTTATCGATATTCTGGGCCAGCACCTTACAATCCAGAGGGTCTGAACTCATGAATTCGGCAGGAGCAACCGCGTTTCGCGAGGAAAACGAACGTCTTAGTGTTTGCTTATCCTATACCACGCACATACCACTGAAGCCGTCCGCCGTAACAACCGTGGTGTACCCGTTGTGGTGGCTCAGGGGCTATGGCGTTTTGCTGCTGAGCCCAACGACGCGCGTTTGATTGTCGGTCGTGGCGGCAGCCTTTCTCCTGCAAGCGAAAATCAAAGCCGCCCTTGTGGCGATATTTTGCAGAGACAATCCGCTAGGGCGCGTCATACCCCAGGTGCAGCTTCGCCGTGTAGAACACCCTAAATTTGAGAACCAAGAAGTATGCTTATGCATACTTATGCTTATGCATAAGCTGTCGAAAATGATGACAAGAAATATTTCCGTAGTTTTTCGTATTTGTGCGTGTCGTACTGTCGTCTCGTGGAATTCTTGTCTTCTCGTGATTCTGATGTTCGGTCGTGTGTCGTATTCCTGTGCTTATTTTGATGTTTAGGTGTGCCGAATTCCTGTCTTGTTGTGATCCTGATGTTGCATCACTGGTTGCACATGGTTTGAATGTTATTGCCCGTTGGGCAGAGTAGCATAAATTGCAGTTAGGTGGTGACTACGGGATGGTTTGTCGTTCAGAAATTTCACTTTGTTTTTACGAGAGAAATGTGCCGTAACGACGCACGGCTTTGTCGAAGCCACAGGCCGTCTGTTGCCACAACGCAGTTTTTGTCGTACACCAGGATTTCTAGATAGGTTTTTGAGGCATTCTTGTTGTGATTTCAGATTTGTGATTTTAACATGGGAAGAAGCGGGATGAAGTTCCTCGGGGGCTTAACGATGGCTGCGTGGCTTGAAAGGGGAGGCCTAAAGAAAGTACGAGTAAAGAAGCCTGATAATCTTTATCAGGCTTCTTTACTCGTACATTGTGTTTCCGTCACTTTCTCCACTTTCTATTCCTCGTCGTCTCTTGGCGCACGCTACTTCGACGCAAAGATTGACTGCCGTTCACGGCACCGTTCTCCCACAAACCCAACTCTCCACGGCTGGCCTGCACCT